>NC_137468.1:173203511-174403511 GCF_964235325.1 Thermobia domestica | reverse complement strand
CACGTGTTTGGTTTTTTTTGTCGATTTTATTTCCTTTGATGAGGTGTTATTATCCTATATAGTTATATGGTCATGTATAGGGGTCCATTACATTTCATAAGATATGGGTATGTTTGTGCACTCCTTTAAAAATTTGGGAGGGATACTTTGGCCCACCCCTTAAATTTTGGAAATTGCCCAATTTAAACATTTGGTATTATAGTACTGGACCCTAACATGTATTATGATAAATTTGGGTGGTCCACCTCGTTCCCTTCTAGGGGTACAAAATTGCCAAAATATAAACGTAAGCATTACGTTGTACCACGTGTTTGGTTTTTGACCTAATTTATTCCTTTGGATGAGGTCCTATTACCTTATATGGTAATGTATAGGTGTTCATTCCCTATCATAAGACATAGGTACATTGATGCACCCCGGGAGGGGATTCGGTATCATAGTACAGGCCTCAACATGTATTATGATAAATTTGGGTGGTCCACATCGTTCTCTTTTAGGGGTACAAAATTGCTAAAATATAAACATAAGCAATATGTTGTACCATGTGTTTGGTTTTTGGCCCAATTTCTTCCCTTTGATGAGGTTCTATTACCTTATATGGTTATATGGTCATGTATATAGGTTCATTTCCTATCATAAGATATGGGTACGTTGATGCATCCTTTAAAAATTTGGGAGGGGTATCTTGACACATCCACTCGGTTTTAGAAATTGTTTAATATAAGCATTTGGTATCATAGTACAGGTCTTCAATATGTACCACTATAAATTTGGATGGTCCACATCGTTCCCTTTTCATAGGTAAAGAACTACCAAAAATCAAATTTCGGAGGTTATTGACCCCTATTTAGCACGTTATATGGTTTATTACCTTTATATGTTTATGTTCCCTTTTAAATTTGGGAATTATCGAATAACAAAATTCGGTAAACGTTTTCTAGGACCCGTTGGTATTCCTCTTATGGCCAAATATTCAAAATTTAAAGGTTATTGACCGGCTTTATTATTGAATAAGTACAGGATTTATTACTTTTTTCATAAGACACAGGTGTATTTGTGTACCAATCTTAAATTTTGGGAGGGGGTACATTTCTTATTGTCATATCAATAATTGGTAAATGTTCTTTGGGTAAATCATTGTGATCACGTGATCAGTTATTGACCTATGATGGGATTAGGAGTCCAGGACATTGGTACATTGAAACTTTGTAGGATAATTTGAGAATGCGTCATTGGTATTGATTATTACAGCCAAATATAAACGTAAGCAAGACGTTGTACCACGTGATTGACCTTGATGAGGTAGTGTACAGGGATACATAGCTAACCTTATTGAAACTTATGACTCATAGTCTTAAGGGAATACATGCAACAACACTGGCAAAGTTATTGTTGATGCAATTTGATTGGCTGATCACTATCTTTCGTGCAATCTGATTGGTTGATCACTATCTTTCGTGCAATCTGATTGGTTGATGAGTTTTAAATCTTTGCTGTATTCAGTTTTTAAGTTTTGTTTTACATTTAAAAATCTTGTTTTTGTTCAACATTTTGCACTCAATGATAAATATGATCAAAACCGTTTATTTGTTAATCGAATAGTTAAAAACCGGATAAAGTTTGACGGTTAACCGTGAAACGTAAAAATTTTTTTAGTTTGAAATTTTTTTTGCTTGAAACATTTTGTTTGAAAATTCTTGCTTTCAAATTTTTTGTTTGAATTTTTTGTTTGAGAATTTTGTTTGAAATTTTTTTTGACAACTTTTGTTTCAAAATTTTTTGTTTAAAATTTTTTTGTTTGAAATTTTTTTCGTTTCAAAATTTTGTTTAAAATTTTTGTTTGAAATTTTTTCGTTTCCAAATTTTTTGTTTGAAAAAATTTTTGTTTGAAATTTTTTTGTTTCAAAATTTTGTTTCAAAATTTTGTTTGAATTTTTTCGTTTGAAATTTTTTGTTTAAAAATTTTTCGTTTGAAATTTTTTCGTTTCAAAATTTTGTTTAAAATTTTTTTCGTTTCAAAATTTTGTTTGGAAAATTTTGTTTGAATTTTTTTCGTTTGAATTTTTTTTTCGTTTCAAAATTTTGTTTCAAAGATTTTTGTTTGAAATTTTTGTTTCAAAGTTTGAGTTGACATTTTTAAAAGTTTGTGCACCTATTAGTAAAGAACCGGAACTGTTTAGAACAAAAACCTTTGACAACATTGTGGTGCAATAGTACACGTCAGAACCTGGGGTTGTACTTGAAATGAAAAAACACAATTCATTGAAATGGATCATTTTATTACACTCCACATACATCCATACCAGATAGTGGTTCTGGATATTGTCGATACAATGTATTTTGAACTTCTTGCACTAGTTTGTCTTTAGCATATAATTTTAATTCCAGTTGAAATGCACACGGCACCCTAGACTCGTTAGCAGGTAAATGAAAACCATAGAACTGTAATAGGTTAGTTTCTGTGCATTACACTGTAACACGAAACAAAGTACTAAACGCTGTAACACTGCACAAACCCGCGCCATAAGAACAGGATCCACGCTGGTGATTGTGACGTCCGCATATTCAATTATATTTTGACTCAAGAAACGAGAGTGTCCAGGGGGGTGCAAACGATTCTCCCGAAAACGATGATAAAAACTTTATGACAAACACGCACTGATCGAAACGTGAGAGTAAATCGTTTTCAATCGGTGTTTGATTCCGTTAATCCAAGCCAGGTTATCTAGGGAAGGTGGAGCACCCCAGAATTCGCAGAGAGCTTGGTATAAAAATTCATGTAAATGGTGGTCATCTTTCCTCGCGACCGCCCTTACCATTGAAGGAATCTACGCAATTAGGTTTGCAAAATAAATTCCACCAGGAAATCACAGAGGGGTAGTACCACTGCATGTTGCACCAATAAGGTAATCGACGCGAGAATTCCACCACAACCTCCGGACAAGACACGATTTCAGTATTAATCTTCCAATAGGAGGGGTCGTGAGCTGGCAGTAGCATAAAGGCATTTTGAAAGCTACTTGTATGGCGGCATGATCATAGAGCGCGACTAGGTGTGTATTTTGTAACACCGCAGCGCATAAACTCTCTGAAAAATGAATGCTCGGTCGATTCGACTCAGTCGTAGAAGTGCAGTGGGTGAAAACACGAGATGAGTTTGACACAAATAAAGCGTCTTTTAACTTTAGTACGCGAATAAGCTCCGACTAAATAGGACAAGGTGTGGTAGGTATCAGAGAAACTCGGGGATCTACAATAGCATTGAAATCGCCGGCAATTATACAATGAGGAATTTCCGGAGTAAGTAAGGAAGGAATGGTAGTTGCATAAACTCATTCCTCTCTTTTGTACGTACACTGAGAAAAAAAAATGTAGGTGGCATACTTAAAAACGTAGGTTACATTCGTAATTCCTGTAGTTTCTGGACTTAACGTACAACCGTATATAGCATCCTGCAGCAAACGTATAGCTGAAAAAGTATGTATTATACGTACTGTCTACATAAGTGCAATGACGTCATTCGTGTGACGTCATCTACAGTAACAAGTATATACGGAGGTAATATCTAGCTTTGTGACGTCAGGATCGTATGTAGCATGTGGGTTAATAATGACGACACTCACTGACTATCAGGACGGATCGTAATTTCAAGAAGTATGCAATATACGTTCTGTACGTGTGTTTCTTGCGTTCAACCCCGAGACAGCATCTATATTGTACTTGTGCCCCGTACGTACGACTAGATACAGTGTACGTATTGTACCTATGTATTATACAGATTTTCCTTATGTCGCACACAGCTTGTCCCGATACAGCATACAGAATATCCGTATGCACCATACAGAGTGCACATATGCAGCTTACAGACTGTCTGCATGCGGCATATAGATTACACGTATGTCGCGTACAGGCTGGCCATATGTAATGTATGGATTGGATGTATGTAGCTTATAGATTGTCCATATGAAATATACGGATTTTACCTGTATCGCATACGTATTGCCAGTGGCGTATTTACGATTTTCTTTCGGGGGGGCTTTGCTAACTTTCGGGGAGGGCTTTGCCTGAAAATCTGAAAATTCTGCAAGATGTTTCATATACTTTACTATAGTAAGTAAGATTTCGGGGGGGGGCTTAAGCCCGGAAGCCCCCCCCTAAATACGCCACTGCGTATTGCCTTGTTGTAATATATGAATTGGACATATTCAGGATCTAGATTGTACGTATAGTGCACCATTATTGAAGTGCTGCAACATACTGAGAAATGCATGATACATTCTTACTGTAATGTTGCCACATATTGTTTTTCTCTGTATGGAAACAAAAATAGCTTAAAATATGGTTGATCTCCTTTGTGCCAATAATAATAAAATTAAAAATACTACATTTTTCAATCTTAGTTTGGAGCAGTGAAACTGTCCAGAGAAATGTATTTATCTGCAGGGTGTAAGTTTGGACTTCCTGCTAATTCTATGGAAAGCTACTGCAAAGCCAAGTGTTGAAAAGTGGCACAAGAGTTAATTTTAAAATTATTGGCACAAAGGAGGGTAACCATATGTTAAACTATTTTAGTTTTCATACAGAGTAAATCAATATGTAACAACATTACTGTAAGAATTTATCATACCTTTTGCAATAACTTAGTTGCAGCACTTCAATAATAATGCAAAATGCACAGCCGTGTACAATCCTATGTTCAAACTCAAAAAAGACTTACGTACAGTCATTTATTAAGCCGTTATCATCCATTGCTTGTACAGTCACGAAAGAAAATATTCTTCAGTTGACAAAATTTGTTTTCCTAAAAACTCAACAATAAATTAACCTATCAGACTACCGACTTTGGCAGGTTGTCAAGTTATAACTATTCGAAGAATAACAACAAAAAGATCCAAATTAATTAATTTGTTGCCGAGCTATTGGCAAAAGAAAATTTGTCAACTGTCAAATACTTTCTTTTCCGTGTGTACTATATAAAGACGACTTTACCTCATTCTTTTCCTTAATAATATCCTCTTCCAAAATGCAGAAGTTGTTACCACAAGAGGCTTGAATAGGATTTTCCAGAAATAACTTCTCTGCACATTTTAATTAACAGATAAGTTATTTTTTAAATGACGCTATAATTAAAAACATGGTGTCAGCTGAAAACGTTTTCCCTCACAAGATGATTCCTAAACAGTACTCGCCATTAAAAATGCAACTTCAAGGAGACATGGTAGCTACGCCAAAGTTCCCAAGCCGATATCTAATAGTAAGTGTCGAATATGCTTAGCCCTTAACATACCAAGCGGGGTACTCTAGGGACCCCAGAGAGTGATATTTGGTGATACTGCCGCAATTATAAGAATCAATTTATTCTCGATTTTTATATGTATCCTGCAACCCTTTGAGATATCAATTACATGATTAGATCAACGATGCGTTTCTTTAAAAAATACAAAAAAAAACACTTCAAAATGTAAAAACTCCATTGTTAAACCTGTGTTTCAGATTTACGAACACAAAAGTATGAAATTGTATGAAGAACTGAATAGTGTTCAAATATACATAATATTTGATGTCAACAATGTTCATTTAACTTAAGTATGCTTCTAGACATCCAAAAAATAATAGTTGGAGTAACCCTCTGCAATACTATGTTGAGAAATTAAAATAATACTTGGAGTCCCCAGAAGACTCCAGCTTGGTAAACAACTTTCACGACTTAGGCTTGGTACGTTAAGGGTTAAACTTACCGCTGTATTCGCTGTGTGACAACGTGGTGATAGCAGAGCAGAACTGATCCAACATTGACAACCAGAACGACTGTAACACAGCGAGACATCGAGAGGATGTTCTCTTCTGGTATGGTAAGCCATGCGTCTTACGATCCAATGCCACAGCTCATCAACTGTAGCTGGCGGAGTTCACAGGTATGAGAAGCTGTGCAGCCATCGACCAAACATATTTATCCTTCCCTGCTCTATACATTCTGCAAATTTGGACTTTCCTGGATGTATCCTTCTTAGTTCAACATTTTAAGTAACGAGCAGTGTAATAGTCTCATACATTATTTAAAGAAAGAGCGATGATTCTCAGAATTACTCGGAAGTTTCTAGTTTACAATTATATACATATATATATAGATAGATAGATATAGATATAGCTATATAGATAGATAGATGTACAATAATTTAAAACGGTTATATCAAAGTTTGCATTCAGAGCACAAAAAGAAGTATATCTCTCGGAACATTGATTTTAGCCAGATAATACCACTAGTAAACTCAACCACACTCAGTACCGTTAGTTGCTTGGTATTGTCTATGAGGCAAAGATCATCGTATCTCATTGCGTGTAGATTTTGGTATTTGTTTAACACTAAAAATTGTTTGTCGCTAATCGAACCCAGTAACATATATATACCGACAGGACGTACGTTAGTCACAAGGTTACATGAGTGAAACACTAAATTATTCGATTGACACTTACGGCCTTGTCAACACTAGAGAAAGGTACAAAGTGATTAAATAAATACGAAACATAGTACATACAAAATATAGCGATGTATGAAGTCTCCTTTTCATACGATTTGGAGAAAGGATACATCTGTAGAGAGCAACATAAATGATATCTCTGGATAATTTGGATTAGTCCAGAATTCGAACAAAAATAATTTTGAAATTCGTTAAGTCCAACATTTTTTCTTTCTTTCTTCGGATTCTCAATAAAGTTGACTACTGAAAAGCTGAGTTACAGATTTTATGTTAAAACATATTCACTATACCATTGCCTTATTCACAGAACAATACATTAGTTATTAATGTATGACTGAAATAATAGTGCTTCGTGCAGATTTACTTTATCCAATCGGAATTGCACAATGATAAAAAAAATGTTGCAAGGTATAATGTTCTTATTTACAGAGAAAAAGAGTTGAAAAGACCTTTAACTAACAAACATTTTCTTTAAACAGACATACATTTATTCTAATTTATGGAAGAAAGAAATAATTTGCGGAGCAGTATTTATTAAGGTTACATATTTGTACAAAAGAATGTAAATACAATCGGGTCTGTCTTCAGAAAGGACGTGCTTTTAGCCACAAATTACACTGCTTCTTTTCGCTGTCTTTCATGCAGAATCCTGGTTTTGTTTTGATGCATGAAATACCTGAAACAAAAATCCAAAAATATTTAAAATGTTACATTTTAAAATATTTAACATTTTTTAGATTAAATGGACAAAATCTGTTCGGTCAGGTATGGACTTTTGGGTTTCATGTAGAAAAATGATGAATTAAAAAAAAAGTGTTTGTTGATGCTGAACAACTCGAAATGTATTACTATGCAAAAGTAAGTGGGTACCCACTGGCGTTCGAGGTACCATGGGGTACCTAATATTTCTGCATTTTTAGATATGTGGAAATATATGTCTCTAAAATGTAAAGAACTGATATCTGTTTAGTACAGAAAACCGCAACTCGGTAAGCCTTATGGATACCGAGGTATGGGAAAATAAAGGACAACACCATAGAAGTGTGAGTTTTGCGTACTAGATTGTGCAGTTTCGAAAACGTAATTACTGAGGGCTAACAACAACCTCAAAAGTAGTTTCAATTCAATACACTACACACACGTCCTTATGGGGGTTTTCGGGTACTATGGCATTCGCAGACCTCCCATTTCTAAACATTCTAAAATATATCTTAATAAACTTATAAAGAACGTTACAGGTGTGTGTTTACCGAAACCGCAAGTCGGTACGTTTAACAGTTACTGAAATATGGTGAAATAAATAGGAACACCATAGGTATGTGGGGCTTCCATACTTGACAGTAGTTTAGAAAATTAATGAAAATATGACTAATGGCTATCAAGATATTGTCAAATAAAGGGAGGACCTACACAGTTATGGGGTTTCCGTGTTAGGTGGTAAAATTTCCGAAACCGATCATGAAATCTGAATAAGCACCAGTAGCAATTTCATCCTAAAGTAACTGGGTATTTCCATGGGGTTTTAGAACATCATGGGTCTAAAAAGATTAAGTTTTAAAAGCTTTGGAAAATATAATTTGACATTTGTAAAGAGTATTAGAAAAGAGAATAGAGTTACCCAAAACTTCCAGCCAGTACATCTTACAGCTAGAGAGACACCGTGAAATAAAAGAGTATTAGATCTTGAAATTTCATAAAACAACTTTTGATCTTAATAAAAGTTAAATAAGATGGTACTTATATGGGTTAAGTGAGTACCTCACACTCGTCAGGGCAATTCCGATCGAAAGATTAATTCATCTCGAAGTTTTCTTCGGGTAAATCCAAGCGTGATAATTCCTAGCGTACAAAAAGAATGAAAATTCTTTGTCAATATCTAATATAGCAACCGAGATATAAATAATTATGTATTTTACGACGTCGTAAAAATGGAGACCCACATGGATTTGTACTGTTGAGTCTTTGCTGTAAGAAGAAGAAATTTCAGAAAACTACGGTATATACCTTAATAGACAATTAAATGGGTGGAGGCACGGTGGCTTAGTGGTAGAGTGCGTACCTTTGGTGTATTGGGTCCCTAGTTTGATCCGTGTCCAAGTCAGTTTGTAGTCGACATTGTATTCGTGGGTATTCTCGGGGTACTCCCGTTTCCTACCACCTTTACACTCCATCAATTCTATCATCAACATTCACTTGCCTTAATTTCATTTTAAGATTAAATCGTCAGTTAAGTGTGATCGTATCTCTGTGGATTAAGAGAATACTCCAGTGTAGTTTCTGCAAAACATACTAGGTACACACCCCACCACTAAGTTACTGTGTCCTCACTGATTTAATTGTATATTAAGGTATATACAGTAGGTTTTTGAATTTCTTTCTTATAGCAAAGACCCAGAAGTACAAATCCTTAAAGATCTCTATTTTTACGTCATAAAATAAATGACTCGTTATATTTTGGTTACTATATTAGATATTCACAGGGAATTTTCACTCTTTTACACAGCTCGATGAACCTTTGGAACTGCCTGAAGAAAACCTAGAACTAATCTTTCCATCGAAATTGTACTGAGGTACTCACTTAACCCATAGAAATACCATCTTATTTAATTTTGTTGGGACCAATAAGTTTTCCGAAGTTTCAACATCTCATACTCTTTTATTTCACGGTGCTTCTCTATATGTTAGATGTACTAGCTGCAAGTTTTAGGTAAATACATATTTCTAATACTCTTTACAAATGTCAAGTTATATTTTCAAAAACTTTTAAAATTTAATCTTGGTAGACTGTAAGATGTTCTAACACCCCATGGAAATATCTAATTACTTGAAGATGGAATTGCTACTGGTGTTTATTAACTTTCCATGACCGGTTTCGGAAATTTTATCATCTAATACGAAAATCCCATACCTGTATTGGTCCTCTATTTATTTGACAATATCTTGATAGCCGTTAGTCATATTTGAATTCATTTTCCAAATTGTACCTTCAAGTATGCAAGCCCCACATACATATCGTGTCGCTCTTTATTTTCCCATATCTCGGTATCCGTAAGGCTTACCGAGTTGCAGTTTTCGGTAAACAAATATCAGTTCTTTACATTTTAGACACATGTATTTCCATATATCTAAAATGCAGAAATTAGGTACCGCATAGTACCCCTCTACCCCATTGGGGTACCCACTTACTTTTGCATACCAGGGCAAAAACACCAGTGGTCGTTACTTTAAGGTTGAAAACATACTCTTTTGTCTCTTCTGTGAGCACCGTGAATCGGTCGGAGCTGTACCATAGTTGGAAAGAGACACTGATCCTTCCTATATATGACCATGTAGTCAGAATTCAAAATCGAATAGCCGTTGAAGGAAAAACAATATTTTAAAATCCCTTGTATTGCACCGGTAGTAGTCATCTCAAAATCGAAATGTTCCAGTGGTAGTTAGGGTTTTGTACCAGTGTTCGTCACTCAAATAACTTGACATAATTTATTCAGAAACGCACTGTTTATCAGTTTAAAATTAAGAATAGAGTATAAAGTACTAATCTTAATAACTGTGCATCACTTTTGGCACTCAAGAAAGAAAATAAAGAAGTTTTTACATACTTTTTAAAGCAATTTCAGTAAGAAAAATGTTAACTGAATTCAAAAGTTAACTGTATATTATTTTAACGTTAAGAGTACAATATTAATTACTATGTTTAATAACTATAGTGACTTTAAGCACTCAAGAATGAAAATAAACATGTTTGTACATACATTTTTAATACAATTTGAGAAACAAAATAAGTTAACCGAATTCAAAACTTAATTATATATCACCTTAAGATTAAGAATGGACTATAAAATACTGAGGTTAATAATAATGCATTACTGAAGAATGAAAACAAAAATGTTTTTAACTACCTATATTGTATTTACATGTTGTTATTTCTCATTAACATGCTTTTTGATAACGCACGATATGGGCTAGTGGTACGCACGAGAAATGATTTGAGACTGTCACCTCTCGCAAAGGTGTCGCGAAAGTTGTCTCGTCTCGAAAACTGTATCTGTTTCTATTGGAAGAGCTATGTCTCGTCTCGAATTTCGTAACAAAAATTCGTTACACATGCAGTTTTGTGTAAAAAGTGAAATGTATAAATACAGGAGAGAAAACATTGCAAACAAACATTATGTTAGTATGTTGAACATACTTTTTTGTATGTGGTGCAAAATATCTTCATCTATGGGTTACTTTGCACCAAAGTTTATATGAAATGAAATCTTTGAGATTTACGTTCCACGATTTTGCCGGGTATGCTAAAGGAGACTATAATCATGAGAGTGAATGAAATAGTAGAATGAAAACTGTGAGAGAAAACGGGAAAACCCCGAGAAAACCACACACAGTGTTTGTCCAACACAAAGCCCATTTGGCACGTGCTGGGATCGATCCAGGAACTCCACGCAGGAGAGGTGAACGCTCCATCACTGAGCTACCACGTCCCCAAAAACACAACCTCAGAATATACTTCATATAGAGTAGAAATGAAATGAAATCTTTGAGTTTTACGTCCCACGTTTATGCCGGTTAGGCTAAAGGAGATGGTGATGATGAGTAATGAATGAAATGGTGGAATGAAGAAAGTGGGAGGAAACGGGACAACCCCGAGAAAACCCACGCACACGGTGTTTGTCCACCACAAAGTTCACTTGGCGGGGACTGGGATCGAACCCAGGACCCCAAGCACCAGAGGTGAACGCTCCACCACTGAGCCACCGCGACCCCTCATATAGAGTAGAAGTAACAAGATGTAAAAAAAAAAAAAAAAAAAAAAATGGCCCGTCTGGAGGACATGTAAGCTAAACACCAATACAATTGTTACAGATTTATTTACTTGCACTGTTTAGGCTGAACATCGCAACACCAATATCAGTATGTCACATCCTTTCAAAAACTATGCTAACTGCAACGTAGACCTGCTTTGCTTCGTAATGTCCAAATAGTTGATTACTGTGCTCGAAAGCAGGCAAGTAGCATACAAATTTATGATGTTGAAGGCGTTATTTTTCACAGCTATGGAGAAAAGACATGAAAACGAAAAATAAACATGAAAAAGAAATCTTTGTTTTACGTCCTACGGTTATGCTATGTATGCTGACAGTCACAAATGAGTATTGAAAATTGATGATCTTGGAATACGATTTGGTGGAATAATGAGGGAGGGGGAATAGACATTGATTAAATATAAAATTGAAAAGAAATAAGGGCCTGACGCTCAAATATTTATCTATCTGGCAGCCATGTTGATCCCTCTAAAATATCATGAAGTACTTGATTGATTCTAAACCCAATAATAGTAATAGTAATTATAACAATAAACACAGAATATACCTAGATATAATTTACGCACCTTGAAGTGTAGAAATTAATGATTGCAATCCTCAGCATTCCAATAGTTCTTTGGTTTCTCCAAATGAAGATTCGGACATCGGTTTTCTTCTCAAGCAATAATGGGGTACAATAATCAGTTGCAGTCCAAAGCAAAGTCACTAAGTTAAGCATGAATATAAAAGATTTTGTGTTAAACATTTCAATGTAAATTTCATGAAATAGAATTCATTAGTTAGTTACATACAAACTCTTACGCATGTAAGTCAGAATCTACTTGTAATAACTTGTAAATTTAAACAAACTAAATTATACTACAGTTATAGGGACATCAAACATATATTCCATAAGATATATAGGGTGTCTCAAAAGTCCCCTGACATATAGTAACTCGATTATTATCAGAGTTACAACAAAATGTAATTGGGAAACCGTCTCCAAATATGATGTTTCCAATGTAAGTTGAAGGAATTTTCAAAATCGGATGAGCCGTTTGGCTGTACACTCTTTATGCGTCCAATGTTAAATGAAAATGCGACGTTGCCATTTACCTGAACCCACAACATAAGTGAATGAAGTTACTGATTTTTACGCTAACATGTCGATGGCTAACCCCCATTTCAAACAGTAACTTCATTCACATATGTTGTGGGTCCAGGTAAATGGTAACATTGCATTTTCATTCCACATTGGGCGCATAAAGAGTACAGCCCAAACGGCTCCTCCGATTTAAAAAGTGTTCACTTTAGATTGAAAACAACATATTTAGAAATGGTTTTTCCTCTTACGTTTTGTTGTAACTCTGTCAGAAGACTTTCGAAACACCCTGTATACATCATACGAAGTTCCTTTCTAAATTGTACACGGGTGTAGTTTAATTGAATGTGAGATGGGTGATACACATTAAGCCGTTTGGGAATACTCTCACAGACGGCCGCCATTTTGGATTAAATTTGTTTGTTATAAACTGGTGGGTAATGTGATATATATATGGCCACGGGCTAGAATTTTCTCAGTATGTCAAATATGCAATCAGATTCCATGGAGCTTAATTTGGTGAAAAGTTATTGTCAATTGAACGTTGTATTTACCTCTTTCTTCTAGATGTAGAACCATTCCGTTAGCACTCCGCCAAGTGAACTTTGTGGTGGACAAACACCGTGCTCGTGGGTTTTCTCGGGGTTCTCCCGTTTCCTCCCACTTTCTTCATTCCACCATTTCACTCATCTCTCGTTATCACCGTCTCCTTTAGCCTAACCGGCATAACCGTGGGACGTAAAACTTAAAGATTTCATTTTCATACCGTTAGCACGTGAGGAATGCATCGAAATATTCAAACTGTGGAGCGGGAGGAGTGCCTGTACAGTGGTTACCGATTGCAAACAGAATCATCCACAATGTGACTGTGTTACATGTTGCACTGTCACAGTAATTAACTAAATTTGAGGAGACGGGCACATTCGTGGACATACGTCGTAGCGGACGATCGTAGACAGCTACAGATGAAGCAACGCCTACGGCAGTGCTGACTTCTTTCTCGATGTGGCCCCAGAGGAGCACACGTCATTTATTAATGCAATGTGGGTTGAGTCATAGGGTCTGCGCGTGTATAAGTGCATCCGTACAAGGTGCAAATGAAGCAACATCTCCACGAGAACGATGTTGATCGCCAAGTGCAGTGAGTAATTATGGTTAACATTTTTATGCAAATACTCTTTTCAGATGAAGCTGACCTCTACGTAAATGGGAAGGTTAATAGGCAGAACATGCACAATTGGTCACCTGACAATCCCGCGTGCAAGACCCCTCCAACATGACCAGCGCAAAGAAAATTAATTATGTTGTTGGCAGACAAATGAGGAATACGTCTAATCAGTCACTTTTTCATTCCATAAAATTAACTGCGGAATAATACCTCACGCTCGTTCGTACAGGGATAGATATTGCGAGCTGCGATGCCCGAGGATGGTACATTCTCGCAGTTTTTTCAACACCATGGCGC
Organism: Thermobia domestica; assembly: GCF_964235325.1. Taxonomy (NCBI): domain Eukaryota; kingdom Metazoa; phylum Arthropoda; class Insecta; order Zygentoma; family Lepismatidae; genus Thermobia; species Thermobia domestica. Next base: position 174,389,660 of record NC_137468.1, on the reverse strand, counting down.
TTTCTTCATTATGGATTCGTATTGCGTCACTACTTGAACAATTTTCTAGAACATGGGTTGATCGACGAGAGGCAGTTGAATGGCTGCTCGATCACCGGACCTAACGCTGTTCAATTTCTAGCTAAGTGGAAAAGTTAAGGCTATGGTTTGTGCAGTAAATATTCATAATTTTTATCATCTAGAACAAAGTATCGCCATCGTCTGTGCACAAATTTGAACCTATATCCTACTTTGTGTCCACAGCAATTGGAAGAAGCTTCTGCAAATGTTTATTGCTCAGTAGGAACATGTGGAACATATACTATAACCAGGGGTAAAAGTGGACTTGAAAAGGTGGGGGGACGGTAGGTAGCGGCATCACTCCACGCCATTCCTCCTGCCTATCTCTGCCCATTGTACCAATTAGGATCTGGGGGACGCCCTACATATTTTTCGAGGTGGGGAACTGCGTCCCTCGCGTTCCCCCTCGCTTTTACCCCTGACTATAACAGGGAAATGTGTTCGAAGTGGGAAAAATCAGAGGCGGTGTGTTTTATTACGATTTTGACTCGATATATCGGCTATCTAAATGTTCAAATGCAGTGAGGCGTGAAGCCTACAAGATTGCATTTCTATTTACATAATGTCTGAAAACCACTGGAAAGCTTCTTTTAGTTACGGAGAAAAAACGGAGAGGCTGATCCATCCATCGTGAACAACTTTCTGGAAAAAAATAAATGAAAATAGCCCTTACCTTGTATCAGAGAATTATACACGAAAGTGCTCAAAAACCGACTTTTAATATTAACAATTTCCAGCGGGAAAACTCCTGGACCACACACTCGAATGAGGGGTATTTCAAACTCCCGTAAGATCTGCCCCCACAGCAATCCCCTAAATCCGCCCATGCTCAAAACACGACGCTTATAAGAATTCAGACAAGACGACACATACATACATACGAAAGAAACAATTCAATACGGCACATCAAAATATAAACTAGATGAACTTCTTTGAAAACACCTCATTTTACAAACAAAAGGTAGAAAAAGGTAAAAATATCAGTATTGTCAACTTAGAATCTACATAAGAAATAAAATCTTTTTATGTGCAAAGCTATTCGTCAATACGTATAAAAAATGGATTTATTAATGGTATTTAGCATTTATTCTTCCGTGAAGGTATATCTTGATCACTAAAAAACCAGAAACGGTATGTCTCTATCACTGGAAAAAAACAGAAGGGTATGACATACCACTACATATAGTCTCACTTGGTTCACTGCCAATAACATTTCACCAGAATAAGTTACATGATATCTGATTGCATATTTGACATCCTCAGAACATTTTAGTGCATGGCCATGTATCACACTACCCACTTATCGTCCGTATTACAATTTCGAATCTAAGATGGCGACCGTCCGCGTGATGTAATCCGAAAGTATCCCTCTGGGCCTAATGTGTATCTCTTATCTCGCAATCAATGAAACTACATCCCTGTAGTTTTCAGAAAGGATGACAAGGGATTTCTGATGCATCCTGTATATAATAGTTGTATCAATAATGACGGGTATACCGGCTAGGCTAAAGGAGACGCTGATGATATAATGAATGAAATGGTGGAATGAAGAAAGTGGGAGGAAACGGGAGAACCCCGAGAAAACCCACTCACACGGTGTTTGTCCACCACAAAGTTTACTTGGCGCGAGCTGGGATCAAACCAAAGACCCCAAACACCAGAGGTGAACGCTCTACCACTGAGCCATCGAGGCCCGACAGGAATATTTGTTGAAGTCTACTGTCTTCTTCAGTACCAAGGTTACACAAAAATAAGCCTATGGTTTTGATGGAATTCGAACCAACATTATATGTATACTCTCTCAGCGAGAATCAAAGCTGGCACCAAGTTTACATATGCGCGCGCATTGTATTTTACTTATATAGCTCACAGAGCTATGGGCGAGCAAGCAAGGCACGTGCCCCGGGCGTGTGGTTGGAGGGGCTACTAAAAGAGAGGTTATATATTAGTACTTTTCCATTTTGGTGTTTAATACTTTTCATCAGAGTGCGAAATCATGAAATCAAAGTGAGGGAGACTGAAGGACTGAAGAGAGCGAGAGAGAGGGAAAAAAAAAGCTGCGCAGTCTTACACTTCAAAGAATTGTAGTGAAATGAGAAGGTCAGAATTCAAGATGACATTCGGATGCTTGGCACAAAGAAAAACATTGCAAGCAATTTTGAAAAAAAAAAAGAAAAAGAAAGAAAGAAAAAAACAAATAATGTGATATATTTTGTAGGCTTTGGATATGTATGTTTTAGTTGGCATCAACAATTATTGGTGTGTTTTGTCACAATTGACAGTTTAGCGAGAGACTAGGCTAACTGACAATTTTAACTTTCTGAAAGAAAAGGAAACAAATGAAAACAGCACGTTACAAAGGATACGACTGATATTCATAGTTTGGCTTAGTATACAACAGGGGTGGATCCAGGATGGACTACTGGGGGGCGGTGGGTTGTAATGCCACTACTTACAAGATAGAGCTACTTTTAAGAGATTCAACTCTGGGTGGGTTTTATTTTATATTAAAATACACAAAGTTTCCTCTTCTTGGGGGAGATAGACTCTCCCTGGATCCGCCCCTGTCTCAGGACAAGCCACACAGACAAGTGGTTGAGGCAAAGGTCAATTAATGACATTAGTATGCTGTTCCGTCAAAATCTCAATCTTGACCTGGATGTAAGTTAGTCTGGTCTCTCACTGAACCCCTCAATTGAATGTTTAATATGTAAATTAGGCACTTCTACATCACAAACAGTAAATATAACCTACCTTATTCTACGTTTTTAAATGCATTTCTACAACTGATTGTAACTTTAAAGGTTCTCGTGAAGATTAGCTGGCGGAGGTTACCTAACATAGCCATGAGTTATCAAATTAACAGTTGTGCTTCGTGGGTGATGATAATGATCCTGAGGTTAGATGTTAAATTGGACTCGAGAGCGGAACAAGGGCTGATCTTATTCGTGTCTCAGAAGGGGCATGGAATGGAACGAATATGAAAATAAGGTTGCTGTAATAGTTTTTCATAGGGTTTGTAAGATTTTCGAAACACATGGCAATTTTTTTTTATCAAGACTTGACATTTTTTTAAGAAAAAAATCAATACTTGGCAATTTCAAGTTTCATCCCCCTCCCAATCTTGTAATGCTCGCTACGCCGCTGTAAGCAATACATATTTTCGACAATATTCGTTGTTCATCTGTTTCCACTGGGTTCCAACGTGGTGAGCTGCATATGGGACTTTTAATAGTGTTATTATAATGAGAAAGAATTGCAAATTATGTTCATGTTCCTAAAAGAGGGAAATTGAAAGAGAAATTAAATTAAAAATAAATAAGGTAGAGAAAAGTAATTACTTGAAAATAAAAATAAAGTCTTTGAGTTTAATGTCCCACTATTATGCTGTTAGGCTAAGGGAGTCGGTGATTAAAGCAAGTTAATGATTATGGAATATTTGGTGAAATGAGAAAGTGGGAGGAAACCAAGTCCCCGAGAAAACCTACGAGCACGTATATGAAAATGAAGTAAAACATACACTGGCCTATGCTTTCTTTGTCTAGCAGAGTCATAGTTTGGAATCGAAAATGTGAGTTTCGAATCCTTGTATTTAGATTGAGAGTGTAAGTAACGAAATCACTTAATACATCCATTAAGATTTCGGAAGGCGAAATCTAAATTTAGGTAAGCTAACTCCATGTATTAACTGCTTGCATCCGCTTCGTACATTGTTCGAATGGTCACGAAACAAATCACCTCATTTAGTCTACACATACCTAGTACTAGCGTTAATTACCTGCTTCGTTGGGTGAAAATAAGAAAACCAGTAATATGTTACGTTAGTCAGTCACTTTTTTTGCTATTACGAAACGCTCTCTCATATCGGTTATTTTCGATCATTTGTAAGATCCGTCTCCCCGCTTTCCCTCCCCAAGTTGCTTGGCTGAATTTTGATTTAAATAGTATCGGAAGTGTCACTGTCCATTTCTGCGCCCCCAAAAACAATGGATTTAGATTAGGATTAGTTCACTTAACTTAGTAAGCCTACACAGCTTTGGCGCGGCTCGACTTGTTGGAAAGCAATTCAAAATCTAAACAAATATATCGATGTCATTGGGGTTTAGTAAAGTGTATCGTAAGTCAAGAAGATTGAGAATCACTGCCTCGATTATTCCCTTCAATTAATCACCAAACTCCTTTAACCTGAAGTACATAATCGTGGAATGTTTAATTAAAATTATAATTTTATGGCATCTAGAAAATGCACATAATATCGTACATTACGTTACATTACCATTCAATCGCAATAGATTATTACAGACGTGTGGTTGGCTTGAAGCTTAGCGTCCTATTCAGCGCCAAGACTGTGTACTACCTACACCTACAGCATAATATGGAATCCTACTCGCATGATCTTCGATCAAGATTTGAATCAACGGGAGGATGAAGATTTTCCCTCTCGTCAAGTAATTTCCCCAACTCGCCAAAGAATTTCTCCCTTGCCGGGAAAATATTTTCCCTCATTTCATATTTTACATATTATATACTATATATTATATCTTGCATCACTGAGAAATAAAATGCTTGGATTGTATATCTGAAAAGTCACCCCCTCCCCGCAGGCACGTAGCCACGATTTCGCAATACGGGAGGTCCGTGACGAAATACTGTGGTTATCACACCAGGGGTTCGATCAATCTAAACTATTTTACTGACAACATATCCATATTGATTTGTTAGGACAATAAAATGAGGATATGTTAGTAAGTATTTTAATTAAAGAATTATGAAGAAATCTTGCGTAAAAGAATAGAAAAAAGTATTGACAAAGACATAGTCTTCCGAGGTCATTCGAACTCGGTTCTTCTCGTCTTCTTTCTATTTCTCTTATCTTAGTTCAATGCCGTCAAGGATAGCAACGAGATCTCTTTCGGGAGTAAAGACATCCTATAAAATGGATTAGTGTTGCCGCGAAATTCAAAATGGTTCATATTATTGGTAATTCTGGGCATTGCTTAAGTTCTGACAGGCTATCTGAAAGAACCGGTTCATCGATCGTCATTTGTAGTCCATAGGGTTACTAGCGCAAATCCCGGGGGGATGAGGACATGTCCCCTCCACTCTTAGAACTGGGGGGGACTTTCCCCTCAATAATCCGATTTGAAATGCGTTTTTTGGAGAGAAATGTGATGATTTGTGTCCGATTGCCACAAAGGAAAGTAAGATGAAATTGATGTCCCCACCCCAGAATAAGCCTTAAATCTGCCCGCCTCACAATTTTGCAGACAACTCTGCTCCCCCGATCCTCCGCAGCATTGTTTTTCAACTTCATAAATATTTTGAACATCCTTAAAAAAAATTATGAGAACTGTCTTACCCGTCCCTCCCAATGTTGAAGACAGATTTGCGCCGCTGCATACGGTTAACATGGAGCTAGATGGAATTCGGAATGTTCCGTTACAATAATATCCAATTTCAACTTGATCCGCTCCCCCCTCCCGTTTCCTCCACACAAAGCTCCTCGTAAGAAAGAGTAACCAAAACGCTTATTGTAGCTTTATATTTTTGAGGCTGATTCATCTGTTTCTTTCTGTTTCATCTTTCCTTAATATTTTTCATTTCTGGATCCGAAGGGGGGGTCTGGACCCACCCCTTGGCTACGTGCCTGCTTCCCGTAAAAAGCTTCATTCGAACCCTGAATCAAACAACTCCATCTGTAAAGCAGTGCTGAGTTGATTTTAATATCCTTTTCTGCAACGAGGCTGTATGAGACGTGAACTTACTGATTAACATGGACTCCGAACCACTCCCGCCGGGAATCGAACGCGGGTCTCCCACACCAAAGGCGCGTACGCTAACCGCTTAGCCATGAAGGAGCTCATATCTAAAGCAGTGTAAGCAACAACAACAAAAAGAAACACACACACATACTAGAAGTTTGCGCAATTGGGGATCAAAACATTCTCAATGAAGTATGAGAAATAGTAAACGTCAATCAAAGTGGGCTTCTGCTTATTCTTTACTTCGTTAATACTTAATTCCTTCTAGAAATAGAGAAACAATACTATGAAGACACAGTACTTAAACATAATCGAAAGAATAAGACAAGGAAACAGAGTAATTTCCGACTAATTAAACTAGTCATATATACTATACCTAACTGTTACATTGTATTTCTTACCATATTACGAAAGCGATATAACTTTTTTACCAGCCATAGAAGCTGGACGCAATCCAATACTGCAATTTAGACGCTGTAACGAAAGCTGCAAGTCAAACGCCTGACACTCCTAACTCTTCAAACTGTGTAATAGCTGTTTCAAGCGGCCTACAACTTATGACCTTGAAACTATGTGCTAGTAACCAAATTAATGCCAAGGTACGATACAAACACCCCAACTTGCCACAATGACGTCAACACAAGGAAAAAAAGAAAAACATCTAATTTTTGGTTCGAAAATCATGAAACAATAATAATAATAATGTAATTCTCAGAAACTCAAACATTAGTTAACTAGAGAACATAACAAGCAAAACAAAACAAAACAAAACAAAAAGAACCTTAATCGTGAGCTCTCCCTGACTGCTGTTTTTAAATTTCAGTGAGGCTGTAAAATATGTTTTGTTTTATTGTTAAAAAACAAAAAGAAAAAGAAAAATAAAGAAAGAAAGGAAATAAATTTTGTTGCAAATATCCTAGTAAAAATAGGTTTCCTAGACACAAGTGGCTCCGCGTAGCGTAGTTGCTAACGCTCTCGCCTTCGGTACGAGCGGACCCAGGTTCGATTCCGGTAGGGGCACTCGGTCGAAAAAGTATCAAAAGCTTTTAAGTCCAGACATCCTGAATGAGGCTTTCTTGGGTTTTCCTCATTTCACACCAGGCAAATGCCGGGTGGTACCCAACATATAGGTCCCAGGCCGTTTGCTTCCTTCCTTTTCCCCGGATAGTGTGCTCACCGAGGGACGTCATAACTCACATGTGACGGGCTAACAAGGTCATTGATGCCGAAAGCCCAGAAATCTAAAGCCTAAATCTTCACTACACAAGAAAATGTTCGCGCTGAAAACGGTTTCTTAGCAATTATGTTAAGCAGTCCTGTAGTAAATCTCCATCAAGTAATAAACCGTCACATATAAAAAGGAAAGAATAAACACATAACATTCATTTTGCGTACCTTGAAATGTAAAAAGTTACAAAACATTAATATTCAAAGATTTCTCAAAATTCAGATTAACCCATTTCTTTCTCCTCAACCATTAACGAGTTACAATAGTAAGAATTGTAGTCATAAATAACATTACTTGTTTAGTACTATATTAAAGCAAGTTATACTAAAGGTATATATAATTAATGGAATATTTAACTAAAGTGATAATTTACTATTGCACTTACCCAGGCTTTTGTTTCCTTCCGCTCTTCTTTTCCGTTTGTAAACAACCTCGTTTATAAACCAGCTCGCAAGCATACGACAGTTGTTTCATGACGTCATCTATGGTGCAAGAAAGAGGTGTCTATAGGCGGTCAGGACCTCACACACAGATGGACGTATATAACATATAGCTGAAGTATTTAACATACGTATACGTATATAAAATACGGAAGATTGTTAGATGTCAGACATCCTGCAGCGACATAACATCCAAGCGCGTTAAAGGCAGTAGCTGTGTAGCATATGGATAAAGTACGCTCCGTACAGATTTCCTTAGTAAACATAACGAATCCTTGTATTTGTACAATATACCGCTGTCCGGATAATGGATTTTTCTCAGTGTAAAAACCGAGAATGACCATATAATACTATGAAACAAATGGTCTGAATATAATAACGTATAGCCCTTCCTGCAGGTGCTAACACAACATGATCATAACTGAGACCCTTTCGTACCAAAATCGCGACCCCAGTCTATTGATCGCGGTTAATAATAGCTTCATAATCTGTAAGAAACTCCAAAAATGTAAGGAGAGAACTTATTACTTGTAGACAGCAAACATTTGGTCGGCGGCTTTTGATAAACTTTTAGAAGGGCCTTATTGTGATCAGAGCTGATACATTGAGAGATACTAACTTAAAGGAATCTACTGTTAACATTTTAAAATCACGCCAAAAGAAAATTCTTAGAAAAGTGTAAGGAATTCTTTCCCATGAACAGTTTAGTAAATGTACGTATTTTGAAACTAATATAACGCAAACTGTGAGAACTATCCTTTCCGAACACAAAAACAAACACTGCCAGATACAACAACATAACATACAATGTTGACGAAAACTTGGAAAGCAGATGTAAAGGTCAATACCGAAGATTAAACACACCACGCATGAAGGAAGCTCTGAGTCAGATATTGCCCGATGATGTGAATATAATTCGCGTGTGTCTGTTTGATCTGCCTCGCGGGTAACATAAAGGACACACTCTTCTTTTCAATCTTTTTAACTGGGAAGAAATATAAGATTGTACAGAAGTAACGGTATGTTCAGCTGGAGATGAGGCATTATTGTCTTGTACTCCAGACGAAGGACCAGGCAGTATTGTTAATACTTCCTGCTCCGACGGACGAGAACAATCATGATTCATGATATCCACAGGCGTATCCTGTAAAGGCAGGGGTGCCGGGATTCACTTCGGGATGTCCCGTAACTAGCGCCTTATCTATTATTAATGAATTCATTGGGGGTTTGCACTAACACAGAAAACTCGTTATCAGTCAAAGAAGGCAACACGGATGAACTCTAGACGGGGCGAGCGGAGCAGTGACAGACAGAGAAAGCAATTCTGAAGATTGTTTAGAGCGGTACACTGCCAATCTCCGTCATCTGTAGAGTCGTCTGGACAGGAGTGGCTGTAGCTGATTTTGCATTATTCAGTGGAAAGTTGGCAATCGTGCGAAAATTTCGTTGAGTTCGAAAATAAGAATAGGCTGCCGTTCGTTAGTCACACTCACTTTACAGCCTTGAGCTATGATACGAAACGGGATAAGCTTATGTATTTCCATATGAACAATACGTACGCCACTGTCTGTACCAGGGAGAAAGGAGACACTCCATAATTGTGGTTCCACTTTGCGCTCTTTACTATAAGATTTAAAATGCTTTACTAGTACTGATAACGGTCGTTCAAGAGGAAAGTCATATATACTAACCAACCGAATCGGATCATCAGTGGCTACTATCTGGACTATACTGCCCCAATCACGTAGGTGAATTCTACACACGAAGAAGCTGTTGCGGCAAAATGTTCATGGGACTGTAAATCTTTAAACATAAAATATATGCTATATGATTCCGCATGTAACTATAGCGGACAAATGTTTTCAAATATACGAGGAAAATTATTTTCCAACCACTGATTTACTTGGTTAGCATTAGGTTTGACCTTCTATATCTTCGGCCAAATATGAATTGAAATTTCAAATCCTTCTTATATTCCATAGTAGGACAAACTATTAAACTGCAAAACACTGTACACAAAGGGTGCTATGCACCAATCACACAAAAGACACTAAACTTGGGAAAGTAGCACAAGTCTTTCCAAAGATTGTATGAGTAGCGATATCAGGCACTCTAAGGGAACCAACACTATTCACGATGTGAACAGCTCGAGAACACGAGCTCAACTGACTTACCGCATCACTTCAGCTTCCACTGAAACTATTAGCTAAAATAGTTGCATGTAAGATTGTGTACAAGATACTAAGGATGGTATAAGAAGACGTTCCTTATGTGAGTGTCAGAATGACTTACTCGAAATTTCCTTCTTTAACTCAAAAACAAGTTATATAGACTTTCGTCAATGAGGAAAATATCAGAAAACGTTCTTGAAGTTGAGGCTACCTCATCGTTGTTAACAATGGTCCCGATTGACATTACTATTCTTTCTCACTCTAACTTCTAATTACCAAAGATGAAAAGACGGTAGATATTATTTTCTCATTCTTTGAATTGTATCAACACGTGTAGGAAATAGAAAGTTCTATTATTATCTTCCGTAACTACTAGTTTATTTTCTTATCTTTGTATGATGAATTTGAGGCAAATAATTGACGATTGTAAGGTGAAGCCCATTGTGGGCTCGAATCACTCTGAAGAGCAAGGTCGGAATTTTAACCGTCCTCGATATTTCTGTGTTCGTTCCCCTGTCGTGTTTGGAACAAGTCGAAAGGACGTAAGGTGCCACGAGTGAACAACACCACGGCAGGCACGAATTTGAAAAGGAAGACTGGCAAAGCATGAAACTAGTTTGGCAGAGACTCGGGTACAACTTTCATCGTGGCAATTATTTTTCTTTATTGGAACGTATTATTTATGTAATTGGTATTGTAAGTCTGTTTCTTTTTATTATTATTATTATTATTATTATTATTATTATTATTATTATTATTATTATTATTATTATTATTATTATTATTATTATTATTATTGAAAAGTCGAGATTTGGCTACATATTTTATATTATTTTAAGTTTCTGATTATTCAATTTTAAATCTTTTCTTGATACGGAACGTATCTGAAATGGTGAATTGCCTAAAACATTAATATTTCTATCAGTAGTGGAAGAAGTAGTAGAAACATTAGCAATTTTTGGGAAAATTGTTTTTGATCATCATCGTATTTGACATATACTAACGATATACCTTACGTATTTATCAATTGTTCGCTAAACACGTTACATTCCCAGATAGTACGAATTAAGGTTGATACGGCTGACGTCATCTTATAGTTGTGTTTCGTAGGTCACTGTTCTATTGCGAGTGCACTGAAGAAAGTCATCTCAATACTAAGCTGAGAGAAACTGAATATTTTCCATGATATCTTACATTGGAAGTATCAACATTAAAAGTGATAAAAATTTCTTTTAATTATCCAACGAGAATCTAACCCACAACCACCTGGATGTAAAACCTATGCTTATTCCAGTACTCTATGACATCACTGTTAATTAAGGGGGAAAAAACTTGGCGTGAAGTGTCTTACGCAAAGTGCACACTTTTCAGTTACAATGTTGTAAAACTCATTATTTCGGTCATAATAAAATAGAAAATCCTATGAAAAACAATAGTAAAAAGAATTCAAATTTAAATGGTCAAAGTAAATTGTTGAAAATGAGTGATAGAAGTAGTATTATTGGATGTTGTTGCAGCATTTATATATGCGAAGTTTAACGCCCTGCTTGAGCATGGAGGCTAAATGTTACGTAAAGTTAGTTTAAATACATCTCTTCGGAAATGAGTTGAGTTGATTTTAGTTTAGCGTCCCTTTCAGCAGCGAGGCCATATGAGACGTGGACCTACTGATTAACGTGGAATCCGAACCACATGAGCTCCCGCCGGGAATCGAACCCGGGTCTCCCTCTTCGGAAATGAAATGATACGTTAAATTTTACGTCTCACGGCTATGCTGGCTAGGCTAAACTAGACACACACACACACACACACACACACACATATATATATATATATATATATATATATATATATATATATATATATATATATATCTTTGGGTATTTCTTTATAATTATATTCTTTCACGAGCCATTAATATGCATTGCAGAGTGTTGAATTCAACATTTTATCCAGTCTACTCGATATTGGGGAAATCAAAGTCTCTAACCGTTGGCCCGCGAATACATGATGTGTGGCCCGCGCATTCAAACATCCTTTTTATACATATTTTCAATTTATTACGCTATTTTATATGGACGTTTTGTTTTTCTGAAATGTAGAAAAAGAAAACATATTATAAACAACGCGAAACTCAAGTAACCTAAACCCGAAAGTGTCGTGGACCACCGATGGGCAACTAGCTACCTCTCGACAAAAGTGGATGCCCTGCAGCGACGATCTACTGTGGTTCCAGTTTCGTTTTGAAAATTACACCACTAGCGGCAAAGGTGCGACGAAACGCCTATGAACCACAAAATTACTCACCCAAATATGCTAAGTTACCTATATGCGTGATTTGTTTACGTCAAAGTGAGTCTTTAAAAAACACTAAACGAAGAAGGACTCCAGAGTGGGCGCGAGACACCAACCTTAAGATCAGTAGGCGGTTGTTTTTCCGACTTCGCCACGGAAGCGATGAAGGAGATATCCTAAAGGCTACCGTACAGGATAAAATAATAAAATAAACAGGATAGTGAACAATGTTAGTTGAGTTTTTCATTTCCTAGAATTAGTATGGTATTTATGATTTTGTTTCCGGTGGCTTTGCTTGTTTTGGGAGGAGCTTTGCTAACTTTATCCCTGGAAATTTGAAAATTCTGCAATATACACTATATAAAAAAGTTGCAATAAAAGTTTGGTGAGTGCTTAAACCTGGAAGATATCCCCTTAAATATGCCACTGCGTAGAATACAATATTAAATATCTTGCTTTGATTCAAATGAAGTCCCTTCTGAGCATTAACATTTCTAGTGAAGTCATTATACGTGATGTGATAATTAAATGCAGTATTGTACTTACTTTAAAGTGGGAGATTCAAGTAACAAACGTTTATCCTAGAAATTTGACAGCTAACTGTAAGAATGTGCTTTCTTTTGTCCCTACATTTTCAAATATGCAGGAAATGAAAACAGCAAGTTAGGAGGAAATGCCCCTCATGCCCCTGCAAATCTCAGACAGAAGAAAATATGAACTACAATTAAAAATAGTTGTAGTAAAGTTAAATGAGAATATTTCATTAATACATTCTGACTATAAACGTTTAAAAACATTTTTGATACATTAAATGTTGTCGAGCTTACCCTACTTGTGTTGGAATTTATATCAAAGCGTCCGTAATTTGAAAATGTCTTTGTTTTAACTTTTTTTCCATAATGGCCATCATTAGTACAAATGTTGTTTATTTCAAAAGTATCTTAGCTTTCCGTAGATTGTAAAAGCAAATGGCTTGAGTTTCAGGTTGTTTACATTAAGGATTGAAAAGACCTCAATCATTTATCCTCTACATGCGCGATCTCCTTCATCGTCTCCACGGCGAAGTCGGAAGGGCACCCGCCTCTGATCATAAGGTTGGTAGTTCGCGCCAAATCCGAAATACTTTTTCTTTAGTGTTTTTTAAAGACTCAATTTAATGTGAACAAATCACTCATATAAGAGCTTTAACATATTTTGGGTGAATAATTTTCTGGTTCATTGGCGTTTCGTCACGCCTCTGCCGCAGGTGGTATAATTTTCAAAATGGAAGTGGGCCTACAGCAGATCGTCACTGCAGGGCATCCAATTCTTGCCGAGAGGTAGCTAGTGTCCCATCATTGGTCCACCGACGCTTTCTGCATGTGGTAGTTTGAGTTTCAGATTGTTTACATTGTAAGTTTTCCACTTGAAATTGAATCAAAAACTTCATAAAATATTAAATATGCAGCCAAGTCTCAACTTTCCAATAATAATAATAATAATAATAATAATAATAATAATAATAATAATAATAATAATAATAATAATAATAATAATAATACAGGAATATCAGAATTACAGTATCAATTACGAAAACAATACCTTCCAATAAAGAAAAATAATTGCCGCAACGAGATTCGAACCCGGGTCTCTGCCATACGAGTTCCATATTTTCCCACTCCATTGCAAATTCCTCATACAAAGATAGGAAAGTAAGCTAGTAGTTACGGAAGATAAAAATAGAACTTTCTATTTCTACATGTGTTGATACAATTGGAATTAGATAATAATGTCTGCCGTATTTTCTTCTTTGGAAATTACAAGTTAAGGTGAGCAAGAATAGTAGAGGAAAGGCACCAAAGTCGGCCCCTTCTTTTGTTTTTGGACTGTATCTCTACCTGGAATAATATCTTTGGTATGTTGTCAAACATTAGACATTAGTCAGTTCAGCATTCAGTTCATAAGATTTTGCTAAAGAATTATCTAATGAAAAGTGACGAAATTGAAGTGGCGCGGTAGTAATGTGGTTAGCGTATGGAACTTTTATTCAAATCCGGGACCAAGGTTCAAATCCCGGACAGGTTAAAACTTTTTTAAATGTTTCTATATGAATTTCTCAGCGTGGAAAGCAAGATCTTCTCTCCAGAAAGGAAAAGATGTTAGAATGAGGAGAATTGGAAAAGGTCTCTCAATGGAGGCAATCATTTACAAACTTATTTCCAGCAGTTGCTCTAGATTTGATATTTTCATTTACTATATTTTCATTTTTCATTTACTATTTACTATATATACTATATATATATATATATATATATATATATATATATATATATATATATATATATACAGAAGGTCGATCCGCGTATATGTGTCCAATTTTGAAATAGCACTAACCTTATGAAAATCCACGGGACCACCATCGGTTGGCCTCAATGTGATGGCCATGTGTTCTGGCAATAGCACTGCACCGTAACTTCCACTGTAGAAGACTACGACGAAGTACAGGAAATGAAATCTTCTCCCATTCTTCCCGGCAGGCTTTCCACAGGCCCCCGAGAGTAGTGACACGACGAGAAGAAAGTGCCTTTTTCGGTAGACCAAACGCGCAAAAATCTGTGGGACTGGGATCTGGTGATTTCACTGGTATATCATGAAATGGAATAGCACGAATACCGGTGTCTGTCTCCACCTGCTTTAGAAAGTTCTGTGTAGAACGAGATGTATGTGAGGAGGTTTTATCCATATGCACAGACACTTGCTTTATGGCATGCCCATACAAACGAGACAGATCTTCTGTATAAATTGGGGTCAGTATATGTTGCTGAAAGAATGCAGAGTTGATTTTACGGTTTTTAGGGACCTGACGAATTGTTAACTTGCCCTCATAAGAGTAACCGGCGACAACCATAAATCCTCTCTAGAAAGTTGCTTTGCAATGACGGTTAAACGCAGAATGGCTTTTTGCATGTCGCGAAGTGTAAGTTATCGAGCGAATTTTGCCACAATCTGATAGATACACCCATGCTTCATCTAGTGTGGCCACAAACTTCCACTTTTCCCTAGATAGATGGCGTTCATAGAGGCGTCTGCTGTTGGTATTTCTCTCACGGCGATGGGCCGCACTTAGGTAATGTCCATGACTTTTAAAGATCCTCCGGAGGTTTAATTTCCCACTCAGGGCGCGGTTAACAGTTGACTGTGGTATGTGGAGTCGAGCTGACATCACACGTTGCGGAGGGGAATTTTCTTGTAAGGCCATTCGCCGCAACTTCTGAGTTACTTGTGGAGTCACTGTGGTACACGCTCGGTTCTTCGACCCTTAGTGGGTAAACGCTTACCTGGTATGTCTTGACTATGTTCTTGCTTGACTATGTTCTTGATAGTCGTCGAACCCAATGCACAACCATTTTCTTTGCACTGCTTTTGAATTTTAGAAACCGCATATTTGGCATGGAAAAGTCCAATTACGTAGCCCTTCCAGAAACGGTTCACCTTTGGAGCCATGATGCACACGATACACAGTTTCGCTTGGCAGATGATAGAATGGACCTCCAGGTATACTACACGCGTTTAACCACTTGGTTTGGTCGCTTCAGTGGTCAGGGGTACGGGTGTAAAACTGGACACATATACGCGGATCGACCTTCTGTATATATATATATATATATATATATATATATATATATATATATATATATATATATATATATAAGGGCACACTGTATGCTTCACAGGTTCTTTACAAACGACCATTATATGAATTATTATACAAAACTGGTCTACAGAAGAACAACTAATACCACTATCTATAATGTGATATTTCTCAGAGCGCACTGTACCCTATTCGGGCTCTTTTCCAACAGTAACTATATGTATTTACTGTACAGAACTATGGTATACAGAATAAGAAATGTAACCGTTCACCTTTGATATGATTTTGAAAGGGCGTTTTATGTAAAGACGCGCTAAACCTTTCTTTTGTTCTTTACGAAAAGCAACTGTAGGA
This sequence comes from Thermobia domestica, assembly GCF_964235325.1. Lineage (NCBI taxonomy): Eukaryota > Metazoa > Arthropoda > Insecta > Zygentoma > Lepismatidae > Thermobia > Thermobia domestica. The sequence goes on along the minus strand of NC_137468.1, from coordinate 174,373,719 downwards.
ATTCGTTATAAACCGGTTGAAGAATGCTCTAAGAGCATTGCCAGAACGAACTTAAAAAGAATGGAGAGGTGGAGCGAAAAGGATGTTCCTACATGAAAAAGTAAATCTTTGTATCGACACCTTTTTTATCTTTCTCGCAAAAAATCCGCGAAATACCATCTCTCTATGACCTGTGGTTCCCGAAATATAGCTCCTTAAATCTGAAATTCGAAATTTTTCGGCGAATATCTGAGGAACGGTGGCCAGTTCGCCAGTGGCCACCGGTTACTATTTAAACCCCGAATATTCACCATCCTCTTAGATATTTACCAACACCAATATGATCTCCCTATGACTTACGGTTCCCGAGATATGGCTCCATAAATCCCCCAAATTCGACCTATTTTTGGGCCAATATCTCGGAAACGGTAAGTCATAGAGTGATGATATTGATCAATACCTAAGAGGATGGTGACTATTTTGATACCGATATTTACTGGTGGCCACTTTTCAAACCAGTGGTCACTGATTACTATTTGGTACCAAAATGTTCACCATCTTCTTAGGTATTTATCAATACAGACAGACAGATGGACATAGAGAATTCAGTAACGAACTTTTTAAGTTCTTTGGAAATTTGTACCCTTATTTACAATGTGGTGTTTCAGAGGACGCACCGGTACATCTCTGATGGACCAACCCATGTCTGGTTCTTGGTAAAGTAGAACATCGCTCAACATATTTTACAAATAACCCTCCACATTATCGTGAATAGTTGACCTGAAGCAAAAGGAAAACCACAATAAAAAGAGGAATAAACATCGCTTATATTTTTTAAAAAAAACTCTTTATTATAATGAATAGTGGGCCTGAAGCACAAGGAATATTGCAGTAACAAAAACAATAAACATAGTAATAATACGATGAATATTAATGAAAATTGACTCATCTCCCTCTTTTCGTTCCACATCTTCTCTTTCCAGCATTTGTCAATTACATGCCTGTGATGATGGTGTTTGTTTTCCTTATTCGTTACCGCAGGGATATTAAAAACAGCTGCAACTAAGCCCTCGATGTCCATTTTACATATATCACAACACACAGAGAATTGGCGTCAACAACCAGTTATAGCAGGAATTACAAACTCACTCCGGGAAACTTGTTGGTGACAGTTTGCAAGCGCTAACAAGTTTGAGTCTGCTTTCAATCGTGTGTGTTTTTATTTACAAACTTGCAATTATTCTCCAAGTTTGCAGGCATCGATCGGCGCAGATAGGAAACCAGCATCCTTTGTGTACATAGTCATAGGTACCATCTTCTCTCGTAACCTCCTATTCAGACTGAAAGTGTCAGAAATCAACAACTTCCGGTTTCAACTCTAATCGCTATACGGAGTAAAAACGGTAATAAATAGCGAGAAGCAGTATTCTGCAATCAATTAAGTGTCCCAAGAATATTTTATATCTTCACTCTACTCTCTATACTAAAGCCAGAAGTGCGCAGTGGTGGCTCAGTGGTAGAGCGTTCACCTTATGTGCGTGGGGTTCCTGGTTCGATTCCAGCTCGCGCCAAGTAAGTTCTGTAGGGGACAAACACCGTGCGCGTGAGTTTTCTCTGGCTCTCCTGTTTCCTCCCACTTTCTTAATTTCATACCTCATCATCACAGTCTCCTTTGTGATGGGTCCGGCTGACAGTGTTAATACCGTAATAGTGTGTACATTGCAAGGATCCGTACATCCACACGTACTATAAACCACATGTTTTTACTATAAACACGTTTTTTCACGATTTGTAAACAAATAGTGGTAGAAGACAGTAAGAAACTATACTTTCAGAAAGAGACGAAGAGGACACGGAGTCCCACGAAGAAATTCGACAACTCCTCCATAGATTCTCCCTCCAAAGGACGGCTATAAAAGAGAATATTGGAACGAAGTAATCATCAGTGTTTTGTACTGATCATTAACTTACAATACCTCTTCCCGAGGCCACTATGTGCTACACAGACTTAATATACAACATTTACTCCCGCAGCCGCTGTGGGCTATGTTGTATAAACTTTAATAATTGTTTCCGAGGCCACTATTGGCTACGGAGATACCTATTCAGTCTGAGGCTGCTTTCTGCTAAAACAACATCCTATGTACCCGAGGCAACAAGGTATGCCGAGAGGAGCTATTCTTATCTCACACTGAAAACATTTACTTACAGTGGTCATAGACATCGAGAAAATATTATAGAAACGTTGTACGATACTTATATACGACGTTTTTATAATAAAAAGGTTAAGAGGCCTTATCAATGCGAAACAAAATACCTCTAATTTTACAGTAATTCTGTGATATCTTCAAATAGATAAAAGATAATCGAAATGTGGAACAAGAGCGCCCTAGACAATATTATTTTGCATAAGGTACCGTTATCACGAGTCATCTATTAGTTTTCTGTTTGCAGCTATTTAGAAACACGAAAATAAATGCCGGGTTTCTAAATGGCTGGAAATCGAAAGCAGATAAGTGAATGGTGATAACGGTATCTCATGTAAAATAATATTGTCTAGGGAGGTCTTGTTCCATTTTTTTTATTATCTTTTATCTAGTTGAAGATATCACAGAATTACTGTAAAATTAGCAGCATGTAAATTTCGCCGTGATGGAGCCTGTTAAGGACAAAAATCCCGTGTACGTTATTGACTCTACCTACAGAATATTACAATATTCATGCATAATTTCGTAACACGTAGATCCATTTTTTAAAATATTTGTTCACGCATGATTTGTAGGCCGATTATTTGTATAGAAATTTAATGATCTATCTCTAGTTGAGTTGGAGTTAAGCGTCACTTTTAGCACCGGGGGTATATTAGGGGTGGATCTACACCTTAACATCGCATCCGAACCATGTGATCTCCCGTACGTCTCCCACGTTAAAGACGCATTGTTCTATCTGTAGTTTAGGTACCTACCTAAAGTACTTGGGTAACGAAAAAGTGGAAAAATGAAAAAGAAAAATAACTGACTTCAAAAAAGCTCAAAAACAGATGAATTATTATTATTATTATTATTATTATTATTATTATTATTATTATTATTATTATTATTAGCTATGAAAATTTAAATCTGTAATAAGCGAAAGAAACTAATGCTTCATAAAAGCACCATTGAAACTTTATTTCAAATCTCACACTAATTTGTTTGGCTTAATACAGACTTCGTCATTCTTATAGACAATGTAATGAATTGTTGTATTTATAGAGCTTTTTTGAAGTCGGTTATTTATTTTTTATATAAAAAAGGTGTTTATTTCATATGCATTATAAATGAGGACTGCTAACATCAAGAAATGTTCAGTTGAGTAGTTAATTTGATTTTGAGATTAATGTTCCTTTTAGGAGCGAGGCTATATGAGACGGTACCTACTGTTAAACGTGGAATCCGAACCACATGAGTTCCCGCCGGGCATCAAGAAATGTGTCGTTGGACGTTCGTAAACGATTTATTAAGACCTTGTTATTGAGCGTGGCGCTTTACGAATCAGAGACATAGACATTCAGAAAATTTGAAATATCGAAGCTGGAAGCATTTAAAATGTGGTGTTGACGCAGAATGCTGCGCATATCATGAAACGAGAGGAAAAGAAATGAAGCCGTACTATAGGAAGACAGATCATGAAGATAATAGGAAAAAGAGGAAACATCATGCTTGGCCATCTTATTCAGTACTCCGATTGGATCACCTTGTTGATAGAGGGAGAAGCAGAAGGAAAACCAGGAACAGGAAGACCCATGATAGAATACCTAGATGTTGTTAGGAAGAAGAGATCTTATGAAAGTATAAAGAGAGAGAGAAAGTTTTAAATTTTCTATGTTGCCCACCAACCTACTGTTGATGTAAGAAAGAAGCAGCATCACGAAACGAAAAAGCCATAATGTTTTCGTTATAACTAAAAATAGATTAAAACTAGTTACTTTTTTTTTTTAGAACATATGCTGTCAAAAATGGCATCCCAGCCTTTGGTTTGCATTTAAGAATTTTAAATGAAATTCAGTTTCTAGTTGGCGGTGTAGGTTTCCATGTATCCTGCCATTTTTTTTAATCTTCCCTATTATCACCAACATTCTGTAGTTTTGTGTTTCCTATCACACTTCCATTTTTTTTGTTTCCACACTTTTGGATCACCCTGTAGTAGTATTGCTCACGAGACGAAATGAGATTGGATTTTTTTTCTTTTTTGAGAAGATTCGAGACGAGATAGAACTGTTTCGAGAGAAACAAATCCACTTTTTGAGATTAGACAGAATTTTCACGACACTTTTCGATACGAAAAATCCCTAAATCTGGTAGTTTCCATGTTTCTTGTAGTTTCCAAACACTTTCTTGTAGTCACCATGTTTGTTTATTTATTGTCTAAATCTGTATAATCATAACATTAATACACAAAACACAAGGTGCTTCCTCCCCCGAGTTACCGTTAGAGCAGTGGCTCTCATCCTAATTCCTAACACGACCTCTATTTTATCACATCCTCTTGCCAGCGATCTCCTTATAATTTCTGATTTGTAATAAGCTTGTGTGGGTTTTTTAATATACATATTGCGGAGATCTCATGATATCCATGTATTTCTATAATAGTAGAATCCATTTCTTGTATATAGTGGATATTAAATCCGTGCGACAGACAAGTCCTTGCAACTGGTTTTCTGTAATGAAGACTTGGACAAGTTCTGGCTAGAGAGGAGAGACTATCCTGGTTTGGTATCTGCTACTTTAAAAGTGATAATTCCATTTGCTACAGCGAAATCTAAGCGAAACTGATTTTTCTTCCATGGTAGGGGTCTAAGCATTAAAACAAAGAGAAAAAATCGCTTATCAGTTGAAAATGATTTGATAATGTGCGTCACGAAGATTGAACCGGACATTGCCGCACTAGTGAAATCACACCATGCACAGGTATCTCATTAGCTTTCAATTTTAATTGTATTTCAATATGCAGGTTTTGTTGCATTTGTACTTTTCTGGTATTTCAATATACAGTTCTTATTAGCTTCATATCGTACCTCTTTCTTTTAATATGATTTCTAAACAACTCTGCCTCTGTTGAAAATGTTTACTAGGCCTATTTTTTTTTTTTTTTTTTTGTTCTTAACAGTATACATAATAAGAAAAATACGCTCATCAGAACAAAAATTTGAAACAATGTTTAGAAATATTTTCCGGTATTAGATTCTAATTATATTTCTCTCTTCCGCTTATGTTAGCGACCCCCAGGTTGAGAAACCCCGCGTTAGAGTGTACAATTTTCCCCACACCATCTAATTTTTACTTTCATATTGTTTGAATATTGCTGGTAATATGTGATCAGATGTTTTTAGAGCTTTTCAGGTCACGAAACCTTTATTAAAAAATGGCAGCGAGTGTGATGACCAGAGAATGGGATAAACGCACTTCTTTCATAGCTAAATATTGGGGGATAAACATAATAATGTGCGTGTCACAATCGTTAACAACGGGGTTTTCTGTTGATTGTATTATTTTAAAAACGTGATGGAAGACCAATAAGTGGTTGTAATGCCATTTCGAATGATGTTTAAGCTCTCAGTTAGTTAATTTTCGTGCACTACTTAAATATTATTTACTGTGGAAGCATAGTGGTTCAGTGGTAAAACGCTTACTTCTTGAGCGAGAGGTCTGTGGTTCATAGACTATTTGAGTTTATGACGAATAATACCTTGTCTGTTAGTTTCCTCGTTACTTTCCCTTTTCCTCCCACATTCTCATTCTACGTATTTCATAATTATTCACTCCTTGTAAGGTTAATTCACTCACAGGCCCGAAATCAGCCACAGAGGTTTGGGGGGGCTATGAATATGTTAGGGGGTGCAAGTCATTAAATATTCTCTTACCAATAGCTAAATTGTGTTTTTTCTTTTGTATTAATAATAGCATTTTGTGTTACGGTTTGGAGGGACTACGGAAAGTTTAGGGGGCAGGCCTCCCCTAGCCCCCCTGTGGTTGCGGCCCTGTTCACACATAGTGTATTGGTTCCATGTTCTGGTCCACAAAGTTTCTTTCCAGACTCTGTTGCCAAATTAAAGTGTTTCTTATCGTTCACGTGTTCAAGCCGCCCTCTTAGTGCAATTGAGGACCGTATTAAGGAAACTTAACAAACGTAATTTTTTCAAAATACGTTTCTTAACGGATGATGGTACTTTAGTATGAGCCTCCATAATGGCTAACAGAAAATACGACGAAACTGAATACAGTGAAACCTCCCTTAACGGACATCTCTCAATAACGGACACCTCTATAATACGGACAGATTGTTTTGTCCCGGCAAAAATATATGTTCTCTTATGGAACAAAACCCTCCCTTTTACGGACACTCTCAGATACGGACGCGGACAGTCCTTTTTTTTTTCAAACGTTTTAATAACCTCTTCATAACGGACAGGAATTTTTCTCGATTCTGCGATATATTACAGGAGACAAAAGTATTTTCCCCACAAGTGTATCTATCATGAGTCCAGACCGGTGAACCATCAAACAGAACACCTTCAAGCTGAACTTCAAATTATTTTATTCTGCCCTCAATAAATTGCTTTCTGGGGGAAATTCTAGAAAACCTTCAATAAGCTATAACACTCATGCAGGGTCAGTCATATGGCCAAGAATTCTATACGAAAGATCTTCCCTTCCCTAACAAATTTTGTCCTTTTTCCTCTGGACCTTGCATCTTTCCGACAATTTCATAGATAACAAAACAAACGTTGTTTGTTTTACAATAACATTTTCAACGAACAATGTTTCCTCTCTTACATTCTTAGTAAAGCAACTTTTTCTAAGATGATATTCTTTGCGATTGGGGCTGAGTCAACAAACATATGCACTCCCAATAACTTGCCTTTTCACCCATTCTGCCAGTACACAAACAAACACACACAGATATTTTTTCCGCAACCGTACTGAGGATTCTCAGAGGACACTAGCTAATGAGTTTAGCCGGTTAGTTGGTTCCTAACGCATCTTTTGAGAAGGTCCAGAAAATTTGAAATAAATGGAAAACTCTTTCCCTCCCGCTTTCCCCTCCCATGTAGGGAGAAAATGATCATACATGCATTATCTTTTGCAATATACGAATATATTAACACATCCCCCAGCAATAATACTATTTAACATAAATTAATTTCTCCTTCATCCCTTCCAGTAATTTAAATACGTACTAAATAGAGTATTTTCATATTGAATTTTACGTATTTACGCTCATACATAATATATCTACTGTATATTACTCCATACAATTACCGTTGCGAGAAATTAAATTACTGTAACCTCTCTGTAACGGACACCTCTCAGTAACGGACAAAAATTCATGTCCCATTGGTGTCCGTTATTGAGAGGTTTCACTGTATTTGCCGTCGTAAAAGGCGCCTAAATACAGCAGATTTTCACAAGACTCGACATCTCCATTTTTCAAGATTCTACAATTTTCTACGTTTTTCAAGATTGTTTCCCAATATGTGAAGCTTCTTGCCTCTTGACAGGATTTTTGGCCTTATTGAAGAAGAACTAAGAAAACACGAAACAGTCACTCTGTCTTCAGAGGAAAGTTTGAGGAGGTTAAAGTTTGAGGTAAAGACGATATGAAATCAACCTCCTAACGTTTAATGAGAGCCAAATTGCCTTTTAAGACATCTGAGGCAAGAGTATCGCATTACGTAAGAAGACCTGAGACCAGGGCACAATGCCCTTTTCAAAATACTTACTTTGCTTTACTAATAGACGTTGAGGTGCTTAAATCTGGAAAGAGAAGTGCTTCAGTAATGTTTAAAGGAACTCAATTTCCAACAGTGAATCATGTAAGCAAAAATAAAGCTAATGACGTGAAGAAGTTGATGTCTTATTTTGACAGTGATTCAGAGGAAAGTAAAAAGTTATATTCAAAAGTTGTGCCAGGGAATGCTAGTGATACTGAAGACAAAATTTGTATTATGAAGAACCTTTACATTAAAGAGGATTGTGTTCTTGTATTGTTTTCACATAGCATTAAAAATCTCAACATTGTTTCATGTACTATTGGCTTAGTTCTCATTTCAAAGTATGACTCTTAAGTTGCTCAATAGGTTTAAGATGTGAGAAACAGATTTTGTTAGTGTTGAAACTTCTCTTCATGTGTTAACTTAAAGAAAATGCAGATTTTCTAATACACTGTTAACTTCTTCTGATAGTATCTACAAAATGTAATAGGCCCTATACTTAAGAACCCATTGAATTTAAATGCTTAGAATGTATATTTATATCACCTAGCTTAATAAAATAAAGAAAGATGCATGGAAAAGTGGATATGTTGCATTTTGTATAAAAAAATGTAATTTCTAACTTTTTTCCTCAATATGAGCTATTAGTGATGAATTTCAATTATTCCTTCATCAATCCCTATCTACATGGATGACCAGTATCCAATTTTTGTTTTTTTTTAATAAACGATATTGAGTACAACTTAAAAAATACCTCTCTCGTAAAATTTTGTAAATGGCATTGTTGAGTTTTGTTAAAACGGTCCTCAATTCTTGGTGATAATTTTTGAAAAAGCTCCACTTATACACGAGATAGTACATCATATCGTTTTTAGTTACTAGTTTTTTCTTACAGTATTAGAGGCATGACAAACAACACTTTTGAATTAGAGGAAATAATAATTTTTATTATTTTTACAGGTGTGTAGAAGTTTCATGATAAAAAGATCTCTTCCCCATATTGGTAAGTCCACGCAAGTTCTTTTGATATGATTATTTTATTTTATTTTATTTTTGAATTTGCATAATTACATAAATTAAATACCATCTTTATTCTTTTTAAATTAACATACAGATTTAATGTTAACAGAAATGAAGTTACAGGTATCAAAAAACTGGAATTGTTTCGAAAACGTATGTTTCCAATAGGGATGACGTTTTAACCAAACATCATTAAAACCTCAGAATCATTTATTGAACAAATACTAAAATACTTATTCTTTTATATTTAAAATGAATTAGTCGACGATTTTGTACATATATTCATAGAAAACAAACAACATCTACATTGAAAATTATAGTCTAGATATCTTGTCCTATTTCTTCAATAAGGGGTTCCACTTCATGGAGAACAATATTTTTTTCAGTCTTTTTACCACACCAGGGAGGCTAGTGCTGCTGCTACTTTTAATTACGGCAGCCGAATTGCCGTTTGACCTTGAAGAATGGCTTCACTTGCCCAACCCACTTGCAGCGACGTTGCCAATGCTGTAATGTTCGATTCCGCCGATTCCGCCATATTCTGCATGTTCTTAATGAGAAGAGAATCTTGCCAATGTACTTTAATATTTGCTCGCTGAACGCACACTGCCCATCGGAAGGTTTGGCAACAGCGCACTGCGTGTTTATTGGTTCTCAATAGAAGCAAACATCTCATCGGAGGTTTGGCAACGGCTCGTCACAACAAGCTCGTTGGTTCCTGCCAAACGCCAATATTTCGGCTTCCGCGTAGTATAGCGCCTCTGGTGTAGCAGACGTAAACTATAAAACATGGCCACTGTTTTCTCATTAAGTGGGCCCTCTGTATACTTACATATTCGGTGATATTGAATAACTAATTTCATAGTAAGTCCAGCCAAAATTTTTTTTTCTGTTAGTTTCAATCCGATATTAGAGAACATGTTATTTTTTTAACCGTCGACTAATTTAGAACACCATTTTTGCATATTAACATTAACACAGATAGAATGTTCATTGTTGGACAGAAAAAATGATTGTAAAATGATTAATGTGCCATGGTTGAAACATTCACAAACATTAATCAAAAATGAATTAATTTGGAGGACTGTTAAAATGATTTATTATTGTGAAATGCACGTAGAATCGTTATTGTTGGTGATTCTCTTTGACAGATGATTCTGGTGCCTCTCTCTTGATAAAGCTTCTCCATCCCGCTCGGTCAATCTCGTCAAAGTTCTTCTTCACGAAACTGTTGAAGCCAGATCGATCAATTTCGTCGAAATTCTTTTTAATGAAGCTGTTAAATCCTGATCGGTCGATTTCATCAAAATTTCTCTTCTGGTTTCCAAAAGTCATTCCGCTGGAAAACAAAAAAATGAATTATGTTTATTAATATCTCATCTTAAGGGATTAATGTGTCACCGTTAAGAAGATAAAAGAAATAACAGATGTAATATATGCTAGTTATATTTTTACATATGTAATACAATAGGATTGCCAGATTTCTGCACTGTAAATACAGAATGCGCAAAATAACAATAATTATACAGGCACACACACACACACACACACACACACACACACACACACACACACACACCACACACACACACACACACAAATAAAAGTTCTGTGCACCGGATCCCAGAGTATGGATTCGATATATTTTGTTATGCTGAATCCAAATTTCGAAACTCAAAGAAAATCGACTGTGTCGATTTCTTTTATGGGCGAAAAACTTTATGGATTTTACTTAGGGAGAATACATGTAAGATAGCCATACGAAAAACAAAAACAAAAGATCGTAGTTTTGTGCAGCGGACCCCAGGGTATGGATTCGATATATGTTGTTATGCTGAATCCAAATTTCGAAACTCAAAGAAAATCGACTGTGTCGATTTCTTTTACAGTCGAAAAACTTTATCGATTTTACATAGGGAGAATACATGTAAGACAGCCATACAAAAAAAAAAAAAAAATGTAGTTCTGTGCAGTAGACCCCAGGATATGGATTCGATGTATTCTGGTACACAGAATCCAATTTTCGAAACCTCAAGACAATCGACTGTATCAATTATTTTAAGGGCGATAAAGTTCAGCAAATTTTGGTACGTAAGACAGCACATAGGTTTTTCGCCTATAAAACGAAATTGACACATTTAATCATCCTGGGGTTTCGAAATTTGGTTTCTGTGTACCAAAATACATCCAATACATATCTTGGGGTACGCTGCACAGAGCGTTTGTTTTTTGTATGGCTGTGTTACGTGTATCCTCCCTGTCTAAAATCGCTAAAATGTTTCGCCCATAGAAAAAAAAGGGCACAATCGATCGTCCTGGGGTTTTGAAATGTGGATTCTGTGTAACAAAATATATCGAATTCAATCCCTGGGGTCCGCTCCACAGAACTTTATTTTTTGTTTGTGGTTGTGTTATTAGAAAAAAAAAACTGAAATCATATTTCTAAATGTATTGAGTGCAGTAATGAATCGGGGGATTTAAAAAACGTGATTACGCGAAAATGATAAAATTGTTTGGGTGTAACAAGTTGGAAAACAAATTAGACAGGAACAAACAAAAAGCAGTGTTGCAGAAAATAATAATAGGCCTTAATTTAAAAAAAATAGTATTGCATCACAAAAGAATATTATCACAATGATTATTTTTTTTTTTCAAAGATAGAGTTTTCTTGTGTCTGTATGTGAATTCAAGAACTGACTTTGCATTCACGAAGAAGTTTCGGGAATTCTCTTAGATTTGCTGCAAATAGTAGTGAGTGACCTTAGCATTTTGGGCAGTTACGCTTTCAGTGGAACATTATTTTCTTTATTTTATGCCACCTGTTTTCTGTTTCTGGTGACTTACACTCGCAAATAACTAAATATTTTCATGTCTAGTTCATATTCCAACTTGTTACACACAAATCAATTTCATCATTTTCTCGTAATAACGTTCTTAACTCCTTCAGTGTGGGTGGCGAGTTAACTCGTGATTTCAAAACGCACCTGCTGTGCGGATGGCGTATATATACGCTTTCATTTTGCTTCGGCTATTTTGCCACTGTAGTTATCTGTTATATGCTACAAACAACGAACTTTTCAACATTGAAAGAACTGTAAGTCGTAAACCGTTCTAGATATGGACAAACTAATTAGTGTATGAGATTGGGTGGGAAAAATCATTGTTGTTTGATACCTCACATGCATCTCTTTCCATTTGAAAAAGTTGGCGTCGATCCAATATGGCGGATTTCAAGATGGCGGCCATGATCTGGAATGCCATAAAAACATCCCTCCTAACTCGATTTACATAGTTGAAGTCATAACTATTGTTCCTTCATCTAATTCGAAAAAATATCGGTCTTGCAACTATCAAATTATATTGTACTTAGCTTTCCCACATTCGTGTTTCTATTTCGTTTTCCCATATTTCTAGTGCTCATTAGCAGCTAAAATTTTTGTCAATATCTTATATTCATCCCTACTCTAGGACAGTAGTTGTTTTCTTTTGCTAACGCAATGGCGAAGTGGTGAGATCTACTTGTAAGTTTCATTATTGTTTGTTCATTGATCTTGGCTTAAGGATCACAGCAAATTATCGGTTAGTGTTAGGATTTAAATTGACTTTGAAATCAATATTCTATCTCTGAGGCTGAAGGGGAAGCCGGGGACATGGAGAATTCATATACAACAAGGAACGGTCTGAACTTAAAATGATTCGGAACAACTAGCTTAAGGCATTCTTACGTGTTCTTAATTTTCCATTCTAGCAATTATTATTACACAACAATTAGGCCCATAAATCAATTTAAGCTAGAAATTAAAAATAGGAAAAATACGAAACATCATGGCCTAGTCGTAGATTAATAAATTGTAGAAAAAGAAATAATTCATTTTATCAAAAAATATAAATATTATATTTAATTCAAATCAAAAACAAGCTTGTTATTTTTTTTAATATGTTGGAAGTTGCTAAAGAGCCTTTAGCAAACTAAATCGTTACAAGAGTACTCTCACTCATTGAAAATTACAGTCTCATAAGGGTTTACAAGTAATAACTTGAATGTTTTAGTATTGTATCTCACACGTCGTCTAGAATTGAAATGAAAACTTTCGTTGATGACACTCTGCAACTAGGGATGGGCAGTGGGAATATTTCCGGTGGGAAGGAAAATAAAAAATGAGAATATTTTCGTTTTTTTTTTCCCTGGCTTATGAATTCCCGGGAAGGAATTTATTTCCATTTCTTTACTTTATCTTAAAAATTATAAGAACCATATGACTAATTTCTTTGTTTTTATTTATTATGATTTACTTCTAGTTTTTAAATAATTTGGAGGTTAGAAAATTTAAAATTCGTTGACTGTACTTTATGTAACTAATAATATGATTTTTTAAGTGTCATTTCCATTTGCACTAAAAAGTACCAAAGTACTAATTTACAATTGATGAAAAGGAACCATTTCATAAAGTAATGTAAAACTTATGTAGAAATAGAGACGAACTACTATTAATAAACCCCAAACCACCGTTAGTAATAGACGTTGGTCTGTCTCCTGTTTCTGACTCAAATTTCTGAAGAGGTGCTCGAACTTCTCTTACGTGTGAATTAACGCCTGAAATTTCGAGAAATAGGTACAAAGAAAGGTCGTGTGCGGCAATGTTACGTGCAAAATTATAAAGATAAGTCAGTATCTTGCAGATATTGTGGACATAAATATTTATGCGCAAATGTTGATAAAATGGTGGGACATGTGTCTTTTGGCAGTTACCCAACCTAATTTGTTCATAACTTTCAAAATTTAGTAGCTATGTTTATAATATCAGTAGTAGAGGCAAGTTTAGAACATCCACTTACATACAAATTTAAACTGTTTAGCGGTATAAAAGTATGTGGACTTACTATACCACGTTTTCACACATATTTACTTGCATAGAACATATTGGAAGTAAATATATATTTATGCGTACTCTCTAAATATAATAAATATTAATAAAATAACATAATACCATTCAGAATATACATTTTAAAGACTCCTCCGGGGACAACCGTAATAATATACGGTGATATAAAAACGAATTTAACTTTGAAATCATAATATAGTAATAGAATGTTCTTTCTGATTGTACATAAATTTTCGGAAAATTCCCATTTTGGGGAATCTTCCCAGGGAATATTCTGGAAAAAATATTTTCCCGGAAATTTACCCATTACTATCTGCAACGTTTTCTAGATTACAAGTAATGATGTTCTTCATTACACGTTTTCATTCATGGAATCTTACCAAGAATCACTTGCACTAGAAACGATACTACCCTTCCAGTAGGCCACTGTGTCACTACCTTTTGACATTTAGATAAACTAGTTTTATGGGACGTGAAATCACCATTGTGAAATAATTGCTGGAATTTAAAAATCAAGATTTTTTTTAAAGTTTACGGCGTCCCTATTGTGTTTGGAGTTTTCATGGTTTCCAAAACACAGAATACAACCAAAACCTTTTTATTTCAATATACTGTTATATTTTGTAGCCTTTCTTGTTGGCCTAGGTGCTAGCAAGCTTGCCTATAATGCACAAGACCACGGGTTAAATTCTTGGTGTGAGAACAGCAAACACATCAGTTGTCCAGATTCCGATCTAAACAGTAGGTTATAAGTTTTGTCGTGTTTGACTTCATCATTGCTAACAAAGAATCTAAACAGAAAACAGTCCATTCATTAGTGTCATTTCCCGCGCCCCTAAGTCAGTTTCGGCGTCTCATAACACAGTACATAGTTGCAAAACCAGTGTCTTATATATATATATAGTAGAGATTATGGCAGGACTATCACGATTATTGTAATACCTTTCTCAGAGATAAGTAATGTAATGGGTACAGGGCTTCTTCTGTGTGAAGTGATTTTGCACATACCAAATTGAAATTCCCGTTTGTTTAAGATCTCACGTATATGCAATCACTCGTCCTTCATAACTTGGCATATAGGAAGATCGATTATCAGACATAGCCCTACATAAAGAAACGACCTTGGGTCAAAGTCGTTAACTGTTCTAGTATAGAGTGAAAGAGAATTTCAATTTACTTTTTAACCCTCCATAGCACGCGTGGTCAATTGTAACATCAAGGCACGCGCACGGAGTCTCACTCCGCAATATTTATTTATCTTATTTTAATGCGTATTTTGTTTTGAAGCGATATTAAATTGCTTAATATTTTCTTTGTAATGTTTTTTTGACAATTGCCCACGTTTTTTGACAATTATTTTACAGCACAAATTCCTTTAACAGTTCTAAGGAAACTAAAATTTCTCTATCCGCGGAGTGTGACTCCGCGGCGCGTGCTACGGCGGGTTAATACAATTATATTCAGCAAACGAACTTTCATACGTAATCTTCGATATTCTTGTTTCTGGTTATGATCATTAATAAGTCACTTAAGCTTTCTATCCCAAGGTTTCTAAGATGAAATTAAAATTAAATATTTTAGTTTCACATCCCATGGTTATGCCGTGTAGACTAAAGAAGATTGTGACGATAGAAATAAATGAAATCGTGAAATAAAAAAAAATGAGGGGAAACGGGAAAATCCCGAGAAAACCCACGCACACGGTGTCCGTACACCAAGAAGTCCACTTGACGCGATATGGGTTCGGACCACGAACCCCATGCACCAGAGGTGCCGTGTAGCCACATGAAATTAAAATATGATGCAATGCATATATATATATATATATATATATATATATATATATATATATATATATATATATATATATATATAAACCTATAGATTCCTATTGATATATACAAACTTGCATAATTCTAAGCAATGGAGTACGCAAAAATTCGCATCAAGGGGAGTTCAAATACTAAAATATCTTTTCAGGACAAGCATAATCTATATATATATATATATATATATATATATATATATATATATATATATATATATATATATATATATATATATATATATATATATACTCTCTTCCAACTAACAAACTAAAGATATCAAAATCGGTGCATCTAAGTTGTAGTTATGCGTCAACATATCTACGATATGTATATCTTCACACTTCTTATACCACAAATAGTCGTCATTCAGAATGCTGTAGTGAGAACTTAGATCGGGAGTTAGAGAATCTTCGTAGTTAGTCATCATACTCTCATTCAAGAATACATGTTTTCCACAGTGTAAAAAAGGAAGATAGGAAGCCAAACCTCAAAAAAAGTTCCATTTTTATTCCAAAATACCTAAAAGTGCATTTCAGGAAAACCAATTTTCAAAAATTTCTATGGTGTTACTCCGAACCCCCACGGTTGTAAACTGTGAGAGCACCACCTCTGATTTTCACAATCAAGCACCCTTGATTTAAAGTCTCACAGCTAATGGACTTTTAAGCTAATGGAGATGGATGACTGAGGAAGACTAATTATTGCGAAAGAATTCGTGGAATAAAAGTCTAGGGGTAAACGCAAACACTCACGGGTATGATGTTTCCACCAATTCTCACGGTCTGGGATCGAACGAAGGACCTGTAGTACCTGAAGTGCCCACTCAATCACAGAGACACTGTGCCCCCAGTTTGGAGGAAGAACTATAACTCCGATAGATATACAGTATCGAGTATACACCGTATGTGATAAACGAATGTGCAAAAAGTATTGAAGCTAAAAAATGTGGAATTTGTATAATTTTCTTCATTCGGAAACAGAAAATACGTTTTACTAGGTCAGTTACTCTCAACTGGTGCATCGCGTCTCTCCAGGGTTGTCGGAGATATCGTCGACATTAAGTAATCATTAAGGTGTTTTTTTAAAAACAATTTTATTATTGTTGTTATTATTTGTAAGAAAGCAAGGTTACCAAAAAGAGGTCGTTTTCTTCAAAAGATTGAGAACTCACAGTTCTAGATTAATTGTAGAAAATGAAATTTGCATGAATAGCGTGTACAGACAACAAGTAGATTCTGTTTATGAGTCAAGCATTATTACTCGTATCATGAATAACTAAATGATTCAGGCACTTTTCTATTGGTGGAGAGACGGAAAAATAGAATTCTAAGACGAACAAAATAGACAGAATATGTGAGGATAATTAATTATTGGTCGTCCTTCGTGTTAAGATATTTCACATTACAATGAACACCATTTATCAGATGTTTTAGGATCGATATTACAAGATCTATGTAGTCAACAGTAATAAATGAAGTTGTACAGACTGTTTCATTGCATCAGAATAACAACTTCTTAACCTGTAAAACACAGAGTGAAGTTTTCTTTTTTTTTAATTTAAAATAAATCATACATGAACTGACGACGCCAGCATTAATTTCGTGTGAGGGTGGGTGGGTAAGGGAATCACGACTTTTTTATGCACCAAAAGCGGCAGTTTTATATTTTTTGACCTACATTACATTATAACATGTGTGGGAAGCAGATGTCATTACCAGGGCGGCAGCTCACTCGTCTTGCTCCCTCTGGCGAAATCACTGATTCTTAACGTTTACATAATTCAGTGCATCGAAACGTAAAAAGTAGAAGCGCACATCGAAGGAAACACAACTATGAAACTCAAACTAGGAGAACTTTAAGAGTAAGAGAAACACCGTCAGGTAACATCTAATAGGATAGATAAAAATCTCCTATAATAGACATTTCGATAGTGCATTAACTCAGGAATATAAGCAACCAAAGACATATTCGAGAATTGAAAAAGAAGAAGAAAACGAGATAAATTCGATTTGGTGGAGTGTTCGTAAAGTATCTACAAGATATTCTTAGTATACAGGTAACCAAGAAAGTTGTGTCGCTTTTTCACCCACCACTTCTGAACATCGATATGTCACCTACGACGTATCTGGAAGATCAAAACTAGTTCCCATCAGCATCGACAACCTTTTGCTAACGTTGTGGAAGGCCATGGATTCCATCGCGGTAAAACTTGGTGGGTCGTGAAGTGAAGATGTCAAGTGCATTTTGCATCTCTACTAGGAATTTGAACTGGCGTTTTCTAAGGTGATTGTCCAAATAATGGAACAGGTAATAATCGGACGATGTAATGTCCGGGAGTATGGCGGATGCAATAGTGTTTCCCATCCTTGGCGTAGAATTGTGTCCCAGGTCATCCTAACAATGTGGGGCTTAACGTTGTTCTGTAACAGGAGGATCCCTTTGCGATTCAGAAGTCCTGGCTCCAGAGTTTTGATTTTTTCTTGAAGAAGACTAAACTGAAGACAGTACACAGTTGCATTGATGTTCTAACCATCTGGTAGCAGTTTCCGATGCACAATTTCGCGCGCAGTCCACCAAACACACAGAAGACCTTCTTCTGTTGCAGTGCTGGTTTCGGCTGTTTTGGAACCGGTTCATGGGATGCTAACCATTGATGACAGCGCCGTGGAGCTCCGTACAGGACCCACTTCTAATCTGAAGTCAACATCCTGTCCAGAAATGGCTTCTTCTTCACACGAGACAGTAAAGAGACACGAGTGTCTGCTCGCGTTACTTTCTGGCCCAAGGGCAAATCATGTCAACTCATCGATCCAATTTGCAGTGTTTTCAAAGTTGATGGAGGTGCTGCCGAATGGTTTCTCCACTGATACTGAATTGTAGTCCTAGTTCCTTACATATCTGGCCACTGTTCACCTCAATTGCTGCCTGAAGATCTTCATTTTGTACATGTGTTGGTCTTCCGGCATATGGTGCGTCTTCGAGTGTTTCGTCACCGTCCTTAAACTTGTTAAACCACCGCTGTAATGTCCGCATAGTCACGACACAGTAACCAAACGCCTCACATATCTTTCGTCCTGCTGCAGAATCGTATGATCCCAGTTTGAACTTGTACAGCATACACACCCTTATGACGCTCTATGGAGGTCCCACGTTCATTCTGTCCTTACGCAAGTTCAAGGTGTAACTTAACTGCCACAACGAGGCAGTATGTTGGATATGCTCACTCCAACAACTTACCTTCGCCTTATCTCCATTCGCATTCAACTTATGGTGTGAGGGCAATTGAAGACAAACCTCCACAAAAAGCGACAGAACTTTCTTGGTTACCTTTATAATTACACTTACAAAAGCTATTCACTTCCACATAACATACATCTTTTTATAATGAGTGATGTAATACATTCAAAGATATGTCTATCAAGAGGACAAAACTTCGTCAGAGAGTTTGTTCTGTACTGAGACAAAATCGAGTAGTGGAACACGTATATTTCTTCTTCTTTCGAATTTAACGATATTCTTCTAATTAGAACGATGTTCTATTGTATTTATTCGTTGAAATATTGTATTTGATTATTGTTCATTTTCTTCTTTCAACTTTTGATAATATGCACCATGAATTCTCTACTTTGTATGGGGGTCATCCTTGCACCTCAATGGACCACTTCCAAGCTTGCAATAATCGAAGTTCAACTAAAAATAATGGACGTTCCCTTTTAGCCAACTTTGATCTTATATTTTGTTCTCGAACTATGGCTGTTTTTATATTTTTCCGACAAATTTTCGACTGGTCATAGCGCTGAAAGGAGGCATTTCTACACCCAGGTTTGTCTACACTTTTTGTCTTATTTAGGTGTCAGGAATCACCTCCTAAACGTTGTCGGCGTTGTTTTTAAAGAACCTGTATATATATATATCCTAATACGTATCGGTAAATGTTCTTTTTTCTATAATACTTTGTGGTGGACAAACACCGTGTGTGTGGGTTCTCCCGTTTCCTCCCACTTTCTTCATTCAGCCATTTCATTCATTTCTCATAATCACCGTCTCCTTTAGCCTAACCAGCATAACCATGGGACGTAAAACTCAAAGATTTCATTTTTTGTATAATATCTTGATAATATCTTGGTCAATAAGAGATTTAAATCCCAAGCTCCCCTGCGAGTTATCCTGAGAAAATGTTGTTAATTTGCACTTACTCTAACAAGTGAGTTTCGTTTCACAGTTGTGATGCTACGGTACACTTTCAAACTGTGCGCAATTAATATTGAAACAAATATACAACTCCCGACTGCAATAGAGGAGTAGTGAGAGATTACACCTTTCATCAGACGCTTTATCCATTTCACATACTCTTTCTTCATGGTTCTTACACTGATTACTCTGAATCAGTATTGAAACAGAAAGTTCTATTTCTTGACACTTCCGGTTTCAGTAGATTAATTAAGCTTAAATCAAATCTATTCTTCCGATACTGAATCCATATAAAATTATTTGTCGCCTCCAATCACCGTTTTTGCTCTATGAAAGTCAATGTTAACACCGGAGAAACTTTTAGAACTTCAATAGATGATTTTTAGATAATACGAGAAGACCCAAATCAAAACGCGCCAAGTCCATCCAAGGACGATGTGGTTTTCAATACGGATTTTCTATAAATCGCGAGCACTGAAGCGATCTGTGCTACCCATTCGGTTCAGAAGTCACTATGACACTGCGTAAAACGACCGTGAAATACAGCATTTAATGCAGAAGGCGCTGTGTCCACCGTGTTGTCTGGAACAGAAAGCGCTATTTCAAAGTGCAGGAAACTGTAGTCACATGATCTCACAAGGTGGTTTTGCGTGTTATCAGTATGAATGAGTCTACTGTGGTTAGGAACGTTGTTGACATAATTTGACGCTTCTTCAAAGTCCATTCGATTTTTTTTCCCCCGACGAATGCTGTGGTCAAAATAAAAACATACATGTTGTCCATGCTTTAACCATGTAGTTGCTGTAAAGAACTCCTTCTTCTCTCAAGAATATTACTGCCGACCAATTGTTTGGAGTGTTAGAAAAGTCTTTTCGAAAACATTCCGAAATTTACATTGCAATGTACCGCGAAATTGGGATTGTGGGCTCGACTGGCATTTGAGGGATATGAAAGCGTTAGGCAATTCCCTACAAAAAATTGAAGGTATAAGTGACATGAAATGTGTGTTCCTGAAAAAAAAAAAAAAAAAACCCTTGCACCAAGGACGTCCCGGGGTTGTTTTCGAAATGGAACCAATGTACAATTTTGACGACCCTTCTAAACAGTATGTGTCATCACTGAAACGAGGGATGAGGGTTGCCAATGTACCAGATGCCCCAGCACTACCCCTGGAAAGTCGAATCACCGACGCAAAGAAAGCTGACGTTGCAAATCTTCTGAGTTGAGTTGATTTTGAGTGTAACGCTCCTTTCAGCAACTAGGCTATATGAGACGGGACCTACTGATTAACGTGGAATCCGAACCACATAAGCTGCCGCCGGCAAATCTTCTGATAAAACGATTCGGAGATCACTGGAGACATGAATCTGTGCTTTAGTTCTATATTGATGCACAGCCTGCACGTACTAAAAACGAAAATGTGTCCGAATGCGACTATTTGGAACAGGAAGTGGATGTCCTATGAAACACAACATGAAATTGATAGCATATTACTGTAGCGCATATTAATGGCTATGCATATTCTTATAGCAAAAGTTCATTGTTTTCAATTGTAGTATGTATGATCGTTTTATGGCGTGTAACCTTTTAATATTCGCATACAGAGACTTCTACATGGCTCATACACTGTTGTGTGTACGACTGTAAATAAAATATGTACAAACGTATTTTTGTAATTCATTTATGGAGTCCCAGATAGATTATTTTCGGCGTGTTCGTATAAAAATGCACTTTGTCCCACTGAAAAACTGATTTTTGTAATCATGCCATATCAACTTGTAGTTCTTTAATTAACATATAACATTAATGGTTTACTTTAAGCCAGTGACAGTTTCGGAGCTATTAAAATGAAATCTTTGAGTTTTACGTCCCACAGTTATGCCGGTTAGGCTAAAGGAGACGGTGATGATGAGTAATGAATGAAATGGTGGAATTAAGAAAGTGGGAGGAAACGGGAGAACCCGAGAAAACCCACGCACACGGTGTTTGTCCACCACAAAGTTCACTTGGCGGGGGCTGGGATCGAACCCGTTACCCCAAGCACCAGAGGTGAGTGAACGCTCTTCGGAGCTATTAGTTTCTCTGGTCTCCTGAAAAAAAAAATATGGAGTCGGTACTTTTTGCTTAGGAACTCCTCATATAAGATGGTATATTGTCTTGAAACGCTGAATCGATTCCAGAAAAACGCTTGTCGATATTCATTATCGTTTTTGTTCTATAGCGATCACCGTTGAAGTTGAAAGTACTATTAAATCTTTACCATTAGTGGTTTTAGTGACTTAATATCTGTGGAGACGGTCTCTTTCCTTGACATGCTGAATCTTTTTTTTTTTTTAAGTTAATCGCTACCATTTTAGTTCTATGGTGATCCAAGTTGAAACCGGAAAGCGTTAATTTGAACCATCTTTCGGTTTGTATAGATTTTTAACGGAGGAAATGGAACCTATTCTTGGGACGCTAAATCGATTCCAAAAATTAGTTTCTTTCGATATCTCTAACAAGTTTTTGCTCTGTGGACACCACTATTGGAACAGAAATTTCTACTAAATTTCTACCACTTTTATTTTAGTAGAGCATTACCAGTGAAGATGATATATTTCCTTCAGACGCTCAATCTGTTTCAAAATAATATCTATAATATTAATACGTCACTATCACTTACTGCTTCTGTTCTCTGCCGATAAACGTTAAAACTAAAAACGGTTGGAGGGGGCGCGGTGGCTCAGTGGTAGAGCATTCACCTCAGGTGCTTGGGGTCCGTGGTTCGATCTCAGCTCGTGTCGTGTGGACTTTGTGGTGGACATACACCGTGCTCGTGGGTTTTCTCGGGGTTCTCCCGTTTCCTCCCACTTTCTTCATTCCACCATTTCATTCATTTCTCATCATCACCGTCTCCTTTAGCCTAACCGGCATAACCGTGGGACGTAAAACTCAAAGATTTCATTTTTTTTTATTTTTAAAAACGGTTGATTTCTACCATTTTCGGTTTGAATAGAGGTTAAAGAAGTGAGATGCAACCTATTATTGGGACCTAAATATATTAATAATAATTTCTCGATATCTCTTACCGCTTTTCTACTAATACATACTGACAGACTAAAGGACTGACACAGCCATTCAATTAGACTTCAATACTTATGCATAGCCTAGTTTGGAAATTTGAAAACTGTTATGTTTACACCTTAAATCGTTGAGTTGAGTTGATTTTGAGTTTAACGTCCCGTTCAGCAGCGAGGCTGTATGAGACGTGAACCTACTGATTAACGTGGAATCCGAACCACATGAGCTCCCGCCGGGAATCGAACCCGGTTCTCCCACGCCGAAGGCGCGTACGCTAACCGCTTAGCCACGGACGAGCTCCACCTTTAAATCGTGTTTCGCTAATGTTAATACAGAGGTAACCACCAATTTTTGAATGTGACGCCAGATATAAAATGTTGGTATGTTCTTTAGAGTAATACTTCACTATTTCGTGGATCTAAAACTACAGCAATTTCGTTAATTTTAAAATAGTCTCCGTTCTACACATTCTTGATTATGGATGCTCTTAGTTTTAGTATGTGTGTTTTGTGTTTTTATGAAAAGAAGCAGTATTTCAATATACTTAAAACTATATGTTCATTTATAAATTAAGATATCAGTTATGTCTGCTAATGTAAGGACGAATATATTTTCTAATTCGGTGACCCTGTTTATCATGCTGACTTACCTGTTTGTAATATTGTGCTTGTGTGTGTTTATGTGTAGCGATTGGTGTCTGTCTTCAAATTTAATATGTTAAAATAAGGGGAGGGAAAGATAAAGCACCCGAACAGAAGAAGAGTACTAAAAATGCAGTGTTGACAGTAGCAATTATGATCAGTAGATATATTTAAATGCTACATACTTTTTAAAATTTCTGTCAGTATATAAGATACCGGATCTCGTAATATGAGCACAACCCGGCAGATTCCAGTTCAATCCAGGGACCCTGGGTGAATGGAAAGTCCAAAACCAAGATTGGCGAAGTAGCCTAAAATATCGAACGAGCTCAGGCCAATACTAAGACGTTCATCCTGTATTTCTAAACCGCTGGACAAATCGAGTTATTTTTAAAAAGGGGAAGTAATGTTTGGTAAAGGAGTGTTAACAAAATATGACACAGTGGATGTAAGAAAAATCAGCTAATAAAACTTGTGATTAAATATTACCTTCAAAGGTTTACTGCGTTACTTATCTCTGGCCTAGTTGCATATTGCATTAAAAGGAAATATTTCTTTAAAACTACTTGTTATAAGATACGAATGAAAATTTTTAATCGAAACATCAATTGAAATGAAAAATGAAATAAAATCTTTGTTTTACGCCCCACAGTTATGCCGGCTAGGCTAAAGGACACGGTGATGATAAGAAATGAATGAAATAGTGGATGAAGAAAGTGGAAAGAAACGGGAGAACCCCTAGGAAACTCGCGCACACGGTGTTCGTCCACCACAAAGTCCACTTGGCGCCAGCTGGGATTGAACTAGCGACCCCATTCGAAACATCAAGAACTCAAGATAAAGCGGCATTTAACAATTAGGCATACTATAAGTAATAGCCCGAGGACTTTTTAAAGTTCCCTAAGAAATTCAATTTTTGATACCTTGACATTTTTAAATCTCAGTCTTGAATTTTGTTGTTTTGATGAAGTGATGAGGCTGACTGAGAACCAACGCAGATACATTTCATATCAGTTGTGCTCAATAATAGAACGTCCACTATTGGTGAGAATATCATTGTATCCGCGAGTGTCTCGGGGTTTTTCCTTTTCTTCAGGCTAGACATACTTTCTAGGTCTGCAGAACTCAGAGGAGCCACAAAAAATCAACATTACCAACAAAAATCAACAAAATAGTCACTAGTGGACAGCTTATCACGATGTGGTGTAGTGGCAAGTAAGGAGGCTTCCGGTCTTAAATTGCCTAGGACCGTAATGGGTATAAATTCGCCACTGCCTTCCTTACTGTTATCGCGCCATTTCTTTCATTGTTCTTTTCTCTATGTTTATCATCTGTTTCCTGTATCTAAAGGGAATAACTAGACATGAAATCTAAGATTTTATTTTCATTTTATTTATCTAGCAAAAAAGGACCATATCGAATGATGTGAGTTCTAATTCGTACTCATTCTCTGGTGAGGTGACGGGAATATACTATGCTACATACTTCGACCCCAATTTGTCCTTTGAACACTAATCATTATCGCGTTTTTTTGTGACCAAGTTGGAAACATTTTGTTAAATAAATTCTAACAACTGCTTGATTATTAATTTCAACTTATAATCAAGGATCATATTGATTCACAGTGCTATAGCGTTATGTAATCTGTAATTGATTTGCAGTTTCCCCTTTGGATCAATTCGGTAGTTGCTTATGAATAAACTGGATGTTTAATTATGCAAGTCTTACTACGTAAATCAATTAAGCCACTTCCTGTCACATTCAATTTCCTGTTGTTTTGTGACAGATTTTTCTTTCCAGCACAGTCAGAACAGTTTTCGGTCGTTGAATGTTATACATGTTCCACCGATTATATCACAATGGGAAGAAGTTATTTCTAGTATCCTTAGAACAACCTTCGTCCCGAACAATGTAACAATTTGGCCAATAATAACTGTCTAAATTAAATATAAACCAATATCTAGTTACTACCATAAAGTGTTATAACCTGTACTGTTAGAGCAGCAATCTAAGTTTGTGATACTTATAATTCTTTGCTGTCTGTATCCTTGGTCATGCTACATATACTTACAAGTTAAATCGCATAGCATAAATTAACAAGTCAATTAAATATGATTCTTAGATTTGTTTGTATTTGAGTCTGTTGTTAGGAGAGAAGTTATACATAGGCTGAGATATCAGTTTGAAGTAAGATCTGAACTCCTACTCAACACTTTCCCATTAGGAATTGAACCCGAGATCTTGCGCACTTAAGGATCATGCTTTATTATTAACGTAGGAACAGGACTCACACAGCACGTATTTGCAAGGTAATCAAGTCATTCAGCAAACATCCGCAAGACAATCAAATTACTCTGTACACATTTACAAGATAATCAAGTTACATAGCACATATTACAAGATAATGAAGTCATTCTATGCATATTCACAAGATAATCAAGTCACGCAGCACATATTATCAAGATAATCAAGTCATTCAGCATATATTCACAAGATAATCAAGTCAGCACATATTACAAGATAATTAAGTCATTCCGCACATATTCACAAGATAATCAAGTCACGCAGTACATATTACAAGATAATATGTACTATGTGAATTATCTTAAGAATGCACCAGTACTTACACACCAATTTTTAAAGCGATAAATGGAGAGTGATTCAGTACTCCCAGGCAACCTCTCTAAAAATGTATCGGAGGTTCTGAAAGATTGATATTTGGATAGTCCATATACTAGTTTCTCAGTGATGCCTTGACCCAACTACGATCGATTCTATAGTAGTGGAACTGGGTCTAGGTCAAAACCCCCACAGCCAAAACCCCCACACTTAAGAAATGTCAAAACGCCCACACGATCGGTCATAACTCCCACACAAATGGACAAATCCCCCAAACGCACGAACGGTCAAAACCCCCACAGCCAAAACCCCCACACTCAAGAAATGTCAAAACGCCCACACGATCGGTCATAACCCCCACACAAATGGACAAATCCCCCAAACGCACGAACCGTCAAAATCCCCACAGCCAAAACCCCCGCACTCAAGAAATGTCAAAACGCCCACACGATCGGTCAAAACTCCCACACAAATGGACAAAACTCCCACACATAGCAACGGTCATAATCTCCACATAAATGGACAAAACCCCCACACAAATGGACAAAACCCCCACACAATCGGACAAATCCCCCACACTTTGAAAATATCGTGATTGCACGTCTTTGTTGCGGCTCTTTACGACGCCCACTTTAGTGTTTCTGTCATTACAAAACAGTGCAAGAAGAATAGTTGCAACATCGGTTTACGTGGAATAAAAAATGTTATTAAAAAGTACAAGGGCAAGACATACAACCAGGATCATTTCAGAGTGTGGGAGATTTGACCGATTGTGTGGGAGTTTTGTTCATTTGTGTGGGGGTTTTGTCCATTTATGTGGGGATTGAGACCGTTGCTATGTGTGGCTGTTTTGTCCATTTGTGTGGGAGTTATGACCGTTGGAGGTTATGACCGATTACCAGTTGGGGGTTTTGGCTGTGGGGGTTATGACCGTTCGTGTATTTGGGAGATTTGTCCATTTGTGTGGGAGTTATGACCGATCGTGTGGGCGTTTTGACATTTCTTGAGTGTGGGGGTTTTGGGTGTGGGGGTTATGACCGTTCGTGTATTTGGGAGATTTGTCCATTTGTGTGGGAGTTATGACCGATCGTGTGGGCGTTTTGACATTTCTTGAGTGTGGGGGTTTTGGGTGTGGGGGTTATGACCGTTCGTGTGTTTGGGAGATTTGTCCATTTGTGTGGGGGTTATGGCCGTTTGTGTGGGCGTTTTGACATTTCTTGAGTGTGGGGGTTTTGGCTGTGGGGGTTATGACCGTTCGTGTGTTTGGGAGATTTGTCCATTTGTGTGGGGGTTATGACCGATCGTGTGGGCGCTTTGACATTTCTTGAGTGTGGGAGTTTTGGCTGTGGGGGTTATGACCGTTCGTGTGTTTGGGAGATTTGTCCATTTGTGTGGGGGTTATGGCCGTTTGTGTGGGCGCTTTGACATTTCTTGAGTGTGGGAGTTTTGGCTGTGGGGGTTATGACCGTTCGTGTGTTTGGGAGATTTGTCCATTTGTGTGGGGGTTATGACCGATCGTGTGGGCGTTTTGACATTTCTTGAGTGTGGGGGTTTTGGCTGTGGGGGTTATGACCGTTCGTGTGTTTGGGAGATTTGTCCATTTGTGTGGGGGTTATGGCCGTTTGTGTGGGCGTTTTGACATTTCTT
This sequence comes from Thermobia domestica, assembly GCF_964235325.1. NCBI lineage: Eukaryota > Metazoa > Arthropoda > Insecta > Zygentoma > Lepismatidae > Thermobia > Thermobia domestica. The sequence continues at coordinate 174,346,097 of NC_137468.1, read as the reverse complement.
GAGTGTGGGGGTTTTGGCTGTGGGGGTTATGACCGTTCATGTGTTTGGGAGATTTGTCCATTTGTGTGGGGGTTATGACCGATCGTGTGGGCGTTTTGACATTTCTTGAGTGTGGGGGTTTTGGCTGTGGGGGTTATGACCGTTCGTGTGTTTGGGAGATTTGTCCATTTGTGTGGGAGTTATGACCGATCGTGTGGGCGCTTTGACATTTCTTGAGTGTGGGGGTTTTGGCTGTGGGGGTTATGACCGTTCGTGTGTTTGGGAGATTTGTCCATTTGTGTGGGGGTTATGACCGATCGTGTGGGCGTTTTGACATTTCTTGAGTGTGGGGGTTTTGGCTGTGGGGGTTATGACCGTTCGTGTGTTTGGGAGATTTGTCCATTTGTGTGGGAGTTATGACCGATCGTGTGGGCGTTTTGACATTTCTTGAGTGTGGGGGTTTTGGCTGTGGGGGTTATGACCGTTCGTGTGTTTGGGAGATTTGTCCATTTGTGTGGGGGTTATGACCGATCGTGTGGGCGTTTTGACATTTCTTGAGTGTGGGGGTTTTGGCTGTGGGGGTTATGACCGTTCGTGTGTTTGGGAGATTTGTCCATTTGTGTGGGAGTTATGACCGATCGTGTGGGCGCTTTGACATTTCTTGAGTGTGGGGGTTTTGGCTGTGGGGGTTATGACCGTTCGTGTGTTTGGGAGATTTGTCCATTTGTGTGGGGGTTATGGCCGTTTGTGTGGGCGCTTTGACATTTCTTGAGTGTGGGAGTTTTGGCTGTGGGGGTTATGACCGTTCGTGTGTTTGGGAGATTTGTCCATTTGTGTGGGGGTTATGACCGATCGTGTGGGCGTTTTGACATTTCTTGAGTGTGGGGGTTTTGGTTGTGGGGGTTTTGACCGGTTCCCGTGGAACTATGGAGCTTTAAAGTTCTTTTACTTTTTCACGTTTTTGGCACCTTATAACTAGGAAACTATGCACTTCCGACCATAGGTCCATATGAACTTTTTTTCTTATTTTGATGTAAGGAATCTATTTCCAAAATATTGTGAGTAATTTTTGTAACACCCTATATATGTTGGGAGGATGACGCTGCCACTTTTCTTCGAATAACTGAAATGTGAAAGATAACGTTGTATTTTGGTTGTCAAAATTTCATTCCTTTAGTGAGTCCCCAAATTTGCCGCTAGACGTTTTATTATTATTATTATTATTATTATTATTATTATTATTATTATTATTATTATTATTATTATTATTATTATTATTATTATTATTATTATTATTATTTTGTCGTTAAAGAGCATGAAATATCGTTAGATCTAGAGACAAAGTCGCTGAATTGGCTACACTGTTAGTAACTACATCATTCGTTTACAATTGTGTTAGGATAATGTTTATTATTTATTTTATTCCAAACTCATTAGTGTTGCTTTACTAATTAATTATATAATGATCCACTTAATCATATGCGGTTACATTTCATAATTACATTATGAATATTACATTATCAATATTTAGGTTCCTTTATTTGTTAACATTAGTAGACTAGGGAGCGAAAATAAAGGATGAAGACATGAAAATATCCTTTAATACAATTTAAATTATTAATTGGCTGTATCATAATATGATTATTTTCCCTCCAAGGAGTTAAATAAAAAACGTGGTTGTTTTGAAGCATATAATTACTCAAGTTTTTGGTTTGTATACAGGAAACGAACAATAAACTTAATATGGATTCCACGTCGCATTTGCATTAATTTCTTTATTTTATTTATTTATTTATCTATTTATTTCTTATTTATTTATTTTTTATTTATTTTTTTTTTTACTTAGAAGCGCTGGTAGGAGTGAAGAAATCTCGTAATACTAAGATTAAGATTAGGAATTAGTTTTCTTGGCTGTCGGCATCTAAGTTCATTTAGCTCGTCACATACAGGTATATGAGGAATGAAGTCCCTCGGCTATCACACTATCAAGAAAAGGTAAGGAAGAAAGGATAGGGAAAGGAAGGAAGCAGCCTGAGTCTTATATGTTAGGAGTACCATCCCGGCATGTGTCTGGTGTGAATAAGGGAAAACCCAGGAAAAACCTCACTCAAGATAGCTTGCCAGAAAAAGCTTTTACACTTTTTCGACCAAATGTCCCCACCGGGAATCGATCCCGGGACCTCAATACTAAAAGAATCTAGCTATAGACTTCAAAAGATTTACATATTTCATGATGTTATAAAAAGTGCTTTTGTTTCTTCTTGGTGTTCTTCTGTCCGTACTTGCAGACATCTGTGTTGCGCGGCAGCCACAGTGGCGTTTGACTTGAGGTAATGAGTGCTTAGTGTGCATTTTCCAAATCTTCTGTAAATCCCCGTTGGTTCTAGTAACTAGCTCGTGCGGCTTTGGTCCCGGGTTCGATTTTAGGTTGGAGAGTATTGAACGCATTACGGTGGTTCGAATTTCAACTTAAACTATAGGTCCGTGTATCATATAGCTTCAGTTCTGAAAAGGGACTCTAGTAGTCATCAAATAAACAAACCAAACCTCCGGTGAGAAACTTTTCTTTCAGCAAGCAAATATTGCGTTGGGTGTTGGCTGGGGTTTACTAATGTAAGAATGTATAATACTTTATAGGAATACTAAAATTTATGACGCTAATAACATCATCAGTACTGTGACTAAGTAGAACCGGGTGCTCAGTTATAGAATTCCGTCCTATCTAACTTATTATTATCTGCTAGATTAGTGTGGATAATCGAAATCTACTGTACTTAGGATTGCTACGATTCTCGCATCACTGTAAATGAAATGAAATGAAATCTTTGAGTTTTACGTCCCACGGTTATGCCGGTTAGGCTAAAGGAGACGGTGATGATGAGAGATGAGTGAAATGGTGGAATGAAGAAAGTGGGAGGAAACAGGAGAACCCCGAGAAAACCCACGAGCACGGTGTTTGTCCACCACAAAGTTCACTTGGCGGGGGCTGGGATCGAACCCGGGACCTCAGGCGCCAGAGGTGAACGCTCTACCACTGAGCCACCGCGCCCCTCGCATCACTGTATCGTACTGCTTTTTCACAGATGATGCTGTGAGAGGGGAAGGCGTGCCCTGTCGCAGTACATCGACAGTTAGATTGAGTGACTTATATTTATGCCCCTGGTCAGCAGCAACGGTATATAGGACAAGACCTACAATTCAAGGTGCTGTAGTAATGTATTCGACGCTATTCCTACCCGGAGTCAATCCTGAATTCTCTTGCACCAAAGACGTTGGTCACTCGACCAGCGGGAGTGGGTCATCGGAAACGACTGATGTAGTAGAGTATAGAGGTGCCAATCCCCAAGTGTTTTCTTTACGTTTTCCCCTCTCAATTTACAATTCCCACTCCACCCCACCCCCCACACACACCGAAAAAATCTAGTAGAGGAGAGTGGAATTGATTATGTGAAAAGACCAAAATATATATTTTTTGTAGACTAAATTATATTCAATTTTGGTACTTTTTGTCGTTCTTAAAAACATAATTGTGGTATAATTCAAGGTCGATTGTGCCATTTTCAATAAAAAAAAATGTTCATTCCATAAACAATCTCATGGGCACAACCTGCGCCTAAAACTTGCTCGTGGGCATCAGTTGTAGAGTAAAAAATATTAAGTACAAGCGTAAAAAGTAAAAAAAAACGTCCTTTATTTAATACTTACAGTTTAAATTTTATGAATACCATAGAAAGTTCTGTACCGTACAATCTGTTAGCGGCATTATTATTATTATTGATATGACCTTTTAAATCGACTTCGAAAAAGATGGATGTTCTCAATTCGGGCTGGCCTCCGTACTCGCCGGATGTGAACCCAATCGAACACATCTCGGGTGTGATTGAACGTGACGTCAGAGCGCATCGCCCTCTTCCCGGAATTTACGGGAATTAGGTGACCTGTGTGTGCACATGTGGTGCCAACTCTCTCCAGCGATCTACCAAGGATCATAGCGTCCATGCCAAGACGCGTCGCCGTTGTTATCCGTGCCAAAGGTTGACATATTGACAATTAGGTAGGTAGTCATAATATTCTGGCTGATGTGTGCGTGAGTGGAGACAGAAATTGTCGAGTCGAGAAACGAGTCGAGAGAAAAACATATTTTCGAGTCGAGACAACATTTTCTCGAGACGAGTCAAGACAGGCTTAAATCTCGACTCGTGCGCATCCCTAATCAATATGAAATGTCAGAATTTTTGCAGTACGCTGCGTCCCTCCAGAAGTTGTTGAAGCATTAGGAAGTTTACACACAATATCAGCAGCTGGCACCGAACATTTGTTTTCCTTGTCTGGGAACTCAAACGTGTTGCTGGTACCTTTACATTTCAGAAAAGAAGAGGTAGAACAATGTTCAAATGTGCCCCTTACTTTTAGTTCAAAACTGCCCCAACCGGCATGACAAAGCAAAATTTGGTAATACACAGACAGCATGAACTACTGTGAAAGACAAAGGGCAACACTAGATAAGTAAATTGATGTACTTACTTCTGCAATGAATGCCAGATAATATCGAAACAGGCTTCTGGCAAAAATCTTACAAAAGTTTAGAAAAATTACAACTTTCCACCCCACAAATGTAACAAAGTACTGCTGTTCATCAACAGTTACACTAAAATGGTAGATACCAGTTGACAGTTGACGTAACGGAGTGTTGCCAAGCTAAAAATTGTGAAACCACCAGATATGCTATTATTCCTGTCCTGTTATTTTACATGTTCTAAGGTACCCCCCGTTCAGATGTACCCCCCTCTCCCTATATAAAAATATTCGCGGTGGCTCAGTGGTCGAGCATTCACCTCTGGCGCTTGGGGTCCCGGGTTCGATCCCAGCCCCCGCCAAGTAAATTTTGTGGTGAACAAACACCCTGTGCGTGGGTTTTCTCGGGATTTTCCCGTTTCCTCCCACTTTCTTCATTCCACCATTTTCATTCGTCACTTATCATCACCGTCTCCTTTAGCCTAACCGGCATAACCGTGGGACGTAAAACTCAAAGATTTCATTTCATTTTCCTGCCATAGAAGTTATGTGATAAGATTAATTTAGATGTATTAAAAGAAGTGCCAACTACATTTGTTTTATTCATTTGCTTTTTACTTCTATTTTACATTTTATTTTCTCCTTTAATTTTTAAAACATAATAATAAATAGACATAAATACATCCAGCCAACAATGAATGAGTGCAATTTATGATACTTTGAACAGATACACACAGAATAAACTATTTCTATTACATTGGTTCATTTCTATAAATTTAACCATTTGAGTCAGCGCGAGAATTTCTCTGGATTTCCACGTTTTATCGAAAAAATCCCCTTTTTTTGCTAAATTAACCTATGAAATTTCCCTAGTTTAAGGAAATTTCCCTCATACTACGAACACTGCTTCACGGCTAAAGGTCTGCACGGGCTCGGGCCGAGCCCGCGGGCTTAAGCCCGGCTCGGCCCGCGGTCGGACTCGGGCCTACAAGGCATATATCATTTCGGGCCCGGGCAGGGCTGTAAAGTTTTTAAATATACAACCGTATTTCTCGGGCCTTTCCGGGCCTAACTTTGTGTGTATATATATATATATATAACTTATATATATATATATATATATATATATATATATATATATATATATATATATATATATATATATATATATTGTACAACGTTATTTATTGGACCGTTCATTGTGGAGAACTTTTAAAGCATAACTGTAAAATTAAACCTCTCATTGCTTTAAATAAAAATAGAATTTTGCGTTTATTATTAAGTTTCTGTAATTCGGGTTCATTTGATTATCACACGAGCTCGGACCGGGCTTGAGCCTAAATGCTAGAAACATATTTCGAACGCGGGTCGGGCCTCACAATATAAATTCCGACCCGTGCAGACCTCTATTCCTGGCCGACGACTGTCATATCATTTGCCGACAATGATTGTGCTGTTCTCTCACCTACAAACTGAAGAAGAAAAATATGTTTGTACTTGAAATAACGCTACAACTGTTGAACATAAACGCACTCGATTTGATGTGCGATTCTATTGCAATGGTATGATATTATCACTTAGAGCATAAAAGATTTGAGTATGACAAGGTGACCAGAATTTTCACTTGCGAAAACGGGACGCATACAAATCGGCTACCGGGGAAGGGGGGGTATCTGACTTCCAGATTGCATTTTGGGACTCAGCAGTGTTCTCAATTTACAAAATACACAAGTAAGAGTGATAACACACCGTTTCTAACTTTGCGTGTACCACACAACAAATAATGGTTCCCGATTGCAAGTTCTACCCAACAGTTCTTTAAACTAGTTGAACACTCAGAATTCCCATTCAGTTCTCACTTGAACCAAGAATACTCAATTCCCATTTGAAAATTCAGAAGTTCACGGCTGAACCTTGGCAACGAGTGTTGGTACGAAAGGGAGAATTTGCATTGGCGATTTATATTTTGAATAATAATTACGGGGCACCTAGGTCATTTTTACTTAAAAACGGGACATTTAGGCGTCCCGTTCGAGAATCAGAAAAAAACGGGACGACGGTTGGAAAAAAGGGACTCTCCCGGCTAAATCGGGACGTCTGGTCACCTTGGAGTATGATCATAGTTACTGTATTTACGGAACAACATTGTGCAATTAGGCAGAGATGGGTAATTAGAGATTTTCTTTCCAGTATACGTAAACTAAATAATTAACTAAAACACATTAGTGACTTTGTAGACCTCTAGATGTTGACATTATAATTTGTGCAATTTCATACTTGCATGCTACTTCGTTTTGTTTGCTTGGCATTTTCTGCTTTGTGTACTGATCTCAATTACTTTGTGACCTAACAATGAAGAATGACAATAAAAAGCTTTTGATGTTTGATGTTTAATATTGTTTACACAGCTTGTAATGTAGCTGATAACTGTTTCTTGTTATTGGTGCATAAAAAAGTGAATGCACATTATAAAGAGGTCTATAAAGAAAGAAAGAAAGAAAATTGAAACTCTTGAAGTTTACGAAACTGCATATAGGGTAGATATTAAAATATTTGAAATAGATATATTAGATCGATATAAATTTCAAAGTGGCAAGAGGTAATGTAGGGACGTGTGTGACGTTGCCCCCCCCCCACACATACTCGAAACTGAAATAAACCGTTGGTTTTTAATTTATAAGCGATTGTTTTGAAGAAAAATGTCGTTTGTTTCGAAAATCATCAAGAGAAATACGTACACCTATACAAAATAAAGTTTGGAGACTAACTTCACAAGTTGATCCGAAACCCAAGCCAATCGCGTACAGGTTTGCTTTTGGCGCATCACTCGAAACAATTGTTTAAAAATATAATTCTTTCACTAATTTCCTTCTTGTTGCCCCTTGAAAGATTTGCGGTGAGCGACATGGTATAGATATTTTCAAGGGGATCACCAGAAGTATTTGTTGAAAAATAACAATTCTTTTACGATTTGCATATAAATACGGCTCCCGAATGTATAGCATAATAACTAGTGCAAAAACACAAACCAACCTGTGCTAGCTGGCCACTAGAAAGCAGAAATGCTATCTACCCGAGTCAGGACAGGGCGAAGCTGGCGACAGCGCGAGGATGTATCCGAAGGGTGCAGGCGCGTCAACGAAAGTAGGTATAACGAAGGCTAGTGAAAAGAAGTGGGTTTTGGCTATGAAACTAATTTCAATAGCACTTTTCATAGTTTCATACTAGTAACGCCCACTTGTAAACTTGAAATACAGGTTCTGTACAGTGTGCAGAAATACACTTCCGGTGGAAAATAACATCTAATAGAATCTTCTTTCATATGCACTTACTTATTTTATACGTCATAAAACACCTGTAATGATTTTACACTAGTAACCCTAAACTTGTAAACCTAAAATGCAGTTGTATTAGTTTGTATTTAATTCTGTCGTCTGCAGAAAAGTGTTCTTTATAAATATGTCATTTTATGCAATGTATTCAATTTTAGCTGCAAATCTTCCAAAATGTGGTGCGCCAAAACTACACCAACATCGCCAATCATTTGTTTTTCCCTTGCTATTGACTGTTTTGAAGAAAAAATATTATTGTTTGTTTTTCCTTTGTTATGGATTTGTTTCGAAAATCACAAGGATATATTTAGAAACTAAAGTTTGGTTGTGGCTAACTTCACCTTCGTCTTTAAAATTTCAATTTCGATTCAAAATCAAAGCCAGTTGTTTTTTCTTTTTTTTTTATTTGTGAAGACGAAAACGATGTTGTCACTTCTCGAAACGTTGGACGACGTAGAATTCACCTGGTTGATTAGCCTAGAACAACTATATTCATCACGACATCAGGTAAGTTCAGTTCTTATTTCAAAGTAATTATAATATTACATTAATGCGCAAATCTTATATTGTCATTTCCAAACTTTTGACGTCAACCCAAGGTTGTATCTGTGAATTGGGATACTCATAAGACAAGCTCTGTAAGGCCGACTACATATTGACCAGAGACAGAACATTGAATCCGAGGCAGAAGGAGGCCTGAGTACATGGATCTTGAGCCTTAATCACTCTATTGGAGAAAGCTTTGCCTAGTACGTGCTGAGGTGTAAATATTTGCAGTGCGAAGCTTGGTTGCGTTCCTTACATTACTAAACCTCGGCTCGGGTGTCCTGTCCTCGGTCAATGTGCCACCGGCTTAACTCTATTTACATAGGCTGGCCTAATGTGTGATCGCCCGTCAGTAAAATGGAATGACTATTTAACTACTATGCAGTCTCTACTTTAATAGCTCACTGTAGGTGGCAATGTTGCCAATCCAGAATTTTAGCTTTCGAAGTCGTAGTCTTTCAGTTTATCGTCCCTCGATTATTCTCTTTAGGCTAAGGGAAAGGATGATTAAGGCTTGTGGATGATAATGAAAGAATTGGTACAATGAGTAGGTGGGAGAAAACGGGGTATCCCAAGAACACCCACGAACACGATGTTGTCCACCTAAGACTTACTTGACCAGGGATTGAAACAAAGACCCCATGCACAAGAGATAAGTGGTCTACCATTAAGCCCCCTCTTTATGGTAGTATCGGGAGTTATCTGCAGGCATATAAATGAATTGGCGAGCCACTGACTTTTTAGATTAGATGGAAGTTTCCAAAAATGGAAATACGCTTTACTTATTAACTTTCTGTCACACACTGCAAGTCAATTCGCTTTATTTATTGACTTTCTGTCACACACTGCAAGTCAATTCACTTTATTTATTGACTTTCTGTCACACACTGCAAGTCAACTACGAGTATTTTTTTTAATGTGTACTGGTGTCATGTTTGTTTATTGATATAATTTAGTGACAACTTGAAAGCCCAATTATAACTGGGATATGATAAGAACAATAAAAACATAAATGGAAAGAAGTGAACTAAAGTACACTATACTACATTTAAAAATACTATACTTATACGAGGGCTGTTCGAAAAGTTATCTCCGATTGGTTAAAAAAAAACACCAAAGCAAATCAGAAGAATTTATTATATACATCTGAAACAACTACTTTGCTCTATTTTCCAACATAGTTTCCATAAACATTCAAGCGCTTATCATATATTTTTACTAGCTTAGAAAATCCATCAGCATAAAAACCTCCCGCCTGTGCCTTGAACCACAATACTTCCTATAACCTAAACTCTGTTTCACTACGTCATATAACACAGTACTGAAAATTTGTGGAAATTCATCGGAAAGTTCCGAGATTGTGATATGTCGATTTTCACGAACTTTCCCATCCATTTTCCGAATGACTTCATCAGTGACCGCTGATGACCTGCCTTCCTCTCTTCGTCATGAATGTTCGTTCGTCCACTTTTAATGAACCAACCCATTGACGAACAACTGTTTCACTCATCCCACTAGCTTCATACACAGCACAAAGTTTCCGATGATTAGCTGCTACCAAATATTGTTTCGTCGTAAAAAAAAAAAAAAAAAAAAAAAAAAGTATAACAGCTCGCACCGCGCACTTGGCGGAGCAGCATAATTTTGAGACGCTTCAAAAGAAAAGTGGAACAACCTTGGTAGTGATCAGACAACCTTCATTCAACCACGGCTGGATGCAGACTGATCTGCCACTCACGTCTGTGCAATGATTGTAGCGTTGTAGCGTTGCCCCACTACTTCACGTATTATGACCAATCAGAGGTTACTTTCTGAATGCGCCTCGTATTTGCATGGAAAACTGGAGAAAAACCCTTGAAAAAACCTCCGTTAAGATGGTCTGCAACCGAATTTAAACCCAAGTTCCCCGATGTTAATGCAGAGAACATGACTGAACTGTAACAATGACATATCTCCTATTTCTGTAGAGTTTACGTATGGTTAATTCTTCCGATTAGATTAATAAAAGTAAAATAATCAAGAAAGATCAATTCAGAAACGAGTTTGTGAAATCGATATTTGAAAATTGGAGTATACGTTACATTGATATTGAGTAGTGGATTTTTTTTTGCCTAACAAATAATGTGAGTAAATTCTAAAAGATATTTTCACGAAAGCAATAGATTAGTTTTCTGTTCAATTGAAGCATTAGTGGAAAATTTCCTGAATGACTGAATCATCAATAGATATTAATATGAAAACCCGCTTTGAAGTACGTTTGTAATTGTGGAGCACAGGGATATATCTCACGCATTGAAAGCTATAATGAATATAGGCTATAAAGATGCTTAGCAAAGGATTTCATTGCTTCGTTTTTCATCATAGTAGACTTGGTGAAGATTAGTTCTATCATTTTTTTTTCTTTTTTAAAATATGTTCTCAGTTTTGAGGATTATTTCCTTTCGAAAGCTAGCCTTTAATCTATGTGTTTAATCAGTTTCTCTAGTGGAATTCATTTCATTACTAAGCATTATTAGGAATGCAATATGTCTTTTGAAAGCCTTATATTCGTATGGACAAATGCGGCTACAAAATCACAAGCTCATACACACACATGCATGGGCGGAACTTTATACGAAAAGCAAGTTCCATCATTAAATGAGTGAAGAATATTTTATGCATAAAACAGCAATTTGCTTCAGTTTAACGGTGAAAAATTTTATTCTTTTACACAGAAAAATCATAAGATCTAATAGATCTACGACGATTTGGAAATATTGTTAAAATTTTAAAATAGGTTTGTAATTTTTTTTAAATGTGATTGGTTTTGTGATGTAAAAGGTAGTTAGAAATTTTTGGAGGTATGTTGAATGGAGATTTTTTGTTTGGGTTGTGAATTTTAAATATTTTTTTTATATGAAATTATTGAATGGTCTTAATATTTATTTAGTTTCTGTTAGAAGTAATTTAAATTAATGTAAGTTTTGGGGGTGTAGAAAATGTAGTTTAGAATTGATTAGAAATATGGGAATAGAAATTTAAAGATAAAATTTAATAATATAGAAATAATTTAGAATAAGAATTTAATGATTTGATGTTGAATATAGATTCAGATTTTTAGAGCATGGTATGGATTGGTATGATTTAAAGACTAGAGAAGATAATGTATATAATATAGCTCCTTTCTCATTGGTTAGATTCCATAATTCATCATTGGCGCAAATCTGTCTTCAACATTTAGAACGGGGAGGGAGACGGGTAAGACCGTTCCCATAATTTTTCTTTTTAAGCGATGTTCTAATATTTATGAATTCTAAAAACAATGCTGTGTAGAATCAGGGGAACAGAGTTGTCTTCAACATTGGAAGACGGGTATATTTGTGGCTTATTCTGGGGGGCAGGGAGATGAGACCTATATTATGATAGATGAATCTGATTTCTGAGGTGAACCTGTTGTATATTATACAGCAAGAGGCACCAACTTCATCTCACTTTGCTTTGTGGCAGTTGGATACAAATCATCACCTTTCTCCCCAGAAAATATATTTCAAATCGGATTATTGGGAGGGGAGACAGTCACTTCAGTTCCAACATTGGAGAGGACATGTCCCCCTCATATAATTCATATAATTTCGTTTAATGGACCAGTGTACTTCTTTTCAGACTTTCAAAGAGTGATACCAACCTGAAACCTTATAAAATCCCATCCTGAAAGGCAGAAATTTTCATTTGCTCTTAAATTTCCCACACAGAGATTTTTTTAAAAAAATACGCGGAGTACGTAAGAACGTGAGTTACATGCGTAAATCCTGTAGTTTTGGAGCTAAAGCATATAACATCCTGCAGCAAACGTAAATACTCCGTATAAGTGTTCCATCTGTATGTACTTTCCGTATGACTGTATATAGGTGGTAAAGACCTCGTATACAATGGACGTATACAACATATAGTTGACGTATGAGACATACGTATAAGTATGTAATCTACGGAAGACTGTTAAATATAAGACATCCTGCTGCAGCATAGTGTAACATTTAATTGGGAAAAAAGGCAGTATGTATGTAGTATATTGATAATGTATGCTTCGTACAGATTTCCGTAGTAAACATATGGGTTCCGTATATTTGTATAATATACCATTATCCGGATAATGGATTTTTTTCAGTGCACGCACTACACTAATTACATTTTTTTGTATTTATACAATTTGAAAATTAAATCTCCTATGTGTTAGTGTTTTCGATATTTGAGTGAATTATTCTTAAATTCCGATCTTCTAAATTCCTAATATGTATTTTCCTGAATTAAAAGAAACTGCTGAAATTGTTGATTAAAACAAACACATGTTGTTGTCAGGATTTAGTATTTTCGTCATACTTTTGTGCCATAATGTTCTACTGAACGTAAAGGAACTAGGCAAACTTCATTCTGCAGTTATTCCGTGTGAGACGTTTTAGAAATTTGCAGTTTCTCGTGTGGTAATTTACTTTCTCCCATTCAGATTTAAAAAAAAAAAAATCTCGAGAGTATAATTTAGGTTCCTTGTTACTAGGTTTTTAGAGATTCACAAGTTGCTGCATAAATCACTTTCACATTAACATGTACTTTTCAACAACAAAATCTGACAGTTAACACTCATTTCACGTTTTTTCAAGTGTCATTAGCCTACTTCCTTCTCATAGCGAATTTTATTGGCGTTGATGAAATTCCATATGAAAAGTCCCTTATATGTTGGCAATTTGGACGAAAATTCCCTTTATACCTATTCGAAATATTAATGTCAAAAATCCCACAAAATGAAATTTTTCCCACTGGCTGGCGTCACTGCTATGAAACTATCCTATGCAGAAGTATGGGAAGTTTCATAGAACGACTGTGTCCATCTGTCTCTGTCGACAACATAAAAATAAATAAATAAATAAATAAAAATAATTTTAGAAATAAGAAAAGGTAAGAAATAACAAGAAATGCTTTTGTAATATACGAATTCAGTGTCCTAGAATAATTGCCACTTCTCTATTCAAACCAGAAGTGGTAGAAATAGATCATTTCCGGTTTCAACTGTGATCGTCATGTAGCAAAAACGACAGTAGATAGCGAAGAGTAATTTTCTGCAATCAATTCAACATCCTAAGGATAAATTCTATCTTCATTCTTAGCTTTTCTACTAAAATTGAAAGTAGTAGAAGTCCATTAAATCTTCCTGTTTTTATGATTGATCCGTAAAGAAGAAAAGTTTGAAAAATGGCTTTTTGATTTGAATTCAACTTTGCAGGAATAAGCTTCACCAAGATCTTTATACCTCTATTGAAAACGGGAGGGGCTCAAATCTTCGATTCTTGAATTCAACACTGATTGCCAGAGTGGAAAAATGGTAATAGGATCTTTCATAAGCTTCCGAATCTAGGGGCTGTCAAGAACACTTTCCTTAATTTTGGCATCAGACGTTTCCTGGAAATTTTTGACAGAGGTGCCGAAAGCAGGGACTACTTCTATCCAAACTCTGAACGCACTACTTTATAATTCCCAGATTTATATGCACCAGTAATGGAGGCAATAACATATTTTAAGGGTCAATTAATGGACGGTTTAAATTTACTTTTTTGTTTCTGGCACGAACTGTTTCCTTTTGGGTCACTCAGAAACTAACCACTGACTATTCTTGTCCCTAGAGCCCCATTCACAAAGGAAACAAGGAAACTTCGTGGTTGTCCTAATATGATACCGCACACTCAAATCATAACACAGTGGCCACCTGTGTTCATTGTACTTCACTTTGTGCAAAACCTTGACTAAATAGTGATAGTTTCCAGGAAGAGACTTTGAATGAGCTTCTGGCACTGAAGTAAGTTTGTTCTCAATGTGCAGAAGAATATCTTTAAGACTTCTTTTACTAAAATCAATAAATAGACGCCAGTCCTTCACTTGGTAAACAATTCCAAGTCGACAAATCAAGCCAGGGATATCACAGCAAAACATAAATTCTCCTTCTTGAACAAAAAATTGTCTCAATTATTCTTCCCGATTACCGTAACAACATGAATTTGTTCCAGGAAGTACGAGATTTCTGTTTTTTAATCGTGATCTTAAAAGTTCACCCTTGTGTTTAGTAAGCCCCAAGTCGCGCACTAAATCATTTAAATCACACTGATTGAAAAGACGTAGCGTTTTATCCTCAATATTAGCTATGAAGGCATCATCAGCACCCTCCTCCTCAGAAACACCCAACTTTCTTGTGATTTTGAAATAGGAATATTGAACCCATCTGGCACAGATGTTATGGCTGATGGAAAGCTCGGATACACAATATTTTATAATAATAATAATAATAATAATAATAATAATAATAATAATAATAATAATAATAATAATAATAATAATAATAATAATAATAATAATAATAATTATTATTATTATTATTATTATTATTATTATTATTATTATTATTATTATTATTATTATTATTATTATTATTATTATTATTATTATTATTATTATTGAAAGAAGACACTTTTCACACCAAAAATAACAGTCATCAACCTGTTCTCTTTGCTCCCGCAAACCATTCGAATTCCGAATGACATTGATGGCAATAAACCATGGTATCTTTGCCCCACGTTTTCTACAGACGTTTTACACACAATATGATGTGCAAAATCCTTATCTGATCACCTAATTTCATATTAAAATACGCTAAGTACAAGCTTTTTTAAAAAATAAATAGCGTTTCGCTTCTGACCTTTTATTGTATAATGCCCAAAACCGATCTAAACCCTTGCTGTAGCCCTTCCCCGAAATAACTAAATTTGCACTGAATTTGAATTAATACTCTCTTAAAGGAGCAACAAATTTGTGAAATATTCAGTTATAACATACCTTTATATTTGAATTAAATTTGGCCGAAGTAATATTAAGCATTTTTCTCTTTTTTTCCTTTTTTTAAAGAAGTATTTTGAAGAGTTTAATTACAGGAATGTTACATAATGTGGTTTTTAACAATCCCGGTTTTGCTTTATCGCGGTTTGAATTGTTACTCATATTCGCGAATTGTCAATAGTTTGCCAATTCAGATTTTTGAAAACCAAATAAAATGCAATATGCATATAGAAAGGAGGATGAGTGACAAGCACGTGAGCCCTTGGTGTATGTATTTCGGTTCCATTCCTGGTGGGAGAACATAAAAATGTTAGCCATTCTCGCTGGTCTAGTGACTAGCACGTGTGGGTTTGGTGCATATGCTCCTAGATTCAATTCCCGGTGGGAGAGTACACAAATTTAATCCTCTCTGCTGGTCTAATGGCTAGCGCATAGGCCTTTGGTGCATGTGGTTCCTGGTTCGATTTTCGGTGGAAGAATCTTTAAAATAGTAACTGTTTTTGAGATTTCTATGTTCGTATTGTTTTTATTTGATTTCAATTTAGCACCCCTTTCAGCAACGAGGCTACATGAGACATTGACTTACTGACTAGCGTGGAATCTAAACCACATGATCTCCCGCCGGGAATCGAACCCGGTTCTCCTATGCCAAAGACACGTACCGTAACCGCTTAACCACGAGGAAACGTGGTTAAATGGGTCGAAGTGAAAAGTAAAAAAAAAAAAAAAAAAAAGAATTAAATAAGGAGGAAACTATGTAACATGAAATCATTCGGTTAAGCAGTTACAAAAATTGTTAGTTGAGCCCTCACCTCTAATGTGGAGGGTCCCTGCTTCAATCCCAGACCATACGGTTTGTTTGTTGAACAACATTGTGTCTGGGGACTTTCTCTGAGTTCATCTTTTTTCTCTCACAATCTTATCCTATTAATTCATCTTATCAGGTTCTGAATTACCAGAAGGAATTAGGACGATTTTCCCCCTCCATCACATTGCGGTCGCCCTAAAGAAACTAATTGAACTATCCCTGCCACTAAACTGAGAATGATTGTTCTCTTCCCCCACTAAACTATGTGATAGAATGATTGAATATATTGTCAAATTTTGACTGGGTTCAATTTTAATTTACTGAATGTGTTCCGAAGTGAAAGATTGGATGACGACATTATACGACGTATAACGAAATCATGTATGGATTTTCAAACGTCTTACAGTTTACATTTACAGTGTAAGATACTTTCATTAATATACTGAAAACACACTCGGAAAAATATTGGATCGGAGTTTCTACCGTCCCTTTCAATATCGAAACTATATGACACCTGAACCTACAGTTTAAAGTGGAATAATCAACGCTCTGCCACTGGGAGTGGAACCCGGAAAGCCGTGTACCAAAAGCGCGCGGGCTCGCCACTATACCAGAAGGAAGGACACATTCGGAAAGATTAGGTGCGGGTACCTCAGGCAATAGATATACAGGGTGGTAGGTAACTCCACCGACAAACTTTAGGAGGTGATTCCTTACATGAAATGAAAGAAACAAGTTCTAATAAACATGGGACGAAAAACGTCTCCTTTCAGAGTTATGAACCGCCGAAAATTCGAAAATTCACGTTTCGAAACACCCGGCCTTAGAAACTATAGGACATATCCCAAGCGGTTTAAGAAATTGCACAGGAACTAGTATGCGATCTATCTAATATCCATGTTTTACCATCTTCCGTTATCGGCCAAATGAACGCACCATTAGTACTTAAAGGAGTATCCCTATACTTCAACTTCCTTTTTACAGTTCGTTTCGCCGATAACACTGTTCAACAAATTTTGATCGAAAGTATGTAAATTCTTTGAAATTGCGATTTTTACATTCATTTAAGCATAATATGAAAGGAAATGATAATAGAAGAATTTTCTTAGCTCAGGTTGTGAAAAAAACACGCCCTTGTACAACAGTAGCTGTATATATACAAATGTATTAATATTTATAGAACATTTAAGCAAAATCCTTGTAAAAACCTACATTTCACTTTTTTTTTATCTATTTCACTGTGATGTGATAACCTGGGGAGTTAAGAAGTACTCTAACCTATAGCTTTCTATACCCTTGTACTTCCTTTTTCTAAATTGCGCAAATACCAGTTTCACAGCGATACAGAAAATAAAGTAACCGTGGTCAAGTTAAACATTAACAATTCCGCAATAAAAATCAGTATTAACATCAAAACATGAAAAATATGTACAAATACCTTTTTGTGCAAGAACTACACTGCAATGTAGACAAAAGTTTCAAGTGATCCCTTGTACAGGATTATGTTTATTTTATTTTCAGCGTCTTCGCTTGGCTTGCTTTTTGTAGGTTACATCTGGAGCATCCCTTGCAATAGTCCAACAGTAGTCGGCCAATATGTTAGAACTCCACTTTCCCTCATATCTCTTCTCCATGGCTGCAATATCTTGATGGAAACGCTCACCATGTTCGTCACTTACTGCTCCACAATCTTCGGGAAAGAGGTCTAGATGTGAATGAAGAAAGTGGAGTTTCAGAGACATATTGTAACCAAGATTTTCGTAGCACAATAACAACTTTGCTACCAGTTGTTTGTAATTTGTTGCTCGGTGTCTTCCCAAGAACTGTGAACAAACACTCTTCAAGCTTTCCCACACAGCTTTCTCCTCACCTTGGAGAATTTCGTCGAACTTGTGATCTTTGAATAGTTGCCTAATCTGTGGCCCTATGAAAACACCCTCTTTAACTTTGGCATCACTTAATCGAGGGAATTGTCTCTTAGGTACTTATAGGCCTCATTCTCTTGGTTCATGCTCTTAAGAAAACTTTTCATAAGACCTAATTTAATATGTAGAGGGGGAAGCAAAATTCGGTTATGATCTACCAGTGGTTCATGCTGCACATTTTTCACTCCCGGCTGAAGAGTTTCTCTGGTACTCCAATCACTTTTGCGGTAATGAGATCCACGATCTCTACTGTCCCATTCACATATAAAGCAACAATACTTTGTATACCCTAACTGCATACCTAGCAACAGTGCTATTACTTTAAGGTCACCACAAATGAGCCACTGAAAATCGTAATATTTAATGGCTTGAAGTAAACGTTTCAAGTTTTCATAAGATTCCTTCATATGAACTGCGTAACCTACAGGAATTGAAGGAAGTTAATTTCCAATATGTAAAAGCACTGCCTTTAAACTCACCTTGGACGAATCTATAAAGAGACTCCGTAGGTTCGTAATTAACTTTAAGTGCCCTCATGAGTCCATTTACATCTGTACATGCCACAAGTGTGTCTTCCATAGTAAAAAATGAAGTGAACATCTTCTCCGTATTCCGATACACTGAAATATTTACTTTTTCCTGCAATAAATTCCATTGCTTTAAGCGTGACGCTAAAATTTCGGCTTTGCTTTTCGAGAGGTCCAAGTCTCTGATTAGATCACTTAGTTCCTCTTGAGTAAGTCTATGTGGTTCACATGGAGGTTCTTCTACAACAAACGTAGGGTCCTTCGAAGTACTTAATTCAGGAGCTTCAACTTCTTGATCATCATCAGAAAAAAGATCGTATTCTTTAGGTGGGTCAGGAACAGGTAGTCCTTCTCCATGTGGAACAGGGCGCATTGCAGAAGGAATGTTAGGATAGATCAAGGCCCGCTTCTTCTTCGTGGAAATTCCCTTCTTGACGGAAGGAACCATACAAAAATAACAGTCTCTGATGTGGTCGCTTGGCTCCCTCCAAATCATGGGCACTGCAAAAGGCATTGAGCGCCCCTTCCCATTAATCCAATTTCTTAGATTGCTGGCACAATTGTTACGCACAAGTGGGGTGACCAAGATTTATCTTGGTCTCCAATTTTACAACCAAAGTAATATTGATAGGCTTTTCTTATTAGTGGTGTTATAGTCTGCTTTTGTGAAGAAAATGTCACTTCCCCACACACGTAGCAGAAGCTATCCGCACTGTTTACACAATTTCGCGGCATTTTTGTTTATTGAAATCCTCAAAATGTCACTTGAAATAGTTCCGACAACTATTTAAAAATATACATTCGAAATACCAGTATTTTTGCGTACTTGTAGTTGTATTTTTATGTCCTGCACTACACAAACGTCACACCCAAAACGCTGATAACTGCACTAAAACTGTCTTTTCTAACAATAGCAGAACACTACTGAGATAAGGAACACAATGAAACCAAGCGTTCATATAGTTTCTTCAGTGTTGCCGGATCAGTGTAACATTTTACCCCAAACGAAGCGAATATATTTATTTTTAAAGCGTTATTATTAGACATGCCTGTAAAACGAAAAGTAGAGCTAATATTCGAAAATAACTTTCAAATTCGTGATCAGCACCACAAAATCAATAAGAATTAGCTGATTTTGTTCAATTTACATTTTCGTTGTTGAACAGTGTAACAGACCACGGTAGAACATAGATATTTAGATAGAGCGCATACTAGTTCCTTTGTAATTCCGTAAACCGCTTGGGATAGGTCCTATAGTTTCTAAGGCAGAGCGTTTCGAAACGTGAATTTTCGAATTTTCGGCGATTCATAACTCTGAAAGGATACGTTTTTCGTTCCATGTTTATTAGAACTTTTTTCTTTCATTTCATATAAGGAATCACCTCCTAAAGTTTGTCGGTGGAGTTGCCTACCACCCTGTATAGTTAACTTAGTTATTGCTGTTAGTTTATTGATTTTAAAAAATGTCTTCTTTATTGTTGTAGTGATATAATCATATTTGCGTTCGTATTGGAGAGGACGAAGGGCGTCAATGTCTCATTTTGAATTATTGACCTCTTAGAGCTCTGTGTCCTGTTGGTCCTCATATTAATCTCCCTTTGCCCCAAATTTCAAGAGTCTAAATCACATACTGCCTTTCATAAACATTTACCTTCATTAATTACACTGGCCAACAAAATAAAAAAGTTTTTCTATGTCTGAAGAACTCCGATAAGTGAATCTAACAGTATTGACAGCGGTGATTTCAGATCTGGTTTTAGTTTTCTCCTGTCACCCACAGTTTTGATGAGACAGGGGAAAGAAATGTGTACTGTTGTTCATGTAACTTTGCATGCAAGAAGGTTCTTTTGCAATGTAAACACGTTGAAAAGGTACCTCTAAAATGTTTGGATGCATGATTTTCCCCTGTATTTGGCGTCAGGAATATCCCTCTGCAAAGTTCAGGTATAATCAGCTGGACTTTGCACGTGGAGGGGGTCAATTTTCCCTGATAACGTTTCTCCATTTCCGCAATAGTCTGATGAAACCTCTCACCAGGGGCGGATCCAGGGTGGTTATCGAGGCGATCACCTCCCAGAAGAGGAAACTTTATTTTATATAAAATAAACCCCATCCCAGAGTTTGGAGCTCTTAAAAGTAGCTCTAAGTAGCAGTATTACAACCCTTCCCCTAGAAGTCCGTCCTGGATCCGCCACCATGCCTCTCACCATGCTCGTCACTCACATCTCCAAGGTTTGGGCGTAATAAGCCTACGTTGGAGTCCAAGAAATGAATTTTAAGGCTCATGTGCACCCCAATGCCTGATAGGCAGTTAGGAAGTCGGACACAACGTCGTGGAAATTGTTGGACATATTAATCTTCAAAAAATCTCTGCATATTGTTCTAAATGCCAGGCATGCGGTTTTCTCGAGCTCATTATGTTCGTCGATTAACTATATATCACGGAACAGTTCCCTGATCTGAAGGCCTACAAAAATACCTTCTTTGATTTTATATCACTCATTTTGGGAAATTTAGGTCTCATACATTTAAACTCCTGCCAGTTCTGTCCATGTAGTCCGGGATCCACAGTACATGCCCGTAAAAATTTCTGGGTGCACGGAGTTTTATTATTGCATCGTGTTCTTTTACCTATCGCTTTCTATTTTTTCTTGGGTAGACATCTCAATTATGGTCGCATATCTCCACAGACGCCATTTTCCAATATGGCCACCAAATAAGCATTCAACATACATAACTAAGGAACTAAGTCACCTAGGAAAGTCATCTTGGTGTCAAATCGTAGGTTTTCGGAATCAGAGAATTCAAATATTATCTTAAATTTGCGATATATTGAATTCTGATGCATAATAAGCCAGGGGCGTACGCATAAATTTATTTCGGAGGGGTCCAAAGATTTTCGGGGAGTCCAAGTTCAATATGAGGAGAAATTGTATTAAAATCGGTCATTAACCACTTCCCGCCGAGGTCCTAATCAGAAAGAATTTCAAGATAAGCTTCCATGGATTATCTGCGGAAATATTTCGGCTACAATAACTGAAGTGCATGGAGTAAAGAAGTTTCGTGTGTGTGAAAAGAATAAAGCCCACAAATTTCTGGCAGCTGCAAATTTCTTTCAAGATGAAGTATTAGATCATATTGAAGATTTAGATAGTACAAGTTGTTTGCAGCCGATGTACTCGCCCATGGAAACTGCATAAAAGCTTATCTTAGAAAATATGACTGCCTGTCAAATGTTAAAGAGCCGAAAAGTACAAAATTGTTACAGAAATTCCAGTTATTCAAGCAAGCAAAACAGTTATTGACCCTTTGCTCAGTAAGGATTATGGCTTCACGCTTTTTAAAATTAGGAAGCTGATGAACAACTTCGATGACAGTATTCTCATTTATAACAATGAGGTGAAGATATTTTTGGTTAGGGAATATGAGAACAAAATCAAGTTTTGTCCATCAAAAAACCGAAAGGAACCTTTTCTTGTATTTGCTTCTGATCTGAGTTCAGAAGTTTTAGCCCAAATGATTAGATCCCACAATGCCGTGAAGACTGCAGGGATACTTCTACGTAATGCTATTAAGGAAGTAGATTTTGACTTAAGCGACAAATTCTATGATTCCACAGACCTTCTATAATCCGGGAAGATAATGAGGATGTCTGATGTATTACCATTCTTTCATCCCTATTCAATATTAGCAAAACACACTTACTCATGAAAGCAGCAGGAGATAGTGATGTCGCAAACATCGATAATGGCAATGAACTGAAAGATGATGTCATTTCTGATACTAATGCACTATAACGCAAATCTTTGCCACTATTCTCTCTATTCCAAATAATGTATTTTCAGATACGGCATGGTATGAAGAAAACACTACTTCATATGATGATGGCGCATACAATTTATGATCGATGCAAAAGTAAAACGTTAATAACTTCCTTAAATCGGGTTGGTGTTTCCATTAGCTACTAAGATTTAATAAGAGACATAAGTTTACTCTCTGCGTTTGGAAGGCATCATACTGCCATGATTCTTTTTTCAACATAAGACATCAGAAGAGATCCACAGAAAGAAAAACATTTCACTAACTGTACTGATGAAGAGAACGTGTAAACTTCAGTGTGAGCTATGGTGTCGAAAAAAAAATACTGAACCAAAGAAAGAATACAACCAAACCTGGTCTTGCCAACAACTTTAAAGTTGCTGAAGATGTTGGTATTTATGTATCTGATGAGACATTCACATGTGCTCTAAAAACTGAGTTTGTTATTTTTCTTACTCGATGTGGTGCGTTTTTAGGCAACACTCAGCATGCATCACCAAAGTGGAGCAGTATACACTCTTTAATTTCATCCGAGGTTGTACCAATTAAATAAGTTGGGTTTCTGTCAGTTATTTCTTCCCCAGTTACTGATTACGCTACTGTTTGTACTGCCCTTAAAACTCTGAATCTGTGAAACAACAATTGAGACAACCCAATCTTCCGGTCTTCTGCGACGAAGGAGTGTTCTGTATAGTTGTAGACATAGTTCTAAATAACCCAGAGGAATTTTATGACATATTGCCAATGCTTGGAGTATTTCATTGCACAAAAGTGGCTCTAAGGTGTGCTGAGAAGTACCTCATTGGTAGCGGTTTCGATTATGCTCTGGTTGAAACAGAGAGCTTCGGAGTGAATTCAGTTAAGAGAGTACTAAATGAAAAACATTATTTTCCCGGGCGTTTCAAGGAATGTTAATTGTCTCTGAAGCATTCGATAAAATGATTTAGGAATGCTTTCTGGGATGATAACGAAAAGGAAGCATATAAGAATTTGCATAAAGAATTAAATCAGTTTCGACTGGCCTTACAAAATAAAGAAAAAGAAAAGTGTAAATTACTTCACACTCAACTGTTAGTGTCAAGTCAAGAACTAAGAGATTGATATTTAAGATTTATAAACGAATGTAGCGAGAAATCAAAACTTTTGCAGTTACCTCAACAAAATGACAAAATAATATTAGAGACTGTAAATATTGTGGTTGCTCAAATGTTGTGTATAATGTTGTTTATAAGTGGGAAATATTGTAAGAATACTCAGTTGTTTAGTCACATCAGCAACTTTTCTAATGGTTTAATTTTTTCTGGATTAATGATAGTTTGAACCATTAACAAATAATTCATAATGATGCTAATATCACAATATTTGATATACTGCTTTTACATATATTGTAAACCATAAAACATGTTGTATATCAACTTTGTTTTCGCATCCTTTTAAGTTCACATAGACAGGGCTCCAAAGTCTGTAATAAATACAATACACCATATATACAGGGTGGACCATTTTGATTTATCCACGGAAATATTTCGGAAATTATATACCGGATCAAAAGAACTTTACAATTAGGGATGTGCACGAGACAAGATTTGTGGCTGTCTCGTCTCGAAAATGTGCTGTAAAAGTGATGTCTCGACTCGAAAAATGTATATTTTTCTATTGGAAGAGCCGTGTCTCGACTCGAATTTTATCAGGAAAATCCTGTCTCGACTCGTCTCGTGCGCATCCCTATTTACAATGAAATTTGCCACAAAGGGAGGCATTTTTCGTGTACTCTTTATACCACCAGATTGACAATGTTGCATTCCAACACAAAGTTGTATTTTTTCAAATGTCACTACGTCAAGTTATTACAAATTTCAAATCTACGTTTAAAAAGAAAACAAGCAATACCCCACTTATTGTTCAGGGCTGTAAACTAACACCACTACAGTATCATAAACATTAAAAATAACCAAACTTTGAAGGTTTCTAAAATAATGATAACGCAAGTGAGACGAACGGATAAGGCATATCGAATGCACTTTAGTGTCAAATACTATCATTATGATCTGACGTATTTCGAATAATTGGAAGAAAATGATAAGAAATTGAAAATTACTTACAATGTTGTAGTGTTAACAGTTTTGGGCAGTTATTGCAACAAGTTCTCATACTTAATGATTTTAAGCAGTCTTGCCAACTAACATTAATTGTCATATCTCTCCAACAGAGGCGTCATTTAGGGGGGCAAGAGGGGGCAATTGCCTTCCCCAAGAGTTTGACGAACACATATACTTTTATCGATTGTCTACTAATATACTAGTACAAAACGTGAAAGTCTTATGTCGGTTGTGCTCTTGCCCCCCCTCAAGCGAAGTCTGAAGTGACGCCCCTGCTCTCCAATGGTTTCAGATATCAAGTGCTATAAACGGAATTATGATATTCATGCTTTTTGAAATCAACTTACATAATTAGATGTGATAGTTATCTATGCAATTTTTCGAAATGAAGCCTTTTGAACAAGTCAAATTTTTAATTTCTTACATATAACTTTGTTCACATTTATTCGAAATATGCCACATCCTGACTGTAGTACTTGGCACTAAGGTACATTCGATGTGCCTTCCCTCGCACCTCACTTGCGTTAGTATTGTTTTGGAGTCCTTCAAAGTTTGGTTGTTTTAAATGTTTTTGATATTGTAGCGTCGTTAGTTTACAATACTGAACAATAAATGTGGTATTGCTTGTTTTCTTTTCAAATGCAATTTGAAATTTGTAATAACCTAAAGTAGTGACACTTGAAAAATACCTTTGTGCTGAATTGGCAACACTGTTCATCTGGTGGTATTAAAGAGTAGGCCAAAATGTGCCCCTCTTTGTGGCGAACAAATATAATTGAAAACTTTCCTTGATTCGATTTGTGGTTTTCGACATATTTCCGTGGATGAATTAAAATGGTGCATTCTTTACATATAAAATGTATTTTTTGTCGGTAATATATAAAATACTTCAATATATAGCAATTTTATAGTAATATTTGAATTCTCTGACCTCAAAAACCTATGATTCGACATCAAGATGACTTTCCTAGGTGACTTAGTTCCTTAGTTATGTATGCTGATTGCTTATTTGGCGGCCATATTGGAAAATGGCGTCTGTGGAGATAAGCGACCATAACTGAAATGTCTACCCA
This sequence comes from Thermobia domestica, assembly GCF_964235325.1. NCBI lineage: Eukaryota > Metazoa > Arthropoda > Insecta > Zygentoma > Lepismatidae > Thermobia > Thermobia domestica. The sequence continues at coordinate 174,320,619 of NC_137468.1, read as the reverse complement.
AGAAAAAGCAGATAACGATAGTTTGAAGAAGACGATACAACAATAAAACTCCGTGCACCCACAAATTTTTACGGGCATGTACTGTGGATCCAGGACTAATGCGTTTGACGAGGTTCTTAATCAGACCGAGTTTTATGTGTAGAGGTGGCAGATCAACTAAAGGAAGATACATAACGTTCTTTTCCCCTGGAGTCAGTGAAGTTCTTTTCGACCATACTTTCTTAACATAGCGATTCTGCTTATCCCGACTGTCCCATTGGCAAAGGAAGATATTACAATGCAACTTAGTACACAAATTACCTCTAATCTATAGCAGTTTTCAAGATACTACATATTTTGTTACCTGTAGCCAGGATAGCTCCATAGGTGTAAACTTTACCAATAGGGAATTTTGAGGCAGATTTCCCGCATTATCCTTAATTTTCCGTTTTGCATACATCATGCACACGTGCACATGATACTCTTGGAAAGCTTGTTTTATTCTGACGAGAACGACGTACAAACCATGATACTCGGATGGATAGTCCTGCAGCAGTAGCTACTTTCTTATAACCCTGCAGCGGGTTTACAGGGTTAATTGTATTGTATATATGTATACTGACTCTGACAAACTGTGGGCGGTGGGTAAATTTTGAATATCGATCCAGCTTCAGCAAACAAACCTATATTAAAGTTAGTTAATTTCAGCTCTGAAGCAAAACCTTTGTTGATCAATGTTATCTGTTTACTTTAGCCTTCGTGGCATAACCATAGGATGTAACATTACAACTGAAAAATTCATTTTTCATTTATAGTTGATTTAGGATTTAGTTAAACACAAACAAACTATTTACTGAGCAAAACAATATATTCACATAAAAAAAAAAGTACATACGTGTTACAGTTTCGCCAACTAATACTTTGGCTTCATCAGACAGTATCTAAATCATCAGGCTTGATAGTGTCTGATGAAGCCAAAGTGTTAGTTGGCGAAACTGTAACACGTATGTAGTTTTTTCAATGTGAATATATTGTTTTGCTCAGCAAATAGTTTGTTTGTGTTTAAGTATATACAAAGCAAAGCTTCTACTTATGGAAAATATTACAGTTAGGATTTCGGATTTAGTTTTCTGGGCTTTCGGCATCTAAGGCCATTTAGCCCTTAATGTGTGATGACGTCCCTCGGCGAGCACACAATCCGGGGAAAGGGAAGAAAGAAAGGATTGGGAGGGAAGGAAGTGGCCTGGGACCTATAAGTTAGGTATCACCCCGGCATTTGCTTGGTGTGAATGAGGAAAACCCAGGAAAACTTCATTCAGGGTGGCTGGCTTGAAAAAGCGTTTTACACTTTTTGGACCGAGTGTCCCCACCGGGAATCGAACCCGGCACCGCTCATTAATAGTTGAAGAAATGCCTGTGGAGCTCTGAAAATGAAATGCAATCTCTTAGTTTGACGTCGTACGATTATGCCCTTTAGGCTAAGGGAGACTATGATTAAAGCAAGTGAATGATAATGGAATAATTGGTACAGTGAGAATGTGGGAGAAAACGGGAGTACCCCAAGAAAACCAACGATCACGATATTGTCCACTACAAACTTACTTGGCCGAGGATTGAATCAGAGACCCTACACACCAAAGATAGGACCTTTTCCGTTGAGCCACCATCCTTTCTTAACCTAAAGGGGACGAATGACTTTAGTGAAAGTGAATGATTTAGAATTGGTAAAATGAGAATGGAGGAGGAAACAGGAGAATCCCGAGAAAGCCCACGGATACAAAGTTACCCACCACAAACTCTCATAGCCTGGAATTGAACCAGGGATTCCTAGCACCAGAGCAATCTACCACAGAGCCATCATGTATATTCTTTTATGTGACTCAATTGAATTTTCTCCCATCACAATAACAAATCTTTCACATCACGTCGGTTAAAAAGCGTTAGTCTATAGACTTTAAAGCAATGTATATGATAATGCACTCATTTTTTACTGTTTCCTGAATGGTTTCTCAATGGAGTACAGTCTCTGTTAACAAACAGGGTAGATAGTTAAATCGATCAATGTATGGCAATTTATTTACCTTTCTTTTATATTTGTCGCGTAATCAAACTGATACTACGAGAATGGTAAAGTTTTATGAATAGAGAGAAACACTTGTGAAGAACGGATGCTGCGTTTGGTGGAAGTTCCATTGAGAAGGTGTGAATAAAACGGTGTCATCCCATTATACATCAGTGTGAAAAGATGGCAAAGAGCAAGACTCAATTACGGCTGGGGACCTCTTTTCGTTAAATATCGATCTACAAGTGTTAACAACTCCTTCTTTTGTTGATCTCTTTGCGTCCGGCGAGAAAGCTTCCAATTCATTAGGTTGTAATGAAATGCTTTGTGGTTTGAACTTCGCAACTTTACCGTCTATTTTGCAAGTTATTGTATCTTTCGTGCAGCGAAGAAGTTACCTTGTGTTCGTGTAATATAAAATGAGAAAAGTCTCGTGTTTTATCAGCTGTTTTCTGAAAGTAATAATGTAATCTGTGAAATGTATCTTTATTTTTTTTAAAAAAGCAAACTTAGCACCTCATGTTTTGATGTGGTAATCACGCGTTCAATTCGCGATTCGGTGCTTCTGACATGTTGTTGAGTTCATGTCGTGAAATAGAGTAGGGATATACAGTATCCGCAAGAACGAAATTCTGATTTTTCCCTAAGCGGGTTAGGTAGTTTTCCCGCCTTCTGGGTCTGCATATGACTACTTTAAATAGCCTTGTGTTTTCCCAGTAGTTTTGGTGTATGTACGCTTTTCAAGAAGGAAGATTCAATTTCTGTGCATAAGCACGCCCTAATCACAAGTACGGAAATGGGATACGCTCATTTCGCAAGAGTCGAAGCCAAGGTCTATCTCAGTTTTGCCTAGAGCTCCCTCGTGGCTAATCGGTTAGCGTACGCGCCTTTGGCGTGGGAGACCCGGCGGGGGCTCATGTAGTTCTGATTCCATGTTAATCAGTAGGTCCACGTCTCATATAGCGTCACTGCTGAAAGGGACGCTAAACTAAAATCAACTCAACACAGTTCTGCCTATTCATGGAGGAGACTCCCCTATAGACAACAGGATTCTACCAACATCTGCAGTGCATGGTGTCCAAGTGTTAAGGTGAGCTTACCTCTCTCGTGACACCAAAGCAGCAAGGTGCTGAATCCACGGTATGAGTTCCGCACAAGTCCGTAGAAGAATCCTACGGGACGAAAGTTGCTAATTCCCGCCCATGACTATATTATGACATTGAAATTGACACATAGGTGCCGCGAACACGTTGAGGTTCCATGTAGCTCATCAATGACCATCTAAATCGCCATTTAAGAGAAGGGTGACCACTGCTCCTCCCGGCAATCGTGTCGAAACTTGACTATCTTCAAGTGTACGTGCAGAAGTACAACATACACTAGACATCATATAATTCTCTGTTCTATTGTGCTCTGTGATTTCCCCTCTTTTTTGATTGTTGTTTTATTAATTGATTTGATCTTGCCATCGTCAATTTAAGCTTTTATCACATTATTATCCTTTCAAAGTTTGAAATGACCATTTTTTCAAAATAAAGGATCAATTTCTCTCTCTTGAAACTGCCCGATGTTCCACAAGTGGCATTATTTATTAAAGAAGGATTTATAAGTAATAAGGTAAATTACATTAATAGTTTTTGTAATATTGTTATAAATACTGGATTATTAATATTCGGCTTTCAAATGATTGTACTAGAACCCTACACGACCTATATAAGCAAATAACACAGAAATGCGTGTTTACCTTCATTCGTCTTGATATGAATGAAATCAAATATGGTCCACCACATATTTTTATTCTCATTTTGTAACTCGGAGATCGCATTAAAAATGTGTTACTATATGTTAGACTCCTGCATAGTCACGTAAATACCACTCTTCTTGTTTAGAAGTTTGAATACATTAAGTGAATTCCATTTGTTGATTTAGAATATCATATGTTTCGTTTCAGAAATTTTATCTAGTGCGAAAATTGTTGTGCACTGGATACCCTGCCACGTTGCACGAACATTGCAACGACTATAGCCTTTAAATTCTGGAATAGGAGAAGGCAGACTTAGCAATTGGGCCAATCGTTCGTACTGTAGAAAGTGGTCGTTGTAACCTCATCGCAACGCAATAGCAAATAGTGACTTTGTAATGAATTGATTTCTCATTTTTTGAACAGTCGTGTATTTACAATTATAGAAGTGCGAAAGTATGTTACCTAAGGTATATATGTGATAATGATAGAAAGTAACATTCTTCACTTTTTTTTATTGAAATTGTCGCCAATAAAATTTAACTTGAGAAACTGTGGTTTTGCTTAATGTTGCAACACTAACATTAGCCGCCACTGCTTGATTTGCAGTAAGACAAAAGCGATAGAGTGAATCGAATACAGTAAGTTAAATACATGTGTACGGTGAGTATTTTATATGACTTTGTATATCTGTGTACGAAACGAAAGTAAAGATGATCCGTAGTTACTTCAACCTTACCTGAGGGAATCAAATCTCTTATTTCCTCCAAATGTCACTCCGGACAGAGAATCTAGTGGAAGTCCTCGTGTTTCTCTGAGAATGTGTCCTCCACCCAACGAATCCAGATTCCTCAAGAAGTGACCTCCACCTGAAATAGCCATGAAAAGAAAGATTAGCTAAAACGAAATTACACTCCTTCAACAATTACATTGGTTTGATTAAAGATTAACGTCCCTTCAGGTCCCAGACTATATGAAATACGTACTATCTAGCCACTCGGCCGCGAGGATATATGAATACAGTGATTTGGACAGTATCCGTACCGATCAATGTCTGTAGAGTATATTGTGTACCACTCGAATGAAATATCGTGGCCTTTCTTGACCGAATTGTTAACATGCGAGCTTTCTGGTCCTATGCTCCTGGGTTCAATTCCTGGTGGGAGTAGTGGCTCCGATCCATGTTTCATATAATCTCGATGATAAAAAGGAACATTAAACATCAACTAATTTGAAAGAAATATTTTAACAGCCAACAGTGGTGGATACAGCCATATGAATTACGAGTTTCGGTTTTACGTGGCCCATAAGTACTTTCCATTTTATATATCTGATCTATGAAGCTTTACTGAAAAAGTGTCACAATAGTTCAATGTGAGAGATAGATACGTTAATACAGTTATTCCGATGCAAGCTTTATTGGCATATTAAACTTTAGAAACGTTAATACACCTATACCGATGCAAGCTTTATTGGTATAGTAAACTTTAGAAACGTTAATACAACTAATCCGATGCAAGTTTTATTGGTGTATTAAAGAAACGGTAACACAGCTATTCCGATGTAAGCTTTATTGACGTATTAAACTTTAGAAACATTAATACAACTAATCCGATGCAAGTTTTATTGGTGTATTAAAGAATCGGTAACACAGCTATTCCGATGTAAGCTTTATTGGCGTATTAAACTTTAGAAACATTAATACAACTAATCCGATGCAAGTTTTATTGGTGTATTAAAGAATCGGTAACACAGCTATTCCGATGTAAGCTTTATTGACGTATTAAACTTTAGAAACGTTAATACAACTATTCCGATGCAAGCTTTATTGGTATATTAAACTTTAGAAACGTTAATACAACTAATCCGATCCAAGTTTTATTGGTGTATTAAAGAAACGGTAACAGCTATTCCTATATAAGCTTTATTGACGTATTAAACTTTAGAAACGTTAATACAACTATTCCGATGCAATTTTTATTGGTATATTAAACTTTAGAAACGTTAACACAGCTATTCCGATGTAAGCTTTATTGACGTATGAAACTTTAGAAACGTTAATACAGCTATTCCGATGTAAGCTTTATTGGCACTTTAAATTTTAGAAATGTTAATACAGCTATTTGGATCTAAACTTTATTGACATACCGTAAACTGGGTATACTTTTCCATTTTTTTAATTTTCAAAATTCCCATTCCAATATTTTCGAAGATTAGGAATTTAATTTAATTACATTTCTCCTTGTTAAAATGCAATCCTTTGGCTTTCTTTTCAAAGCAGTAAATAGCCAGTGTTACCAAGAATGATTATTATAGTTCCAATTTTTTGATGCCTTGCAAGATTTTTCGTGGTTGGGGTAACTTTAGCTCATTTGTCAAAAATACTAATTAATGCACAAATGTATTATTGTAACACTGCACTTAAGAAACAGAAGAGAAGAACAAGATATAAACACATAGGTGAAATGATCATGCTTTTACTCAATTTCAATCGAACGAGATATATCGTTCAATGGAAATATTTGTATTCTGCTTGGGCGAATACGAAACATGTATAAAAGAACGCTACAAATTTGTGAATACGTAACTTAAAGTACCTGTATTACAAACACAGGGGTGAAATTACTTTGTTCAATTTAGAGAATAAACAAAAATATCGTTCAATGAAAATCTCTCTAAGTGGATGAATGCTTAATATGCAAAAATAAGAGCACAATATTCTTCATTGCGGTACTTTATTGGTACTAGAGACCTGCACGGGCCGGGCCCGGCCCGTGGGCCGGGCTTGGGCGGGCCGACTCTCTTATTTCTTTGGGCCGGGCCGGGCTTGGGCAGGCCGACACTGTTATTTCTTTGGGCCGGGCCGGGCTTGGGCTGGCCGACACTGATTTCTCTTCAGGTCGGGCCGGGCTGGGGCCGATCAATTGCAATTCTTTAATAATTATTGATTCGTTAAACGATAATTGGAATAAAGCCAAACGTTGAAGAAGTGTGTCCCTGAAAAATGTTACAAAGAATGCAATAGCTATTTACAGTTTTCGTTGCTTAGCGGCTCCACTTTCACTATAGAGGATTGCAGGCATTATGCGGTAAATTAAGCTCTGACCTTGACCTTCACTGAACTCAAAATATAAAAAGAAGAGGTAGGAATGTTTTGCTTGTCGCCAAAAGATAATGCCATCTTCACTTTATGCTAAAAATCAATTAAGTTAGATTTTTGTTACAGGGAATGGCGTTTTTGTTCTCTCGGTGAGAGGCAAATTTCTAGAAGGCAATGGTACCATTCGGGAGGCAAGCGTCAGGTTGTGAACCAGAGTTTAGAAAATGTTTCAGAGGGTTAGGTCAAATTTAGTACTAAATTTTGAGAAAGATTCGGGCTCGAGCTAATTTTTTTTAAATTTATCGGGCCGGGGTCGGGCCAAAAACTTTTAAAATTTATCGGGCCCGGGCCCGGCTTGGGCCAAGAATTTTGAAAAACTTATTGGGCCGGGCCTGGGTACGTTCGGGCTGGATTGGGCTCGGGCCGAAAAATTCGGCCCGTGCAGGTCTCTAATTGGTACAATACCGCTCAGTGTTAGGAAAGAACTTTTTGCAATTCAGGCACTATATAATGTTCTCATTTACTAGCTAGAGGGGGTTAATCTTCCTTCTTACATCGTACCACTTGTACACCATTTCATCTTTAATATTGCACCATTTTCAACAGTTAGAAAATATGGGCCAATGTTGCCCCAAAAATTGGACTAATGTTACTCCACTCAATTAAACGCTTAATAACTTGTTTGCAATTGAACGAACGTTTAAGACGTTAGCTTAGTATTCGCTAATGAACATGTTTTTATATTCTACTTACTTGTGCATTGAAGATGTGTCACTTTTATGCAATGAACAAAAGTTGTGGAACTTGCAATATAATAAACATTTTCTTGCTAACAGTTGCTATCATTTTGCTTCCCACGTTCCTGAAATAAATCACTAGCGCCAATACTCATGTGTTCTCATTGTTGTAATACTTTAATCCACAACTTTTCTTACTGATAGAAACCACAATAACCACGTAGGGAAAAATAAATTTTTCTCTTAGTTTGGGACAAAGTTGTCTTTAAAGCGCCAAAGTATGCCCAATTCCGCTATCCGGATCACAGCTATTCCGATATAAGCTTAATTGTCATATTAAACTTTAGAAACGTTAATATAGCTAATCTAATTCAAACTTTGTTGATATATTAAACTGTAGAATCGTTAATATAGCTATTCCTATGCAAGCTTTAAAATATTTAATTCAACTTTACAAACTTTAATACAGCTATTCCGATGTAAGCTTTATTGACGTATTAAACTTTAGAAACGTTAATACAGCTATTCTAATGCAAGCTTTGTTGGCATATTAAACTTTAGAAACATTAATACAGCTATTCCAATTCAAGCTTTATTGGATATTAGTTTACAAAAAGTTGGGCCACAGTCAGTATTTTTATTGACAAACCAAATAAACACAGAAACATAAAATGAAACATGAACAAAAACACACTTTTCGCTAATGCGTGATGTTGATCACTTTTTGCCGCATATTCTTATAGCCAATTCCACGAAATATTTTCTGGGCATGCTCCATGGCATTTAAAATATCTGTTCTGTTGATGCGAGATCACATACAGATTTTGGCATAGTCTTGTACTGCGAGTATTCCTTTTTTGTGTAATGCTCAGAACGTTTCAATACCTGGAGCATCAGGTGTGTTAGGAGCACTGTTGTACTTTGTGACAAAATCAACCCTTTCTTCAGCGAAAACGTTATTCATACATCTTCTGTAAGGACACGTTGCCATATGAATCCAGAACAAAACATCTTGCCTGCTGTGAGTTTTCCAATAAAGAAGAGCAATCTATACTACATACCCCCTGAAATGAGTGGTTCGGAGACATTGCCTCTGGCATCACTGGCTTGCAAAATGAGAGAATGCTTAGGAAACTTGGTCGTTTTCTTATATTTGTTATCAAAGGGCAGTATTGCAAGATCCACAGAATGAAAATATCCTATCCGGGACCATCTGAGGGATCAACAGAGGGACAGTCTCATTATCAAGAATGAAAACTTTCCTCAGACACTTTTGGTACAGTTATTGACTGGCTTTCCTTTGCGCTTCTCTTGATCCGCACTTCGTTTGTATATAGTTTTATTTTCCCTTTTTTGGCCCTTGCTGTCATTCCTAAAATGTGCAGTTAAGGGAGTGGGGTAATCCGAGGAATTTGGCTGCGGCACGAAGTGAAACACTTGGATTTCAGGTGAACATTCGCCGCACCTGATTCACAATCCTAAGTGTTGATATCATTACAAGGCATCCAGTAATGTTCTTGTATTCCGGCGTCTTAGTTGCTGGATATCTTGCTAGTATTTTGCGTATGACTTGCAGCGACCTGGCTTCCTGCATAAAGCGACCAATGATATCCTTTTTACTCCGACCACTCACGTTCTCATAGAAATACACCACTCGTTTCGCAAACTCTTCATTTGTCGCTCGCCCCATTTTCACTGGTTTCCCTCTTGTTGTCTCACACTGATGGCAGTTGCGCTTTGGTATTACGGGAAGCTCTCTGACCTGATATACATAATTTCGTACGTTTCATTGAGCTCTTAGATTGTTCTGAGAACTTCTTTGACATGTTGTATATGAATTACTAACACAGTCACACACACAAAAATAAAAGTTATGTGCACCGTACGCCAGGGTATGGATTAGATGTATTTTGTTACACAGAACCAAATTTCGAAACCCCAAGATGATCGACCGTGTCAATAGTTTTTTATAGGCGAATAACTTCAGTGAATTTTGGTACGTAAGCATAAGTTTCTTGTCCATAAAACAGAATTCACATGGTCAATCGTCCTGGAATTTCGAAATTTGGATTCTGTATACCAAAATATATCGACCTATACACTGGCGTCCGGTGCAGAGAATTTTTATTTTTTTTGTGTGTGTGTGTGGCTGTGTAATCAAAAATTCCATAGAGGAATCAATACATATAAAGTTTTAAGTAGCAAGTTCCGGTTTACTGTTTAAGGTCTTGATTTGGAGTTATTTGCTATCATCTGCCTGTCATTCGGTTTCCCGTTTAAGGTCTGGATTTGAAGTTCTTTCTTATCATCTGCCTGTCATAACAAAACGAATAGTTCAAATTATAGTTTATTTTATGAGCAACTATTTTCGGCTGGGCGTTGGAGAATGACTCAGTCAGTCCATTTAGTTCTTTCTATGTTTAAATACCTGTAGCGAATTATAAATAAACAAATATAAACGTTTCTACAGTAGTTTAAGATTCTACGTCATTTCATTTTTTAAACTTCTATTCTTCTTTCCATCAGCAGTGTGGTACATCTGTAAACGTGTTGTGAGCTATATGGTTACCCGCTTCCCGAGCGGTTATATGGTGGTATTTGTTTTCAGTCCATTTATGAGGGACTGTAATGGAACAGCGTATTTCGACTATAGTGATGGAGCAGAATAATGAAGCTGGACCTAGATCTACCAATTGCACGAGCCAGTAGAACGCGAGGGTGTGTCCTGGTCGTGAATCCCCATCCATGTTGTATTTTCTCTCGCGCTGTACTGAGAACATTACCTGAGGGTGCAGTGTTGTTGGGTTTCCGCTAAGTTTCGTTTTTTTATTTTGTTGTTATGGTTATTGTTGTTTTATATTTCCGCTATTACTATTGTTGGTGGGGTGCTGACTGCCACGGGTGCTGACTGCCACAGCCAATTATTGGTGCTGATTGCCACGACTGGTGCTGATTGCCAATATCAAGGTGCTGACTGCCACGATGGCGTGCTGACTGCCACGAGCCTGAGAGAAAGTTGCTAGACGTAACATTACCGGACGCCAAGAAGCATGAAAGAAACTAGATGATCCTTAGGATCGTGTTGTTCAGACCAACACCTAACAAAGGTAAACAGGTCTCTGTATGTACACTCATGTCCAAAATTATTGTCACATGATTATAAATATGTTGTTCTAGTAATATAATTTGATAACGAATTCGCCCGGTATTTCTTATAATGTTAGTATGTGTATAATCGGCAAAGACAAGTATGTGGTAAATTTCATGTCAAAACGAAAATAAAATTTTCTTGTCCATTTAGTTACATTTTATTTTACTTATTATGATTTTCGTATTTATAATTCTTTTCCTATGAAATTTATCACAAATATAAATTTCCTGATTATACACATAATATAAGTATTAAAAGTACTCTGCAAAATTATCAAATTATATTCTTACAAGAAGACAGTTATAGATATACGACAATAATTTTGGACATGAGTGTACTTTCAGTTTTGTCAGGGAGCGGTGCGTACAAAATTGGTACGATTTATGTGTTCTCACTTGAACTCTATGTCAGCATGAACTGTGTACAGCTGTGCAAATTGTTTCAAGCAGCTCTTGAAAGTTCCATCAAAAAAGCACTGCTGGCTGTACCTCACAAGGGATGTTCAGGAGAAAGCACTCGCCTGCAGAGAAACTAAGCATGCCATTTGAAGTCCCAATTCATGCTGATTATAACAAGCTAATAAAATTCCTGTACGGTTGAGAACGGTTCGAGATATTCAACTTGGATGTTTATATGAGAAAATGAGGATATACGCATTTATACGCGTTAGGTACAACATAATTAGTAATGAATATTGACATACGAATTGAAAGCTATCGGAAGTAACAGAAAAAAGTGTTTCGCAATAACTAACGGGTTTGTTAGATACGATTAGTCATTACATTGTTCACAATAATCATACGTTAGAGATGAAAATTGATCACTGTTGTTCTTCTGTTTTATGAAGAAATGACGCAGGCAAAATACTCCCTTGCACCATGAACATTTTATATGTGCAATTGCGTTGCATCCGTCAAGAGAACAGTTCGCAGAACCAAAGCAAAAAGCAAATTCGACAAGTGATTCAAAGGTTATAGGCCTATAATTTGTTCGTAACCTGCCTTGCAGGACGCAAACTGAAACAACCTAATGTATCGCGGTGATCGGAAGTGATTCGTATGGACACGAACTTTATTTGATTGTTTCGTTGGTACATTATAACGTCCAGTTGAAGAAGATTCATACTATGTATATACAAATCTCCTGCCATAATCTTTGATTGATCGGAATCAAAACACATCAAATGGTTGCACAAATCGTGTGCAATTCTTTGGTATCTTCTCAACCATTAGGTCTTTGTCATCCGTCATGCAACTTGTAATGGACAATTTGTCTGTGAATGGACCTCAGTAATCAAGCAATAGCAAGTTCAAACCATCAGGCTTCGCCATGGGTGAGAATACTTAACGCATTGAAACATGCATCCACTCATTTTCTCATATAAATTTCCAAGCTGAATATCTCGAACAGTTCTCAATGTACAGGAGTTTTATTACCTGTTGTAATCAGCATGAATTGGTCCTTCAAATGACATGTTTATTTTTCTGCAGGCGAGTGCTTCTCCCAAACTTCCCTTGTCAGCTGGCTTCAGACCATCATATCCATTAAATAATACAATAAAACAATTAATATAAACAATGAAATGTGCAAATTGTACATACAACAGAAAAACAATCCCTTTATAAACATCCAAGTTTATGTCGTTCCACTTAGTGAGCAACTTTGTAACTTATAGGATGCCACATAGATTTGCTGTGATGATTACTAAATTAATCCTTACTAAATTAATTAATAATTATAAATTTAGTATGAGAGATTAATTCCTCTCTTTCCAAATACAGTTTCTCTCAGGCTCGTGGCAGTCAGCACGCCGTCGTGGCAGTCAGCACCTTCATATTTGCAATCAGCGACAGTCGTGGCAGTCAGCACCAATAATTGGCTGTGGCAGTCAGCACCCGTGGCAGTCAGCACCTATCCCTATTGTTTTGTTTAATTCGTGTAATTGTTAGTGTTTGTATTATACTTATTAAATTTTTGTCCCTTGTTCTCCATATTTTCCAAGTTTGGCAACATTGTTGATGCATTTTTGTCGTTTCACGTTTTCTCAAATGTGCGTTCGAAAGCCAGCTTTACGAATCGTGCCGAATTCTTCCGACGCATCACATGTCTGGCAAGGGATAATTCTATCATGTAGTTGAGTTCAGGCTTCACGAGCCCTTGCGATCACTATAGTTAGAGTGAACGCGTGAACGAAATAATTTGCTACATTTTGCAATGTTATTTTGATAAAGGCAGAAATTCTGCGTAGGCGCGGGGAGAAATTTGTGCTGATTATGGGCATGACATTATTCAAAGCAACAGACAAAATATGGTTTAGTCGCTTTTCTTCTGGAAATTTCGATATTGAACAAAATAGTCTTCGCAATGGGTGACCAATCATATCAAAAGTGAGTGTTATTCTGCTGAAAATCGAGAAAGACCCTCATGTGAGGAGTCATGACCAGTATCGTGTCGTGGAAAATCAGTGCCCGGGGAGAGAGTAAATGACTTGGCCCCCATAGATATGTTCCAAGTATTTTTTCCTCTCTTTTTTCCTTTTTTGTCCCGAATTTCGCGCACCTTACTTCGGCGCCCTGAGCCGTCATTAACACAACAGGTATAAGCCCAATTAGAGTATTGGTGTATTACAAAATAAATATACAATAATTTTCTTAAACTTTTTTTTTTTTTTTTTTTTTTTTTTTTTTTTACAATAGAACAGACCAGAGTTATCAGCACGAGTTTCAAGTGTCGGGACATGAAAACTTAATTTCGATATCAGTTCCGTACAATTAAACTTGTTTTGTGCTACTTTATGGAGAAAAATCTGATCTGTCACGTTTTGCCTTTCTTCAAGTGTAGAGATAGAGAGGTTGTCTATTAATGTAAGATAATTCTCATAAGGTAGATAGTTTCCAGTTCTCTTGTACGCCAAGTATTTGATAAAGTTGGATTAGACGTTTCGTAGTTTGGGTCAGTATTATTGTTGCAATGGATTCCAGATCACAGCAGCATATTCCAGTTTTGATCGGACATAAGAGCAATACATATTTTTAGTGTGGTAATATTGTTAAACTCCTTTCCAGTTCTAATTATGAACCATAACATCTTGAAATTATCATTAACTATGTTCTCTACATGGTTATTAAATGTCAGTTTCGTATCAAAAATCTTTGACTACAATTAATCTATTTAGTAAGATCTGATTCATTGAGTAATTAAACTTTATTTGATTTTTGTTTCTGGTAAAAGATAAAATGTTACATTTGTTTATGTTTACATTAAGTTTGTTAAGAGTCTTCATCCCGGCGAAATTAAAATACCGCTAATTTTACAGTAATTATGTGATATCTTCAAATAGATAAAGGATAATCGAAATATGGAACAAGAGCGGCCTAGACAATATTATTTTACATGAGAAACCGTTATTACGACTCACTTATCTGCTTTCGATTTCGAGCCATTTTGAAAATCCGCATTTATTTTCGCGTTTCTAAACAGCTGAAAACGGAAAGCCACTAGGTGACTTGTGATAACGGTACCTCACGCAAAATAATATTGTCTAGAACGCTCTAGTTCCATATTCAATTATCTTTTATCTATTTGAAGATATCACATAATTACTGTAAAATTAGCGGTATTTTAATTTCGCCGGGATGAATACTCTTAAGAGAACACCAATTAGTAATATTTTTCGTGTCACGTTTTAAATTGAGACAGTAATTGATGGTCTTTATCCTACCGTATATTTTGAGGTCATCAGCAAAAAGATATTTGTTACTTAATAATGTATGATCAGGGAGATTGTTAACGAATAAAAGAAACAATAACGGACCTAGGTTAGAGCCCTGAGGAATTCCAGAATATGCAATATAATCAGTTTATATATATTCTTTGTAGATAACAGTTTGTTTACTAATATTTAAATATGATGAAAAGAACTTGATCAAGGAAGAAGAGAAATTATGTTCACCTAGCTTATGCAATACAACTTTGTGATTGACCCTGTCAAACGCTTTTTCAAAATCTATATATATTATATGAACCTAACATCCTACATCAAACGAATTTGCTATAAAGTCTGTGATAATTGCAACGTTTGTTGTTGATTTGTGTGGAAAAATGCCATTTGATATGGTGAGATTACGTGTTGTATATTGTCAATTATCCGTTGGTATTGGATTTTTTCAAGTATTTTTGCGAAAGTAAATAAAATTAATATAGGCCGGTAGATATTTATTTCATATTTATTATTTGGTTTTTGGTATTGGGGAAATTATAAATGACCTCCATTTATCAGGAAACACGCATGTTTCTAGAGAGAGGTTGAATGCAATTAATAGCGGATATATAAGTGCATCTATACACCCCTTCATAATATTTTGCCCTAAAGATCGCTATACTCGTGGAATTAACCATTTTACAAGGGAACTCGACAATCAAACAAGAAGAAATAAAAAAGGTGTTGTTTACACAAAGCATTGACATTTGAAAAGAAAATTAACCTTCTATTATATTATATCTTATATAAAATATCCAACACTTGAGATTTAATAAATTTATTCAGATCTTTCTCTCTCAAATTACCAGTGTAGAATGCTAACGAAACTAATCTCTTAAGATAAGGGTCTGATAAGAATGAATGTAATGATTCATTCTTACAATATTGATAAGAAAAGAATATAATAAGAATGAATATAATGATTCATTTTTTCAATATTGATTAGAAAATAATATGTTAAGAATGAATGCACTGAATCATTTTTACAATATTGATAAGAAAAGAATATAATAAAAATGAAGGTAATGATTCAATTTTACAATATTGATAAGAAAAGAATATAATAAAAATGAAGGTAATGATTCAATTTTACAATATTGATAAGAAAAGAATATAATAAAAATGAAGGTAATGATTCAATTTTACAATATTGATAAGAAAAGAATATAATAAAAATGAAGGTAATGATTCAATTTTACAATATTGATAAGAAAAGAATATAATAAGGATGAATGTAATAATTCATTTTTACAATATTGATAAGAAAAGAATATGATAAGAATGAATGTAATGATAAGAAAAGAATGTAAGAATGAATGCAATGATTCATTTTTACAATATTGATAAGAAAAGAATATAATAAGAATGAATGTAATGATTCATTTTTACAATATTGATAAGTAAAGAATATGATAAGACTGAATGTAATTTAACAATGTTCAATTCACCCAATTCTACAATATTGATAAGAAATCTTTTAAGATTTACGCCCCACAGGGAATCTCGACGATCAAATAAGAAGAAATAAAAAGTATTGTTTACACAAAGCATTGGCATTTGAAAAGAAATTTTATCCTCTATTATATTAATTTCTTAAATAGAACTGGCTGAAACTGCGCTCTCTATACAGCGTATCATTTGTACTTGAAGCATGAACTTCTTGTCATTCGTCATAACATCTGTACATGTCGGTTTACAGACACAAGTGAAAGACGTCTTGATAAAAATCGCCAAGTGGTACTATGGAGGGGTGATGTTTTCGATTATTTTTTCAATATCTCGTACTATTTGCAAGATTGAGCCTACTTCCAGTTGGAGTTTCTAGTTACACAATTAATTATAATATCAGTGATATATGGTGTTTATTTTGCAAAACACTCGAAACAATAAGATTTCATCTTAGACTGGAGAAATGATTATACTTCATTTTTCATTATAATTTGGCCATGGAACAAACTGCTGAGAGATATACAACCCCTATATATATATATATAAAACTAGTTGTGTTGGAATGTATAACTCGTAGGATATGATCCTTTACTTTTTTTTTTTTTTGAAATTTTAACCCTTCCAGTGTAATAAAAGGTAATAAAGAAATAACGGCCATGTTTTTTTTAAATATTTAATTAGAACTGGACAATCTACACACAATTAGGAATCGACTAGTGAAAACAGCTCGTTTCTAGCACTTGTGGTTTTTGAGATCTCATCTCTTTGTCTCAAATTATCAGTGTATAATGTTGACTAAAAAAAAATCTCTTAAAAAATTGTTGTATGAGAAAAAAAAAGATGTTAAAAGACTAAGAGATTCGAGAAACGAGAGTTTATACGAATCTTTCTTTCATTATTGTATTACAGTTGGTTGAATTATTAATGCAAATATAATATTCGTTTATTTAATGTCATAAAGGAACGCTCACCATACTTACTAATATAACTTAGTTTATAAAGTTTCTTGAGATAGATTTTCCCCCCAAATCTAATTCTTTTTAATCGAATAACGTTTCCAGATATTAAGGATGATAAGTGTATTTTTTTTTCTTTACAAGAATGAAAAAGAATTTCGTAGTCTGTGTTGTGAATCGTTATAAGTTTTTTTTCCCTACATTTTTCCATTTTCGTAATTGATCACGAAGCATCCTGTTTTGTTTATAAGACAAACAAAAGAAGATATTGTAATATTACATCAATATTATTGAGTACACATAGTCCTTTAAATTCACTTTTTTTCATCAGTTAAATTTTAGAAGTTATCGAAAACGAAAGATTAACAAAAAAGTAAAGCAAGATGTTGAGGAGAATTTTAAATTGGATTTTTGCAGTTTTATTTACTTAGTAATTTAATTTTGTAACTAATTGGAAGCATCTGTTAGTAAACTAATTCATTTACGCGCGTCCGTCTTTGGTAAATTCACTACAAATCTTCAAAGAAGCCTTAGCCATGATTTTTTTTTTTTTTTTTTTTTTGTATTTACTCATTAGCTTCGTTTTTCGCTGTCATTTTTCAAAGCAGAATGTTTATTTACAGAAGAGGAAGCTGCAAAAGATATGACGGAATGTTCAGATATTTTATCGTTCATAAAAATAAGTTTTGTTTCGGTTAACAAAATAGAGAGCATATGATTGTTTTAATGAAAAAATTAAATATTATAGTAATGTAATTTTTGAACGAAAATGAAAGAAGATGGATTTTTTGTGTTATACCTGAGATAGGTTCTTTGTATCACGAAACCCTTCTGAAGAAATGAAACGTACAGTCATAAACGCAACCAAGAAATACGCATTTGTTTTGTTGTAATTGATGCACAGTCACATATAAACAGTGGCGTATTTACGATTTTGTTTCGGGAGGGGCTTTGCTAACTTTCGGGGGGGGGCTTTGCCTGAAAATGTGAAAATTCTGCAAGATATTTCATATAATTTACACTATAGTAAGTAAGATTTCGGGAGGGGCTTAAGCCCGGAAGCCCCTCTAAATACGCCACTGCATGTAAATAATACTGCTTTCTGTCAGCGTTTTTTTTTTTTCAGAAACAATGTTCCTGGAGAAGCACACAGTGTTCTAGAGGGGCACTGCTGGTACTATTCTATTTATTATTCTATTACAGATGTATTATTTTGGTCTCCTCCCGGGGGCACTCTCAGAGCTCCTGGGGACAGTGCTTTCCAAAAACATGTCTGTAAGAAACACTGCTTTCTGCTAGTTCCAGAAGACTCCTTTCCATACATGTATGATTTTAAAAGTCAATTGTATTAGTTTTCGTCAATTTATTATCATTATTTATTTATTTATTTTAACTTTTAAATGACCGTAAAAGAGAAAAAATGAAATGCAATCTTTGAGTTTTACGTCCCACGGTTATGCCGGTTAGGGTAAAGGAGACGGGGATGATGAGTAATGAATGAAATGGTGGAATGAAGAAAGTGGGAGGAAACGGGAGAACCCCGAGAAAACCCACGCACGCGGTGTTTGTCCACCACAAAGTTCACTTGGCGGGGGTTGGAGACAGTAAAAGAGAAATCGTGCACTGAGAAAAATCCGTTATTCGAACAGCGGTACATTGTATAAATATTGGAATTCTTAAGTTTAGTGTGGAAATCTGCAGGAAGCATACGTTATCCATGTGCTACATATTTTTCCCGCTTAGATGTTGCAGTATGCAGGGTGCCGTTGCAGGATGTCTGACGTCTAAAAGTCTTCCGTATATTACATACGTCAGCTATATGTTACATACGTCCATCTGTATGTGAGATCCTGACCGCCTAAATAAAGTTCTTTCGTTCGTACGGAAAGTACGTTTATGCGGAACACTTATGCAGAAAGTATGTATAAAACATACTTTTTCAGTTACACGTTTGTTGTGCGTTAAGTCCAAAAACGACAGGATTTACGCATGTAATATACATTTTTACGTATGCTACAAACCTTTTTTCTCAGTGTGGATTTCGAGATTTCAGCGAATTTACACATTTCCTACTCCTAAATGCCAAAATAATAATCATAATAATAATAATAATAATAATAATAATAAATAAATAAATAAATAATAATAATTTTGGATGTGTCATGATATATGTACTTCTGGTCACTCAAAAATCTAGACTGCCTTTCAGAGACTAAGTACATAAAAACGATCCTAGAGTCTTACGAACTCACTTAGGTCTGCCCCATTTTCCCTCTATTTTTGACACAAACAGGACAAGGAAACGATAATATAACTCTATGCATACCGTAATTTGGTTGAGTGTACAGTGTACGAGCAAAACATAAGTTAGCTAGTATCAGGGGCGGATCCCCAATCCCCCCCCCCAAGAGGAAACTTTCTTATTTTATATATATAAATAGAACCCATCCCAAAATTTGGAGCCCTTAAAAGTAGCAGTATGACAACCCACCGCCCACCAGAAGTCGATCCTGGATCCGCCCCTGGCTAGTATACAGGAAAAACCTGTAATTTTAAATCGCAGATATAATCTGTACTTCGTATCTAGAATAACGACAAAAAGAGAAAGATTGAAGTTGGAGCAAAGCAGAACTACAAATAGATTGTGGTCACTAGTTATCTGTTTTACGTGTTTTGTTTATTATTTCTGTGCCAATTCGAGTGTTCTCAGAATATATCCTTGTCCGTTAACTTTCCTTGGAGACAAAACAAAGGAGTACTGTGTCAAAAGTTTACCAAAATCAGCTCAATATTAGCAATAATATTTCCAAATATGCTGCTCTTTCCTGGAAACATATGACTCAATCTTCCCATCTGTTGCATTGAGGATAGAGACAAATATCGGATTTTGTTTCTAGAAGAGTTTAAGATCTCAAAAAATAAAGTAAAATGGCATTTACTTGCGCTTTCAGTGTCAATATGCTATCAAATTATACGCTGAGAAAAAAGCGTATGTAGCGTACGTAGAAATGTATGTTATATGCGTAAATCCTGTAGATTTCTGACGTGACATACAACAATGTGTAACGTTCTGCAGTAAACGTATAACTGAAAACATGTTTTATACGTACTTTCCGTATAAGTGTTCTGATTATACGTACTTTCCGTATAAGTGTTGTGAATAAACGTACTTTCCGTATAAGTGTTCTGATTATACGTACTTTCCGTATAAGTGTTGTGAATAAACGTACTTTCCGTATAAGTGTTTTGATTATACGTACTTTCCGTATAAGTGTTGTGAATAAACGTACTTTCCGTATAAGTGTTCTGATTATACGTACTTTCCGTATATATAAGTGTTGTGAATAAACGTACTTTCCGTATAAGTGGTCTGATTATACGTACTTTCCGTATAAGTGTTGTGAATAAACGTACTTTCCGTATAAGTGTTCTGATTATACGTACTTTCCGTATAAGTGTTCTGAATAAACGTACTTTCCGTATGTGTTCTGATTATACGTACTTTCCGTATAAGTGTTCTGAATAAACGTACTCTCCGTACGAACGGAAGAACTGTATACAGGCGGCCAGGATCTTACATACAGATGGACATATAACATATAGCTGACGTATATGTATGTAATATATGGAAGACTGTTAGATGTAAGACATCCTGCAACGGCATGATGTAACATCTAAGGGCAGTGCGTATGTAGCATATGTTTGTACTGATTTATGTAGTAAATATAAAGATTCCGTATATTTGTACAATATATCGTTGTCCGGCTAACGGATTTTTCTCAGTATTGTTTCAACTCATACAAAGTGGGCTTTGTACCGGACAAACATCATATTCGTGAGTTTTCTCGGATTTTCCCATTTCCATTGCACCATTTCATTATTATCACCGACTTCCGTAGCCTTGAAATATATTCATGGAACGTTAAGTTATATATATATATATATATATATATATATATATATATATATATATATATATATATATATATATATATATATATATATATATATAACTAATTTCGTAGCCAGACTACTTTTTCCGGAAAAAGCAACTTTATGTTTGTAAAAATACAAGAATAATAGCGATTGTTCACAATATAAATATAACCCTTACCCATTTTAAATAAATAGCTTTGTGCTGGGCCGGAATTAAGCCCATTAGACATATTGCCCCCAATTAGGCGCGGTGCATAAGGTTGCTCCACGCTTGAGGGAAATTTGTTCTTGCCTTGTGAACGTACAACAAAATAGTGCAACATATAAATAACGCAACATTTCATGTCATACAGGGATCAATCGTAATTATTGTAATAAAACAATACAACCCAAGATGTGTTTTTAGGACACTGGACTCATTAATTTTAAAGCCACTTTCTACGGATAGTTGTTCCTTAAATCCATAAGAATTGTTAGTGCTACGAAGTTTATTGTTAACACTTTTAACCTGTCCTGGCTGTTATTAGGTTGGTGGAAATGAAATATCTATTTGAC
Organism: Thermobia domestica; assembly: GCF_964235325.1. NCBI lineage: Eukaryota > Metazoa > Arthropoda > Insecta > Zygentoma > Lepismatidae > Thermobia > Thermobia domestica. Next base: position 174,299,193 of record NC_137468.1, on the reverse strand, counting down.
GTCTGGTGCAAAACACCTCAGTAACACAACACTGGTATGGACTGACGACACAAACTATAAGGCAGGTATTTAGTGGCGAATGCAGACTCAGACTCCGACCCATAGGGAAAGCATTCAATGACGAGTGCGTACTCGGGCTCAGACCCATAAGGAGGGCATTTAGTGACGAGTGCGTACTCGGCCTCTCGGCTTCAACGGTTAATTTCAAACCAGAAACACGATAGATCTTCAATATAGGTGGCTAGTATCTTCAGTTCGTTCGTAGGACTCGCTTCAGAAACAAACATTTGTAAGACTTTGTGCACAGTCAACCGTTAGGAATAAGTGAACCCATCAGTCCAGTAACAGTACTGCATTTTTCTTTCATCTTGAGAACACGCTGTTGGCGATGATAGTGGCTGGGAGACATCACATACTAAAGTTGGGTTACGTACAATGCTGAACGCTAGGAATCAACGGCTGAAGTGGAAATCTGTTTGTACTTTTAGGACTCCTTTGAAAAATAATGATGCCAAAGATTACCTTGAGTTGATTGGTTGGGCAAAATGTATGCTGTCATGTCCTACAATGATGGAAAGCTTGACAAGAGAAAATATTATATCATTTGTGCAAAAAATAAAACTCCTTTTTCTGGTACAGTGCTGTTTTCGGCTGTTTTGGAACCGGTTCATCGGATGGTAACCAATGATGACGGCGCTGCAGTGGTCAGAAACTGGAAAAAAGCAGTCAAAAATCGATTTTTTCAACTTTCCCGCCTATGAAATCGATATTGATATTTAATTATAAGTATCTCTTCCGCTTCCAAATCCGGAGTTTCAGGACATAGGAATACTTTCGCTGTCTATAAAATGCATGTAAACATGAACAAATAAAAGGGCTGAAAAATCAGTAAAAAATGAACTAAACAATATGTTTTCATCATTATATCGTTTCTGAAGTCGATTAAAGCGGTTGGATAGTACATTGGATTCAAATACTGTGTGTTTAGTGGAGAGTTTTATTTGTTATTCTTTGTCATATCATCTATATGATATACAGGTATGTGTTACTACATATACGCTGGTGTTAGTAGCTCTGCAGTCTAGGATTGTCCTTGCTTTTCTGCAAAATAGGGTTTATTAATTTGATGAGTAGTATAAAGTTTGAGCATTGGAAGTAGCTGCAGCCAAATGCAGCTCAAGAACTCAGCTCCATCTAACTGCAAATGAGTGATGGTAATGTTATGATCGCAATCGAAATCCGCTATCTGAGCCTTACAAAGGGAAAAGGCATATTGTCTTGTACATAATTTGGATTGCCCTTCGTCCCTGAATGAAAATTGTAGTGAAAGCCTCATAGTGCAGTGATAAACTATATCATGTGGAGCTGCAGTATATTACATGTCAGTGCAGTAGTATATAAAAAGCTTCTATACTGAATCTTTCAACCTTACCGAAACAACGTTATCCTAATCTAAATTACATTCCAGTAATTATTATTGTTTTTTAAAGATGGTGTAAGTGTGAGTGCAAAACCGCGAACTTGCAGAAGTGTTAATTGCATCCAAAGTTCATAATGTAAGTGTTTTGGTTAACTACGTTTTAACAAGGTTTAAATTGTCCGGAAAGTGGGAAGCAGCGTTGGGTGAGAGTTTAAGGAAAACGGTACTGCCATAATTCAATAACGTAATTGTACCTCCATTCTTATTTAAATAAAAAAATGATGGAAGTAGATTGTTTCTATAGGAGAAGAAGTACAGTTGAAGTATTAGATCAAAGTTTAATGCTACGTCAATCATTTCCCTATTAAACAAATATACGGTACTGTAGTCTTATTGAGAAAGTGTACAAATGTATATTGAGTTAGGAAGTTTTGGAGGGTCCGGATCCGATGGACTCCATGCGTGTGTGACATCATTAAGCCTGTACCATAATTAAGTAATTAAAGTAAAGTAATATCATAGTATTAGAAGTCAGAAAACTTAATGTTTAAATTTTGAGTACTAAGCAATAATAATTCATATTTTAAATATGTTTTGTTTAAAATTAGGCCTTTTGCGCAAACTGAAGATAAAATTATGTTTTTTTTTTTCAATATTTCCATCTTTATTTAACACGCGAATACGCAACTTTTCTCCACTATTAAAATTCAATATTTGAATATTAGTTTTCTCTCGATTTATCTTACTGCGCAGTTCTATGGGCTTCTCCAGCTCCAGATGCCCTACAAGTCTAGAATTTATAGAACACATTTTATATTTTAGTATGAGTCCTTTGATAACTTAAAAATCAATTTTGAGAGAAACTGCACCAGTTAACGGGATAATCAATGCTCAATTTCACTTGCCGATAATTAAATATTATAATCTTATGCTATTATAATGGAGGTTGTCTTTTAGCCTTATAATTTATATATGTATTATAATAAAAAATCTCATAAGCGTGTCGCAATGTCATGAATAATTCCATAAAGTGTGTCTACTAGTAAAAAAAAAGAACGGATTGGGAACCTTTGGACTATATAACATTTTGGTTAGATAGATTTCGTGGAATTTCACAACAGTTTGAAACGTGGATTGTAATGGTTTAAAAACGAAACATTAACGTTAGTCATGAAATTCACGTTAATCAAAACATTGGGCGGTATTCAGAGAGAATTCTTTAATCGAGGGTTAGTCTTAGACTAGTTAGTATGCATGCTATCTCGTTACTAAAGATGGTGCATGTTATGGTCATCAGAGTCTACGTTGAGTACAACTAAAATGATGATTTGGGTATGATTAACTTATATAACCCCGATGCATCGGGTGAGAAAAATAAATGTGGCAACTACGGAAAAGTAGATGAGCGCATGCGTAGTCTGTAAAAATGAAAATATATGAAGTACGAAATACGAAATGTTGTGTCGCGCGCTAAACCGTGGGTAAAAATTAGCCTCTGCTCTAGATTAATTAGTCACTTGTGATTAACTTCGTCAAATACTACGTCCTAATCAGAGACTCTGAATACAATTTTGATAACCATCCTTTAGTCAAACCCGTATCAGATTCCAAAACGACTCTGCATAAGGCTTATTGAGTTTATGTGGACACAAGAGCAGTTGTTTCAGCAATTAGTTGGAATCAGCGAGAAAAATGGTTTCCTCGGAGACAGACCACAACGTTTCCGTACACGCTACGAAATGTAAATTTGCCACCCAGTTCAATTCTGGTATAAATAACCATACTAGTTGATTTTCAAAATAAAAATTTATCAGTTATCTTTAGTGATATTAAAGCAAAATATTTGACTTGCTATTTTTGGTCGCGAATGGTTTGAACATTTGACACCTGCATGAAGACAACAGGATATACACGACCTATACTGTAACCAGTAAGAGAGAATTTGGTTCAGCATTACCAAAAACTTATTTTTCTAAAAAAAGACTCTGAAGCAGTGTCCACTGATAATATCGAGAAGCCAGTGTAAGGCTATAAAGTTGCATTTCCACTAAGATCAGAAGCAATTCCAATATTCAGGGAACTGTATGAAATTCCACATGCCTTACTACGGCAGGTTAAGCAAAACTTAGATAGTTTATACGAGTTGAATGTGTTGAAGAGAAAATAAAAAAAGGAATGTTTTTGTTGATCATGTAATCGTATTATGGTTGTAGTTATTTTCAGATACAGTTAAGTGTGTAAGTGAGAGATGTTTAACTTGTGTCATTGATGTTGGTGGACGTACTAGCAGATGAATATGTCGTCCTTGAATCGTCGATGGTGGTTGATTTTTTATTTTATTATATTTGTACAGGATACATATATACTCCTGTTATAATGAAATTTGATTACAAATTTTAATGGCGATTAGTTATCGTATTACTATCTTGTGACCTTCAATATAGGTTAAATCGTGTTGAAATAACAAGTGTTCTGTCTTGTATGTAAAAGAAAAAAAAAAGAATATATTATTCCTTAACCCTTACGGTACCAAGGTGTTTTCTATAACGTAGCATACCAAGGGGGCTCGTTGAACCCATAGAGGAAAATTCATTTTCATATTAAGTTCTCAGATGTTTTATTAAATAATCAGTTATAAATGAAATAGTGTCCCCGGTGAATGAGTGATTAAGGTCGTCGCCTTGCAATCAAGGGGTCCCAGGTTCGATTACACAAGTGGGAACACAAGTGGTTTGGATCCCACGTTAAACTCTAGGTCCCGTCCTCTGGACATCATAATCACCCCATGGAAGGAATTGGCAAACCACCATCGGTTCGTCTCGCCCAGGGACATTCGGGTAGAACACCACATCATCACAATCATCATCATCATTATAAATGAAATTATACATGTAGGTTATACAAATAGGTTATATTATTGTACGCTACAAATAGGTCATTTTAGGGTACAATATTCGACTTCACAATATTAGCACTGAAGCTACGAAAACACTGCAATGCTATAAATCAAAACATCTAACACGCAGGATGTTCAAAATATTAGTTCTATTTCCAGTACTGTAAAATCTCCGACCACGTTCAACAATAACAAAGTGACAATCATTAGTGTTGCCAAGATCTTCAGTGTTGCAAAACATTAGTGTTGTTAGGCTAAGATATGCCAGTGTTTATTTGTAGCAGAAAACAAAAACACCAAGCAGCAACGATATCTTAAGTCATAACGAGAAAAAGGTAACATGCACCACCAGGGGGGGGGGGGGTTGTTGAACCCAGTTCGCATTATTGCCCTACACAAAATAAACGAGAACCCGTTTAGAGCAAAATCAAGCAGGATTCTTTTATTAACATACCATTACACAATGTTGTTGGATTTTTTGTACACGCAGAGAAGCACAATTCACAATACAATTGACTGTGTGTTCAACGAACCCCCCCCTTGGTATCGTAAGGGTCAATAACCCCATCCTTGGACCGTTTGGAATTAAGTGTATTGAAACATAGTCAAAAAATCTTTGAATTCGTCTATAGTACAGTGAAAATTGTTTGCAACTCAACAATTAATAAGAGTTGTTCATTTAATTCCCAGACAAATGCTGTAAAAAAAAAAAAAAAAAAAAAAAAAAAAAAAAGTAGAACGATGTACCTCATTCATTATGTATCGTTGTCTCATTGAAAGTACTTTTAAATTGATATTCCCTGCTTTGGTACTATATTATTGATGTTTTTATGGTATGCTTTCTTGAGGTAGTGAATCGATTCTATCGCTTGCTGGAGAAGGCACATTTCAACTGCGTTCTTGATCTGTTCATCGTCGTGAAAGTGTTGTCCACAAAGATATTTCCATAAACGGGAACAAAAATGTTGTGAATATCCGCCGGGTGCTTATTTTGTGCTTTGAGAAAACGTATTAAGGGATTCCGAATCGGCGCAGCCATTGTAAACATGTGTTACTCGCACTCCATTCCACGTAGCAATGAGGAGCAGCCGCGAAAGGGTAGCGGAAGGCTGCCAATGAAAGCCAATTTTTGCACGGTAATATTACTCGTCCGTCTACGGGGGCTGCTATGGCTCAAAGTTATAGCATTCATCTCTGGGGCATGGGGTCTTTGGTTCGATCCCAGATCGCACCAAATAACCTTTGTGGTGGATAAAACACAATGTGCGTGGATTTTCTCAGGGTTTCCCATTTCCTCCCACTTTCTTCATTCCACCATTTCATTCATTTCTCATCATCATCATCTCCTTTAGTCCAGCCAGCATAGTCGTGGGACGTAAAACTCCATTTCATTTTCGTCCACTTACAAAGGTCGTAACCTTGCTTTACAGATATGCCTTGTATTAGATCATTTAATAATAATTTGTAGGTGGTATCTATTAACTAACTAACTAACTCTATGGCCTATGGAAGCCGGAGGTTCAATGGCGCGTTCACAAAAGCTCTCCACTGACTTCTATCCTTAGCTAACTGCATCCAGTTTCTACTTTGTATTCCAATCTCTGCGAGATCTATCTTAATATTATCTTCCCATCTGCACCTAGGTCTTCCTAATGGTCGTTTTCCGATTGGTCTTACAGCTATCACTTTGAAAGCGTTCCTACTTCCATTCTAGCTACATGACCCGTCCACCTAAGCCTCCTAGACTTAACGACCCTAACAATGTTGGGTAAACCGTATAAATTGTGTAGTTCCTCAGGTGGTATCTATTCATTGTCTAAATTGTTGATATTCACACTTTCTTTCTTTCTTTCTTTCTTTCTTTTTTTTTTTTTTTTTTTTTTTTTTTTTAAGTAGTGAGAAACGTAGGTAGACTCTTCACAACCTATCATTTCCCATTGCTTATAATAACCTGAAATCACATAGATCGGTATATCTTTATTTAATATCTAATAAAAGTCTGAAACAGAGGATGAGAAACACATTTGCTTAGTAGAAGTCCGCTTAAGGAGGAGAGCATAGTAATTTTAGATTCAGATTGCTACTGTCATAAGCATAACTATGCAGTACATTTTGAAGTAAATCATATTTCTTAAATCATATTTCTCAAATTATTTAACTTATATTTATATAGTTAAATAGTTTGCTTGCTTTCTTTCCTATGGGAAACGGAGGTTCGAATCCCGTTGGAAGTATATGCGTTTAGGATTCCATCTTCAACTTCACATTCACATCTCTTATGCTCTTGATGCTCAAAAGATGCGCTTAATCTTTTTTTTAAACTAATATTGTAAATTAAACTTATTAATACTGATTTCCATGTTTTCAGTGCTTTGTATATAACATACTCTTTGTAACATGATGTAAGTATTATGTCTTAATACCGCTTATTATAGTTTTGTAACTGCATAAACGTAAAATCTCACCAAACAAGCATTTATATCTGCTGTGTAGTTGGATGAAAGCACAGATATTGTTTCCGTCGATCAGATTTTGTTCTTAAATATTGTCCGTAAATTGTTTACAAACAACAATTGTAGTGCGAGCGTCAAAACTTTGCTTCTCACCCCTACATGGTTAATTCATGGTTGCCAGGCACATGAATCGCCGAACCGAATGTACCTACTTCTGGACAGTCATGGAGCAATTACTATTACTACATAAATTGCTGCTTTTGAGATGACTAAGATAATAACGTTATGACAAATCGAGTTAGTTATTATGTAATACAATCTTACATATAATGCACACTCAATTTTGTACAAGTGTTCTTGTTCGAAAGTGTGCGAAAACCTTGTACGCCTGGCAATATTGGAAGATTGCAATTTGTGTTGTAAACAATAAACAGAGAGGGGGACGATCGTTAGGTTCGCTGGACAGCATTGTTTTCATGATAAGGCGACAGAAACATATCGTACTGATTGTAAACAAGGGCTTGGAATTTCGATGCGAGTATAGGTGGAAATATTCTCGCCACATATTGCCTGTTGGTGAAGGTTTGCAATGTTGCAAACTGCCAAGTCTAGAATTTCATACTAATTGAACGAGCTTTGAGAAGGATTAGTATGATGCAATAATTATAAATACTAACAACCATAGACTTAAAATATTAGGAAATAAAGCATGCTGCTGTAAGAAGAATATAATACACATTGAATTACGTGTTCAAAGTACAGTATAAAACGAATTTTAACATGGAAACATTTTAAAGCTGTACACATTTGCCCTGTTTGGGTGCCCTTACCAGACACTGTCCAACACAAAAAAAAAGGCATTAAAATAGGTAGATCGAGCGTGGACATGAACCCGGCTCTGGCCGGTATTCCTTATTAAGGTTTTCCTTAGTCCCACGAGGTGAATGCCTAGATAGTAGCTTCTGTAAGGCAGGGGCGGATCCAGCACGGACTTCTGGGAGGGCGGTGGGTTTTAATACTGCTACTTAGAGCTACTTGTAAGAGCTCCAAACTCTGGGATGTTTTTTATGAAATATATAAAATAAGAAATTTTCCTTTCCTGGGGGGACAATCACCCCGATCGCCCCCTGGATCCACCACTGTTGTAAGGCCAGAATTGGCCCAAATACTGAGGCCTCAGAATTGGCGGGAAATATATTCCTTCAGCATATTATGTTGCCAACACTTCCACAAATATTATGGTGGTGGGTTCCGATATCCTTTTCTTGTTTATATGTGTTTACATTCATTATGAAGTAAATGTAGAAGTGTTTCTTTCATTCTCTTTCTTTCTTTCTTCTCATCTTTCTCATCCTCGCTCTCTTTTCCAGACCTTCTTAAAATTTGAATACTATCCTCAGGTAAGATTGTTTCTCTCCACGGCCCAAGGTTTAAAGAGACGAACCTGATATAGTTAACTATTAGCACAACTGTACCAATAAATTCACATTAGAGACAGCGCCATAACTCAGATTTTTTTTGGGGGGGGGGGGAAGCATTAATGCATGTATTTGGGCCTCCTAGAAAAAGTTGTTTTTCTAATTCTTGGGCTCTCTCTCTTTCTATCTTTCTCTTACTATTTCTGTCTCCCGGAGCCTGTGGGCCCTCCCCCACGGCAAGGTCTACGGGTCCGCTAGTTACGCCCTTGGGCCTCTTCCATACATGACAAATTAATTAAATGGATAATATTGACAAATCTCAAAGCCATACGAATAAATGTTATTTCTAGGGACCCTAATAATAGACGTTTTTTTAGTGAAGTGGGCCCACGATTCACTTGTTTTATTTACCTTTTGTGCGCTGCTTTATGTAATGTAGTGAAACTGTTTGATGCTTCATTTATAATTTCATGTTCGTATTGTATATGGATTAAGAAAATTTTGTCTCCAAATGAGCCCTTTCGAACGGCGGGGAACCTCCCTGGCGGGCAGTTTCCCTTCCCCTGCCCCACACAAGTTACGACCCTGATTAGAGAAGAAGTAAACTGTTTCGAAATTTGCGCAACTTGCAAATACCAAACCCTACTAGTGCTAAAGTTGATGAGTTAGTGCCACTGTTACCACTGCTATAAGGGGAAAGAAGGGGAAGGACTGCTAAGATTCGCTAGCCAGGTTTTGTATCAAAACACAGCGCCAAGCTACAGTAAACGGACAATACTTATTCTATGTTTAGTCATACACCTTATAATGGTGTTGTATTAATTGTAGCATTTTCAGGTATAACTGTTTTAAGATTAATTTCTTATGTAAAGGTTTCAGGGTGTTTAAAGTCCAGTTTGATGAATAAAAGGTGCACATTTTTCGAAACGTCCCTCGTTCTCAACGTATTGCCTTATCAGACTTTTTAGCAAACCGTTAGTAGGTCATTAATCTTATATTCAAACCGGAATAATTTCACTACTACTACTTCCGATTTCAATATTGATTTCCAAAGAGAGGGAAGCAGGTTTCGATCACACGTCCAAATAATATGTTTCACCTCCCATATTGTTCTTCTGGTACAACTGGAAGTTTTAGAAATCTGCTACCACTCCCGATTTGAGTATCATTCATCATATAGTAAAAACGTTTAGAGATACCAAGATATAAGCGGCTCATGAAAAGACTTTGGTATGTCACATTTTTTTTCTAATTTTCGATTCAACTGGAAAAGGAAGTTCAACATTCCCATGCAATGCAATGCAATAACACATTACAAGCAAACTTTCCACGCCATCTGCAGGTACAGTTTCGAAATTAAACTACCTGTATACTGTTCTCTGATTCGATCCCAACCATTCATATAATAACTAAATTAATCGGAAGTGGCGCTTATCATTGTCTTTTCCCGAGCCACTTAAATGTCATTTTGATGTGGTCTGAGCGCAGGCGCTGCCAGAAATTTTTATTGAGAGGTGTCCAAAGTTTGGGGAATTCAATACTACAAGACACTACATATATGTAATATTGAACCGATGTTATTCTACACCCACAAAAAAGGTATATAATTGTCAGGTTTTGCCACCTATATTCTCAGCAAAAGTAATAGAACTAGATTGCTTTGTAAGGAAAGAAAGAATACAAATGAAGTGTAGTCTCAAACTCTTCAGGCTGCATCAATCATTTCTCTGCTATACAAGGATAGTTTTATTAAGAAAGTGTACAAACGTATGTGCAGTTACCATGTTTGAAGGATTCGAACCCGGTGGAACTCCCGTGAGTGCGCCCTTGCCTGTGCGCCCCTGCCTGAGCGCCCCGAGAACAAATTCCATCTCTTAATCTTATTACAACTGGTGTATTACGACCCGTCTCAGTGTTAAGTTCGCATAGTTTGGAAGTCTCACGTAGTTTCACAATGTGAAACGAAACTCACTAATTTCATACATTTTCAACGTTCAGAGAATAAGTCCTATCTCTAACCTTATTACAACTACCTAGGTAGAAGTTATAGATCTACTACAACTCGTTTCAGTGTTGAGTTCTCATACTTCGGAAATCTCCCGTAGTTTCACAATGTGAAACGAAACTCACTAATTTCATACGTTTTCAACATCCGGAGAATAAGTTCTATCTTTAAGCTTATTACAACTACCTAGGTAGAAGTTATAGATCTGCTACAACTCGTTTCAGTGTTGAGTTCACATACTTCGGAAATCTCCCGTAGTTTCACAATGTGAAACGAAACTCACTAATTTCATACGTTTTCAACATCCGGAGAATAAGTTCTATCTTTAAGCTTATTACAACTACCTAGGTAGAAGTTATAGATCTGCTACAACTCGTTTCAGTGTTGAGTTCACATACTTCGGAAATCTCCCGTAGTTTCACAATGTGAAACGAAACTCACTAATTTCATACGTTTTCAACATCCGGAGAATAAGTTCTATCTTTAAGCTTATTACAACTACCTAGGTAGAAGTTATAGATCTGCTACAACTCGTTTCAGTATTGAGTTCACATACTTCGGAAATCTCCAATAGTTTCACAGTGTGAAACGAAACTAATTTGTTTTGATATGTTTTTAGAGTCCCGAGAATAAGTTCCATCTCTGACCTTATTCCAACTGGAAGCTATAGGTCTATTACAATCCGTTTCAGTATTCATTTCACATAGTTTGGAAGTCTCCCACAGTTTCAGAATGTGAAACGAAACTCCCTTGTTTTGAAATGCTTTTAGCGTCCCGAGAATAAGTTCCATCGGTGACTTTATTGCAACTGGAAGCTACAGGTGTACTACAACCAGTTTCAGTATTCAGTTACCATACTTTGAAAGTCTTCCATATTTTCACAATGTGAAACGAAATCTGCTTGTTTTGATGTGTTTTCAGCGTCCCGAGAATGAGTTCTATTTGTGCCCTTATTACAACTGGAACCTATAGATCTATTACAACCCGTTTGAGTATTGAGTTCACATATTTTGAAAGTCTCCCGTGTTTTCAGAATGTCAAATGAAACTCACTTGTTTTGATATGTTTTCAGCGTCCTAGGAATTAATTTCTTGTCTGACCTTATTCCCTTATTACAACTGAAAGTCATAGAAGTACTACGACCCCATAGTTTCATGGGGTCGTGGTTTCATGGAAGTGTCGCATAGTTTCACAATGTGAAATTAAACTCGTTGGTTATAATCTGAGTTCAGTCTAATCTTTCTAGGTTCTTTTCTACAGTTCTGTTCAGAAATTATCGAAGAGAAACTTCCAGTAAATTTTAGTCTTGTTCCATTCTCTCCAATATTTTTTTTTATTAAACTATAATTAGTGATCAGGGGAGCACCAACGAATGCTTATCTTGTCCGGGCCTTCTCGTAACTTATTAATTCAACTTACATTTGTACACTTTCTCAATTAAACTATATTTGTTGAACAGAGAAATGATTGAGATAGCATGAAAATTTGATCTTACACCTCACTTCTATTCTTTCTCTTATAAAAACAATCTAGTAATAAGCATACGCGCCTTTGGCGTAGGAGGCCCGGGTTCGATTCCCGGCGGGAGCTTATATGGTTCGGATTCCGCGTTAATCAGTAGGTCCCGTTCCATATAGCCTCGCTGCTGCAATGGACGTTAAACTCAAAATCAACTCAACTCAATGTAGTTGCATCATTTTTTTCTCAAAATATAGGTGGAAGTATTTTACAATTACTTACCGTCTTTTCGGGTGCAGAATAATACGCGTTCAATACGTCATAGATGTAATGTCTTTTAGTATTGGGCTATCCCCAATCCTTGGTCTCCTCTCAACAAAAGTCGCTAGGTGCGCGCCTGTCAGTGATTGATATCATTAGTGAAGCTGCGCTCTTCTATGGTCTAGTGGATAGTGCATAAGTCTTTTGGTACATTTTCCTGGGTTTAATCCTTGGAGCAAGAGCATTACAGTGGTTCCGATTCCACGTAAAACTGTTAAGTCCACGTCTCATATAGCCACGCTAGTGAAAATGGACGCTGAACGTTTGCTAACAAACATTTATTTGAAGTTTCTAAACTGTTAAAAATGGAAATTACCGATCACTAGAATAAATAGTTTTCTTGGCCATGCCTTTTTGAGTTGAAATCGAATGATCATTTGTACCGAGCATATTGCTCTTGAATTAATAAGTGTTTTTTTTTCTTATTCAAGAACAAAACTTTTGGACTAATCATGATCATTGTGTATAGAGTAGCGGTTGCTTTCGTTCTATTTTTTGTAAAGAGTTTTCTGTGTCGTAATGTTTTGCAGTCTTTTCATATTGAAATAAAACTTAATTGGATGAGGTATGCATTCATGTTCGTTCCTCTTATGGAGTTAATGAGGATGCAAATTGCCGTGCGAATGATTCGCCTCATTTTGCAGGAAAATAATTTCAAGTGAAAAAAAGGCTTAAAAAGGCACATTTACTAGCTTTTTATAGTTAGAAGGAAGTAATAAACTGTTTTGCTGAAATATTTACTATTGAAATGAAAAATGTTAACAGTAAATGTTGGTTACTTGTGGAGCTTGTGTTATAGAACGGTTTATTACAGATGATAACTTCCGAGAAATTGCTATTTTATTTAATATCTGTTTTTGTTAATGCAAAACATTATTTTATACAATATAGATTAGAATGTCTATACAGTTTACATTTGTTTTTTTTTTTCCTTAGCCGGAATAAAGTGTATTTTCGCTGCCTTCGTTAGTTGTCTGTATCAACTGTTATTGTCATTTATTGGCAATGGAACCTAATTGTCATAATATATGTCCACCTCCAATTGAATCCAGCTGTCGTAGATTCTTCCTGCTTCCTATGGAGGCTGCCAGTTTGTTACGGTTTTTGGTAAAATCCATTGTGTCTTCGGTAGAATCAAGTTTCCTTTTAAGAATATTACCACCACCAATAGAATCCAATTGGCGCACGTCATTGTCATTCTCATCGCATAAGATATTTCTATCGTCCATAGAATCTAATTGCCTTAAGATATTTCCACCACCAATTGAATCCAACTGTCTCAATATATGACCACCGCCTATGGAATCCAATTGGCGCCTTAACAGATTACCCCCTCCTATTGGATCAAGTTGCCTCAAGATATGACCACCACCAATGGAATCCAGTTGACGTCTTAACAGGTTACCCCCACCAATAGGATCAAGTTGCCTTAAGATATTTCCTCCTCCTATTGGGTCTGTTTGACGTCGTAGCAGGTTTCCACCGCCTATTGGATCCAGTTGTCTTAAAATATGTCCACCACCTATGGAGTCTAGCTGTCTCAGTATATTACCACCTCCGATAGAATCCAGTTGTCTTGCCAGTTTCGTTTTGTATGATGTTTGATCTTCCTTGTCAATTCCTGTTAAAAAAAAAATAGAGACATGGTTAGAGTAGATTGCTAGAATTTACAGGCAAAAACACTAAAGAAGAAATATTGTTCTTAGTGCAAAATAGGATTGTTAGTGTAGTTTGAATGACATTTCTGCAAGCTTTGTTTTCTACTTGTCTTTTGTTACTGTTTAACATTGTCTGTTAGTAAAATTAAAATCAGAATAACATTAACTGTATTGTTTCTGTTTATCGTACTTAGTACTTAGTATAACAGTCATAAAATGTAAAGGAATATGTAGTGAACACTTGTACCCAATCATTGTTTTTATCACTTCAGATTAGAATTGATGGTAAACCAATATTATTCAAAAATTCATGTATTTCGCACAATGTTTAAAATTTTCTTCCATCTCCCGATTTGATTTAATCCAAGAACTTATATCACTCGCATTTTAGAAAATGGAACCAAACTGTTTTTTAAGTTTGCAACCAGTATAAATCAGTAAACAATAACTACTTTATAAGCAAGGGGTCTAGCATATCGTATGGCGGAAATGCAGATTGGATGAAGTATTACTAAAGGACATGATAACAATATACGAGGGTCACTACGAAAGTTTTGAGACACGCATTGTTGTGGCACAGTATTTGAATTCCAACAATTGCGTTCGGTAGTGGTATCCAGAGCGAAGAAGCGAAGCAAGTTTCAACTCGCCTCACTTATCGGCGTGGCCGTATTGCCTTCACTTGTTTGTTAATGTGAGCAGTATTTGGCTGTCTAGAATGGAGCTCGAAAGGGAACATTTTCGGGCAATGATCCTTTACGATTTCAAAAGTGGTTTGAACGAGACACAAAGCCTTAACCGTTTGCAGGGGGCATTTGGGGACCTTGCTCCTTCCCGTGCTACAGTTTTTCGGTGGTTTGGTGAATTCAGAAGAGGTCGGACATCGCTTAAAGATGGATAGAGAGCTGGACGTCCGGCAACAGCTGTGTTAGATGAAAACATTGCCGCTGTGGAACAAATGACTCAAGAAAATTCTCGAACAACTTTCAAGGACATTGAATCTACATTGAACATTGGATCGCCAGCAGTAACAAAAATTCTTCATGATCATCTTTGGCTCGAGAAGATTTCATCTCGTTGGGTGCCTCACACTTTGACTGAAAAGCAGAAGCGTATGCGTGTGGAATGGTGTGAAGAAATGCTTGCAAGATTTGATGGAGGCAATTCTCGACGCGTCTCTGACATTGTTACTGGTGATGAGACTTGGATCTATCAATTTGACCCTGAAAATAAACGCCAGTGTACAGTTTGGATCTTTCCAGACGAAAATCCACGCACGAAAGTGAAGCGACAGCGAAGTGTGGAGAAGAAGATGGTCGCAACTTTCTTCTCCAAATCTGGTCGTGTTGCGACTGTTCCACCTGAAGAACAAAGGACTTTTACTACTCAGTGGTATACCACTGTTTGCCTAACAAAAGTGTTCCAGAAGCTTCGGGAACGGCGTCCAAGAACTGGATTGCGTGGGATCCTGCTTCATCATGACAACGCGTCCGCACATACGGCCAACATCACAATTCAGTTTTTAGAATCTACGGAGGTCAAACTTATGACTCATCCGCCGTATAGCCCTGACCTGGCCCCGTGCGATTTTTTTCTGTTCCCTAGGATCAAAGACCGCATGCGTGGGAAGAGATTGTGCAACCCTGAAGAAGCTGTAGTGGCTTACAAGAATGAACTTTCAACACTTGAAGAAAAAGACTGGCAACACTGTTTCCAAAAGTGGTTTCCGAGGATGCAAAAGTGTGTACAGTGTAATGGTGAATACTTTGAGAAAATGTAAGTGTTAAATTGATTTTAAGTATGTAAGTTATTTCACATCTCAAAACTTTCCTAGTGACCCTCGTATACATATAAAATATGTAAATGAATATAGCTTTAAATAAGAACCTCTATACTCTGCAATCATTTTATAGTTACTTCACGTTTTGTGTAATGACATGTTTTCCTTTTAATTCATGAATAATAGTCATAATATGGCAACAGTGTTTATACGAGGGCAAGTCAAAAATTATCTGCAATTTTGACAAACTCCTCTTACATTGTTTATACTGACCGCTGTCCTCGTGTGTTTTATTGTTATGCTATTGTAGTCATGCTGTGAAAGTTTGATCCTAATTCCCTCCATTTGTCTTCCTTTTATTGCAGATAGGTCATGGTCACACTATTACAAGTAAGCAACAAAGTGGAACAACAAGCAATATTCTGGTTTTTGTGGTCGGAAGGTGTATCAGGGGCTGCAATCATTCAAAGACTTTTGGCACAGTAGTCAATAGTCACTCGTCTGTCTAACAGAACCGTTTCACGTGCACGCAGGGCCGTATTTCCCAATAGGTCCGGTAGGCCCGGGCCTATGGACGCAAGCTCCCAGGGGGCGCACGCCCGAGAGAAAAAAATTATAAATATCTAGAAATAAAAATAGCCATAACTTAACATATTTTTTGAATTCATTAAAAAAAATGAGGCTAATAAAGCATTCTGATGTTGAAGTTCATTGGAACAAATAATTGTTGGTAAAGTTAAACTATTTTTCAGCATTTTTATACTAGTACAATTTACTATTTGTACATACAAAATATCTAGTTTTACTTTAAAACAGTTTTTGTGTCACGTTATCAAAATACTTCATGTAAGCTGTGTTTCTGAGATTAAAACTATTTTATAATGTATTACAGAGTTTTTTAATTTATTTATTTGCCCAAATGGCTAAATTGAACAAAGCCAGAGTTATTCACCAATCTTTTGTTAATACATTAACGGTATTTTGTTAAGCCCAGAATCTAGTTAAGCCCTCAAAAATATATGATAAAATGATAAAATTGCATCGTGGAGTAGTGTTTAAGCAATTAACATATAGGCCTGGTATAATTTTTTAATAAAGTTTTTTAGGAAAGTAACTTTAACCAGACTAGAGCGCGGTGAAAATTATTGGGCCTAGGGGCCTCAAAATGCTAAATCCGGCCCTGCGTGCACGCTTAATGTTGTCATCCTTTGTGGCCGTAGATGGTTGTCCGGCTCCTTCCTCGTGCGACCATTTTTGAATTTTTCAATCCATTCGTAGACACTCCGTTGCGGCAAGACACTGTTCTTGTATTGGGCCGAAAGTATTTGATGGTTTGCAACCCCTGATACACCTCCCGACGACAAAAAACGGATAACTGCTCGTTGTTTCGCTTTGGTACACACTTCTAATGGAGTGGCCATAATTTATCTACAACAAAAGGATGACAAAGGAAGGAATTAGCATCAAACTTTTATAGCATGGCCACAACAGCATAACAATAAAATACACGAAGACATATGGCAGTATGAACAATGTAAGATTATGTAAAGATTGCGGATAATTTTTGACTTGCCCTCGTATATATATAAGGTAGCAATTCTTCTTGATATACTGCTAAGTTGTTCGTGAAAAGTTGAATAAACGTGCTGTGACAGGATTATGTCTTCCATCTATATTAAGTAAGATATAAAAGCTTTGACGGGACATATACATGGAAGAGTCAATAATAAACAGAATTTTTGTGAAGACATTCATTACACAAGAAATACGAACTTTATAAAATATCGCCTTCAAAGCACGCATCTTTGGCAGGGAAACACTACTGTTAACACCATACCACTTGTCAAAACAGTTCTGCAGGCCTTTTTTTCGTGATGACTTCCTTTCGACTGTGCTTTGTGTATATCTTTAACTTTTCTACCGAGGCGAACTTTTCCTTCCCCTTGACTGAACTTCTCAACTTGAAAAACAAGTCGTAATCAGTTGGATGATCCGAAGAGTGGAGAGGCTGTATATTGTGCTTGAAGAGGCAAGCATTGATCAAGAGCTGGAAGGTACGTATAATGGTGAAAGTTGTTTCGTTCCTGCAAATGAGACCTTTTTCCACGCTTGCATCACAAATATGTGTCAAGAAATTGAAATAGATATCAAGATGGATGAACTCTAGTCTTTGTTGACACTTCATCTTCTGGAAAAAATCTGATATGTGCTAATCCCTGAACATACAAAGAACTAAAGGCAGTCGTGTGCTAGTAGTTAGCATTCTCGCTTCACCATTGACAGGCCTATGGTTCGAATCCAGTGAACAGTTATCCTGACTGAGGGTTATCCAGGTTTTTTTCTTACCTTTTACCAGGGAGTTACAGAATGGTACTTCTACATTATTGACGGAGTTTTCCTTTTATTCCTTTCTTGTTAAAATACTATTAATTATTAGTAACTCGAGTATAAACTGGGCTCGCAGGCTGTTTCTCAAAGCTTCTTAAATAACTAAATAAAAATTATAACATAGTGCCTTTTGATTATCTACACATTTTGTCTGTCGAGATGAGCTAATCTTTTCTATAATGATGATTGTCATTTTGATTGTAGGTCATAGAAAAAACAGAACTATCAAAAGAGGTAGAAGTGAATAACAATTGGGTAACTACGAGTACACCACATATACCTTTAAATTTCATGCCTACATTTAAATCAACTTAAAAATTTCAAATTTTCATTAGCATATAGACAATTTTTGACAGGTTTTGTTAAGTGAAAGTTTATTGGTAATGATGAAATATACGAAGTGTGTTCAAAAAGTGTGGAACCATGTTTTTTCCCGCGTAAACTAATGATGCGCGGGAAACTTTCTTCAGTGTAGATGTAGAGAGAACACTCATTCGTAGTCGTTAATTTTTTCCCGTCCGTAAAAAGCGTCAGTCCCTCGCAGTCGGCCAACGAGTGAAAACGTAAGTAATATCAGTCGGCCAACGAGTGATATATATATATATATATATATATATATATATATATATTGTAAAATGACAGAAAAACTTGAGCCGTGATATTACATCAAATTTTCCCAAATTTTGGCAATACTCAAGCGAAACCATTCAATCCGATCGGTACATTCAATTTTGAACGATAATTTTGGCATGAGGAGAGTGTCCGCGAAATTTGATTTAGGCTTTAATCGCCGAACACAACACGGTTTTAGTGTGTTGTCAGGGTCCGTACTCACCCGACATATCTCCGTGTGACTGGTTATTTCCGAAGCTAAAAATGGCACTAAAAGGGACCAGATTTGAGTCAAGAGAAGACATCATGTGGAATGCGACAACACGGTTGCTCATCATTCCAAAAACTTCATTCCAGAAGTGTTTCCAAAAACTCAATTCCAGAAGTGTTTCCAAAAAATCCATTCCAGAAGTGTTTCCAAAAAACTCCATTCCAGAAGTATTTCCGAAAACTCCATTCCAGAAGTATTTCCAAAAACTCAATTTCAGAAGTGTTTCCAAAAACTCCATTCCAAAAGTGTTTCCAAAAAACTCCATTCCAGAAGTGTTTCCAAAAACTCCATTCCAGAAGTGTTTCCAAAAAACTCCATTCCAGAAATGTTTCCAAAAACTCCATTCCAGAAGTGTTTCCAAAAATTCAATTCCAGAAGTGTTTCCAAAAAACTCCATTCTAGAAGTGTTTACAAAAACTCCATTCCAGAAGTGTTTCCAACAATGGTGGGAGAAGTGTGTGCATTAATAAGGAGACTACTTTGAAGGGGATTTGTGTTACGGACTTCCAAATCAAAAAAAACATGTTTTTGCCAACCAAAGGTTCGATGCGTTTTGAACACACCTCGTAATTTTTTAGTTTTGGAAATAAATATTTGAAGAGATTTTAAGTTGCCTTTCTGTTAATTTACCATTCAGAATAATATATTGACGATTGGCTGTACTGAGAATTCTGTGCTAGTTTTATAATTGAATTTATATGGGAGCAGCATGAAAATATGCACATTGTTATGCTAGAGTCGACGAAAGTTGGTTTCTCACTACATACTATCTTGTTGTCTTTAAAGAAGAAGAAATTCAGTCCATACTTTAGAATTTTCTAAACAGCACTTAAATTTATTCCCTAACACAGGTTACCATATTACTTTCTTCTATTAAGCACTACTCGGGAAAATGTTTGTTTCTTCAGATCCAAGTAATAGAGTTTTAAAAAAGGTAAATATTTCCTATTTAAAAAAATTATTTAAAAATAGGTAAAAATCTTTGTTTCTTGTCCTGTACGGTTCATTTAAACCCCTTTATGTTTTCATTTGTCTTTCTTCTTTTACGTAATGGGCGCCCGCGGTTCTCCGAAATACATGCCGAAAGCAAGTAGATTTTTCTTACCCATTGCAGCAGTGGTTTACAATCTAGGAGGCGCGCCCTTGGTGAAACGTGAAGAGCGAGCAGGGAAACGCAAGATACTAATAGAAATAAACTACATTCGTAATTACACACATTATGAATGATGTAACAAAGAGGCGTTACATTAAATACCCTATAGACGCATAATAACTATTGCGTAAGAATTGTGGTTGCATTAGGAACAGAACTAGTAAAATGAAAATAATGGTGCACCAGAATAGTACGCAGAAATTATGCTCGAAATAAATATAAGTTATTATTATTATTATTATTATTATTATTATTATTATTATTATTATTATTATTATTATTATTATTATTATTATTATTATTATTGAAGATTTCATGATTCAATGCTGGATCTGAGAACACAAAATGGGCCTGACTAAAGAGCGGCAAGGATAGTCCCGGCGAAATTAAAATACCGCTAATTTTACAGTAATTATGTGATATCTTCAAATAGATAATTGAAATATGGAACAAGAGCGCCCTAGACAATATTATTTTGCATGAGAAACCGTTATCACGACTCACTTATCTGCTTTCGATTTTGAGCCATTTTGAAAATCGGCATTTATTTTCGCGTTTCCTAACAGCTGAAAACGGAAAGCCACTAGGTGACTTGTGATAACGGTACCTCACGCAAAATAATATTGTCTAGGGAGCTTTTTTTCCATATTTCAATTATCTTTTTATCTATTTGAAGATATTACATAATTACTGTAAAATTAGCGGTATTTTAATTTCGCCGGTATGAAGACTTTTAAACAAGATTGGGAATCACTACGCTATAATATTTAATATATCTACTGTAGCTAATGAATTTTCCATCGTCAATAGAAAGTGATTAATATGAAGTATTGCTTATGTGTATCAAGGTGGGTATATTCGTGAGTTCGCTTGTCTTTTGGTGGGAACACAGTAGCTCAGTATTAGAGCGTTTACTCTTTGTGTGTGGAATCCCTGGTTCGATCCCTCGCCAAGTAAATTTGTGGCGAAGAGCATCATGTTCGTGATTTTTCTCGAGGTATTTCCATTTCCTTCCGAATTCTCATTCCAACAATTCTTCCATTATCAATCACTTGATTTAACCTCTTGCGTACGAGTGTCATCCATGTGAATGTCATACAAACGTGTCCCTTATTAAGGGTCTATTAATCCTGGAGATGCTGAAATTTGTTAGTGGATGCAAGACAAGACTTAGTTCTCCTATTTCTCGTTAGGTGACAGCACTTTACTGACAGAAAATACAAAAAATTATAGTGTCTCATTAGATGGATGGCCTATGGAAGCATTCAATTATAACACCCACGTGTTTGTTTTCACGATAAACAATTAGCAACTGTGAGATCGGAGAAGAAAAACCTTTGTCTTTGATCTCCAGTCAGTATTGCCAACCTAAAGCAGCATAAAATCCCTTCAGAACATCAGAATTTCTCTTTTT
Source organism: Thermobia domestica (assembly GCF_964235325.1). Classification (NCBI taxonomy): domain Eukaryota; kingdom Metazoa; phylum Arthropoda; class Insecta; order Zygentoma; family Lepismatidae; genus Thermobia; species Thermobia domestica. The sequence continues at coordinate 174,277,946 of NC_137468.1, read as the reverse complement.
CAGCCCAAATGTTCCTCAATGCAAATAATTGTTTTTATCAGTAATGTGAATTCTCTACTCACGCGCACACAATAACTATGCCCTATATAACGGTCTAGACAATCTTCTAACAGTAAATGAAACCGGTATTACGGCACTCACATAGGAAAACGATACCTGGAATACAAGGGGTTGATCATCTTCTCCCTTAGCATTAAGGATTTAATCATGAGACGTTAAACTGAAATATTTCTTTTAATTTCGTTTCGTCTCTCGGTCTTTTGTCTACCGTTCCTATTGGAATTAATCCTAGGGGCGTTTCTGCTTCCAGACACACATTACCAAGTGTAATAATAAGGCAATCCACTGTTAAATGTATGACTTAAGCTCCAATTTACTAAAGAGAAAATAGTCACTTGTTCAGTTCTATTGTATGCTTTTAGTCGTTATATCTATATACGTATGTAAGATTTAGTATTAATAGAGTGAAAGTTCGTTACTTATGTATTAACAAAATACCACTGTTACTCTACCACGACGTGACATTTGTAAGGAATGAGAAAAATATAACCGTTATGGCGTCTGTTCCGGAAAGTACGAAACAACGCTATACATGAGACGTGTGTTTTGTTTCTGTGTACTTTATATTACAAAAGCAATAGAATATGGGCAAAGAAAAGGGTTATAGTTCGTCAGATTACAGTCCGGAGGAGGAGGAGAGTGAATGCAGTGACTGAATATTGTTTAAAACAAGTATGGTATTACTAACCAACAGTGGCGTATTTAGGGGGGGCTTCCAGGCTTAAGCCCCCCCCCCCCGAAATCTTACTTACTATAGTAAAGTATATGAAATATCTTGCAGAATTTTCACATTTTCAGGCAAAGCCTTCCCCGAAAGTTAGCAAAGCCCCCCGAAAGAAAATCGTAAATACGCCACTGCTAACCAATGTGGTTGATGATTTGTTCGCACTGTTTGTTGTATAATGCTCTCCGCTTAGCATGGTCGTGAGATTCTGTAACTTTATCAACAGAGCTGGATTTCAAAGGGTTAAAATTATAATTGTGCGTAAATTAAATTACAAATACAAATTTAATGAGCATTCTAGGATTGAATTAAAAGCTAAATGTTCAGATAAGAAAGGTAACTTGAATGTTAATACTGTAAAATGTATACACCAATGTTTATCTAAGACTTCTTTTGAAAAAAAAGTGAGAAATTGCGAAAAATACATGAATAGTGCGTCATAAAAATAATTAGTTCAAACTTAGCCCATTTTTAAAATCAAATTGAAAATATGATAACCTAACCCTAAGGCAAGGGCGCCGATCCTGGGGGGGGCAAAGGGGCCCGGACCCCTCAACGCTCATGTGGGACCCCGCATTTTATTTATGAATCTACAATATTTGGCATCATTTGAATCCAATTTGTCTTAAAATTCTCATATATACCTTCTGCATCTAAATGGGCCCCCAAAGTTACAGAGAAATCGGCGTCCTTACCCTAACGGTATTTAAACTTCAACAGGCGGAAACCAACTTTCGCCAGCCCAAACTGTACAAATATTTATTTTAAATAAATAATTTAAGTACCAAGAAAATACATACTAATTTAAAATAGGTAATAAAAGTTTGAGATACTTACACATATTTGACAGAACACAGAGATGCATCTTCACTGGACACTTTTCAACGCCACAGATAGTGAGAGAAGTTAGAAACAAGATTTCAAATAAACAATCACTGCTGTTGCCAAGGCCCATAACAATTAGCGTTTGACTTTGACAGTACAATGACAATTACAAAACAAGAAGTACAAAAAATACTGTCATTATTTACTTGAGTCTTTCAAATAAATAACAAAAGGTAAGAAACCACTATCAAGCTGTTACAAGGTTCATAAATATTATTGCTGTACTTAATCCTGCAAATACACACTAATTTTTTTGTACACATACACTCTGCGATCTGATGATATAGGTTAATTTGAGCGGTTTTACACAGCATGTCCAAAGTGATTAATAAAACTGAGTGAATAAAGAAAATGTCGTAAAAAGCTGACATACTAAACACAGTACAAAACTTACTATTTTTCTTTTGCTTGTTTTTCATAAGTGAAATGAGATAATGAAATGCAACTTACCAAATCATACATAATGCTATTCGACAACAGAAAATATGAATGTGAAGAATTTTCAGTATTGTCATCCATAGAAATTACAGTGTTTCCAGAATGAGATTTCCCCCAAATCTAAGTTAAGGCAGCGACTAGAGGAACGAACTCAACTGTATTTGATTACGTAAAATGTTGTTTCGGTATCCTGTGAACTCCTTTTTAAATAACGTTATTTAATTTTAATAACTCTATGTTAAAAGTATTTTGTTTATTACAAACTAAATATAACCATTATTTAAAACTTAGTTCACAGGATACCGAAACAACATGATACGTAATTAAATGTAGTTGAGTTCATTCCTCTAGTCGGTGCCTTAACTTAGATTTTGTGAGGCAATTACATTCGGGCAACACTGCAATTTCTCTGGATGGCAACACTGGACATTCTTCAGGTTCATATTTTCTGTTGTAGAATAACATTATCTATGATTGTGGTAAGTTGCGTTTCATCATCTCCTTTCACTTATGAAAAACAATCAAAAGAAATATGATAAATTTTATATTATTTTTAGTATGTCAGGTTCTTAATGTAGGAAGATACTAATTAGGCTGCTTTTGTACAGTCAGTGACAAAAGTTTTTTTTCCGTTTGCCAAAATTTACTTACGGAATAATGGTGGTAGGATAGTAGGACTGGAACATACAGCTGCGGTATGGATGAAACGTATAGAAAATTACCTTCTTTTTAATGAAAAGTGTACTCAAGTTGTTCTTCCATTGTGAAGTTATTTACGAAATAATTTCACCAAACTGAAAGAACTTTTGTCGCTAACTGTACAACAGTCATGTTAAAATCTATGGTAAGTGATCGTGAAGTACATCGTGGTATCATTTGTGCTTGTATTCAAATAAACGCAACTGTACTATGGGAGACATATGCACGCCGTTCGCAAAATTATAGCATACGTGTGAAACGATTTAGCACATACAGAAATTATGAGTAATATTGTTGGAAGCCGAGACTGGGAATAGTGGCGCAATTTGTGGCTCACAGGGGGAGGGGCAATTCCTTCCATTTAAACTTCTCGCTGTTCGAACGGGGATACACTTCAAGACAAAATTTTCTTATTTCATAGAATATGATATTAATATGAATGTATACATGAAATACCGAATAGATTCACCACATAAAAAAATGATCTGCTCCGATTTCAATAAAATATCTACTAAGAAATAACATATAATTCTTAAGGCTTCAAGTTGTTTCAAATACTGTATCACCAGTTTGTCTTGTGAGGCATTGAATGGGCCTTACATAGATACCAAAAGTATCTCCCTAGCTTAATTAGAAGCTGAACTATTGACGTTTAAAGCCTTAATACAGTAGTTGCGTCAATGGGCGTTTAACGATTGAAAAAATATTGATAAAATAACTTTTCTGTAATTATTTCTTTCTGAATATAGCTTCAAAACAAGAAGATTCAATTTCAAATAATGAGGTTCATTTTCTTCGATGTGTGTGGCTTTAATAATTTTTATACTGCATTTTTGGTTCATAATTGTATATACTAGGAGAAATGATATTCTACTCGTTACATGTAACCAACACTACGCGACTGTTAGCTGGGTTTCAGGATTACAAGAGGGTCATGATTCTTTATTTATTATGTGGAACAAATTAAACTGATTCCATTTCAGGCAATCTCCTTCGCGGCTATATGGTTAATGTACGCGTCTTTAGCGTGAGGGACGTCGTGATCAACGACGTTAGTTCATATGATTCCGACTCTACGTTAAGCTGTACGTCCACGCCGCTTAATCACGCTCGATCCTAGCCATAGAAGATAAATACACAGTTCTGATTGGTTGGAGTTATCCGTTTCTCGCCACGTAATAGAGGTATGGCACAAATCAAACGCCAGATGCTGTCGATCCTCGTAGCCGAGCATACTAGCGAGCGGGGTAATAATGAAAATTGCTTTTGGCGTAAGGTCAAACCCGGCCCAAGGAAATTTTTCTTTTTTTTTTAATTTTAAGAACAATTTTATCATTAAAATAAGATGGAAATAATACTCATTTATCCTTGTGCTTTTTCCGCCATTTACCCAGAGATTTTTGATAGCCCTTATAAACAGTGACGTTATGGACAAACAGACGAGTAAGAAGTAGGGGTCTTCCCAAAGTAAGGGGTTGTAGGGGTAGTGGAGAGTTAGGGAGGGGGAGGTACTGGAGGCACCAAGAAGGAGGAAGGTAGGCGTACACTTCCTTGCCTTCTTTGGGATGTAGTTAAATTTACATTGAAGTTATAATGTCATGTGGTAATTAGTCTACTTTGCACACACAACTTTATTCATAAAGAAGAGATTTACTAACATTACGAAACATAGCTGAGCGAGCGTCAGGGAGCGAATGGAGTTAGAACCGTGCAGGGCTCGTTTTATTCAACCTTTGCCCTCATAATAATACCACGTGGCATTACGTCACACTCGGACAGTGCAACGTCGATTAATACGTGTACTGGCGGGCCAACAGATAACTCCAATCAATCAGAAATGTGAATTAGTTCCTATGGCTAGAGTCGAGCGTGAAAATTTTTCGTCCACGCCTCATTAAGCTGTAAGTCCACCTCGTTGCTGAAAAGGGCACAACATTATAATCCATTCATTCATCCGTTTCAGGCGACCCGTTCCTCTGCAATACATCAATATTTGTTTCTATCCTTAAAGAGATTCACGAATCACAAAGACTATGTTACCAAAGTGCATGAAGAAGAAAGGTCAACACATAAAGCAAAACTGTAAACTAGGACGAAATCTCACACTCTCAGTAATGAACACAAATGTTCTAAGGTAACATAATGTGTACCGTGAGCAGTAAATATTTATCTAAAATGACAGAACATGAAAATGACGAATCACCACACTTCACGATAAAACAGAACAACAGTTAAGCATTTAGAAGTCTTTTTAAAGTTGTGTGAAAATACCATTTTGGGGATTGTACTGTTCACCGAGTGTATGTTTTCAGACACTTTTAGTGTTGTTAGTTAAAGCGAAATGTTACATCTCACGGATTGAAACAACGTTTGATTACTGAAATCACAAGGACGTATTACGTATGTTAGATAATATATTTCAGTTATTGTGTAAACCCAATCGTTATTTCAGTGTTAAATGTAGGATTCGAATTGAAGATATAGTATATATTTTATACGGAATATTGACTTAATTATTTACAAACCAGTATTTCAGTGTCGCATTTTATAATTACTAAAGCATATCCGGTGAGAAAGTTTAATTCAGTTGATGTATATAACTAACATTATTAAAGTGTAAAACAGGATTTAGTATTTACAAGATGTATAGTATACACGTATGAGTGTATTCTGTAAGAAAGTACTGTATATTTCAGGTTTATATGCAACCAACATGACAGAGTTGTAAAATGGGTTTCAGACTCACCAGGGGCTATATTTAATACAGTAATAAGCAATTGAATTAGATACAACTACAGATTTGGAGAAATGGCACTCTGCTCGGTCCGGCGAAGGTTATAGAAGGACGTGACATGTTACAGTGACGACATCAGGCCTCCGTACGAGCTATGAGACCAACAACTGGTAACATAATGGGTGAGATACGAGTCCTTACGCGAGCAAATTTTCTAGGCCAGACGCACAGATCATTTTGTCTCTGAAGTCGTGTAGGAACTGGATTTTTCAAGGCCATCGTATTAAGAATATATCTTGAGTACGTGGATTCGGGCAAAACCACCACCGCCAGGATCAACTGTCGTGGTGCCCGACGCGTTGATGATAGGAGTCGTTGTCGGATATCTCGGATGGTAAGAGCGAATGGACGAGCCACAGTGCAACAAATCACTCGTCAATTCAATGTTGGAAAACAACGACGTGTAAGCAGTCATACCATCCAAACCATCTCGCCATGAAATAAAGAGGTATGCGATGCACGATGGTACTTCTATTTAACATCCACAAGGCACAATGGCTGACATCCACAAAAGAATACCGCAACTGAACACTTGATGTATCAAAACAGGTCGCTTGGCAAGATGAGCCGAGATTCAGTTCGTACACGCCGATGGCGTTATGTGTCATCAACTTCATGAGACATTCGATACTTCTTGGCTGCAGCATACAACTGAGGCCTGTAGTGGTGGTATCCTCGTATGGGGACTGTTCATGTGGGATAAAATGGGATCCATGGTACATCTGACAACCTCCATTACCAGGAAACGTTACAGGAACGTGCTGGCTGATCTAGTTCACCTCTTTGCTCGCCTTCAGCACACTGCATATGATCTGTACCTAGAGCAAGACAATATTACTCTAGCCTGTCGCTACCGAATTGCGGCTAAGTGATTTGATGAGCACTCTACGGATGTGAAGATGCTTGTCTGGCCATTAAGGAACACCGATTTCAATCTCATTAAGCATTAAGCATTTCAATCTCTGATATGTTGTCGAGAGGGATGTACTTACTTTGAGCCCGGCTCCAACCATTCTTAGTGAATTATGGGAGGCTGGCAACTCTTATGGGTCAGTATGACTCCCTATCATTTTGGATGTCTTATGGAGTTCATATCATGCTGTATTGCCGCCGTTAGTAAGGCAAGAAAGGGTACTACATGGTACTAGTCAGATGTTTCTAATTCAATTGTTTATGAATGTATATTAAAGCACAGATGAGTATTATTTTGTAACTGCATTTCAAGTATTGGCAAAACGTTCTAAGGAAGCCTGAGTTCATATTCATCCTACCTAGTTAACATGGTCTAGCTGGTTAATTTTCGTATAACTTTCTTTGCTTTATCATAATGGACACATTCCTCGTTCGATTATGAATTAAAATTGGTTCTTAACCTTTTCGATTTTCCTCTTGTAAAAATAACTGTTGTATAGTACATAATCTTTACACTAAATCTCCTTTCGTAGTACATATATACGTGTTAATCTCAAGAATTAATGAAATATAGACACCAATTTTCGATATAATTTTTTGTTTAGTTGTCTATACGAGGTCAATGATAAAAACAAAATTTCACTACACAACAATGCATACTGTGTTACTTAGTCTTCAGCCTGTCCTCTTTGATGCTTGACGTTACGCCACTGAAATTTATTTGAAAAGAGTAGGATCCAGCATCGAATAGGAACGAAGTGGTGTAAGCAAGTATTGGGAACGTGAAATATAGCATAAAAATAATGACTTATAGGAAGTTGGCCTATTATGCAACGTTGATGTTAAGTAGTTCTTGCTGAGTGTGAAAAAAAGATTACTATATATTTTCTTTGAATTTTCAGTTTTCATTCTTATCGTGAAAAATGAAAGAAGTGTATTTCGTGGTAATAGTTTCGTTAGTATATACAATATAGTATATGAAACATGGACAATGAAAAGGATAACAGAAATATAGATAACATAAAAACCTCAAGAATAAAGAATATACGTACAATAGTTGCCGTTTAATGGAAGGTAATATTAATCTTTACTTACCCAAAGATTCAAAATTCCTGAGGAAGTTCTCTCTCCTCGTATCAAAATCTGTTTCTCCGTTCGTTCGCAAATCCTGGGCTTCATCCTGCAAGAAAAAAAAAGTAACAAATGTTATTATCTAGGTATAAACATTGTAAACTAGTGCGCTTTAACACTTTCTCTCCTGGACATATATATGGACTTCCAATTTCCTAACGGCAGTGCATTTTTAAAAAGAAAAAGGTAAACATGAAAAATGCTTGTGAAATAAATCTTTAAACACTCTGTTTCAAAATTAATACAACATTTATTGGTATTGTTTGGTAAAATTGCTACAATATTACCAAGCTAGACCCGGGCTTCGACTGTTTGCATTACTAAGATACCCCGTGTCCTCCTTGTGTTTCGTCCTTTGTATTAAAAAGTTAGCACGATTCCTGCTTGGGATTTGTTCGTTTGCATTAATAAGTTATCCTGATTCCTCCTCGGGCTTCGTCCTTTTACATTAATTATAAAGGTAACCAAGAAAGTTCTGTCACTTTTTCACCGAACATCGATATGTCACCTAAGACGCACCTGGAAGATCAAAAATATTCCCCATCAGCATCGACGGTCTTCTGTCAACGTTCTGGGAGGCCATGGATTCTATCGTGCTAGAACTTGATGGACTCTGAAGCGAAGAAGGTATCAAGTGCATTTTGCACATCTACTACGGATTTGAACTGGCGTCCTCTAAGGTGATAGTCCAAGGAATGGAACAGGTGATAAACGGACGATGCAATGTCCGGGAAGTATGGTGGATGCAATAGTGATTATCATCGAAGGGTAGAATGGTGTCCCGGGTCATCGTAGCAGGCGGTCCACCAAACACACAGAAAAAACCTTCTTTTGATGCAGTGCTGGTTTCGGCTGTTTGGGAACCGGTTCAAGGGATGCTAACCAATGATGACGGTGCCATGGAGCTTCGTACAGGACCCACTTCTCATCACATGTCAACACCCTATCCAGAAATGGCTCCTTCCTCAAACGAGACAGCAAAGAAACATAGGTATCTGCTCGCGTTACCTTCTGGCACGGAGTCAAATCATGTGGGACCCATCGACCCAACTTGTAGTGCTTCCCAAGTTGATGATGGTGCTGTTGAATAGTTTCACCACTCACACTGAATTGTAGTTCCAGTTCCTCACATGTCTGACTACTGTTTTCTTAATTGCTGCCTGAAGATCTTCATTTCTGCCTGAAGATCTTCATTTAGTACGTGTTGGTGTTTCGGCACGTGGTGCGTCTTCGAGTATTTCGTCACCGTCCTTAAACTTGTTAAACAACCGCTGTACTGTCCGTGTAGTCACGACACTCTCACCGAAGGCCTGGCATATCTTCCACTTCGCTGCAGCGTCGTTTGAACTCTACATCATGCACGTCCTTATGACGCTCTGTGGAATTCCCATATCAATCTGTCCGTATGCAAGTTCACGGTGTAACTGAACTGTCACAGCCAGATAGTATGTTGAATATACCTATACCAACAACTGATTTTCGCCTTATCTTCATTTGCATTCAACTCACAGTGTGAGGGTCAATTGAACACTGACCTCCACAAAAAGTAACAGGACTTTCTTGGTTACCTTTATATATTAGAGACTTTACGCGAGGAGCGTTTAATAATATGTTTTGCACATATGATTATAATATTGTTATTAGTTCCAATATGATGATGAAATTTTAGGTGAACATAGTTTGATGCTTTGACTAAAAGACCATGTCCGTCATTGTAGCCTCCATCTGCTGAGACGCATATCGTCCAACGTCCTTTCCATGCTTGGAATGTACTTTGGTAAATATATATATATATATATATATATATATATATATACTAGCAGCGTTCACCCCGCTTCGCTGCGGTCACCCCGGAACGCAATAAACTTTGTTACTTAGATAATTTTTACTTTTTCGCTTTCAAGTGATATGATAAAAACCATAGTAGATTCCAGTAAATGTTAACATTATATCGCCTGTCATTTATGTTAACCCGCCGAGTGACACGGTCATGCGGGTTGCATATAAATACGTTTATTTTTATACCTATGATGAACTAACAAAGGATTTGTACGTTATGGACACTTGAATGGTCAATTATCTCAAGACACTGGTAATTAAAAATTAAAGTGATATGATAAAAACCATCTAGGGTCCAAATCCTAATAACCCCCCAAAAATGAAAGAAATTGGTTCAGCCGTATTAGCGTGATGAGCTAACAAAGGATTTGTGCGTTCTCTTTTATATAATAGATATATATATATATTCAGGTGACTGATTTGTACACCATTGTTTCACATAAAGAAATAAGGGTCTTGTCATTGTCGAATCTTTTTCTCACAGATAGGCCTTTAGATAACCAAACAGAAAGACATCTGAAGAAGCCAAGTCCGGACTATAGGAAGGCTGGAGGACGACTTCTAATCCAATTGTCATGATTGTCTGCTGTGTTATCATGGCTACGTGAGGCTTGGCATTGTCATAATTGAGTTTGATGACTTTACCTTGCACCTCCGGTCTCTTTGTCTAAAGAATACGTCGTACCTTATCCAGTGACAAACAATAATTCTTCTTGTAAAGTGTGGAGCCATGTGCCAAGAAGTCTATGAAAATGACACTGCACTGATCCCAGAAAAAGGAGGCCATACTTTTCTGGCCTCATTTGGAATGTGTGGATTCTTTAAACCGCTGCAACCAAGGTTAGATACTAGCGAGGACCAATGTGTGATCCCCATAAACTGGAACCAACTTCCTATTGACTTGATGTAACTAATTCATCAACGGTTTTGAACAGGAATTCCATTACCGACCGCTGTCAGGTATTGATATATACTTTACTGTCCATTGTGATGTACTTGTGTACAATGAGAAACAACGATTATTGCAATTTTGAAGCCAAATGATCAAAATATGTTCATCTAAAATTTCATCATATTGCAACTAATAGTGCAAATCATATTGAACGCCCTTTGTAAATATTTGTTGTAAGTAATCTTTCTACTTTCACGTAGTAGTGGTAAAGCCACCTGCCACACTTTGAGAAACTTTGCAACGTAAAACTATTTTTAAGTGAATAGGGTGAAACTTTAGAGATTTTGTAGTTCACTTTAATTATGCAGACTAATTTTGTATGGAGCCATTTAACGATTAACAAGCGAGGATGATTTTCTTTGTAACTCCCGAGTGGAGGGCTTCTTTTGTTAGAATAACCTTCTTATTAATTGGAGCACTTTCTTTACAAGAAGCGTTTTTATTTCATAAACTTTCTGAGGTTTTTCAAAGATTATTAATCCTCATTTCTTAATAGTTTATTTTGAGTTGCCTCTACTCTTAGGATATTGTTAAGTCCACTTTACTAAAGCCGTAAGAACACTCCAGTTAATTATCTTTACTAAGTTCTATATGCTTTCTCATTTCCCACAGAACTACACTAAGTCAAGATCTGGTTTTCCGTTGTATTAAGGCTTAAGCTCTGTAACTCTGTAGTTTTTATTTCTTACAAGAAAATACAGAATGCTTTCATAGGGTCACTTCTACATTTTTACCAAAAAAAAAAAAAAGAGAGAGAGAGAGAGAGAGAGAGAAACTAATCATTCTGTATTTACTTAAGAGTAAGAAGCAATTGGTATCTTTGCTTTACTTCTCAGTACGCATCTATGAATAATGGTTTTGGAAATAAAAATGTCACAACGATCTAACCTTCAACTTAATCCCTAGTTATATTGCTTATTACTTACGAGGGCTGTCCCAAAATTAGAGACATTTTGGCCTATAGCGGCAGTAGGCGAAACTAGGGTCGCCATCTAGGTGTCAGAACGTTACCACACACAATACGCATCCGCCTGTGGTAGCGTGAACACTGTGACACTCTTACTGTACTTTCTGTGATGTGTTACAATGTGCGCTGCAATAGTAAATCTCGTCTCTTGTGAGGTGCGTTCTGTGTGATTGGGTTTTTGTTAGCCAATTAAAATCCATTGCCAAAAGTGTGAAGTGTACGAACATGGTATAATGGGTGTAGGTCTACTGAGGCAATGGTGCAGTGACTTTAAAAACGGCCAAGCGTACCCGAGAGCTCTTGCATAATTTTGGATGGAAGGTGTTCGATTATCCAGCATTCAGCCCGGATTTGGCGCAGAGAGACTACTGCCTCTTCCCAGCGATTAAGACATGGCTAGCTACACAGTGCTTTGATACTGACGCCGAATTGCATGCCGGTGTAAGCCAGTGGTTGAAATTGCAGGCGATAGATTTCTACTGCGACGGTAGTGAAAAACTTATGCCACGGTATGATAGGTGCCTTAATTTGCATGGGGATTATATGGAAAAATTGCTTAAGAGGGTACCTTTCAAATGTATATAAAATAATTTGGCTTGTTCATTCTGTTGGTTTTTTAAATTTCAAAACATTTCCTATTTATTGGACAATCCTCGTAAAATATTAACTCGAAAATGAAACACTATTATTGATTGATGATGAAAAAGAACGACATTAATTGAATTTACTATAGTCCAGTAAGCTAAGGGAGACGGTAATGCAAGTAATGATCTCGAAATGATTAATGGAATGAGAATATGGAACAAAACGAGAGGATTCCGGAAAAACCCACGGATACTGTTGTCCAGCATATACATTGCCTGGGATCAACACACGGACCCTTTGCATCATAGATAGGCGATCTACCACTGAGCCACGATGTCTCTATGTAAGGTTGTGGTTTTACGTGTTAAAATTATATTGTAAACTACTTTTTGACTAGTACTATATCGTACCAAACGTTCCTAACGGTATGCACAGAAAACCGTAATGACCAAGGGGGCCCCCCCCCCAAAGTTCATGTGGGAGCCCTTATTGTATTTATGAATATACAATATTTGGCATAATTTGGGTGCAATCTGTCTTAAAATCTTCATATATATGCCTTCTGCATCTGAATGGGCCCCCCAAATTTACAGAGAAATCGGCGCCCTTGGTAATGACTTAAAACGTTTTATGTATTGAATTTATGGGACATTGCTAATAAAATCTGCGAGTTCATAAGAGTAGTGTATTTCTTACTGCCAATTGTATGTGTATATGACCAATTTAGGCTGGTTAAAGTAAATTGAAAATCGCAGCACGCAATTGACTCGTTTGGTTTCCTTTATTGTGTGTGACCATCTTTGTTTTTTATGCGTCCATATCTTCGCCAATAACAAAAGTTTCTTAGTTATTATTAGTATTGAATTTATGCAATTATTTAGGGCAATTTGTTATTAACATCTCTATGTAATGTGTCTTCGCCACTGGTGTACTGGCGCGAATGGACCGGGAAATTATATCCAGTTTTGTTCTTTTCTGAAATATTTGACATTGTATAATTTCGGAATTAAGTACTTTTTAGAATAATTGTTGGAATTGAATTCTGCTTAACCTAACCTACTGAAATATTTCCGGTATTTATAGTGTATTCCATATAACTAAATGTGTTTATAGTATTTTTTGTTTATTTCCCCTAATTCTTGACTATTTTAATTTCATTTGGTGGGAGTAATTCGAGAGTCCCAAAGAAATGTACTCCACATTGGATCCAAATTGAATAATTTTTGGCAAAAGTTACCGAAGAAAAGAAAATTATTTCCTTGTGATATTAAATAACGAAACTTTGAAGTGAAGTGAACTACTTTTTAGCCGCCTATCTGCTTATTTTAACTTTAATCAATTTCAGTAATCGAGATGGCCTAAACAATACAGTGTTCTGTCAAAATCGAACAAGTTTTACATATTTTATGCTGGAAAGTTGTTTTGTATGTATCTTTGCGAATTTAAAATATGAGGCGGATCTTATCCCCTTTTAGCCCCGTATTGTTCACGGATTTTAATCCCAAACAACGGGCTTATTTTGGAAGGGTGAAAGAAGCCTTACGCAGACCTTCATTAAATTAAGATACACTGAGAAAAGACATATGTGGTGTACGTAAAAAGTAGGTTAGGTGCGTAGATCCTGTAGTTTTAGAACTTAACGTACAATCCTATGTAACATCCTGTACAAAACATAACTAAAAACGTATGTTTTATAATATTTTCTGTATGAGTGTTCCATCTATACGTACTTTCCGTATGACAGAAAGAACTGTATATAAGCAGTAAGAATCTCACATACAGATGGACGTATGTAACATATAGCTGGCGTATGTAACATACGTATACGGAAGACTGTTAGATGTCAGACATCCTGTAACGGCATAGTGTAACATCTAAGCGGGAAAAAAGGAAGTATGTATGTACCTAGGTAGTATATCGATAACGTATACTGTGTACAGATTTTCGTAATAAACATAACGTTTCCGTATATACGCTCGTTTCAATGAAAGCATGCAATTCTTTCATTGTATCTGGGGCCGCGGTGGCTCAGTGGTAGAGCGATCACCTCTGGTGCTTGGGGTCCCGGGTCCGATCCCAGCCCCCGCCAAGTGAACTTTGTGGTGGACAAACACCGTGTGCGTGGGTTTTCTCGGGGTTCTCCCGTTTCCTCCCACTTTCTTCATTCCACCATTTCATTCATTACTCATCATCACCGTCTCCTTTACCCTAACCGGCATAACCGTGGGACGTAAAACTCAAAGATTTCATTTTTTTTCTTTCATTGTATCTGTGTCCTCTCAAACTATTCCTGGAGTTGAGGTGATTTTAGTTTAGCGTCCCTTTCAGCAGCGAGGCTATATGAGACGTGGACCTACTGCTTAACGTGGAATCCGAACCACATGAGCTCCCGCCGGGAATCGAACAAACTATTCCTGGAAGAACCGATTCTGACCCTAAGTGTATAAAGAAATGTGTGGTTTTTATTTTGTATCAATAAGTGTTAACTCGAATCTTTTCAGAGGGGAGATATTGTGCACAGTGTGTGTTCTTGTGAGTATGAAATTTACGATGGGTCGGTTTTCTATGAATAATTTAAAAACGGTTGTTTAGGCCTATAACATTACAGGCCTTTCATATTCTTGTTTCACTGTAACTTCTCGAAGTCACCCTTGTCTTTTCTAGTCTGTAATATTAGATGCTAGAGATTCAAAGAATTCTTTGAGCCAAACGAAATAGGATATGACATGAAACGTTTGAAGGCATAGTTGAAGTGTCTCCATTACAGTTGGTGAGAGATTGGTCTTTTTTTTTTTTTTTTTTTGAACTACAGCTTCTCATCGAGGTATGAAGCCGGGAAGCCCAACGGTTTCAACTCTTTGACAAAGACAGTTTGCAGCACAAAATATAATTCATCTTTAGACACTGTGAATCATGGAATACTGTATAATGTATCTTTATGAGATTATAGTGAGGGGTATATTCCCCCTTCCTAAGAAAACGCTATAGCATTTTTTTAATATTTCGAAAAATTATAGAAAATGTTGTTAGGGATATTCATAATTATAAATACAGTACAAATACTGAAGATATTGGGATTTTTATAGGTGTGAGCGGTTCCGGGTTCGATTCCCGTTAAAGACACTCGGTCGAAAAGCATACTAGATTTTTCGGACCAACCATCATGAGTGAGGTTTCTTGAGTTTTCCTCATTTACACAAGGTAAATGCCAGGATGGTAGCTAACATATAGGTCCCAGGCCGATTCCTTCCTTCCCTTTCCTCGTATATTATTGTGGTGGATACATTAATAATTGTCGAGCCAGACACCACATTATGATTGCTGAGAGAAGTCATCCCTCATACTTGACGAGTTAACATGGTCTTAGATGCCGAAAGCCCAGAAATCTAATTCCTAGTCGTAATCTTTGGAGCTTGGACAGTATCAGGATATATCTTATTGCATTGCATCCTTGTTGGGAGTACAGCTAAATCTATGGATTAAGAAACGTATAGGTTCATCGCCACAGACAGAAAAACTTCCCGTTAGATACTATCAATATCAATTCAGTCCATTCAGAAGTGTTGTTACCATCCGTTCTCAAGATCCTTTTTTATATAATAGCAGAATCGTATCTATGGGGGAGCATGCGGGCCGGGCCCCCTAAATTTTAACTATGACTCGCAAAAATTTTCACGGTAGGCTTGCAAATGAACTTTAATATGATTGGATCGCTCCCTCCCTACATTTTTGAACTGGCTACGGGCCTGTATAATAGTAGCAAACAGAGGGAGTAATCGGAAGATAACGGAATTATTGTCCGAGTTTTAAGACAAAGAAACACAAAACACAAAAAAGTAAGAGAATACGTACGTAGCGAACACCTAATATCCTTCAAATAGTCTTTTACGGCATTCACACATCTTTACCAACAATGAGCAGCGCGTTGTCAAATGATACATACACATTGATGGATCATACTCATACAAAAGCCCATGATATTCCAAATGGAATCTTTCAGTTTTACGTCCCACAGTTAGGCCGTGTAGGTTAAACGTGACGGTGATGATGAGAAATGCAGGAAATCGTGAAATGAAGAAAGTGAGAAGAAACGGGATAACCCCAAGAAAATGCACACACATAGTGTTTGTCCACCGAAAAGCTAACTTATCGCGAGCTCGGATCGAACCAGGGACCACACACACACACCAGAGATGAATGTTCTACCACTGAACCACCTCGCCTCCCATGATACCCAAAGTCGATACTGGCGTCTCGAGACAAATATGAAAATGAAAATGATATGAAATCTTTGAGTTCTACGTCCCACGATTCTGACGGTTAGGTTAAATTAGACGGTGATGATGAGTAATGAATCAGTGTTGGGCAAAATCAATTGAAATCAATTGCAATTGATCAATCAATTGAAAGTAATTGCTCTGAAAATCAATTGCAATTGATTTCAATTGCAATTGATTTCAATTTGTAATTGACAATTAATTTCAATTGCAATTGAATTCAATCTTAAAATTTGCAATTAAATTTTCGTCAATTGTTAATTGTTAATTGGTCACCAGGCAATTGAAACTTTTAATTGTTAATTGTCAATTGCAAAGGGTGCAATTGAAATATTCAATTGTTAATTGCAATTGACAATTGAAACTTGTAATTGTTAATTGTAATTGTTAATTGCAATTGAAATCAGCAATTAAAACTGAAGATAAGAAGATGTGTGTATATTGTATTGTCCACTGGTTACTGTTTTACATATTTCAAATAAGGTACTTATAAGAAATGCTGGATACCTACCATCCCTTTCCCCCCCTGGGAAGAAAGTCGTGAAACTAAGTATTGTTTAAATATATTATGTTTATGGTTCTATCCCCCTCGAAAGAACTCTATATGCCCGTCATGCATACAATGGGAATGAGCACGAGCGAGTTCGAGCGAGTTTTCTTTAAAACTCGACTCGACTCGAAGCAGACATATTTGAGTTCGACTCGAGATCTCGGCTCGAAAAATTTCCCCCAACTCGACTCGAATTCGGATCGAGTTTCCAGTCGAGTCGAGCCAATTCGAGCTAAATCCTTTGTGTAGTTCCAAGTACTACCATCTTCAAGTATCCTACATAGACAATATAATTATCAATGATACTACTACTACTACTATAACTAATTATTATTATAACACCGTGTACCTGTATAAACATGGAATATAGGCGGTTTGTATCGGAATACTAAAAATTAATTGACTGTCGATCTCGGTAGTCAAGAAATCTTCAGGAGGCAAGGACATCGGTCACGAGGTTCTTGGTTTGAGTTCAGGAGGAGCAAGTATTCGGGCTCGAGCCAAAAATTGTTAGAAGTTATGGGGTTCCAGCCAAAAATGTTTAAAACTGCTCGACCCGGGGTTTAGGGTTATGAACGACTCAAGCGGCTCGCTCGCAGCTCATTCACTTATCGAGCCGAACCGAGAAGTGAGCCAAGCCAACAGCTCATCCAACCGAGCCAGTTCGAGCCGATGGCTCACATGAGCCGAACCGAACCGAGCTGATTGCTTACCCCAACCGAGCCGGTTCGAGCCATTGGCTCAGTTAAGCTGACTCGAACCCAGCCTATGGACTCGTTTCAACGGAGCTGGTTCGAGCCATTGGCTCCAATCGAGCCGAGTCGATAAGTCGTCTTTACGGAGCCGGTTCAAGCCATTGGCTCAATTGAGCCCAGTCGATGGGTAATCCCAACCAAGCCAGCTCAAGCTGTACGCTCAGTTGAACCGAGCCGGGCCGGTTGACATCACTATTCCGGTTGGGCTTCTACTTTGGCTAAAAAATTGGACCGTGCAGTTCTCAGCCTTGATGGTAAGAACTACAAAAAATGTTATGAAATCATTAGTTTTACGTCCCACGCTTATGCCGGTTAGGCTAAGGGAGACGGTGATGATGGGAAATGAATGAAATGAAGAAAGTGGGAGGAAACGTGAGAACCCCAAGAAAATCCACGAGCACGGTGTTTGTCCACCACAAAGTCCTAACTGCGCGAGCTGGGATCGAACCAGGGACCTCAAGCACCGGAGGTGAACGCTCTATCACTGACCCACCGCGCCCCCTGGTAAGAACTACAGTATATACTTATATTGGTGCTCACGGCGTCATTAACTTGTTCCACCACCAACGAATTTCGAGGTACTTTGTTTTGCATCTTTTGTGCGCATATTCCCACATTTTGTGCATCACCGGAAGTGGGTCGAAATGGGCCTACAAATATGGCGGAACAAATTATTGCTCTTCCGCCACCAATGAATTTCGAGGTCGTTACCTTCACATCGTTTTGTGCCGTTTTGTGCGTCTACTTCCGTTTTGTGCGCCATGAGAAGTGGGTCAAAATGGGCTTGCAAGATGGGACGAAAATGACCAAGAGTTCCGCTACTATCGAATTTCGAGGTCGTTAATTTCACATCGCGTACCCTTTTGTGCGCCTATTTCGACGTTTTGTGCGTCACTGGAAGACGGTCAAAATGGGCCTCGAAGGTGGGACGAAAATGACCCACTGCTCCGCCAGTACCGAATTTCGAGGTCCTTCCTTTTGCATCGATTACTGAATTTTCGTGCTGTTTCGTGCCCCCATTTCCACGTTTTGTGCGTCACCAGAAGTGGGTCAAAATGGGCTTCCAAAATGGGACGAAAATGACCCACTGTTCCGCCAATATCGAACTTCGAGGTAGTTAATTTCACATCGCGTACCCTTTTGTGCGCCTATTTCGACGTTTTTTGCGTCACTGGAAGACGGTCAAAATGGGCCTCGAAGGTGGGACGAAAATGACCCACTGCTCCGCCAGTACCGAATTTCGAGGTCCTTCCTTTTGCATCGATTACTGAATTTTCGTGCTGTTTCGTGCCCCCATTTCCACGTTTTGTGCGTCACCAGAAGTGGGTCAAAATGGGCTTCCAAAATGGGACGAAAATGACCCACTGTTCCGCCAATATCGAATTTCGAGGTCGTTAATTTCACATCGCGTACCCTTTTGTGCGCCTATTTCGACGTTTTGTGCGTCACTGGAAGACGGTCAAAATGGGCCTCGAATGTGGGACGATAATGACCCACTGCTCCGCCACTACCAAATTTCGTAGTCCTTCCTTTCGCATCGACTAGTGAATGTTTCGTGCCGTTTCGTGCCCTTATTTCAACGTTTTGCGCATCACCAGAAGTGTGTCAAAATGGGCCTCCAAAGTGTGACCAAAATGACCCATTGTTCCGACACTATCGAATTTCTAGGTCGTTTCGTTCGCATCGTTTAGTGCCTATTTTTTCAAAAAAGTTTTCTGTACCTACTTCCTCGTCTTGTGCGCCACCGGAAGTGAGTTAAGCAGGCCTTTAAAGTGGGAGTTAAATGGCTCACTTCCGCCACTATCGAATTTCGGGGTCGGTTCTTTCCATCGTTTAGGGCCTGTTTTGTACGTTTTGTGCGTCACCAGAAGTGTGTCAAAATGGACCTCCAAAGTGTGACGAAAATGACTCACTCCTCCGCCACTACCGAATTTCGAGGTCCTTCCTTTCGCATTGACCAGTGCCTGTTTTGTTACGTTTTCTGCACCTATTTCTCGTCTTGTGCATCACCCGAGGTGAGTTAAACGGGGCTTTAAAGTGGGAGTTAAATGGCTCACTGTTCCGCCACTATCGAATTTCGGGGTTGGTTCTTTCGCATCGTTTAGTGTGTATTTTGTACCGTTCTGTTCGCCTACTTCCACGTTTTGAGCATCACCAGAAATGCGTCAAAATGGTCTATCAATGTGTGAGGAAATGGAGCCATTGTTCCGCCACTATCGAATTTGAAGGTCGTTTCTTTCGCATCGTATAGTGCCTGCTTTGTACTGTTTTGTGCTCCTAATTCCACTTTAGTGCGACAACGAAAATGGGTCAAAATGGCCTACAAGTATAGCGGAATAACTTAATGCTGTTCCGTCAGCATCGAATGTCGAGGTCGTTTCCTTCACATTTTTAATGCATGATTTGT
Organism: Thermobia domestica; assembly: GCF_964235325.1. Lineage (NCBI taxonomy): Eukaryota > Metazoa > Arthropoda > Insecta > Zygentoma > Lepismatidae > Thermobia > Thermobia domestica. The sequence continues at coordinate 174,257,971 of NC_137468.1, read as the reverse complement.
GTCGCTTTGTGCATCAGTGGGAGAGGGTTAAAATGAATATGGATTCGACACAAATTCTACTACTTTTACATGTCGCGGTGAACCCCCCTCAGACCCCCTTGGTTCGAATTGTGAAAAAATCTCCTCTGGCCCCCACCAACCCCCAACCAATACCGCGAAAACTATGAATGTGAAACTAACATCTGCCATTTTCTACTACTTTTTACATATGCCGGTAAAAGTCCCTATAATCCTCTGGTTCCAATTTTGAAAAACAATGCCTTTGGCCCACAGCCGATGGGGGCTGTATTTGGAAGTCAACGCCTGTGGAAGTATCACCATTCATCTCAGCGACAGCGAAAACTATGGATTTGACACTAATATCGGTTACTTTCCATTATTTTTACATGTCTCGCAATTCCCCACCCCCGGTGACTCCCGACCCGCATACAATGGTGGCTAAATTTGAAAATCATCGCTAATGACAGTATCACCGTTGATCTCAGCCACCGCGAAAACTACGGATTTGACATCGGTCATTGTGGATTATTTTTACATGTCTCGTGATGCCCCCCTTTATAATGCCCCCTTTCTTAGCTGATGGGGGCTAAATATGAAAGTAAACGCGGTCTTGAGTTTCATCATTGAGCTCAGCTATCCCGAAAACTATGGATTTGACATTAATATCGGTCATTTTCGATTATTTTCACATGTCTCGGAATTCCCCCCTCTGGTGACCCAAGGCCCGCATACAACGGTGGATGAATTTGAAAGTCATCGCTAATGGTAGTGTCGCCATTGATATCAGCAACCGCGAAAACTATGGATTTGACACTAATATCGGTCATTTTGGATTACTTTTACGTTTCGGTACCCCCCCCCCCCACGGCCCGCAGCCGAATACGGTGAGTTTGGAAGTTAATGCGATCGGAGTTTCACCATTGATCTCAGCGACCGCGAAAACTATGAAATCGACACTGATATCGTTCTACTTTTACATGTCCCGGTAAACGCCCCCCTGAGACCCCCTGGTTCGAATTTTGTTGAAAACGCTTTGCCTTAGTGTGGGACCTGGACCAAGGTATCTTTGATCAAAATTTGGTAACTCTCGGTCGACTTTTCTGGTCCCCAGGCCGGTCCCGGTTAACGTCCCCTGGAGACCCCCTAGTAAGAAATTAAAAAAAAAAATCTTCGTCTTGGTCTGGGGCCTAGACCAAGCTACCCGTGACCAAATTTTGAAAAGTTTCGGTCCACTCGTCTTGTCCACAGACCGCACAAAGATAGACAGACAGACACACGAACAAACTCTATTTTATTTATATTAGAAAGGTCAGATCCGCCGTTATTGTATTAGTGCGGTGCTTGAGCGATTGGTCGTAGAAATTCAAACTCCGATGAGTGATAATTTTATAGGCTTGTTTTATTACAAGTTTAAACTCTTTAGTCAGTAGAGAAGAGGGCGTAAATCATGGGTCAGAGTTGATGACAATGGGTTTTGGTGGGTCTGTGGGTCACAGTGGGTAAGAGTGGTTTATGGTGGGTGGTGGGTCACAGTGGGTCACGGTGGGTCGTGGGTCACGACGGGTGGTGAGTCAATTGGTCGTGGCTAAAGTTTTCATTGCCCCACGCCCTCTCTGAACTACAGTGTTGAAAATTAATCAGTGAAAATCAATTGCAATTGATCAATCAATTGAAAGTAATTGCTGTGGAAATCAATTGCAATTGAATCAATTGCCAATTAATTTCAATTGCAATTGAATTACAGAATTCAATTGCAATTACTTTCCACTGCAATTACTTTCAATCGATTGATCAATTGCAATTGATTCTCCTTTATTAATGGCCAACTGCAATTAACAATTAACCATTACTTTTTCAATTGTTAATTGCAATTAACAATTAAATTTAGAGATTAATTGTTAATTGTTAATTCAATTGAAATTTGCCCAACACTGTAATGAATGAAATGGTGGAATGAAGAAAGTGGGAAGAAACGGGAGAACCTCGAGGAAACCGACGCACACAGTTTTTGTCCACCACAAAGTCCACTTGGCGGGGGCTGGAACCCGGCACCTCAAGCACCAGAGGTGAACGCTCTACCACTGAGCCACCGCGGCCCCTCGTGCCAAATATGTTTTGACGTCGATGGAGAATATTTAAAATTGCTGTTTCCTGTATGAGTACCGTACTTATCTCTATATCTTTCTCCTTGTGCTTATTAAAGGCTGATCGAGCAATGAATTCGTATGTATGCATGCTTCGATTGTTGTCTACTGTTGGCTCCTGCACACAGGTTCATTTATTGGTGACATTGAAATCATATGGGAATCGAATTGGATCTCCGTGCACAAAAGACGTGCCCACCCTAGGCGCTAGACCAGTATGGAGGAATTGGCATGATGTTTTGTTTCGCCTCGAAGTGATACGAATCGTGTTGGTGGAGGCGATCATTTGGACGTATTTGCATTTTTCCTCTACATAGATACACGAGGAGCATAGAGTTGTATGGGGGCATATACCCACCTAATATTTTTATAGTCCAGCGTATTCTCACCTTACCTTTATGAAAGAACGAGCGTACATAAGAGTGGGTATGCGCTAGATCTTTGAAAACTGTCTATTGCATATTCACAAAAATTCTAACACTACATCACTTATAATTCACTTACTAAATATAGGAACTATATTTTAAAACAGTACAAATTGTTTCGATACAACGATTAGCGAACTAAGATGATGTTAACATTGTTTAAAAAAAGGAGAACTAAATATCACTAAAACATTTTCCAAGACACTTTAGTGTCTCAGAAACTAAAATTAGAGAGGTCATAATGACACCAGAGATGAAATGGGTCGTGGGTCAATATTTGTGAATGGTTCAGTGAGAGACCTACTGCTGCCTGCCACCCGCCATGACCCACTCTGACCCACAAACCCACCATGTCCCACCGACCTACTACGACTCACTCTGTTCAATGCATTGTAAACAGCATCTTCTGAACACTGATGAATTTGTCTACGTTTTACTTTCAAGGCCTCCATTTTATTCCTTTTCCATTTGTTTCTGTTTACTTACCTGAAATGAGATTACCTAAGCGAAAAGAACTTCAGGTACTTTTGAATATTGATGTATGTAATTGTAATAATAGCAATAGGACTTGGTACTTAGCTTTCGAGATAGAGTTGAATTGTACAGATTTTTCTTTACATTGGCCTAGTTTGATTTGGGACTTTCAAATTTCATCCTACTTTCCACTGTAATTGAATAAGGAAACAATTATATTAAATATATGACAGTTAATTTGCAATTACTCGTAATATGGCCCATGGCAAACACTTTACCATGCTATGTCGTAAAGGTCAGAACCACCGGTATTGTAACAAAGCGGTGCTTGAGCGATTGGCTGTAGAAATTCAAACTCGGATTAGTGATAATTTTACAACCTTGTTTTATTACAAGTGTAAACTCTTTAGTCAGTGGAGAGGAAGGTGTGGATCACGGGAGGACGATGGGTTTTGGTGTGTGGTGTGTCAGAATAGGTCACGGTGGGTGGTGGATCATGAATCAAAATGGGTTACGGTGAGTGCTAGGTCGGAGAGTCAGGGGTCAAATTTTCATCGACTAACACCATCTCTAAATATGACGACTTACTGTTCTCATCAACTTTGCAAGAGAATGTATTGTGTAGTTTTAAAACATCCTGTGTACTAAAAGATGTGAAAGCTTTGTGTTTATATAGAAAAATGCAACATTTGATCTAATTTGAATGAATGTGCCTAACATGGTTCGACATTTATTCACTTTGTAAGGATTTTAGTCAGTTTTTTTAAAAAATAAACTATGTTCTTTTATGCTTTTTGATGTTTGTCATTATTCAAAGAACATGACCTAAAGAAGAGGAAATTTCAACTTGGCAATTCATTTGTCCTTAGTTGTGTGTCGCGTTATATTCACACAACAATGGAATCTCGTCCCCAGGCGGTCGTCTCAAAGTAAATGCAGGTCTGTTGTTTTGTTTTTGTTTTGTTTTGTTCTTTATGTGCTAATGTATTCTTTCGGCAGCGGTGACGTGAAAGTACCCTCACAATGACATGGATCTATTAAAGACAGAACCAGCAGGCAGGATAGTTATAAATACCGCCATTGACTGTACCTCTTTTGTGTTTGCCAATGTAACAAATATTATGAGGTGTGTGGCATTAACCTTGTCAAACAAAATTCGACACCCATTTCCTCCTACGGACACTAGGCTATAAGGTAATTGAAGTAAACTCATCTCTCTCTCTCTCTTTGTGAAGTGGAAAAATGTTTACTTAATGTAGTTCATAAATAAGGTGAAAGTGGTGACGTCAACAAGCATTTTTACGTACAGTACGACAAGTATTTCTCGGCTAAGTAAACTCATTTCTCTTTGTGAAGGTGAAGAATATATACAGCAAGGATTTTATAAAATAGAGAATCTGCCCATACAACAAAATCTTGAAGCCATACGTCACAGTTTCGCCACCCCTACTCTGCTCACTCCGCCCAATAGGATTGCAATGTTTTGAGCCAACAATCATGGCGGAAACGAAAGTAGCCAATCAGACGATGGCAGAAACGAGAGTAGCCAATCAGACTTGTCGATGCTCTGTTGTTTTTTGGCTTCATCGATTTAATAGGATGAAGATGCATATGGGCAGATCCTCTATTTATAACATCCTTGGTATACAGGTACAGAGTAATCTTCTGACGGCTGCCCTGGATGATACCCACATAGGGTTGCCAACTTTTCAAAATGGAAATACCTCTTGGAGTACGTATACTCTTAAGATTGCGACATCATCGCTTGTCAAAAATATGAATAACCTGAACGTGGTTGCTTCACATAAAATTGAGCGATTTGGAGCTCAAATTTTTATAACCTTAGTTACTTTTGAAGCATTTATTAAATTTAATTACAGTAGAGCGTCGATTATCCGAAGTAATTGGGGGACATGGGTGTTCGGAAAACTGGTTTGTTCGGATAATCGAACTGTACATGTTTATTTGCCAAAACGAAGTACTGTACAGTAAATTTATTCATAAAAAGAAGTGTGCTGATTGTTGAAACACAGCGACTGGCGGCTTGACCGGTCAGCAGCGCCTTATGAAGGCCCCATTAGAAGCAATGTTCCGCCAGCGGTTGCTCAGTGCGGCGACTACTGTGGGAAACTTGGTTTGGGAGTAAGGGGGATGATGGACGGTAGGGTGGGGAGAGTAACAGGTGCGAGCGAGTACACAGTTCGGTTAAGCGGTCGTTCGGTTGACCGACGTTCGGATAATCGACGCTCTACTGTATTCCATTTTTGGTTTGAGTCGGCACCAGTGTTTCTTTCAGAAACAATGTTCCCGGGGGGGGGGCACATTTGGTATTCCGGGGGAGCACTGCCGATACTATTTTATTTATTATTATAGTATGGACGTATCATTTTGGTCTCCTCCGGGAGCACTCTCACAGCTCCGGGGAGGGGGGGAGTGCCCTCCAAAAAAACAAGTCTGGAAGAAACACTGGTCAGCACATGTAATTTTTGTAGTCTACCATTAATAATACATTGTATTTAAAACAGGAAAGCAAATATAATTGGCAATATAATTATGGAAGTTACAAAATATACTTGAAAAATAAGTCTTTATCAGCTTCGCTGGGGCTCGTAATGTCTCATTATGTCTATATACTTTTACTGGATCTGGATGTATTATTTAATTGGAAGATGTAGCTGAGGATGGAGCAGTACTAACTGCGCTCTTAAAAATGTTCTTTGTTGACCTGTAGAAGTTTTCCTAAGTTCGGTAAATTTTCCTGCCTTCAACTCACCAGGAAATTCCGTCCGTGTACAAGAGGTCGATATCAAAGCGAATTATAAGTTCTACTTTAAACCATGTTCATCGATAAACGATTCCTTTCGTCACTCCAAAATAATCTGAATAGAACAGAGAATAGAACTAGTAAGATAAAAATTATGGGATATTTAACGTCCGGTTTTAAGATCGTACCGGACACTAGACAAGGAGGTCAAAAACCGAACTGCGTAGTAAAATACCGGACGGTTGGCAGCCCTACACCCACGTGAGCCTCTTTTCAAGGTACCATTACTAATTATTTACTACCTTGCCTACAATTTCTCCTGTTTTTTTTTCACCCCTCGCCCCTAACCGTTAATCACAAATACGGCATTTCTTATTTTCACACTTTCTTCTCTTCCCTACCCTATGCATCTATATTGTATCTGTTACTGCATAAAATTAGTATAACTCGTTTGATTTATGGATGCGTGCGGCAAAAATTGTGACCTAATTTCCTTGTTTACAAGTGACGTCAATCACACGCTAGGGTTGCCAGAGGTACTGGTTTTACTTGATTTTTCTTTCATATGCAGCTTTCCAAGATAATCAAAAAAGATATACTAAACGAAGCAACTTTAATGGAAGCAGTCGTGTACATACTTGAAGTCATTGTGCGCTGAAAACGTAATACTATTTAACATGGGATCAAACAGTAAAGCGTGTAGATGGCTCCAAACTTAATTTTACCATATAAAAGTAGAAACTAAAGAACATTACATAGTATTCTACAAAAAAAAAAATAAAATAATACGTCAACAGTAGTGGTGGAGTCAGAAAAAAGATCATAGGGCTGGGTCAACTGGGTCGATATCCCAGTTTTCAATGTTATCATTTGAGACCTTTCGTTACATCTTAATTCAGTAGATCCTTAGTTATTTCGCATTTTTTATTAACTCGGAAAAGTTTTCGACCACCACCGGGAATCAAACATTGGGTCATAATGGTAAACCATTTAGCTGTATAGGAAAATGCTTCTCTTCTAGTTACTGTTCGTACGAGGGTTATTTTGTAAGTAAAATCAGTTCCTGTTTATTGGCGTCATTTGCTTACATTCACTACGTCAAACTGTGTGCTTCATGTGGCCCGTTGGCTGTGAAATACGAACAGTCATTCCGTTCCTAACTACAAGAAACAAAGTAGTTGTGAATCTTCATCATCAGATATATAAGGTGTGTCCCGAAAGACATTAAATATATCGTTTTGCCGTGCCAGACAGGTTGCAGTACGTTCTTGCGTGTTGGTTAAATCTTGAGCTTTGCAGCGCACCCTCGGTCAGTCCACTTCGAGCATCGGTGGTGCCAGGATTGCTGATTTAGTGCACCCTCGTTTTACGATCAAGTTCTGCACTAAACTCGGCAAAAATGCTGCACAAACGTGCCTGCAGGGAGTCTGGTGTTACGTATGTGCGTTACTAGGTGGATGGAGAAGTTTAAAGGGGTCAAAAACGGGTGGATGATGGCCTCAGTCTGAATGACCATCATCAAACAAAACTGATGAAAATGTAACGTGTGTGTGTGAATTGTTGAATACTGACTATCGAATGAGTGTTCGGCTGTTAGCTGACACTCTGAACATTTCTGAAAACCGCTGTGCCTCTCATCGTTACCAAAAAATTGAATGTGGAAAAGGTGGGCGCTAAGCTGATCCCCAAATTGTTGATGGACGAGCAAAGGCCAGTAGAGTGTTGATCACAAGTGAACTGAAGGAACTTGATTATTTGAATTACTTTATTACCAGTGACGAAACGTGGACTTTCAATACGACCCAGAGACGAAGCGCCAGAGTGCCAAATGGCACACCTTGGCGTTCCCGGAATAGAACAAGGCTAAAATGAGCAAATCCACTTGAAGACAATGTTGATTGTCTTTTTCGATGCTAAGAATGTGGTTCACAGAGTTTATAGCTCAAGGACAGCCTATTACTGCTTACTATTACGTGGCTGTTCTGCAGAGATTGCGGGAAAGGGCCATCTCCATGTGGAAAAGAGCGCTACCTGGCTGATGCATCACGATAATATGCCCAGCCACACGTCCCTGCGCGTCCGTGAGTTCCTTGTGAAGCATAACGTGGCAACGCTGCCGTAACCAACCTACTGTCCCGACCTCGCCCCGGCTGACATCTTGTTCCCCAAGATCAAGAAGGTACTCAAAGGACGCTGTTTAGAGAGTATTGAGGCTATCCAAGCGGCTGTGACAACAGTCTTAAAGGGGATTCCCGTCGAGGTCTTCAAGTGGGTATACCGAGCATGTGAGAGGCGATGGAAAAAAATGTGTAGATGCTCATGGACAGTACTTTGAAGAATAAACCCTTTGTACAGATCTTGTTAATACAACTTTAAAAAATATATTTCATGAATTTTAAGACATAGCCCTTATGAGTTATATGGTAACATTGTAATCAGTGACAGGAAAATATGATGTGAAACTCATGATCTGATCAAATCTTTAGGCTGGTAGGAATTAGATCATCCGCCATATAGTCTACACCTTCAGCCTAGCGATTGCCATCTGTTACGTCATCTGAATGTCATCTTGAGCGGCAAGCTTTTAAGCACTAATAAAAAAATTGAAAACGGAATGATTGACAATCGTCACAAGTTGTTGGCAGAGTCCTATCAGCAGGGTATCGAAAACCTCTATGTTAGTTACAATAAAGTTTAAAGCTGCAAAAAAAAAAAAAAAAAAAAAAAAAAAACTACTTAGAAAAATAGAGAATTATATGTAAATTTACAAATTAAATGTTTTCTAAAATAGTGTTTTACTTGTTTCACTTTTATTGCGAAGCGGACTTTATTTTTAAAATAACCCTCGTATATTTATCTTAAAGCAACTGCAATTATCTAACAATACTTAAACTACTGTAGTAAAGAACCTTCATTAGCAATGAGTGTTCTTTGCCCTCATCGATTTTTGTTCCAGTTGAGTGTTGTCTTTCTTTTAGGGGATATTGAGCTACGAGTTTGTTTGAGATGGTTCGCCATGTCAGCTTTACTAATAAGCTTCAGTAAATATTGTCTACGCTTCTCGCCTTTGGGCTTCGCAGATACTTTCATAGATCCTACAGAGCAAATAACTTAATAGAGGTGTTTGACCTATATGTAATTCTGAAACTTGGACGAACAAAATTAGGACTTGTTTTCTTTGCTTGTCTTCCAATAGGTTAATGTTGCTTATTAACGTAGACTTTTAATTATTTTCGTAATTTATAAATGGTTTTCTTTGTACTTATGATTTGATTGAGAGAACCACCGTTCATATCATTGGTAAGAATGACGACACTTGAATAACTTTCTGATTGAGCCTTTCATACAAATTTGAGAATGTGGATTCCAGTGGAACTACAAGTATTTAAGAATGTATACGTTTATGAGGTCACAAGTAAAATGACTCCAAATTTTTGACTTGGATATTACCTATAACAGGTTATTCTTTTTTAAATATTGTGTCAGAACTATAGACAATTCATGTATAATTTTGATTTTTAAAATGCAGATACGATAACTAAGAAATAATTAGCAAAATGTGTATAAAAATACAACATAAATAGTTGACGAGACACTTAATTGTGTTTTAGGGGGCGCGGTGGCTCAGTGGTAGAGCGTTCACCTCCGGTGCTTGGGGTCCCTGGTTTGATCCCAGCTCGCGCCGTGTGGACTTTGTGGTGGACAAACAACGTGCTCGGGGTTTTCTCGGGGTTCTCCCGTTTCCTCCCACTTTCTTCATTCCACCATTTCATTTATTTCTCACCATCGTCGTCTCCTTTAGCCTAACCGGCATAACGGTGGGACGTAAAACTAAAGATTTCATTTCATTTTCACTTTAATTGTGTTCATGAGCGTATATAATTTTTGTAGTTAATTATCGTAGTAGGGGTACAGAAGCTTATTACGAAAAATGTTTTTTGTGATTATGTACTATTTGTAGTATGATGCATTCAAGGAAGCTCTTTATAATCAACTAGTCTAAATTACCTGCTTAGCAGGATTAAAATAAGAAAACTTAATGTTCCGTTAGTCAGTCACTGTTTATTATTATTGAAGCACACTGTGATAGACGATGTTTTTGTCTTTAACAATTAGATATTACTATTATGAGCTGAACTTGGATTTAGACGGCATCGGAAGTGTCACTGTTGATCTCAGCGACCCCCAAAACTATGGTTTCGACACTAAAATCGGTCATTTCATATATTTTTATATATCCCCCTCCACTTCCCCAAGTTGCTTAACTGAATTTGATTTAAACGGCTTTGGAAGTGTCGTTGTTCACCTCAACAACCCCGAAAACTATCGATTCAGGACTAATATCGGTCATTATCGATCATTTTTATGTATCCCCTCCCTCCCCTCCCCAAAGTTGAAGGCTTAAACAGCACCGGAAGTCTCATTGTTCATCTCAGCGAACCCAAACATTTTCAATCATTTCTATATCTCTCCTCCCCCCAAGTAGCGGGGCTGAATTTGGATTTAGACGCGTGTTGTCGTATAGTCGTATAGTGGAAACTTATTACAAATGTTTCAAATGTGGTGAGCGCTCCGTACTTATCCGTACAGAAAACAGATGACGATCATGCTATTCGCTATTCGGCGTTCCGTGACAACTAATCACAAAGGCAACAGATGACAATCGTGTAACTTTCAGTGCTGCCAAGTTACTGGAATAAAAATGGCGGGCACTTCAAAAGTTGCGTTTACAATGGGTGGTTTATGGGAAATATACCACACATTTTTACCGCATAATTGGTCGTTTCGTGTGATCCTCAATACAGTCTTTACCACGATTTATTAAAACTGCAATATTCGTATTGTCTGGTTCGAGGAAAGAAATATGAAGAAGTATTTTTTAAATATATATATATACAGTGACGCATCTAGGCTAGTTGTTGCCCGGAGCAAGAACTCGCCTTAGCGTTCCCCCTAACCAACCAAACCAAAACGATCTCTGACAGTAGTGGCATCACACAGTAATTCTCCTATCCCATTTTTTCTTCAAGTGGTAAAAGTTGATTTCAAAATTGCAGTACACAATTTAATTTTTAGTACAAAATGAAACACCAAACTAATTAGTATTTGTTTGGCAAATATCTGAGAATAGCATGCTTCTTAGAATAACTGCAAATCGCGATTTTTTCGAATGGATATTGGGATGTGCAATATGAGTAGAATGAATCAACAGTGTTTTTTGTAGAATAGAATATTTATAACAAACACTCAAGCTGTTGTCTCGAGTATTATACTTAGACATTTTACAAATCTTTTAAATCGATTTAAGTCAAATGAAAACACAAAAAGTTGGAACAATTTTAACTTTTCAGGTTCTTTTGTCTGCAAAGGTTTTTACAATGTCCTCAAAAGATAGCTTTGAAGCTAAACTTATGCTTTACGGATATGATCCTAAGGTTGGTGAGTCGTTGTTGTCCTATTACGTTTCTGGGATAATTTTTTATGATATTTAGTTAGCTAAAACTCCTCTCCTTGCCTTATAGTGAAAATAAATATTTGCGTTGTACAATCAGGCGCCCGAAGCACAAGCCCTGTCTCTCCGCCCCCGCCCCGTAGTTGTTTTACTGAAATCATCATTCGAAAAGTAAATTCCATCAGCGCTCGGATTCCTCGGTTCAAATTTAATGCCCCATTATTTCTTAGTGAAGCAAGAATTGTAAGTTCTTCCGGTTTCAACAAAAAAATCACAGTACATTGAAAATCTAGCTTTTCAAAATGTGAAATAAATAAATACAAGTTATAAATTTAATTCTGAAATGTTGCAAATCATTTTCCGCTTTGGTATGGATATTGTTTATGGTATCTGATATATGTATTTCGGAAGCTGCCTCAAACAAGCATTACGCACACACACACAAACAGACACAAACAAAAACAAAAAAAATGTGGAATCATATCAATTTTGTTTTTGTTTGTATTTGTTATGTAAACGTAAGCTGAATTCCGTGGGTTAACACAAACATGGTTTCTGGGACTCAGGTTTCATGTATTCATGTAGGAAACATGATATTTTATTATTAATTCATTAATGCGTTATATCGCAAGAATTTCCGTATGGATTAATGCAAATAAATCATAACCTCAGTTTCCTGCTCTTTGGCGGAATAAAAAACCATATATCGGTGTACATTATATTCCCAACAGTCGTTTTACTATACAAGTTTGAGGGCAGGGTGGCTTAGTGGTTGTTGGAAGATGAGTTGGGCACAAAGTGTTCATAAACACGTTACTTGCCGTTAACAAGGAAAATGAGCAGCAGTATGTGTGTAAATAGAGATAGATAGGACATAGTTTGATATTAGATGGATTATAGTTAAGATTACAAGAAAGATTATAAAGATATGAAGAAATAAGATTTCAGATTATGATTTGGGGGGCGCGGTGGCTCAGTGGTAGAGCGTTCACCTCTGGTGTTTGGGGTCTCGGGTTCGATCCCAGCCCCCGCCAAGTGAACTTTGTGGTGGACAAACACCGTGCTCGTGGGTTTTCTCGGGGTTCTGCCGTTTCCTCCCACTTTCTTCATTCCACCATTTCACTCATCTCTCATCATCACCGTCTCCTTTCGCCTAACCGGCATAACCGTGGGACGTAAAACTCAAAGATTTCATTTCATTTTTCAGATTATGATTTGAGATACGTATGTGTGTTCATAGAAGATTATATGTATAAGAGAAGAATAAGAGATATACGAAAAGATTAATAATAAAGGGATATATACAGAGATTGTGTTTTGTATGAGTAGCAGGAGTTTATGGCTTGGTAGTGGTCACACACACTTTGTGGAATACGATTTTCGAGCTAACTAAGTGGCAGAGATCAAGTTTAGACAATCCAAAAATACTTATTACTTACAGTGGTAAAGCTCTTAACTCTGGTGCGTATAATCCCGGTTCGATTCCCGCCCAAGTAAATTAGTAGTAGTCAGCATTGTGTTCGTGGGTTTTCTCGAAGTAGTCCCGTTTCCTCCCACTTTCCCATTCTACCCATTATTCCATTATCATTCACTTCCTTTAATCATCCGTTTTCTTTAGCCTAAAGGATATACATGTGGGACGTTAAACTGAAAGATTTCATTTCGTTTCATTATACAATTTTAATCAATTTCACCGACCTATTTTATCTCCTTGTGTAAAATTTTAAAATCCATTTTTCACCCTTTTCTACCAACTTTTTTTTTAAAAATATAGACTAGCAAAGTATGTTATACATAATTTTGGAAATATAGAATGGGTGTGTGCATCCTTCCCCCTACAATCGACAACAGTGTTTCTACCAGACATGTTTTTTTTGGGGAGGCACTGACCCCCGCTGGAGCTCTGACAGTGCCCGCCGGAGGAGACCAAAATAATACGTCTATAATATAATAGTAAATAAAATAGTACCACCAGTGCCCCCCCTCCAAATATAAAGTGTCACCTCCGGAACATTTTGTCTGAAAGAACGACTGATCGACAGGCGTCAAAGCAAAACTGGTAAAAGATCACTTTTTTTTTTTTTTTTTTTTTGTACATGAATTCAGTATTTCAAGTAACACGAGATATGGGATGAATGGAAGACATTTATGTATTAATAAAAATTGCAAAGTAATACGCGGAAAAACCTTCATAGTAGACGAAGACCAACTACAGGTATCAAGATGGTTATTTCTACATATGGCTTATCCGAATTCAGCTTCGACGACGAACTGCAACAGGCACATATATAAGAAGTGGATAGTTTTAGAGACAAACCTCACTGGAAGAGAGCTGTTGATGAACTTTTACAAAGACGAGAATCTTCCGACAGAAACAATATCATTTTCAATCCATACTAAGATTGCGGAGGGACGACACTTTAGATACCAGTTCCTAATTTGTCTGTCTAGAGATGTGACGCAGGAAGCATAATACACAGAATAGGCTAAAAATTTATAAAAGCTATTATTTGTGTCCATTGTGGTAAGCATATCCTAAATGGGCCGCGGAAATAGAAAATTTCTATATAACCGTCTCTCACTCGCACTTTCTGCTTTGCTCTGTTCCTGGGTCCCGTTCACCTCTCAGCGTTAAAGCAGGAATGCAATGAAATCTGGTAGACATACTATACTAAAGGAAACAAAGCATTTTCTCTCAAAATCTTGTAGCTAGCACTCGAAAGTAAACCAATTTGGAGCATAGATTTTTTTCACAACAAAGGAAGATATCTTTCCACCCTACTCCCCTTTATTGATACAAATATGTTTCTCTCAACTGAAAATGATAAAAATAGAAAGGCGGATGTACTTTTTACTAGTAAGAGGGATATCGATATCATACACTTTCAAAAAGAGAGAGATTCCTTTTTAACCAAGGTAGCTTTATATAGTTACTTCATGTCGAGGGCCTGATATCAAAGTATCTTTATAATGTTATTGTTACTTAGTATCTTAAAGGTTATTAGAGCAACTTAAAGTACTCGCATACAGTTGTGTCACCTTGTGCAGTTCGCAAGAGTATGTGAACCACCAAATATCGTACACTGTTTTGTTGCTCCTTAAGATATTTAATAATATTTAAAATATTATTATACTGCCGTTTCGTTTCTACTCTTCGCTTGTTTTACCCCTTGCGTATATGCATTCCATCATCACACCACGTTCACAACGAAGCGGCGAGTATGATAAGCTGCACTGTGTGTTATACAGAAAGGAAATGCGGGCAGCTGAGGGGAGGAACTGCACAAGATTTTAACGAGAAGCATTGACAGCTGTTGTTGACTTATTTCCCGTAACGTGGCGCTTTAAACAGAATTAAAGAATGAACTGCAATTTAAAATAGAAGAATATAGTAGTAATAGTAGTGGATAACTCATTCTTTCAATCAGCTACATTTCTTTCTTGCAATCAGTTAGCTACATTTACATCTCAATTTCTTGTAACACTAATGGAACAAACAAAATTACGGCTTTCCGAAGCCGTACCAAGAGGAATAGGAGGTTTAGAACCCTTCCCTAGAGATCCTTAAGTTAACGTAGAACAAAATTAAATTTTAATTTATTTGCAAGACTTTCTTTAATATGTAAACTATAATCTCTGATTTTTCTGTAGGTTACGGTTTTCCTGCCTAAATAAACTAAATGTTTGTAAGAAAAGCGAAAAGCTTATGAAAATATACTATACATGGTAACATTGCTACAATGGAAAAATCTTATCTTCTCTGTTGTGGGAACCTGAAGGAAATTTTGGAACTGATTTTTTTCAACATTCATCTTTAACACATGCAAAATATTAAAAAAAGGCAAGTGTTGGTATTTGCAATAATGTACGTTGAGCTGTAACACTTTTAAAAACGCGGAAAGTTTTTTCTTTCCTTTGAGGGGGGTGGAACTTACTTCCGAGATCGTACTTTATGTCCAGAAACATTATTCTCCCAGTGTATTTCAAAGTGTCAAAAGTGAAAACGGGTTGTGTAGTGTTATTCTGATTGATTTATAAATGTGTTTGCTAGTATAAAAGTAACCAAGAAAGTTCCGTCGCTTTTTCACCCACCATCTTCGAACATCGATATGTCGCCTAAGACGTACCTGGAAGATCAAAAATATTCCCCATCAGCATCACCGACCTTCTGCCTATGTTCTGGAAGACCATGGATTCCATCGCGATAGAACTTGGTGGGTCGTGAAGCGAAGAATGTATCAAGTGAATTTTGCACTCTACTAGAGATTTGAACTGGTGTCCTCTAAGGTGATTGCCCAAGGAATAGAACAGATGATAATCTGACAGTGTAATATCCGGGGAGTATGGCGGATGCAAAATGTTTCCCATCCAAGGCACAAAATAGTGTGCCGGGTGACCCTAGCCATGTGGGGCTTAGCATTGGAGGACTCCTTTACGATTCCGAAGTGCTGGCTCCAGAGTTTTGATTTTTTTTTGAACACGGCTCAACTACTGACAGCACACAGTTGCATTGATGCTCTGACCGGCTGGTAACAGTTCTCGAAGCACGATGCCGCGAGCATTCCACCAAACACATAAGAGGACCTCCTTCTGGTGCACTGCTGATTTCGGCTGTTTTGGAACCGGTTCATGGGATGCTAATCAATGATGACGGCGCCGTGGAGGTTCGTACAGGACCCACTTCTCATCACATGTTAACACCCTGTCTAGAAATGGCTCCTTCCTCAGACGAGACAGCAAAGAAACACAGGTATTTGCTCGTTTTACATTCTGGCCTGGAGTCAAATCACGTGGGACCTATCGGACCAACTTGTGCTTCCCATGTTGATGAAGGTGCTGCCGAATGGTTTCTCCACTCGCACTGAATTATAGTCCACTTATTTATTCCGTATATTACATGTCTGGCCACTGTTCTCCTCATGAAGATCTTCATTTTGTACATGTGTTGGTCATCCGGCACGTGGCGCATCTTCGAGTGTTTCGTCACCGTCCTTAAACTTGTTAAACCACCGCTGCACTGTCCACGTAGTCACACACTCTCACGAAAGTCCTGGCATATTTTACTCACCGCCTCAGCGGCGTTTGATCCCAGTTTGAAGTCGTATAGCAAACACTCCCTTATAAAGCTCTGTGGAGGTCCCATATTCACTGTCCTTACGCAAGTTCACGGTGAAACTGAACTGTCACAACCAAGTAGTATATTGGATATGCCCACATTAAAAACTTACCTTCGCCTTAACTTAATTCGCTTTCAACTCACGCTGTGGGGGCCAATTGATCACAGACCTCCACAAAACGCGACATAACTGTCTTGATGACCTTTATATTTATTATTTCTTATCAATAATTTCCGTCAGCTATATACTGCTAGAATATTTGGTAGATATACTCTCGACCATTTTTAAACCATCTTCATCCTTATACCTCCATTACATCTCTCAATTAAAGTAAATATATGTTTAACTATAAAGAAATTAGGTGGATTTATTCCGTATACACTCGTATACCCTCCTCGATAGGTTTGTAGTGTTATGTTTGCCTAAAATAATTTCTCAATACTAGTGAATCTAAGGCCTGTTTAATACGGAAGCACTTTTCGGAAGATTTCTTGTAAGAAAAATTTTATCATTGCCCTATTTTGTACAGGATTTTGTTGAGCGATTGCAAACTACTGTATATCTTATAGTGCACTGACGGATTGTGAAAGTTTAGAAAGGAGTTAGAACATAATCAACCAGAGTTAACTATCATCTAGAGGTGAAAACTAAACTGTGTCGAAATTTCAAAGTTGATATTAAGTAATAAATGGCTGATAGATTATGAAATAAAAATATGATTGTTTTGCTTTTCTCGCGTCTTATATGAAGGGAATTAGCCATGGACCTGAAATGTGCAATATATTTGGAATATCTGATTGAGAAAGTAAAGAAATATAAGAACTGTAATAAACATATTAAAATTATGCTTAATTTAACTGGTGTGAGCACCAGGGTCGCACCCACACGGAAAATCTACCGGGGTTGGATTCCCCGTCAAAACTTCTTACCAAGACATTCGCTTGTACACTTCCATAATAAAACTATAATAGTTTAATAGAGAAGTGACTGATGTAGCCCAAAGATTTGATGTTACATTTCATCTGTACATACTCTTTGTTTTTTTTTAAATCTAGTTCTATTTTTTTTTCTTAAAATATAGATCGCGGAACTTTAGAAATAGTTACCGTTTTTCGGTTGTAGAATTACATCGGATCAATCGGTATGGTAACTACTGGGGCTCAACTAACAAACTTGGAACTCATCCAACAAAATTTTCTGAGTACGCTCCTGGTAAGTGTGCCAAATATTCTATCAGGATTCGTTCACATGATCATTTCTATTAAGTCTCATTATAATTTTGTTAAAAAAAAAGAAGAAGTCACACTCGCTCACTTTTGATTGATTGCATAAGGGTTTGAGGTGTTCGAATATGCTGTATGTCCCCATTAGGAGTCAGAAGATTCTAGTAGCTTTGGTTCACTTCATGAAGTGTCGTGTCATCATCATTTGTCTAATGACTAGTGTATGTCTTTGGTGGATGGCCCCGAGTTCAGTTCCAGGTGGGAGAACATCAAGCACATTACAGTAATCTGCTTTTTAAACTGTAATCTCGTCTTATATAGTTTAACCTCTAACAGTGGACGTAAATATAAAATAAACAATCATCAAGTGTCTTGAGACAACAATACAAAAAGTACATGAACATAGTGTCCGTAATTAAAGGTGCCTCAGCAACTATCATAATAATTTGATATATTGCATGTTTTGTGTATACTTTTAACAGTTCACAAAACAGCATACATGGCAATTCAAATATACGAGATAGAGATATTTGCAGTCTAATGGAGATTCCATTTAATATATTGTGAAATTGCTGGTGAATCTTTAGAAAGAGAATGGCATAAAACAAAATTCGTGAAAATCATAGCAAATAATCCGACGTTTTCTTCACAAACTGAAAGTTGTTTTTATCATACTAAAGAATATAAAAAACATTTCAAGGAGTACCGTAGCTCAAAATAGTCTCAGTGCATTAGCTATAGTATCAACAGAGAAAAAATTAAAAAAAAATATTGACAAGTTGATTGCTCAGATCATCAGAAGTGATTTCATATACGAATGAAATGGAGCATTTTTTTATGAATGGGTTGATTTTTTATAGTTTTTCTTATTTAGAATACTGAAAGAATTCTAGAATAAATTTTATAAACTGTGAAGTACCGAAATGACGTGTCACGAGACGCCACTGCTCACTTATAAGGAGTCATCACGTTGAAGGCTTCGTTGTTTTATTTCAGTAAGAAGAAATTAGGTATTCTTCTATCAGAGATAAAGATAGTAGCATTAACCCTCTCATTAGGTAGGTATTTTTTGTAGCACGGACTACCAAAGGGGGTCATGTTGTGCGCACTTGTTAAGATTAAATATGTCTCGCAAAAGAAAAAAAGTTAGAAACTCTCACAAAAATCTAGAGACTGAAGTGAACAGTACACAGGATAACTAACAGCTATTTATTATGCTGCAATCTAGAAAGTGATACTTCTAATCTCCCACCATCTTTGTGCCCACAAACTTAAAATAGCAATTTTATAAGACACACTAACCTGAAACTCTCAAAATAAACAATACACGGGATAAGCTATCAGTATGAAGTGTATGGCTAGGGTACACATCTTCGGCTCTGAAGACCCTGGTTCGATTCCATGATGGCAGCTCATTAGCTCTGGGTCAAATGTTATTCTCCATGTCCAGGTTTTAAAAGGAATCGGTGCCTAACGGAACCTGTAACTTCAAACCAGCCGTCAATAACTTCTGGTTTCAGAGAGTGCATTTTGAATCTGGCAATAACTGGAATAACTATAGTTTATAACTGAACATGATGAAAAATAATAGTTTTATATCTACAAACGAAAGTTCATTCCCGGTCTTAACTAACCTTGACAGAACTTTGTCATTATTCCACACGCAAATAGTGAAAGAATCTATTGTCATAGAATATTATTTAAATAAAAACAGTATTTCAATTTGTCAGTTCGTTCGATAATTATTAGTAGAGGTATATATATTTGATTCAAATTGACTGCAGTTCCCGCATACTATTGATATTTAAACTTCAACAGGGTTACATTCAATGGACTTCATTATTTCTTTACAAGCCATTTACAAAAGCAATGACTAAGCATGTTTTAAATCGCGTGCTTTGAAGCGACGTGCTAACAGCGGCAACCTTGTGCATTATCCGGATTTCTGGTTGGTTGAATAAAGCATCAGCGGGAAATTTCAGGACCAGTGATTCGCTAAGCAACTTAAGTGGAGAATCATCTGTTGGTAGCAAGTACAACAGGTTCGACTAAACGTACTATAGAATCGATCACAGAAGATAATGCAATACAAGAAATAGAAGAATGGGGGCTATGTCGAGATTAGTAACTATATCCAGAACAACCTAAACAAAATTTAACTTATTCCAGTCATTGTGTATTGACGCAATCAACGTACACGGTATTTCATATTTCCAGTATGATTTTGTGTTAGAGAATGAATCTACGTTCTGACATAGTATGAACACGTAATGGATGAAAAGTTAGTGAGCTATTAGTTATCTTTGTTTTTTTAAAAAATTGAAATGTTCAGAGTTCTGAATCCGCTGGTTGTTTTCTCTGTATAATTTCTTCGCGAGACTACTGGATTGCTACCTGCAAACGTAGTCCGTGTGTAACTTTTATTATTATTATTATTATTATTATTATTATTATTATTATTATTATTATTATTATTATTTATTGATTACAGTGTGATATGATTTAGTGTAAAATTTGTTACTATAAACAACCTATAAGACAAAACTACTTTTCTTTCGTTTGTTGAAATCTGGGTTTCTAATCTAAGAATTAATGTATTCATTTTTGAATCGAAAGATCAAATATATAATTCAATCACGCATTTTTTTTTTTTGTATGCCTTATTTCTGGAGAACTACATATAGTGTTGTCAAACTAAAACTATCAGTTAACTCAGTATGATATGCTTATTCCGTGGAAAATACGAAAACTCGATTTAGTGGCCGTTCAAAACTTTTGTGGCCTCTGATCCAATTGGCCCAAAAGATCCAATATAATTAAAAAAAAAAATCTTGTAGGCGTAATATCTAGAAAACTACAACCCAAACTATCAGTTAACTCAGTATGATGTGCTTATTCCGCAGAAAATATGAAAACTTGATTTAGGGGACGTTCTAACGTTTTGTGGCTCTTGATCCAAAAACCAATTTTTGGCCAAGATCGCCATCTTTTGATCCATTTTTGGTTTTTCTAATTTTCTTGTTGTTTTCGTATATCATTTTGCAGTAATTTGAGACAATGTTTATTTACAATTTATGAAATGGTTTTCTTTTCTAATGTTTTGATATCTTGATGAGTTATTGATGAAAAAATAATGCAATTAGAAAAAAACATAAATCTGTAAGAAAAATGTCTCAAGGTTTTGATTGAGAAATCAATCCACGTGAAGTTTATATTTAGATGGTCGATATGTAACAATATGAGCTCCAATATTTGAATATGATTTCCTCCGTAATATTCTATAACAGGAAGTTTTATATTTTCAGTTCCTACTGCGTAGAGGATTTTAAATCGTTTCTGTGAAGTTTTGTGTATGTATTGTATTCAGGTAAATTTCGCCCTTATTGCTCGATTACGTATTGTGCAGTAAATTACGTAATTACATAGCAGATATGGAAGTTGGAACGTAGTTGGAGCGAATATAGAAGGCTACTGATTTTCATGAATATTACAGAGTGGCCGATGAAAATTATGGTAATTTCTGGAATAATTTTCAAGAGAACAAGCATACACTTGCTAGGAAAGGCAAACCATGTTTTCTTACACAACTCCCAATTTAGTTGAAGTATTTTGATATGTTGGTACTTTCCTATATTTTCCTGTTTTCTTTTCCGCATTTTTCTATTACAAATCTAAGTAAACATAATAAACTAGTTTCCAACCATGTATAATTTTAGTTGTAAGTTAGTAGGTTGAATATTGATCGATGTTAATACCGCCAAAATTATATCGAAACGCTTTGGTAATGTGTAGCATGTTCTCTAAGCATTTCGCCGCACATAACAATTCGAGACTAATTAGGGGAATACGGAGCTCAATGATAAAACGTCTAGTTGTCGTGGCAGGGTTCTTTGGTTCGATCCCAGACCATGTGAGTCTGTGGTAGACAACATCGTGTTCCTTGGGTTTGTTGTTGTTGTTTTCCCGTTTTCTCCTACATTCTCATCCCACGAATTCATTCATAATATTAATAATTCACTTTCATTTCACATATGTCTTCTTTAGCCCGCAGCACTGAGAAAAAATTATATGTGACGTACGTAAAAATGTAGATCTTGCGTATGTGTAAAAACATGCATATATGTAAATCTTGTAGATTTTGGACTTAACATACAGCGAACGTGTAGACTAACTGACAAGGTATATATTTTATAGGTTCTTTTCGTATAAGTATTCCGAATGAACGTACTTTCTGTACGAACGAAAGAATTGTATATAGGCGATCAGGATCTCACATACAGATGGACGTATGAAATATATTGCTGACGTATGTAATATATGGAAGACTGTTAGATGTCATACATCCTGCAACTGCATGATGTAACATCTAAGCCTGGAAAAGGACAGCACTTATGTAGGATATGGATAAGGTATACCGCATACTGATTTCTGTAGTAAACATAAGGACGCCGTATATTTGTACAATGTACCGCTGTACGGATAACGAATTTTTCTCAGTGAGGGCTTACACGTTGGATGTCAAATGAAAGATTTAATTCGTTTTCACTTACAAAGTTATTTTATTTACGAGGGATGGCCAGAAAGTAAGGTTACAAAGCCTTCAGTGAAACGTGTAGGCCTATATATTACTTCATACAACCAATACAGCTAACAGATAGTATATACATTATGTTATTTTTCGACATAGCGTCTATATCAGTTGAAGCACTTGTCACAACGTGGGATGAATTTGAAGATTCCCTCCTGATAAGAAATCCTTTCCTTGTGTGTTCAGTCACGTTGTCACGAAATGTTTCATGTCTTCGTCTGGAGTGAAGCGACATCTTCCGAGATGCTACTTCAAGTGCGGGAACAGGTGAAAGTCGCTTGGAGCGAGGTCCGGGCTGTAAGGATTGTGGTCAAAGATGGTCTCAGCAAAACTGCTTCAACAGCGTGATGGTCTTATGGGCTCCACTCCTCGTCGGTGACACGTTTTCTCTACTAGCCGGAAACTTTCGGTATCATTCTGCAACATAAAGACGAGACATTACAGTCTCTCCGTAAATCTCTACAAAATGCTGGAGAATTTCAGCTGCGGTTACACGTTTCGTCCACATAAATCAAATAACTGAGAGGACTTTTTCGCGAGACCAGTTTTCCAAACGAGCCGCCATTTGTATTTACCTACAACCAGCGCCATAAGTGGCGAGTGACTGAAACTCTTCACAGTTGCCAACTCCATGTACTAAAATTACCGCACACTCCCCATTCCTCTATAAGAGACAAAACTTCAGAAATATCTGCTTTGTAACTTTAGTTTTTGATTCTCCCTTGTGTTACACTGTATTAGTAGGCAATAATGTTTATCCGGTTCTATCCGGTTTAGAAATTTGTAATCGTATTAAACAAGACACTCTGGCATAACAATCCGAAAGAAGTCTATGACAATAAACGGCCGAAATAATATAAGTTAAAAGTGTGGTCAGAACATTTTGTACAATCTTCATTATTTCTGACTTTTTAGATTGGACTTCATTACTTTTAAATCGAAGCAGCTACTTAATTCCCTCGTACCTTTTTTCACTACCTAATAGCCACCGCGCGTACCTATTAGTGCATGTGATCCTTGGTTTGATTCCCACTGGTACACGTTTCAGTGGTTCGGCAAAACGTTTACAGTGTCATTTCAATTACTTTTCAATTCATTCAGGGTTTCCTCGAAAAAAAAAAACACGCATGACTCATTCAAAGATCAAAGTGATGGTTGTGTTTATTGATTGAAAAGGTCTATTGTGAGTTGGTATCACGTGGTAAGATGGTAAATAAACAGTTGTACCAGGACATTTTAAAGCACTTGAGGGATGTTGCGCGCAGGAAGAGACCTGGATAGTGGGAAAAGCAGACTTGGATGGTGCACAGTGCCAAGGTGCTTACTTACGCTTCGCTCATCATCCGCAGTTATCTGGCCAAACATCAGACTCCCGTTGTGCCCCATCCACCCCATTCTCCCGATCTATCCCCAGCAGACTTGTTTCCCAAACTTAAGATCATTTTTAAAACACGTCGGTTCCGAACTATATAGGAGATTCAGGACAATACCTCAAGACATTTGCACACCATTCCAAAAAGTGCGTTCCAATAGGCTTCCCAAAAATGGAAGAAACGTTGCAAACGGTGTATTACCTGAGAGTGAAGTATTTAAAATGTTGTGCAGGGAGTAATAATGATGTTATAACAGAAGTTCAGTTTGTTTTTAAACACACCTTGTATTTTCTGGTGCCAACCTTAATTAGAATTAAATAAATTTTATTAGAATTACCTTGTAACTAACAAAACAGCGAACAGACTCACAAATTCATGTCGAGTTGAAAGGCAGAACTCGATACAATTAGGTGCAGAACATAAAACTAAACAGTTTCAATATTATCGTTTACTTTACATTTTGCTTGTCATTTACGTGATTTTCTCTTCACATTTTGAGGAACACTGGTCTAAAATAATAGCATTTCTGTGGGATAAATTGCTCTGTAAACGGCACAATGTATGAGGCTGATATTTTATTCATGAGGAGTTTCACACTGTTAGGTTGGCATATGTAATATTTTGACATGTCAGTTTACATTGTGAAACACACTGTTCGCTGCAGAGACAAAGATTTATACTTTATAGAACGTAAAGTGAATGTCTTACAGACCTACTAGATGGCATATAGGTGATACGTTTTTCATGTTTGTAGATAATTCTTCTACGATGATAACATTGTCATGAGAAGATTATTTTCGTGGAAAGTATCTTTGTCTGTTAACTTTTAGGGTCTATCTATTTTTCCATAACTTTTTTATAAAGTACATACTGAAGAAATAATGATTTTCACGAAAGTAGAGACATATATCTTAAATATATTGGAAGACTGCAGGAAGAGATATTTAAGGTTATGAAGTACACTGAAAAAAAACTCTGGTAACGTTGATTTAAGATTTGGTATTATGTTTATCAAAAAGATCCCGATCTGTTACAGTAACTGTATTCGTCAATACCTATAATAAATGACTTGCTAGATTCTACAATACAGGACATAATTAAGCCAGAAACGACGAAGGATCTGCGCATTTCAGTGCGGACCAGGTGGAAAAGTGGTTAAAATATCCGCTGTAGTCTTCTAGTCAAATGTGATTTTATTACTGAGGCATTCAGTTTAATTTAAAAATAGTACTTCTCATATTTTGTTTTTTTCAGTGTCTCAGTTTAACGTCCCACTTATATGCCCTTTGGGCTAAGGGAGACGGATGATTAAGGCAAGCCAATGATGATGGAAAAGTCGGTGGTATGAGAATGTGGGAGGAAACGAGTACATAAAAAAACATAAACATGATGTTGTCCATCACAAACATATTGACCTGGGATCGAACCAGCGACCAAACGCGTCAGAGGTAAGCGCTCTACCAGTTTTTAAAGATCAACCTATCATTCCTCAGTTCCCTGAACATCCGAGTTTTCCTCGTACAGTTTTTTTAACCCTTACCAAAGTGGACAGGGAGACGAACAAAAACATATCCAAGATAGTTAAAATTCCAAAGGCCTCCCACCGGGAATCGAACCCGGAACCACGTGCACCAAAGGTCGGAGATTGGACCTTCGGGGCGAACGATTCTTGATTCGTTCCCATTGCAGGTGACTTTGTGAAGATGTCATGTTTGTGTCTTTATTTTGGGTTTCCTCCACCTAATCCAATTCCGCCGTTTCACCTTTTCCATTATTATTTATTTCCAGTTAGCATATAAATCTGGACGTTACACTATGGAGTTCATTGTGTTTCTTATTAAGGGTACAACAACAATCCAAGAACTCATGGACAAAACGCTCGTAATTAAAGGCACGTCTACAACGGTCGTAATAATTTGAGTGCATTGGATGTTGTTTGTATATTGTTAACAGTTAAGAAAAACAACATGCTGCCAATTCAAGTATACGAGACAGCAGACGTCTCGATTTGATTTTAACATTTCTTTCAGCATCAATGATATATGAGACGTGGACCTATAGCTTAACGTGGGATCCAAACCACGTGAGTTCTCACCGAGAATCGAACTCGGGTGTGTCCCAAGCCAGAATTGGCTACGCTAACCGCTTAGCCAGGAGGTAGCTCAGACGTCTTGAATCTAATGCAGACACCATTAATGTATCGTCATCAAATTGGTGGATTCGTAGAAAGATATAGAAGCTTCTACCACACTTAAAAAAAAAAAAAACTAGTGAATAATGATTTGTTTTCTACAGAAATTTAAAGTTGCTTTATCATATTAAAGGATATAAAAGCACTTAAAGAAATGCCTTAATTCAGAATTATCTCAGAGCATTAGCTATAGTATCAACAGAGAAAAAAATGCTAAAAACTAGACTTCAAAATAGTTATTAACGAATTGGATGTCCCGAGGAATAGGAGAACTGATTTCATATAGGGACGAGTTGAGTTGATTTGATTTTGAGTTTAACGTCCCGTTCAGCAGCGAGGTTATATGAGACGTGGACCTACTAATTAACGTGGAATCCGAAACACGTGAGCTCCCGCCGGGAAACGAACCCGTGTCTCCCACGCCAAAGGCGCTTACGCTAAACGCTTAGCCACGAAGGAGCTCTCATATAGGAACGAAATGGACCATTTGTTATGAATGTATATTTTTTTTACCATGATTACCTTCGTTGATTTTATCCTTTTGCTTATTTAGAATATTGGAAGAATTATAGGATTTGAATTTTCTAACGAGTGTGAACTACCGAAAACTGATGTCACAAGGCGCTACTACTATATTAGTGTGTATTCGTACCTAGTTGTGTGATATTTTCATCTATCTACATACACACAAAACATATACACATAGTATATGTGTATATGTGTATGTGTGTTAGTGTATTTTTAATATGTCAGTTAATAGTAAGTAACCTTAAAATCAGAACTTTTATTCATTATGAAACTAAATAATTACTATAATTTCAAAGATATGTAGTAGTCAAACCATATTTTGGATTTTAAATACAAACATTATTCTTCAGCTTCATTGATCAATATGGAAAAATTCCCCCCCAAAAAATGGCTTCTGCTAAATTTCAGTTATTTTTCACAATATATATATATATATATATATATATATATATATATATATATATATATATATATATATATATATTTACTGTAAAAGAATCGAACTTAAAATGTTATTTGTGTGATCACATACAGAATAAAATTTCAAAAGTTTACAATTATTACTGGAAATTAATGCTGTCACCCATTTCGAATATTTTAAAAGTTTCTAATATATTAATTTCATTTCTTATCGATAGTATGAAACGTAAATAATTGTGCTGTAAATTTCCATACCTGTATACCAACCAAAGGTACGTTTGTCAACTCTAACTAGGGTTGCCATATGTCCGTATTTTGTACGAACCGTTTGTATTTTTCGATCCGTGTCCGTGTCCGTATCGTACAAAACATGAAATAAAAAAAAATATCCGTATTTGACAGCTTTTGGTTCTGCCCGAAAATTTCCGAGTACGGAAACGCTAAAATTTCAGATGAAAAGAATTGTTTTTTCATCATAGCGCTTATAACTTATATTTTAGTTACTATTAATAAAGTAGGTTACGTTTTTAAAATATGTCTCATTTTTTTTATTCATGGGTTCTTTTAATTAGATTTAATATATGTAATTTAAAGTCATGATTTATTATATTTGTGTTAATGAAAAAATATAAAACAAGTTAGATTGCAATAATGTTTTAAGTATTACAGTAAACAATTGTGTAATAACGTAAAAAGGTGATTTTTAGGTAAGGAATCTTTGATAGGTCGTCATTTTAAGGCTTACCCGTATTTTGCATCAAAAAATTATGGCAACCTTAACTTTAACAAAAAGTCCAAAATAAGCCCCTTGAAGAAAGCTCTTATTTCTAAAAGAATGCATAATGATTGCTTTTGGCTGTTGCAATGGTCTGTCCAAGAAGCTTGATAAAAATTAAGCGTAGCATAACAACAATAGCTGCTTGCCTATTTTTTTTTAAAGGAAACCTTGGTGAGATTAGTAGAGGGAGCACCGAATTCTACTTCCCCCCGGGCGACGAAATCTCTTGCTACGGTTCTATTTGTAATAAGTTTCTCTATTATTGCTGACTATCGATTAGTTGTACAGTATATATCTGTTAGCCTTACACACAATCCCAAACGCAAAGGATAACAAACGGAATAAAATCAATCCCCTTCAAATTGACGACAAAATCATTTCTCCGTTATTGATTTAACAAACATGCAGCAAACCTATTGCAAATTGGTTCTTAATCCTTATAATTCCCACGACACTGCAGAGAAAATAATTGTTTCACTTATTATAGCTGCTGCTGCAACCTCAATACTTCTCCAAAACGATGCCAAGAATTTTCTATTCATAAAGATAGTAGGCTCTTTTTCCTCTCCACTCCGGGTTCATTATTGAAAATGAAAATGAAATGAAATCTTTCAGTTTTACGTCCCACGATTATGCCGGTTAGGCTAAAGGAGACGGTTAAGATAGAAATGAATGAAATGAAGAAAGTGAGCGGAAACGGCAGAACCCCGGGAAAACCCACGAGCACGATGTTTGTCCACCGCAAAGTCCACACGGCGTGAGCTGGGATCGAACCAGGGCCCCCAAGCACCAGAGGTGAACTCTCTTCCATTGTTCAAGCAAGCTTCTTAATCACAAAAAAAATGAACGGATTTATTGTTACAAGAGAGTAAATTAGTTTTTTAATGAGAAATACATCTTGGTTGTAAGTTAAGGTCCCCTCAAATATTGCACAGCAGCATTAGCGGATGGCGTTACGCCTTCGACTTTAGTTCAAATGTAATGACACCATTGAACTGAGTCAGTCATAATGTCTCCCGCCAGCTATTAGATCATAATTACATTTTCTTCACCTCTTTTTGCGATCCACTAAAAGTCTCGACCTCAGATTGGGAAACTCTGGTCTACTGTATAATATTGATCAGTGGTCGCCAAACTTATGAAGTTTCTGAGCTACCGCACCGTTTTGAAATCCTCCTGTGAACTACCAACAAAAAGAACTGTCAACTATTTTTAAACAAATCTTTCATTTGTTTATTGCCTATAAACTTACATTCCTAGTAAATATGAAATCAACTATCCAAATTAGCAAATGTCTAATATACACACGAAAAGCATAAGGTGCGCAGCCCCACGCGTACACAATCAACTCTGAGATTACACTGATAATGGCAGTTGCGCGGGAGAAACAAGCAGCTGTTGTCAGCACCCTCTGTTGTTAGCGTCAGCTCAGTAGAAGAATCAAGCTTAGCCAACCGGAGCGTTAACGCGATCTACCGAAAATGTCCCCGCGAGTTACTAGTAGCTCGCGATCGACGGTTTGGCGATCACAGGTATAGTTTATAGTTATCGGGAATTAAGGTATTTAAGCTGTGAATTATTTTCTGAGCAATAGGAGGCAATTCTTCATGCAAAGGATTACTGAGTTACGTCACCAATGCAGGAGGAGGAACTCTTAAACAGACGTCCAATAGCGTTGAAGTCGTGTAATTGAGTAGATCAATGGAGGCTTTCAAGTTTTTTAAACCTGATTGTTCCTCAAACCACACTTAAACAGATCTGGCTGTGTGTAATACATGCCCGTCTTACCAAAATTGCATCATTCTTAGGGGCTAGGATTACCAGACGTCTCTCTTGCCCTCTTTTTCGGGTCTTAAAAATGATCCGGGCGTTTTCTTTTCTCTTTTTTTTAGGAAAATGCTGATATATCCTCTCTTGAGGGGAAAGGGGATTACGAATAACTGCTCGACATTTCAATGCTAACTGAGCTTAAAATGCAGATGAACGTGATTACTAGATTTTATATTTTGTATTTTTGTTTGGTGGTGCAATTTGCTTTTATAATAATGAACTTGGACAACTTACACATAAAGATAACAAAAAAATATTTTAATGTGAATATAGTATGAAGTCACGTCTGGCAAGATAGCAACCCCCCTCCCGACTTTAGAAAATTGAAACACTGACTAGGTCATTCGTTTGTACTACGTTTGTACCGTTTGTACCGAAAATAATTTCGTTTGTACCATTTTCCTTATAGGGTTACTTGAGAGGTCAACTGGGGGGACTATCTTGGCGCCAAGATAGCCCCCCGTATCACAGCACAAAAAATTGAAATACACCATTCGAAAGCAAATCGTTTGTACTGTTTGAACCGAAAAAAAGTTTTGTTTTTACCCTGATAGTTTTCGAGGAAGGGGGATGACATTTGGGGGCTATCTTGTGGGCATGATAGGCCCCGTAATGTGTACTTTTTCAACATTAAATGAATACTGTAAAAAGAATAACAAAGTATGTACAAATTCAGAAAGAAACTGGATTTACAGAAATGATCTTAAGCAATGAAAAATAAAAAATGAAATGTTTACTCACCTAAACTGTGTTCTTCCACGTTTCAGCTTTACATCAACTGAGGAAATTAACTGTTTATATCTGTCACATTAACGGCTCGAGAAGCTTGCCGCTTTCATAGACAATAGCGGAAAGTAAGTAGGCCATTGCTGAATAATACGTATTTACTTACGGAAAATTGCAGAAATAGAGAAAATTTAATTGAATCGGTGAGTGAAAAACACTACTAGTTCACAAAACGCATTTTGAGATATTTGAAGAAAGAACTTTCGTTTGTTAATGCAATAAATGTACAGTCGACATTATAGCATTCTGCTATAACGTGCCAGCTCTTGCAAATTGTACTGCTCTTCATTACAACTTGTAGTTCTACATCTTTAGTGTTATTTTTGCCTTTACTTCAAAAATGGCTTATTTTGGACTCACACTGTTTTCCCACTCGCCGATTCAATTCTAACGTTGAGTTATTTCCGAAAAATTATTATTTTTTTATTTGGATATGCACAACCAGAATTCTGAGTATACATAAATTCACATGAATAAACACATAATACTTATTAATGGGCATGGAAAAAGTACACATTACGGGGCCTATCATGCGTACAAGATAGCCCCCAAATGTCATCCACTCTTTCTCGAAAACTATCAGGGTACAAACAAAACTTTCTTCGGTACAAACGGTATAAACGATTTGCTTTCGAATGGTGCATTTCAATTTTTTGTGCTGTGATACGGGGGGGCTATCTTGGCGCCAAGATAGCCCCCCTCCCAGTTGACCTCTCAAGTAACCCTATAAGGAAAATGGTACAAACGAAAATATTTTCGGTACAAAGGGTACAAACGTAATACAAACAAAATACCTAGCCATTGTTTCAATTTTCTAAAGTGGGGGGCTATCTTGACATACGTTATGAAGTCATCTATTATGCTATACAATAGTTTAAGAATTAAAAATTATGAAAATGGTAATAATACAAAAAAATAGTAGACTCCTGTACTTAAGTGAAAGGTGATAAAATATTACAGATATAAATTTCAATTGAAAAATATACAATAGAAGTTGACCTCAAACACTATATTAATATTTCGGTAATCGAGAGGTGATCAGAAAGTAAGGTTACAAATCTTGCAGTGAAACGTGTATATATTATTTCATACACCCAATACAGCCAACAGATAGTACATACATTACGTTATTTTTCGACATAGTCTCCATATCTGTTAAGGGGTGACTTTGAAGATTCCCTCCTTGTAAAAATATTTGTCTTTGCGTGTTCAGCCACGTTGTCACAGAAGTGTTCCACCTCCTCCTCTGAAGCTAAGCGACGCGACGGTCTCCTAGGTGCTCCTTCAAGTGCGAGAACAGGTGAAAGTCGTTTTGGAGCGAGTTCAGGGCTGTTGGAAGAGTGGTTCATTGATGTCCTAGCTGTATTCAAATCTGTTCATGCCGTGCTGGGTCGGCCAATGCGTTCCTCGTCGGTAACGGTTTCTCTACCAGCTGCAAACTTTAGAGAAGATTCTGCTACATGCTGACGATACATTACAGTTTCTCCGTAAACATCTACCAGCTGCCGGTGAATTTCAGCAGCGGTTACATGTTTCGCCCACAGAAATCGAATAACTGAGTGGACTTCTTCGTGAATGTAATTTTCCAAACGAGTCGCCATTTGTGTGTACATACAACTAGCGCCGTAGGTAGGGATGGCTGAAGCGCTACACAGTTGCCAACTACATGTATTAAACTTATCACACATTCCTCATTCCTCTATAACAGACGAAATTCCAAAAATATCGTTATTGTAACTTTATTTTCCTTTCCTTCCTCTACTTAAGGAAGTCTGTCGTATGGTCACTTAAAATGACACATATTTACTGCAGTAATTTATCCTCAGAGTATAATAACAGACTCAACATCATGATAGGAAATTTCGCCCCATATCAGTACATACAGCCGTCACGCTTAACTGTAGGTACTGGTGCATATGCCCCTTTGAACATATGCTAAATATAAACGTGTACACTTCAGTACCATCATGGAGTGTACGCATCGTTCTTTGAGTGACAGGTAGTCGTACAGTATTCTGCAACAGGAAAACGGCATGTTTGTTGATCATTGCTGGATCCTTTGCGGACAAGCTGACACATTCGAATGACATAATCATACTGACAAGTAAACCTTACGTTTGGGTGAATCGAGTTGCTGACTGAGACACTTATGAGAAAGTAGTACTAAATGTAGTCAGAATTTCAGTGAAGTTATAGGTGCGAAGCTCCAGGGGTTTAGGAGATACAGCTACCAGAACATCACATGGAAGTACAGAATAGTCTTCATACAGTTGGAGGTAAAGGCCCTGTAAGACCTCTTGTAAAGACAAAAGGTGAATAACAAATATATGAGTACATATTAGCACTAGGAGGAAGTTATATAGTAAGGTTATACCAGACGGCGGCCATCTTGAAATCCGCCATTTTGAATTAAGGTTAAGTTTTTAAAATAGGAATAAAGTCATGTGATACATGATTTAAGGTGCAAATTTAATCAGAAGAACAATGGTGACGTTAATTTTGATTTACGTGCAATTGGTAAAAAGTTACAGGGAAATTAACTATTGTTGCATCATATGTATTAGTCCTTTACCCCACCTTGTAAATTTTGTGTTAATGATAATAATTAAATAAAAAGCAAGTGGATAAATATTAGGTATATGCTAAGAGTTGCCTAGACGGCGGCCATGTTCAAATCCGCCATTTTGAATCTGACAAAAGTTTTAAATAAAACGCATAACAGTGACACCTTATTAATAGCAAATTTTACCATAAATCCAACGGTATAACCATTTTTGCTTTATCATTAAGCAGCGCAAAATTTAACGGGAATAGAGTAATGCAATAGATGACTTCGGGCTAGAAGTTAATCAGAAATACAATAGTGACGTTACAATGTTAGTTGATTGATGAGCAAAAATGGTTATACAGTTGGATTTATGATAAAATTTGCTATTAATAAGGTGTCAATGTTATGTGTTTTGTTTAAAACTTTTGTCTGATTCAAAATGGCGGATTTGAACATGGCTGCCGTCTAGGCAACTCTTACCATAGACCTAATATTTATCCACTTGCTTTTTATTTAATTATTATCATTAACACAAAATTTACAAGGTTTGGTAAAGGACTAATACATATGATGCAACAATATTTAATTTCCCTGTAACTTTTTACCAATTGCACGTAAATCAAAATTAACGTCACCATTGTTTCTCTGATTAAATTTGCACCTTAAATCATGTATCACATGACTTTATTCCTATTTTAAAAACTTAACCTTAATTCAAAATGTCGGATTTCAAGATGGCCGCCGTCAGGTATACCCTTATATATGACTTCCTCGTAGTGCTAATATGTACCCATATATTTGTTATTCACCTTTTATCGTTACAAGAGGTCTTACAGGGCCTTTACCTCCAACTGTATGAAGACTGTTCTGTACTTCCATGTGATGTTCTGGTAGCTGTATCTCCTAAACCCCTGGCGCTTTGCACCTATAACTTCACTGAAATACTGACTACATTTAGTACTACTTTCTCATATGTGTCTCAGTCAGCAACTCGATTCACCCAAACGTAAGGTTTACTTGTGAGATAGAAGATTAATTGAATTATTCCCTCGTGTATTAAAACCATCAAATTTTAAAAGAATTCTCACAATTATGTTTGTATATTGTGTTTTGATTCATCCTACTTTACATAAGCTGTGTAGAAGCTTTAGCGTTATGATTCTAATTGTTTAAAGATGAACTGTTTTATGATGACGAAACTTTTATTTGTTTTTTGTTAATTTATACTGTAGATATAAATGTTTGTGTAATTTTATCATGAACGTAAGCTTAAACAATCTAAAATAAATTAATTGTAAAAGTTGCTTTCACAGTATAAGAGTAAATTGTTTATTCACGTGTGCATTCATTTTAAATGTAGTTAAATCTCTGTACATTGGGATTCCAAATAGTATATTAAAATAATATAAACAAAATATGCTGCAGCAGGGATAATACAAATATTCCTTTTAAAAGTGTTTGATAGTTGCTTCCTACACATGCATTTTAGATATGGATCTGTTTGTGTAAAGACTCTAATATTTCTATGTAATTAAACAGACATTTGATACAAAGTTATTAAGAGTTGTAATAATTCTTAGGAAGAGAATGGTATAAACAGTTGCATTTGTGGTAAATTGTTTGGAGACATAACGCAATTTGTTGGTGTTGATGTGAAAATTAGAAAGTATATTTCTGAGCTTCTTGGATCTATGGCTATTTTAACCCGTTACGTATGCGGAATAACATCCTTGAGCGTTCACACTATCCGGGAAAGTGGAGAAGGAAGAACGCGGCCTAGAACTATTATGTTAGGTACTATCCCGACATTTGCCTGATGTGATTTAACTTTTCGGGTTCTTTTGGCTGCAAAGGCTTTTACAATGTCCTCAAAAGATAGCTTTGAAGTTAACTTATGCTCTATGAATATGATCCTAAGCTTGGCGAGTCGTTATTGTTCTGTTAAATTTCTGAGGTAATATTTTATGATCTGTAGCTTGCTAAAACTCCTTTCGTTGCCTTATAATGAAAATAAATATTTGCCTATTTTTCCATACCCCAATCCGCCGCGCTGGACACAAGCCCCCTTTGTCCCCTATCCGCGTCACTGCTTATGAAATATCGTAAGGGCAGGTAGACGAAGGAAAAGCATTACTTTTAAGTTCCCATAGGACTTTATTACATTAAAATCTATCATAATGTAAAAAAAAGTGGATATTGTAAATAATAATAAAAGCCACAACAAAACAAAGAATGAAATGGATTTTGTTTCTGAAAGAACTGAAAAATCTGATCCCTGTTAGATCAACATTGAAATCAATATCTTGCCATCAGCTTTGCCCATCCACGTCACTTACATTCGCATTTCGTGTCCATTTTGTGTCTTTCTTTGTGATCGTGTCATACATTTCTTCATTACTTTAAAAAAAACTGCATAGTGAATGAATTATTGATTTGCTTCTCTCTCATGCAAAAAATGAATATAAAATATAGAAGCTTAACTTAAAAATATAAAAACGTAGATTGATGATTAAAGTAGATAGTAATAATCTTCCTTTAAAAACTAACACAAAATTAAGACAATTTCGAAGTGCTAATGAAATTTATATGTAAATTAAATATTTCGCTTTCTTCAGAACCTCGGAAGCTTTGTTCTAGTTTTAATCCTCTTTAAAGGAATTAAGATGAATTTGAATGGTAGGAGAAATTAACCGAGTGAGAATTTCTTTCCGACGAAACAACTTATAATTCAAGAATCGTTTCCCACTCTTGTAGAAGCAGACGGTTACTATCCATAAAGTAGTTTGATATGAACATTCTGTAATTGAAGAAACATAGGTCATCAAGGTACAGAGTTACAGCCTTGAAATCCATTTACTCACTTTGTTAATAGAAGCTAGGAATATCTATCTAACTAACTAACTCTAGGGTCTATGGAACCCGGAGGTTCAATGCCGCGTTCACAAAATCTCTCCATTGACTTCTATCCTCAGATAATTGGATCCAGTTCTTACTGTGTATTCCTAGTTTCGCGAGATTCATATTAATATTGTTCTCCCATCTGTGCCTAGGTCTTCCTAATGGTCGTTTTCCTATTGGAATTCCAGTTAAAACTTTGAAAGCATTTCTACTTTCTTCCATTCTAGCTACATGACCTTCCCACCTGATCCTCCTAGACTCGATGACCTTAACAATATTTCGTAAACCACATAAATTAGGCAGTTCTTCATTATGAAGTTTCTGCCATTCACCATTCCCATTCCTCTTGAATCCGAATATTCGTCTCAGGATCTTGTGTTCTAATACTTTCAGGATACGTTCCTTCTTCAGTGTAGGCGGTCATGTTTCACAACCATAGAGTGCAACAGGCATGATTATCGTTTTATATATTTTAAGCTTCAAATTCCTCGACAGAATTCGCGACGACAAATGATTTTGAACTGAATAATAACACGAGTTCCCTGCTTTTAGTCGACATTTAATTTCTTCGTGGATATGATTTTTGTCTGTTAATATTGATCATAGATATTTGAAAGTATCCACCACCTGTGTGTAGGAATATCCAATGTTTCAAAAAATTTTCAATAAAGAAGAAAAGACAACGCACACTAAATTTCCAATACACACACACACACACACACACACACACACACACACACACACATATATATATATATATATATATATATATATATATATATATATATATATATATATATATATATATATATATATATATATTTGGTTAACAGGAACTAGGAGCAAAAAATGAAACATTCCCTTTACCAGTTACCGTTAGACATGAAGTACGAATTAGCAATTGATAAATTATAGAAATTTACAGGTATGTTACACTGTAAAAAATCGGTGTGTTATTTCAACGATATATATATATATATATATATATATATATATATATATATATATATATATATATATATATATATATATATATATATATATATATATATATTACTTCAATTATTTTTGTCTCTAAAAAAACCGGGGACTAGGCCCCCGGCCCTGGGCTAGATTCGCCACTGCGTGTTGTCTCGTTTTGTAAATGTATGTGCACAATTTACATTACTAAGCTTTTTTTGTATCATCTTTCTTCTAGAAGTTATCCGAGTCCTACCGCTTCACAAGAAGTCCACAATAGTTACCGCTTCACGAACGTCCCACGGTTATGCCGGCTAGGCTAAAGGAGACGGTGATGATGAGAAATTAATAAAATTGAGGAATGAATGAAGTGGGAGGAAACAGGAGAACCGCGAGAAAACCCACACACATTGTGTTTATCTACTACAGAGCTCACTTGGCGGGAGCTGGGATCGAACCAAGGACCCCATGCTCCAGAGATGAACGTTCTACCACTGAGCCACTGTACCTAGTTTATTATTGGAGTTTACAGTGGTGGATCTAGAACGTAAAATGGCTGCTAGAACCCTCACTCTCATAGGTATATCATGAGTTTACGCAAATTATTTTAATTTGAAATCTATTTATATATTTGGTTAACAGGAACTAGGAACAAAAAATGAAACATTCTCTTTACCAGTTACCGTTAGACGTGAAGTACGAATTAGCAATTGATAAATTATAGAAATTTACAGGTATGTTACACTGTAAAAAATCGGTGTGTTATTTCAACGACATGCCTATGTGTTAACATGATTGTCTTAAAATATAACACAAACAAGTGGTTAGAACAACTCACTCTCCATTTGGAGTTGTGTGTCAAATGCCGGTAGTTGAA
This sequence comes from Thermobia domestica, assembly GCF_964235325.1. Lineage (NCBI taxonomy): Eukaryota > Metazoa > Arthropoda > Insecta > Zygentoma > Lepismatidae > Thermobia > Thermobia domestica. The sequence goes on along the minus strand of NC_137468.1, from coordinate 174,220,595 downwards.
ATGATACACATCCTGTGTGTTAAATTAACATTAAGTGTAGATTCTTCGGTGTTGTTTTGTGTGTGATTGCCAAATATGTTGGGCATCTAATTATAAAGGCTTATGAATTGAAGCTACAGACAAACACAGTAGAAAGAAATACTTAAACAAATCGAGGTATACGCAAAATTTCATCTCCCACATTTGATGCATTTATTGCTTCTTTTTCTAAGCCATTGTGTACTAGAAGCAACAAACGCATCAACTTTTTAGATGGCAACTGTCGATCATTTGAAAGTGAATATGGAAGAACTATAAAATAAAGTAAATAGATAGTCGTCATTTTGTTATAAAATTAGGTCTACATGGCAAGCAGATTTTATCTTACCCCGAAAGGTTATCGTCGAATATACGCGGCTTAAAGAAGCACTCTGATTAGCCAAATAAAAAAAAAAAAAAAACCCTCAACAATTTATTCCTCTACAATCGACGTTTTCTTCATTGCTTCCGTGGCCTAGTCAGAAGAGCACGCGGCTAGTAATCGAAAGGTTGGTGGTTTGTGCCCTCCCCCCGCCACTGGAGTATTTTTTTACTTGTTTAAAGTGTTTTTTTTTTAACTCAGCATAATGTAAACACATTACGTATATAGGCGAGTTAACATATTTTGAGGGAATAATTTTCTGGTTCATTAACGCTTACGGCACGGCTCAACACTGGTTGTGTGTTAAAGACATAACACAACCCCTGTGTTAAACGGCAACACCGCAGGGTATGTGTTGAATTAACACAAGTTGGCAACAATAAACCTGGATGAAGAAGATGTTGTAATGACGAGGAAATTAAAGTACTTGGGATCAATACTGCAGAAAAATGCCGGAATAGAAGACGTAAACAGCTGAAATAGCAGCGGTTGGATAAAATGGAGAGAAGCAGCAGCAATATTGTATGACCTTACGGTACCAATATGCCTTAAAGGAAAATTTTATAGAACAGTAGTGAGATCTGCCATAATATACGGAACAGAATGTTGGACGACGAAGGAGAGAGAGGAACAAAAGTTGGATGTTGCGGAGATAAAGATGCTGCGATGGATATGTGCAATGACGCGGAAGGACAAATTTAAGAATGAACAGTAAAGGTGAGATTAGTAGTATAAAAATTGCAACAAAGTAGACTGAGATGGTTTGTACGTGTAAGAAGAAGACATTTGGAATACGTAGCTCATCAAGTAGATGCTACAGAATTGAATGGTAAACGAGCCCGAGTCTGGCCAAAGAAGAAGTGAGAAGATTGTGTGTTAAGAACGCTATGGTACAGTGTAGTATCACAGCGGATATGAGACAAGATACAAACAAGTAGAGAACAGAGATCCGAGAAGCAGACTCCAGATAACTGGGAAAAAAGAATCAGAAAAAGAAGAAGTTCTCGTGCTTTCTTAAGCCTAATTCGGAACCGAGAAGAGTCTCTGTTTTGACAATCGTGATCGGTTATCATTTATTTTGATCCAAACAAAATCTATGCGTAACTCATACATAATTATGATATTGAATATACTACTGTATTGGTCTTTATGGCTTTTGCTTCTGTACTTTGATGTGCAGAGAACAAACATTCGTGGATATCAGAAGCAATGTTTGTCGACCATTAACAACAGTAATCAACGACTGTTACTTTCAATAGTCATGAATAACACTTATATGGGCTATGAATAACGCTAATGGCACTTGCACGCAATACATTAGATCGACACATCGTAATTGAAACAGCTTTCGAATGAAAATTGATAGTTTATATATATATATATATATATATATATATATATATATATATATATATATATATATATATATATATATATATATATAAACTTCAAAAAAATTACTTGCGTATATTTGAATATTTGATTGATAAATATTCACTCTTTCTCCTAATTGAATTTTTAAAATAAATATTCCATGCCATTTTTCTTGTTATTGAGTTAAATTTATTTATTGTTTATACTACATGTTTAAACGTCAAATTAATAATAAATTATATTGTTGTCTCCGAGATGCTTTTTCAGATTTGTTAATTAAATTCCGATTTCGCATTGCAATCACAGTCGTTGATAGCAGAGCTATCTTTCTCAAACAGGCATTTATTAGTTTAAAGCAGTCACACAAAATTTTAGGAAGTTATCAGGTGCATATTGCTATATAATTATTACAAAGAAAATTTTACGGACCCTTCTGTTGCATATTACCCAAACAATTTTACAATATGACCTGTTGCATATTACCCAGTCATTATCACACAAAATTTAACGAAGTGATCTCTTGCAACCTTTATCAGAATCAAAATTTTATGAAATTATCTGTTGCATATTAGCCAATCATTACCAGAGACAAACTTTTACTATGTTATCAGATGCATATTACTAATTATTATCAGAAAGAAAATTTTAGGGAGTTATCAGTTGCATATTAACCAATCATTAACAGGATCAACATTTTCGAAGTTTTCTGTTGGATATTAGCAAATCATTATCAATGACAAACTTTTAGGAAGTCATCAGATGCATAGGACTTATCATTATCAGGAAGAAAACTTTATGGAGTTACCAGATGCATATTATCTAATCACTATCAGAATCAAACTTTCACGAAGGCATCTGTTTCTTATTACTTATCATTATCAGAAAGAAAACTTTACGAAGTTATCAGATGCATATTACCCAATCATTATGAGAATCAAATTTTTACGAAGTTATTTGTTGCGTATTTCCCAATCATTATCAGAGACAAAATTTTATGAAGTTGTCAACTGCATATTACAGATCATCATGAGAAAGAAAATTCTACGGAGGCAGCAGGTGTATATTACCTAATCATTATTAGAGACAAATTTTTACGGAGTCAAAAGATGAATATTGTTCCCTACTGTACATCCCTTCCTGTTGCCAATATCACTGTACAGAAGTTGATTCTTACAGAACATTGCACCGTGGCATTTTTTAAAAAGTCTCTGCTCTATTGCTTTTAGTTAATCGACTTTGCGTTTGCATTACAGAGATCAATGATTGGTGATTCATGTATTCTTTTAGATTCTGTGTCGGTTTTAGTATTATTTGGACCACTATTGAGTCGACTGAAAACTGATGAAATTAACAGTAGAAACATCCATTGGGAAATGTAAATGCTGGTGTAGTAATTCTACCTGCTATAAGTCAAAGTTAAACCATGAAAAAACTGCTATATTTTTAGTAACTTTACATGTGATGTAAATATATATTTTCTTTGTTAAAAAAACATTTGAGTAAAATAAAAATACTTCATGTAATGTTATAGTTTTCTTTTTGTCTGCATATTTTTTATGATAATTTTGTATATTCAAAAGTTTTAAGGTGCCATACTATTGCTGTACATTATTTTTTTTTTTTTATCTCTGTCACGGAGGGCGGTAGATGCTCATATATATTTGTATCTGCTGGTCGTTTCTTAATGACTATTCATTTTTTTCCCACGATAGACAGCTTACTTCTGATACGTAGGGCTCCTGGTTCGAAACCCGGCTAAGTAAGTGTGTAATGGACATCTTGGTCATGAGTTTTCTCGAGGTACTTTCATTTCCCACCACACTTCATTCCACAATTCTTCCATTATAATTCACTTGACTTAACCATGGTCTCCCTTAGCCTAAAGACGATATTTTTCAACATATTCATCGTTCAAGTTGAGGCACTTGACATAACGTTTTACAAGGTTTGAAATTCCTTCCGCAAAAAAAAAAACAAAAAAAAAACCCTCCTGCCTGTGAATGAAGCCACGCGCTAACAACATTGTGAAGTGAATTGCCATGTCGAAGCAGTGCGACGCAAGCCACTTTCATGCGCCTGAAGGTAGAACAGAAAGTTCAGATATGGTGAACCGACGGACTTCACGGACAGTTTTGTCAATTTACTGCACGGGTTCATTGCTGATTACAGATGGGCGTCCACGGCTTGTCGTATTGTGCACGTTAGTACCTCCGTCTTCAAAAATGCAACATCGTTGATGTACGACACCTTCACTTATTTTGTTTGGTCCGTAAACACCACAAATTTACGATGAATTGCAGCGGTTGAGTGATTTTTTCGAACTCATAAATCGTATTGCTGCATGCACTTCACATTTGGCGGGTTTTTCTATTGGAGTGTTCATTTTCAATTGTTACAGTGGACGAGCGAACTGCAACACAATCTTCTTCTTCCACTGCTCACTATCTTCTGAACTACTACCAGTTTTGCCACAGTCCTAGCTCTGAAGTGGGCTGAAAAATAGTACCAAATTGAAACAAAAGGGGCTGAATTCATTATTTTATACAAGTGTAATACATAGCTGTATAACATGAAACTAAACGAGATAAAGTTCTAGAACAGTCTTCCCCCTCTTTCAAGAGTCCAAACCAAGAAAGTGCTCTTTCTAGAAATTACTTTTTAAAAACACCCAAACAGAAGGACCCGAACAACCATGTGAAGCAAGACAATGTTTTTTGTTATAAAATATTACTAGTTTTATTAGAGTTGCTGTGGCAGTACAATGGATAAAGTGTGATTTATGATTTAATTTTTTTTTTTTTTTTGAAGTTTAAATATTGTTTGCTGTTTTTGATATTTAGGTTACGAGCTATTTTTTGTAATTAAATTTTACTTGCAAGTTAATTTTTACCTTGTGTTTTGTGTTTTAATGCAGCCACGGAAACTTTTCCAACGGTTTCTTGTTGACTTGTAGGAAAACACAGGTTTATTTTGTTTAACATTGGAATTAAAGTTTTTTTTTTTTTTTTTATTCTCCCAACGTATATTGTACTAATCATGGGTAGTCATTACACATGGAAGTAGAGGAAACTTTTCTCGCACGTAGGAAGTATAACAGAGGTCGCAAAAATTAAATGGGAAAACAGTTATCATCTTCGGTATGTATTGTAAGGAAAACAAATGCGCCTTTATTTCGAAGTGATCAATAAACCAAACCAGTATTATGGCCATATATGAAAAAAAAATGTATGAAACGAGGAACAAATCAATCATCTCCGAGTTCCTGTGTGAACAGTACGTTAAAATAAAATATTAAAATATAAATTATTGCACCATAGTCTCATTTTATTTCACGACTGAAGAAGTATAATAGAACCTAAGAAGAATATAAGGTAAGTAAACTGATATTTGTAAAAAAAAAAAAAAAAAAAAAAAAGTAAAACCAGTCCAGGGTCCTAGAACCTTCCCTGAAAGACATCACAACACATTATTAATAAATGGTGCTGAATTGGGTAGAATTGTACCAACCTTTTCACAAAAGGGGCTGAAAATGCCAGCGTGGTACCAACGGGCCGATGAATAACAAAAAGGGCAACACTGACAACACGGGCAACACTGACTACTACACACACCACCACAGGACTGAGGTCTGCCTGTGGACGCAACTCGTCCCGCCGTTTCTCGCACATGCACGAACAGAGGTCCTTTCCCGAATTACCTTTGTATATTCTGTGGATGCGTTCTTAGAGTTAATATGACTGTGGTTACTTGTGAGAAATATGGTCCCGATCGTGTCATTTACTATCCAGTTGTTATAGTGTAAACATGTCTGCTCCGCTAGTCGTTTGCACCAAAGAGGAAGAATAAACAGTGATCCGATTTCTCTGATCTCAGTAACCTTTTATCTCAATACGAGAACAACTTCATCACATAAATTATTTTTTTGTGGATTGAGAAGTTTTAAAATATGGATGGAGAATTGTAACGCAAACAAAGAAAACGGAATATGCACCAACCTCCACCACGAACGACAAGATTCAGGATTCTTGAGGGATGGTTCTGGCGAATATGCGAGTTATATCCTGACCAGCGAACGAGTGCGGGCGGCCGGTTTTGGAACTAAAATACAAACAACAGTGTTTCTAATCGGATTACTTGTAATTAATCTATCACAGTTGTTTTTGCCCTGTTCATAATAAACCACTTCACGCATATGTTCAAGTTAAGACAAACACAATTTCAAAAGTTATGTAAGTTATTTTCAGAACATTTTAAGGGACTGCAAAAAAAAAAAAAAAAAAAAAAAAAAAAAGTACATACACCCTCCATATTAATTTGGCAATACTTGCGAATAAACTAACCTCAGTGTTGTACAAAGGAACACTGAGAACTTCGTAGCATTAGAGTGTAAGGAATTCCTAATTCATTTGTTAACGAAACCTCGAAGTTCATCTTTGTGAATCAAAGTTATCTTTGGCAACTGCGCTTTCATTGTTTAAAGCAAGTTTTATTGTGTAGTTTCGAGATAAGGCGTTTTCGAAATTGCTACCAATTTGGACCATGTGATCGATTGATTGACAGTACTTTCAGTAAGAAATTTACATTGAGATCATTTTCGGATGTGCTGCAAAAGACTGGTGACAGAGAAACTGATAATCTAACCGCCTCCGAAGGAGATTTGGATCCGCCCCTAATTAAGATGGTAGATAAAGATAACTTTCTCTGATATCTAACCTGTCATTATTTAGCATGGTTTGGTAATTTAAAAATCCAGTATTTCTACCATATTTTGAAAAATTTATTTAAAAGAAATAAACCCAATGTTACATTGGGGGCGGTAGGGGAGCGATTAAAATTTAAAGTGGGGAGCCTGACAATTGATTTCTTATAACTCCAGTGAAATTCAGAAAAAAAACGAATTTCATATTAAAAAAGAAATACAAAATACATTTTCATGGTAACTCTTACATTCATTATGTTATTATAAAGTTAATGGTACTTTTGAAATTGATTAGAGTGAATAGATATGTATTTAAGTAACAAAACCACTAGCATAAGCTTTTCAAAATATCAAGTTAGAAGAACGAAGTTTGTCTTCCATTGCCATCTCATTGCTCAAAGACACCGGCGATGAAACAATTGGCCGGAAATCATGCGGCCGCTTCTTACATCAAATCATGAAGAAGAAGTGCCAATGTTAGGTACGTAAGTTCAGTTCTTTTTTTTTTTCTTTTTTTTTAAGGATCCCCTCTTGGAACTATACGTAGCACATTTTAGTACTTACACTTGAAATAAAAATACAGCTGTTTAAAGACGATTGATTGCCTTTGTCTTTGAATTTCATATGTGCACACAGGATTTGTTAAACAAGACCGTACATCTGATATGTTTGAACTATATGCAACTTATGCTCACGGGCTAAACTCAGTCTTCTGAAGTCAATTGACAAATGATTATGTATTACGAACACAAGACAACACTAGGCTCCCAAGTTTCAAAATTATATTGTGTATGAAAACAGATAGTAGAATTAATTCTTTGTCACAAGAGACCTAGGGTCTGAAAGAAATTCAGAGGAAGTTCAAAGGGAATTTCTATACTCATAAATAAAAGTTGTGAATTTATTGTGTATTGAACAAATGATATTTATGCTTACATTACCCATACGCTGATGTTTTATCGATACTTTTATTTCACATTTACCAAAAGGCTGGATTACGATAATAATCCTAAAAGAAAGATGCATTGTAATCAGGTTTTACAAGGCAATCCCGAAAGACAAGGTATCCAATCCCGTAGCCCTTTAAAAAATTAATGAAAATTTCTTCTTCACTTCCTTTTCCCCCAAAGGGTTCACATTCATCGAAAAAATGAAATGAAATTTCTTTAGTTTAACGTCCCATGATTATGCTCTTTATGCTAGAGGAGACAGATGATTAATGAAAGTGAAATATTGTAAAATTAATTGTTGGGCTCTCACAGAACCACGTACAACAAAAACACATGCACTAGCCAATAGACCAACGAAGAGAACTTCACAGTTCTCGAGTGGAAACGTATCGGAATTCTTTCTTGGCTACAACTTAAGAAAATAATTTAGTTGTCAATCGATAGACCTACATTAAAACAAATACAAGCATCGCGAGCCTTAAATTGATTTAAACTTACAGTTACAAGATATTGCGCAAGTATCTAAGCTACCAACCCATAATTAATCTTTTAGTCATTAACATCTTATTACTGAGTTTTACAGGTTTCTACTGTTTTATAATGAAATCAAATAAAACGTAATCATTTTTTAAATATATAATCTGCTTAATACATGGTAGAAATTCACTTGTGTGCTATCTTGTTCTTAAATTGTTAATTTCCATGCATATGCCATTATCCACAATACATCTGCATTACTGCAGGAATAACAATTACTGCATTCAATAACAACTATACAATTTATGGTGTTCTTTATTAAGTGAAACGGATTAGGCTACTTATAACATGTAAACTGCAACTTTTGAAAATCGTTGGATACACTGCAGAGTGACGCTCTCCATTCCCCTGTCCCACCGCGCTTACCCAGAAACTGATGTAAACACAACACTAGCGCCCTCCACGAAAAACCGCACTAATATCCTGGTCAGGTAATACCATCGATGAGGTAGCCTCTTCTTTGAACATCAGTCATGGTTCTGCGTACAGACTTAAACGTGCAAGAACCAGCTTAAAAGTGTCTTCGCGATGAACTGAAAACATTTTTAAAAGTAGCAGTTCTTGGAAAGTTGGACCAAGTGATTGGTACGGGCTATGTTGAAAAATGATGTGTAGACTATATGTTGAATCCCTACCTTTGTGTAAATAAATCGTAGAAATAAAAGTGTACATAATTTTTACTCACCCTCGTATAAGACTTGTCATGCTTTTTGATAGTATAGTTTGGAAGTCTGAATTAGCAGATGAAAATCATAGGAAAATGTAAAGGTAGATTATTGTAAATGTCCTTTCTTCACTGAAAGTTTCATGCAAACAAATCGATTAAAGTTTCTGCATAGTTGATAGTAAAGAGAAGAGGAAATGTTTACAAACTTAGTAATATTATAAGGACAATTGTAGCGTTGCTGGACATTCAAAGTATTTTAACGAAAGCCACTTTTGTGGATTTGATTAAGGAGAATGTATTTCTAAGCCAGTGTACAGTATCACCTTCGAGATAGTTTATGTTAGAGCTAGAGCGAAATCTTTCAAGATTTTCCTTTCGTTAAAACTTTGTTTGAATACATGCTTAACAAGAACTTGTAAGTTAATTACACTGTTGTATTCTCTCGGAAATTTGTATAGCACATTTAGTAACTTTTAGCTAATTAGTTGATGTTGAATAATAAAAACGTAAAGAAAGATGTAAGATTTAATTTTTAGTTCTGTGACTTGCACCAAAAACTCATATTTTTGTTTTTAAGTAATTATGAAATGTTATTTATAAGAACACGGAAATTGTATTATACCTAACTAGAGATCTTTATAGACATTGGTTTAAAGCCATGAATACCTTGTTGTTGTTGAGTTGATTTTCAGTTTAAATGTTCCTTTCAGCAGCAAGGCTATGTGAGACGAGAACTACTGATTAATGTGAAATCCTAACAACATGAGCTCCTGCCAGGTATCGAACCGGATCTCCCACGCCAAAGGCGCGTACTCTAACCGCTTAACCACGAAGGAACTCGTGAATACCTTTCAATAGCATAACTTCGTACAACGCGAGAATTGTTCTAACGCGAGGTTTCTATTTTTGCACATACAGAGTGCGTTCAGTAAGTTCTGGAACTACCTCGAGGTAATATGCTTAAAGATGCCAGAAGAATGTATTAGTACTGTAGTTTGTTACATATATCCTTTTCTGCATCACATGCTTGCGGGAACGATCATAGAGAAGTTCTGGAACGCTTTAGGAAAGTTATTCAGTGTTCATAGGTTTCGGTAAGAAAATTTCCCTCGACTGACAAAATAATTTTCCTTTTTCTCAATAAATTTTCCCTATTTTGATGACTGTTCAGTTCCTATGACAGAAGTTAATGTGATAACATTAATTTAGTTATATTGAAGGAAGTACCAATCGCATTTGATTTTTTCATTTCCTTTTTGCTTTTGTTTCTTTTATTCTTCCCTTCACTTTTTTACAAAAAAAAAAAAAAAAAAAACGCGAATACACCCAGCTAACAATGACTAACACACACGTACACTACTGCTATTGTATTGGTTCATATCTGAAGAACAAAAAAAAAAAAAAAAAAAAAATTAAACATTTAAATTGGTCAACCAGTCTAGGCGAGAATTTTAGTGGATTTTCATGTTTTATCGAAAAAGAATCTATAATCGATGAATAAACCATAATCTAATAAAAGCAGCAAGTATGCATGTATAGAAGGATACGCTGTACAAATCGAGTCCAGTGTTGACTTGTGATGTGACGAGTTACACTACAATTGAAGAATGGAAACAGTGCCTCAGTGATAATGCGCTTACGTCTGGTGCGAAGGGTCCCTGGTTTAATACAAGGGAGTGTCTTTTGTGGTGGACAACATTGTGTTCGTAGATAGGTTCCTGAATCGTCCATTTCCTCCCACATTACCATCCCACCAATTTATTTCACAATCATTCACTTTCATTACCCACCAATCTCTACCCTACAGAGCACAGAGAAAATAATTTGTGTGGCATACGTAAAAACGTAGATTACATGCGTAAATCCTGTAGACTCTATTCCTTTTTTTATTTAATGTACGACAGTAGGTAACGTTCTGTAACAAAGGTATTACTCAAAGAGTATGTTTTCTAATACTTACCGTATAAGTATTCCATCTATACGTACTTTCCTTATGAAAGAAAAAACTGTATATAGACGATCAGGATTTTACATACGGATCGACCTACATGACATATAGCTGACGTATGTACCATATGGAAGACTGTTAGATACCAGACATCCTACAGTTCCATAATGCAACATCTAAGCAGGAAAAAATATTGTACGTATGGCGTATGAATAATGTATGCTTCGTATAGATTTCCGTTGTAAATATATGGAATCCGTTTATTTGTACAATATTCCGCTAACCGGATAACGAATTTTTCTAAGTGTGTGAGATATAAAACTACAAGATTTCATTATGTGGTAAAGGGCTAACCTCTGTTGCTAGGACTACTTAGTTCAATCCTAGACCATGGTAGTTTGTGGTGGGCAACATCTTGTTTTTTTCAGTGTTCTCCCGTTTCCTCCTACATCCTCATTCTACCAATTATTTAACCATTATTCACCTTGAGTAATCATATATCCTCACTAGAACCTTTGGACGAAAGACTGAAAAATTTCAATTAAAACATTTAATTTCATTTTATTTTTATTTAATTCCAAATGAAATGAAATTTTTGAGTTAACGTCCGACGATTATGCCTGAGAGGCCAAGGGAGACGACGATTAAACAAATGAATGATGGAAGAATTGGTGAAATGAGAAATTGGAAGGAAACGGAAGTACTCCGAGAGAACCCACGAGCACGATGTTGTCCACCACAAACATACGTGGCTCGGGATTGAACCATGAACCCCCCACACAAGAGGTAAGTGCTGTACCACTGAGCCACCTTGACCCCTTAATTAAATAATTCAGAAGACGACAAAAATAGAACCTATTTCTAAAGAAATAGAAATAATTTGTATATTGACGAGTCCTCGAAAAAGAGTAACAATGTTTATTTTATTTCCTAAATCATTTTTGGGATGACTTTTCAGGCGAGAAGAAACAAGAATAAAAAATAAGTCGGTAGGTTTTATATGAATGAAGTAACTTCGACATATTTAAAGTAAGTAGTAATAGCATTAATACTGATAAAAAGAAAAGAAATTTAAATTAATTGGGGACAGGTGCAAAAGCGCATTAAAATGCGTTGTTAATATTCATGGGATTCATGGGAATAAATTGTCTAGTGGGAAACACGTCTTGAGTCGGTGATGACTAATCTTTAAGAGCTCGTTTGTATTCTGAACTAGTTTGCATCGACAACAAGTTTAAGTTGCACAAAAATGGCGACTAATTCAAGAAGTTTAACTCTTATATCAACTATTTTTATCATTATAAGTACGAGTTATGCAAACATTAATTTATATCTTTCTTCTCCTGTATATATTGTATAATTTTTAAAGAAGTTTCATGTAGCTGATTTAGTAGCGCTCGTGGTGCAGGGTTTGACTCCAGGTGGAACCACGTAATAGATATTAAGTATTGGCTCTGTTACACAAGACAACTTGAATTAAGAAATCACGAACTTTGGTCTAGAAACCCAAACCAAAGGGAGATTGATTGTTGATTTTAGTTTAGCGTCCCGTGCAGCAGCGAGGCTATATGAGACGTGGACCTACTGATTAACGTGGAATCCAAACCACATGAGCTCCCGCCGTTAATCGAACCCGGGTCTCCCACGCCAAAGGCGCGTACGCTAACCGCTTAGCCACGAAAGAGCTCCAAAGGGAGATTGAAATCGACGTACTAATCATACATCATCATTCTAAAGGCGTCTGGTCAGCCTAACACATTTATGGTGTGTCTCAAGAATATATTTTGGTTTATTGTTCAAATAACTATTTGGCATAAGCAACACATGTGACACATCATAGTGTACATCAGAGTACTGTGTTCTTTTATGCGAATTGAGAAAACCTACATGTTGAATTGGCGGTTGCACAAACAAATCTTCAACATGGTTTACAGGTTTCAGAATTCTGAGATACGTTTTCCCTATTTGCGAATCAAAATTTGGACGAGATGAATATTCGGATCCAAGAGGAACGGGACTGGGGAATGGCACAAACTTCATAGCGAGGAACTGCATATTTTATCTCGTTTAGCAAAATTGTTAGGGTCATCAAGTCTCAGAGTCTCAGGTGGGCAGGTCATGTACCTAGAATGCTTTAAATATTTTAACGGAAAACCCAATCCTTTTGTGAACTCTGCATTAAACCTTCGGATTTCATAAGCCATAGAGTTAGTTAACGCAAAGTTTGGTAAACGAGACGCGGACAGTAGTTGGACAACGTGGCAGTAAAGCAACCGCTACCGCAACCACTATGATAAAAAGGACCTAACCGCATTATGTAAGATATTTTTATGAGATAAACATTCATGCGAGCCCAAAGTAAGTGATATCATCAAATATGTGACTGACTATCTTCGTGTATTTTCTGCGAAAAGATCCCATGAATAGGATCGCACTGTTATATTTTTTGTTGTGATTCTGTGAAATTTGTTTATTTCGTACAGTTGATGTTTCAACTAGTGTCAATGGCATAAGTAATTAATGTAACTGGTTAATTAAAGCTGACAATGCAATAAAGCTAATAGTGTACTGTACTTAATGTTACACGAGTTTGTTGGACTTTGAATAGCCTCAGCGTTGTCACAGTACATCAAATATTTACACTCTAAAACATCCAAGTAATTGTAAATGGGAAACATCTGACAATTTCATGTACTTTGTTGTATGAATTTTGCATTACACCTTACTTTTCTGTTTGCGTTAAGATAAAATAAATGTTTTTAATCGTAGATACACGAGTTAAAATGTAACCAATACTGTTTGCTTACACAAAAGGAAGAAAGTGTTTACATATTTTTTTCTTTGAACAGATTGATAAGTTTATATTACGTTGTTTAGAGTGTTTCACAGACAATTCGGAAATATCTACCATATACAGGGTATCCCAAAAGTAATGGCAAAAAATGAAACCACAGATTCATAGCACCAAAATAAGAAAAAAAATATTTATATAACATGTAGTCCGGGAGTGGGCAGGGGCTGAACTAAACTGCTTCGAATGTAGGGGGAAAAGGAACTGTACATACACCTGCCAGCTTAATAATGATAGGGATTAGGAAGGAAGTTCAGAAAAACATAAAAATCATATCGGCTTGACATAGTAAACGCGTGTTACATAACTGGTACAGTAAAGATGGAACAGTAGAGATGGAAACCATACAGAAAAAGTAGTTATCTATGGCACTATTGCACGCAGGTGCAATGGGAGTCATAGCAAAGACTACTTAACATGCTTGCATAAGCTCAGAAGATATACAAGGTAGAAACTAGCACAGAGAGGGTAGAAATAAGAAGAAGTGTAACTAGTTGTGTCATGTAGTGAAATAATAGGTAGAATCCACAACGACGTACTGTACTTGTAATACAGTATCTAACAGAGTATCACTACAAACTACTAGGTTATACCTGCTAACAATAAACTTACCTACAGAAGATGTTCAAAGTGCTGTCCTTCCACATCTATACAACGTGCTAATTGTCGTTGCAGTGAGTTTTGAATGATTTCCTTCACTCCTGTTGTATTGCGTAACTGTTCACACTCATCTGCAGTACGGTTTTGTAACTCGACAAGTTCCTTCCCCCCAAATTCAAAGTTGCCTTGCTCCGTCCCTGTCCACTTTCGGACTATATGTCCTTTTTTCTTGTTTTGGTGCCAGGAATCTGTGGTTTCATTTTTCGCCATTACTTTTAGGACACCCTCTAGAGTGTCAAATATATTTTTTGAACATACACTAACCTTTATACCGGGCAGGGATTTGAACGAAATCGTAGACTGTTACATTGGCGACCCTGGTGTCCCCCTAATTATCACAGGGTAATGATTCGTACATCGTTGCAAAACTTATGAAACATAGGTTACAATGAGGTAGCAACAAGCAGACCTGTAGCCAGCCCAAAAATGTAGGGGGGCCCGACTGAAGTTAGGGGGGCCCGGTTCATCCATATTATAGTTCACTACCATACTATAGTTCATTTGCCAGTCTATCGTGAAAATTTTAGGGGGGCTAGCCAAAATTTAGGGGGTGGCCCGGCCCCCTTAGACCCCCCTGGATACGGGTCTGGCAACAAGAATTACCTTTTAGGCCTTTTAGACCAATTCAGTGAAAAGATACCTTGTTTTATACGGAACCGTCCTGAAAATAAATATAATTTACGTCAAAAAGCTCACTCAAAAAACTGGCCAACTTTGCCGCTCCCCTACTCCCACCATATAAGCAACAAGCACTTTTGCAGGGTATTAACGTGTAGTGGACTACTTCATTGCTTCACATACAAATTTTTATGACTTACCCCCAAGGAGGAGAATACTTCCAAAAAACCTGATGCAGAAAAGAAAAAACTCGAACTTTACCCTCTTCCCCTGCGCCGTGGTACCCCCACATAAAATGCATATTGACGGAAATCTTCATCCATCAGGAATACTTTGATACCAAAAGTACCTTCGTTGCTTTATTAAGGGCTGAGCTATTAAGGGTTAAAGCTTTGACGCAGCAGTTGCGTCCTTCGGCGTTTAAAGGCTAATGTAACTTGACATATGTGTAACATCGGTACTAAAAGGTGACGTCAAACTTTGATGTATCTTGAGCGCTGTTACAGCAGTCGCTTGCAACTGAATTCTCTGTTATGTGATATTAGGGTAGGATGGCTTTGTGATAGAGCGCTCACCTCTGGTGCGAAGTGTCTGTTCCTGGTTCGATGGCAGGTCATTTGAGTTTATGGTGAACTACATCGTACACGTGGGTTTTATGGAAGTTTACCTATTTTCTTCCATATTCTCTTTCCCTCAATTCTAAATTCATTTCATTTCCATTAATCATCCGCTTCCTTTATAGTAGGAAAACTAATCCTCTGAAATTTGGAGAATATTTCCCTTCCGGATATCAGTATATTTTCTGTTATTTTCAGGGCAGTAAGTATAGGTCATCAGAAATCAATAAAGGTTGTGACATTTTTAACCTCGTCGTGGATTGGCGTGCCAGCCATTTTCGAAGTCATAGGCCCTGTAACACCGTATGTGGGTGTAAGTCACATACAAAGTGTCTCAGAGAAGCAGTGTTTGTCACTTGTTATGGGTTTCCAAGGTTGCTGAGTTGATTAGAATACTTTTAACCTATCAGATGTCTGCTTAATTGTCCGAAGTCGTAATTTTTCCTAACCTATCAGGTGCATGCTTAAGTGCCCGCAAGTGTATGTTTAAGTGCTCAAAGTCGTAATTTTTCAACCTATCAGTTGCATGTTTCAGTGCCCCAAGCCGTATTTTTTAACCTATCAGGTGCATGCTTAAGTGCTCGAAGTCGCCAATTTCCAAGATGAACACCGTGTAACGCTTCGAATGGATGTAAAACACTAAGAAAATATTTTGCAAAAGTAATATTTATGTCTATTAGTAGATTTTTGAGGTGGATGAGTTGATTAAAATAGTTTTTGAACCTGTCAGACGTATGGTTGAATGCGAAAGCTACAGTTAATTTTAATATGGCCGTCCTGTAATGCTTCATGTGGGTTTTAAATCCGAAAGAAGTCGTCCTACAAGTGTGAAAATCATACCTAATTTTAGGTTTACGAGATGGCTAAGCTGAGTACTTTCCTCTAAACACTAGATTCCATTTCAAGTAACTTCGATTCTAAAAGAGTATGTTACATTCCAATCAATCATACAATCTTAATTTATTGACGAAATATTCGTCCGCGTTCGTATGAAATCATTAAACACATTTTGAATCATAAGCGTTTCTCGTCGTTATTTAACAGCCTGTTACTTTATTTTACGAAAAAATAATGAACGATGAATAGCAATATTAAGAATAATAAGAAAGAAAAAGGAACTAGGCTTGCCGAAACATGAGGTATCATTCCCTCATTCACCGGGTAAAATTGATGGGAGTGTTCAATGAGGATGATAGCCCATAGGATACGAACTCAAGTCCTCTCAATTGCAAAATAATAAGAACTTCAACCCAATCATTTCGAATTGACGAGATATGACGTAGGATGCACAGAGAAATCGTGGGGAGAAACATGTTGAGGAAAAAAGAGGGGAGGGAAGTGAGATTGAAGACAGGAAGTGGAAGTGCAAGCGTTGTTAATATACGCGCAGTCTATGATCCACTGGTGCAAATCCCGAAGAGGATGAGGGGGACATGCCCCTCCAATCTTGGAACTGGGAGTACTGCCCCTCCTCAATAATCTGACTTGAAATGTGCTTTTGGGGAGAAATGCGATGGTTTGTGTCCGATTGCCACAAAGGAAACTGAGATGAAATTGATGTCTCTCCAGAATAAGCTTCAAAAATTTTGTCCCCCTCCCAATGTTGAAGACAACTACTCCCCCGTGGCTCCTTCATGGCTAAGCGGTTAGCATACGCGCGTTTGGCGTGGGAGACTCGGCTGGTTCGGATTCCACGTTAATCAGTATTTCCCGTATCATATAGCCTAGCTGTTAAAAGGGACGTTGAAAACTCAAAATCAACTGAACTCAACTCTGCTCCCCTGATTCTCCACAGCATCATTTTTCAGTTCATAAATATTTTAAACATCTTCGCTGCTATGATCCATATGTAATAGGACTGCAAAACAATCCAATACGCTATCAATGTTCTACTTTGCTGGACGTGGGGGCGTCTTTGGGGAAGAGTAAAGGGAAATGTACCTCTTGTCATTATAGTTATGTAAAATCCCTAACAGCATTCTAGGTTTTTATTAGCCTTATCCAGCCTTCAAAAGCCAAATCTGTAGGCTTGCACAATTTTGCATTTCCATGGCTGCAGACGTAACCAAGGCTATAGAAAACTTGCTAGTTCCTCGATTGGAAGATTGTTTCAGACATGACAATAATACATAATATAAGGCTAGCCTTATATTTTCTTTAAATTGACATATCTGCCACGCATGACATAAAATTTACATTTGGAAAAGCCATAAACGGTGAGAACCTCTAACGCTAAACCTGACATGGAAGCATTCTAACGCAGCCGTCATTCTTACATCTGGTCTAACGTCTAAGCATACAGAGCTTATCTATCTACGTCAAAGCTATCTGTATTCCTTGCATGACATGACATTTACGCTTGGCAGACCCATACACAGAGAGGATTTCTAAGGTTACGTATACGAAGGAAAATAAAGGACAGACTTACTGTAGAACGTGCTTGCTTACTGGAATCAATCGTACAATTATATACAGATGTAAAACATGGAATTTTTCTCCCCTAACAGCAAAGCTTGAAATGACGCTTCTGCTTGTCACCTCTTCTTTTTCTGAAAGCGATTTTTTCCTGCCTGTTACTTGTTCTCAACGTGTAGTTGATCGAGGAGGGTAGCAAACCGTGACGTCAGAGAGTATTTAGTTGGAAAGCATTATTTTGTCCATTAGCCTATACTCTCTCTATGCTGAAAAGTACATGTTGGCTTTATTCACATATACATTTATACGAATTTAATGGGAAAAATATCTAGACATGGAACTTCGGTGATCAAATCCATTTTTTGAACTACTGCTAAATGAATGTATCAATTTTACAATACAGTTTCCGATATCTTAACGAGACTATCTCCAGAATGCACCTGGAATAGGCTCCTCCTTTGGATGATAGGAGGGAAACAGGTTTTGAAGGGATATTATTGTTAAGCGTGGGCGTACTAAAAATGCAGGTGGGGTGCTGACTGCCACGGGTGCTGACTACCACAACCAATTATTGGTGCTGATTGCCAATATCAAGGTGCTGACTGCCACGATGGCGTGCTGACTGCCAAGAGCCTGAGAGAAAGTTGCTAGACGTAACATTACTGGACGCCAAGAAGCATGAAAGAAACTATATGATCCTTAGGATCGTGTTGTTCAGACCAACACCTAACAAAGGTAAACAGGTCTCTGTATGTACACTCATGTCCAAAATTATTGTCACATGATTATAAATATGTTGTTCTAGTAATATAATTTGATAACGAATTCGCCCGCTATTTCTTATAATGTTAGTATGTGTATAATCGGCAAAGACAAGTATGTGGTAAATTTCATGTCAAAAGAGCAGTAAATAAGAACAATAAAACGAAAATAAAATTTTCTTGTCCATTTAGTTACATTTTATTTTACTTATTATGATTTTCGTATTTATAATTCTTTTCCTATGAAATTTATCACAAATATAAATTTCCTGATTATGCACATAATATAAGTATTAAAAGTACTCTGCAAAATTATCAAATTATATTCTTACAAGAAGACAGTTATAGATATACGACAATAATTTTGGACATGAGTGTACTTTCAGTTTTGTCAGGGAGCGGTGCGTACAAAATTAGTACGATTTATGTGTTCTCACTTGAACTCTCTATGTCAGCATGAAGTGTGTACAGCTGTGCAAATTGTTTCGAGCAGCTCTTGAAAGTTCCATCAAAATAGCACTGCTGGCTGTACCTCACAAGGGAAGTTCAGGAGAAAGCATTCGGCTGCAAAGAAACTAAGCATTCCATTTGAAGTCCCAATTCATGCTAATTATAACAAGCTAATAAAATTCCTGTACGGTTGAGAACGGTTCAAGATATTCAACTTGGAAGTTTATATGAGAAAATGAGGATATACGCATTTATACGCGTTAGATACAACATAATCAGTAACGAATATTGACATACGAATTGAAAGCTATCGGAAGTAACAGAAAAAAGTGTTTCGCAATAACTAACGGGTTTGTTAGATACAATTAGTCATTACATTGTTCACAATAATCATAGGTTAGAGATGAAAATTGATCACTGTTGTTCTTCTGTTTTATGAAGAAATGACGCAGGCAAAATACTCCCTTGCACCATGAACATTTTGTATGTGCAATTGTGTTGCATCCGTCAAGGGAACAGTTCGCAGAACCAAAGGAAAAAGCAAATTCGACAAGTGATTCAAAAGTTATAGGCCTATAATTTGTTCGTAACCTGCCTTGCAGAACGCAAACTGAAACAACCCAATGTATCGCGGTGATCGGAAGTGATTCGCATGGACACGAACTTTATTTGATTGTTTCGTTGGTACATTATAACGTCCAGGTGAAGAAGATTCATACTATGTATATACAAATCTCCTGCCATAATCTTTGATTGATCGGAATCAAAACACATCAAATGGTTGCACAAATCGTGTGCAATTCTTTGGTATCTTCTCAACCATTAGGTCTTTGCCATCCGTCATGCAACTTGTAATGGACAATTTGTCTGTGAATGGACCCCAGTGATCAAGCAATAGCAAGTTCAAACCATCAGGACGCATTGAAACATGCATCCACTCATTTTCTCATATAAATTTCCAAGCTGAATATCTCGAACAGTTCTCAACAGGAGTTTTATTACCTGCTGTAATCAGCATGAATTGGTCCTTCAAATGACATGCTTATTTCTCTGCAGGCGAGTGCTTCTCCCAAACTTCCCTTGTCAGCTGGCTTCAGACCATCATATCCATTAAATAATACAATAAAACAATTAATATAAACAATGAAATGTGCAAACTGTACATATAACAGAAAAACATTCCCTTTATAAACATCCAAGTGTATGTCGTTCCACTTAGTGAGCAACTTTGTAACTTGTAGGATGCCACATAGATTTGCTGTGATGATTACTAAATTAATCCCTACTAAATTAATTAATAATTATAAATTTAGTATGAGGGATTAATTCCTCTCTTTCCAAATACAGTTTCTCCCAGGCTCGTGGCAGTCAGCACGCCGTCGTGGCAGTCAGCACCTTCATATTTGCAATCAGTGACAGTCGTGGCAGTCAGCACCAATAATTGACTGTGGCAGTCAGCACCTATCCAAAATGCATGAGGTAGTAGCCAAGGATGGGTAAAACCCGTTTTTGTAGAAACCAGTTTATAGAAAACCAAAAAAAGCAACGTTTTAGTTTTCTCCAAAACCGGTGTTTGATTTGAAGAACGAACTACAGTAGAACCCCTCTGATCCGTCACTTTTGGGACTGGGTGTATGGTCGGAACGCAAAAAAGGTCGAAGTATCAGAAAATACATAAAAATACGAATTTACAGTAAAATAAACCATCTCTGAACTCAAAAATGGCAATATTGGCTCGAGCACGATCGGATCAACCGCAGTGGCGAACCAGCCGAGGACTGAGGGGGGGGTTCTACTGTAGTTTTAAAGCCAAAATCTGGTTTGATAGAAAACCAAAGAGTTTATGACAGAAAACCGAAGCTGTTTTGATAGAAAATTGAACCGATTTAAGAAATCTTCTTACTTTTCAAAAACCCGTCGTGGTTTTCCTAAAAGCTAGAAATGGGAAACCTGGTCTTTGTGCCCATCGCTAGGTATAACATACTAGAAAATATGCCTGCTTTAATAAAACTTTGCTGCGTATGAGATGCGTTTTATAGTTTACAGAAAGAAAGAGTTTCCGCCATTCCCTCGTAACAACTTTTCTTTTTTAATCTTAAAATTGGTTAATAATCTTTTTAGCAACAATACTGAGAGCAACTTGACAAAAAATACCATTTGGCAGAAATACTAATTTCGCGTTGAGAGTAGCTTCATAAATAGAACCTATTGAAAGTGATATTTAATTCAGTCAGCGTCAATCTTCTCTTTTTCTGTCTCTTTCAGTTAGCTTGCAGAACGTGATATGTCACAGCATATTAATTATGTACTTCGCTCTGGCTTAATAAAGGTAGAAAAATTACCTGCTCGCACATAAATGAAGGGAAAAGTCTTGTAGCTGGTAACTCGTGTCTTCTTGCACCAGTTTCTTAGTGTCGAATATAAGAGAAAACGGAGAAGAAATATCTTGAAATTTAACACAGTAAATTAAAATAGCACCTACATGTGTGCGAGTCTTAAACATTTACAAATATAGTTCAATTCACAAATAGAAAATGATATGAAATTTCTTGTTTTATAACCCCACGATTATATTCTTTAGATTAAAGAATATGTTTAGTTAATGAAACATTGGCGGACCTAGCCCAGAGAAGGGGTGTTATTCTGCTGTATTTTTTTTAGTGGCAAAAATAATCAAAGCCATTATTTAAATATTTTTGAAAGTTTATATTAAACTCATGATATACCTATCATATTTGGGTTCTGGCTGGCCCCAGTTACCTTGTAGATCCGCCACTGTACTGAAAGTGAATAATTGTGAAATAATTGGTGGAATGATAATTTGAAGGAAACCTGGAGATATCCTGCAGTCACAGTGGTGATAACCAGAAACTCACATAGTCAGGAATGGAACCATGTACCCCTTACACCTAGAGTGAACACACTACCATTGAGCCACCCTGTACTTCGATCCGCAAATATATGTTTTTATTTTGCATTCTCTTTAAGGTTGACTGCCATGAGCATCATATGTGGTGCTCACCTTATTTCTCTATGGGGCCATGAGCACCATAGATGATGCTCATGTTTGATATCACAAATTACTAACCTATCCAGGTTGTTGAGCATCATATATGATGCTCATTGTCACAAATTACTGTGAGAGACCTAGAGCATCACTATGGTGCTCGGCTTCCATTGGTATATTTTTGGGAGAAACAAAATATCGCGACAAAAATGTGATATAACTATCTATAATCAAGCCAAAGGTAAGAACAAATTGTATGGCCTCCTGGGACCAGTACCCTCAAATCACCTTGGCAGTCAACCTGTTAAATTGTAATTCCACTGTTCACTGAAAGAAATCACATGGAATGAGGTCAGGTGAACTTGGTGGGTAGGTTAATAGAAAAGACTTTCTGTTTGTGCTATGAGTTGCCTAGTAGACAGGATAGAATTTTCGTGCTGAGATTTCAAACGAGATAAAACTTTTCCAATAGATACAAATACATTTTTGGAGATGAGATATCGCTTCCATGGTACATTTCGAGACAACATATCTCAATCGTTGTTCCTTGCGCATCCCGTTTGCGCAATTAAAAAAAATCAATGCTCCTAGCGAAGAAAAGTTACAACGCACTAAGGCACTGTAGCAAAACATTGGGGATTTCCTCAGTTGTTGACATCGTTTTCCATACTGTTTGTCCCGATGACTTCTTTATTTTTCGAGCCAAGTAGGAATGAAGAACGTCTTGCACATTTATACGTTGCAAGACCCCTTCATGCCGAAAATAAATAATTTTTGACTTCTGCCAATTGACCTAATGCGGCGTCGTGTAATTTGAGACCAAGTTTCAAAATAAACAATTTTATAAGATTCTCGAGAGAGGGAGGTTTTGAATTTTTTCCCACCTAAAAATATACAGTGACATAACTAAAGGGGGGGGGTGAAAACGGGGCTTTGCACTGGGCACCGGATGGAGGGGCGGAAACTGGGCAAATATTTATTTTCACCGTAAGGTAAGAAAAGGAGTTTTAGCAAACTAAAAGTCATTTTAAAAAATACCTCTTAATTTCTGAGATATTGTAATGTTAAATTGAACAGGTCAGTTAAAGGTTAAAAAGAAAACCTAAAGAATTTTAATAGGACTTACCAACCTTAGCATAATATCTATAGAACGAAAGTTAGCTTCAAAGCTATCTTTTGAGGACATTGTAAAAACCTTTGGAGGCAAAAGAACCCGCAAAGTTAAATTTTATTTCCAGATGTTATATCGATTTTAGAGTTTTGAAAAATGGCCTAGTATAATACTTAAGACAACAAGTTGGCTGTCGTAATTAAATAGTCTATTCTAGAGCAACAGACTATTGATTCATTCTATATGTATGCGCATCCCAATATAATTCCAAAAACATTGTAATTTGCAGTTATTATGATAAAACTATAAAAATATGTTAACCATGCTACTTTCAGATTATTTGGCAATCAAATACTAATTAGTTTTGTGTTTTATCTTGTACTAAAAATTAAGTTATGTACTGCAATTTTGAAATCAAGCTTTATACTTGAAGAAAAAATGGAATAGGAGAATTACTGTGTGATGCCAATATCAGGTGTAGTCGGAGAGCGTTTTGGTTTTGTTGGTAAAGGGGAACGGACACTAAGGTGAGTTCTTGCCCCGTGCAGCAACTAGCTTACTTGCGTCCCTGAAAATATGGTAGTGCTTAGGTGGTGAAAATTTGAAACGACGAGTTTTCTTGAAGTCATTCGAACGATTGTTTCTATCTACGTGAATACAGGTGAGTTTCGTTTCAAAGTACTAAACACGATAGACTTCGGAATATGTGAATACAATATTCAAATTTGAAATAGGATCTAGTACCACTATAACTACACAGAGAAAAATCCGTTCTCCGGACAGCGGTATATTGTATCAATATACGGTATCCTTTTGCTTACTACAGAAATCAGTACGGAGCATACGTTATCCGTATGCTACATACGCACTGCCCTTAGATGTTACATCATGCTGTTGCAGGATGTCTGACATCTAACAGTTTTCCGTATATCACATGCATATACTTATGTTACCTTCGTCAGCCATTTGTATGTGAGATCCTGACCGTCTACATTGTTTCATACGGAAAGTACGTATAGATGGAACACTTATACGGAAAGTATTATAAAATATGCGTTTTAAGTTATACATCTGCTGTACGTTAAGTCCAGAAACTACAGGAGATACTCATCTAACCTACCTTTTTAAGTACGCCACCTATAACTTTTTTCTCAGTGTACAGGTTGCCATAGATTATAATAAGATTAAAGAGAAACTCTGCTCTCCAGATGCTGAATCCGTATTTTTTTTAAAAAAAAAAACATTACTCGCTACCCTTTACTAAATTTGTTATATGGCAATTAAGGTTGAAACAGGAAACTTAATTTTAACCACTTCCGGTTTGAGTAGAGGGTTAAGGGAGGAGATAACACTTCCTCTTGGAAAGCTGTATCTTTTACAAATAAAAATCTATAAATGTTTTACAATTTTTGTACTAAGGAAACCAGTATCGAAACCGAAAGTACTACTAAATTTTAACCACTATGGTTTCGGTAGAATGTTGTGTGTTGTAATTATATGTTCCCCTGAATCAGTATCAGAAAACAGTTTGTCGCTATGTGTGCGAATTTCGCTGTATGGCAATAAAAGTTAAAATAAGAAATGATTAATTTAAACCACTTCCGGTTTGAATTTATAGTTAACGGAGAACACGGAGTCTATTCGTGGGAAACTGAACTGATTGGAAGAAACATATCTTGATATCTCTTACTGATATCTCTTACATATCTTGATATATTATCATTTGTGTTCAATAGCAATAAATATTGATACCGGAAATGGTTAATTTTAACAATTTTCGGTTTGAATAGACGGTTAATGGAGTCAACGAAATTTGTTCCTGGAAAACTGAATCGATTGTAGGAATCCGCTTCTTACCATTTTTTTTTCTCTATGGAAAATATTGAAACTGGAAGTAAATTTGAGGTAATATTTAAATTTGAGGAAATAAGATATAATATTGAAACCTCTTGCTTCTAGTACAGAATCGCTGAGAAAAAAGAAGCAACAAATACATGAAATTTGGTAGATAAATTTAGAAGGTAGAAATGACATAACTAATGAATAAGAATTAAGATGAATCTTTCATACATATGTTGTCAGTTAATTATTTACGTCTGTTAGGGATAAATAATAAGAACGTACTCAAAATGATGGATTTCACCAAAGGACAAACAGGGGTACATTTAACAAGTGCCAAATATATACCTTTAAAGTACTTGAGGTATATAAGGTACATGCCAGACACATACATAGCATGTACTAAATAGCCCAAACAATGCTCTGTACGTGACTGGAATGCACCTAAAGTGCTGTGGACGATATTTGCTTCTGCCGAGAACATACCTAGAACATACTAAGCACGTTCCCAGGGTACATGTCAGGCATGTGCCATGGGGCGGACATAGACTGTGACTATCACTTGCCATCCATGTGATTTCTCTCTCATAAATGCATAAGGCACATGCTTGCCACATTCTCAAGTACCTGAGGGAACCTGATAGGCATATGTAATTGTGCTGTTAGGGTTGAGCCGTCAAAAAATTCAAACTTCAATATCCACCCCGTATACATTGTCAGAGACCAAACTTCTTCACGTTTTCTACGTTATAACATTTCTAGCAGGGTAGCGTCCTCAAGGGATCCACCGGGCCCGCACCCCCCCAAAACCTTCCTAACTCAACATACGTTTGTACACCTTCTCAACAAAACTATACTTGTTTAACTGAAAAATGATTGATGTAGCATGAAAATTTGATCTTACTTCATTTGTACTGTTTCTCTTATAAAAACAATGTAATTCTATATTATTTTCTGAAAACATATCTGGAAATATTTTACAATTAGTTATCGTCTTGGGTGCAGAATAATATCCGTTCAATACTACATAGACGTAGTAGCTTGTAGTGTTACACCCCTTCCCGCAAAGTTTGGCCCCTCCCAACAAAAAACTCTGGGTGCAGGCCTGATTCTTAGTTGATTTTAATGCCATTACAAACATGGTAGAGTTTACATTACTAAATATAAGAATCCTTTAAGAAGAAAGGTTCCAATCAAGATTGTTTTCGAAAAAAAAGTAAGAGGCATATTGCTAAGATATAAATGACTGATTTCATGGTTTTGATACTGGAGAAAAGTATCCAATTACACTTTCGTACCCTCAAGATATTATTATTTTAGAGATGTTCCTGTATCTTCTGTGATAAAAAAAGAAAAGAAAAATACAAGCAATTTACGAAAGTTCTTAGACCAAGCTTTAAATAGCTTACGAATACACCACTATAACGTATGAACCTCAAAAATATACGTAAAGAAATCATCTATATAATGTCATCTTCTTGCACTTTAAGGGAAACTGAAAGTATCTGTTGAACTTAGAATAACTGTATTCAAGAGTTGAGTTAACAAAGTCTTCAGTTATTTCTTCTAATATTCAAACTATAGAAACATTGGAATTCTAAAATAACATTAGAGTGTAAATGAAAATAAAGATAATATTAGAGTGTAAAGGAAAATAAAGATAATATTAGAGTGTAAAGGAAAATAAAGATAATATTAGATTGTAAAGGAAAATAAAGATAATATTAGAGTGTAAAAGATAATAAATATAATATTAGAGTGTAAAGGCAAATAAATATAATATTAGAGTGTAAAGGAAAATAAAGATAACATTAGAGTGTTCAAAGATGAAATGTACGAGAGACAGTCAGGGAGTTCTCGAAATTTCGTTGTAACTATTCATTACCACAATACTCGTGTAGGTACGCATTCACTCAATCGCCTTCAAAATAAGTTCCTTGAGAATACACACACACACACACACACACTAGTTCCGTTACTCCTGCCATTGATGGAAACAACGCTGAAAGTTCTGTTTTGGTATGTTTCGAAGTTTAGCCGTCTCGGTAGTTTGGACGTCTTCTACAATGGCAAAATGGTTACCTTTAAGGCCCTTTTTAATCTTGGAACCTCCTCTGCTAGCCTCCTACTCACCGGATTTAGCACCAGCGAATTTCTGGCTTTTCTCCTCAAAGGTAACCGTTTTTTGCCACCATAAATACGACTTTCCGTGTTGTTTTCAGCAAAGGCAGGAGCAGTGGAAGAGTGTGTGTTCTCAAGGAGACTTTTTCGAAGGCAATTGAGTGAATGCGTACCTACATTGCGGTAATAAATACTTTCAATGAAATTTCGGGTAGATTTTGACTCCTCCTCGTATACAATACGAAAGATCTCATTAAGCTGAACAAAATATTGTGGATGAGTGTAAATCCTCATGCGTAGTTTCTGAGAAAACCTTTTTTATGATATTCCAAAAATTGGTCCTGTACGATTATCACGCCACCTTTAATATACAGGGTGACCCAAAAGTAGGTATATACCCCTGCATTGATCAAATATAACATTCTAACTTATGGGTTTATTTGCTTCGGCTGTTCCGGGCTTAAGGTATAAGTAAAAAAGACATTAAGAAGAAATAATAAAGAAGCTAGGTCTACCTGTTTGATAACAATAAGAAATGATACGAAATACAGTGAGCAGATTAGTACGGGACTGTATACCTACTTTTGGGCCACCCTATATAACCAATTCCGTACTAGAATATACCCTCATCAAGGGCGCTTAATGAAATATAGCCTAAAATTAAGATAAATTCTTAAATTTCAATTTTTTTAATGGTCAGTGGCGAATGTAGCCCGGGGCCTAGGCACCCCCAGTTTTTGAGCAACTAAAATATTTTAACCTATTACTTATATTTTTCGAATTTTTTTTAGTAAACTCATTATATACTTATCATAGTCTGGGTTGTGGTTGCCCTCCTCCCAGTTTTTACCTTCTAGATCCGCCACTGAAAACAGTAACAGAGTTTAACGTTAAGGCATATGAGATGTGTTCTAACAGAAAGCGAACTTTTGCTATAACATCTTTATTGCTCCTTGTACAACATTTTAAGCACTACCTCTCTCAAAGTAGTTCACTCGATTTGCAATACACCGTTCCTAACGCTTCTGCTATTTTTTTGAAAGCCTTCTGGAACGCCCTTTCTGGGATAGTGCACAGATCTCTTGTCGCATTGTCCTAAATCTCGTCTATGGTTTGGAAACAATGTCCTTTCGAAGTGATTTTAAGTTTGAGAAACAGGAAAAAGTCCACTGGTACTAGGTCCGGAGAATAGGGTGTCTGAAGGCACAACGGGAGTTTGATGTTTCGCGAGATAACTGAGGACGAGCAGCGAAGCGTGAGTAGGCGCATTGGCACGGTGCACTATCCAAGTCTGGTTTTCCCACAATTCAGACTTCTTCTTTCTGCGCACAACATCCCTCAACCGCGCTAAAATGTCGTGGTACAACTATTTGTTTACCATCTGCCCACGTTATAGAAATTCATGATTGACAATGCCTTTCCAATCAAAAAAACACAACCAACATCACCTTCATATTTGACCATTCATGCGTGACGTTTTAGGAGAACGAGACCCAGAATGAATTGAAAAAAACTATTGAAATGTCCCTGTAAATGTTTTGCCAAGTTTATAGCAAAATTTCATATACACACATTGTTCTTCAGGCTTTTTCTTTGTCACTGTATCATTAATCCGACGAACAGCTTGTACACGTACTTACTTCCGCGGCTGTAGCTCGCCAACTAATGATCAAAGCAAAAGGCGCCAAATGACAATTTACTATCAAACCTGCCGCTAGGTGCACTTGATATCCGTAGCGCACTCCATCTGCCTGTTGGCGCGCTATTTCGAAAATTTGGTTACTTTTTGAATTCACCTCGTATATAAATCAATACATAGCATTGAGTTGAATAAAATGACATACCTGAAGAAGACAAATTCTAAAGCGCCGTATTTGAGAAAATCGAGAAAAAACTAATTTTATGACACCAAATCGTTTTTAAGTTACTGAAAAAAGTCTTTAAACTTACTTTGGAATATGATAACAAAATAACAGTGTGCGTTAGTTAGATCTTTGAATGGAATCAGGGTGCAAATAAATAAATAAATAAACAACAAAATAAACTAATTTAATATATGAGGGTCGTGTCATAAATAATCTACAGGTTGGTAACATTGTGTAATCAATGATGCAATCTCAATAAACTTTGCGTCATTTGAACTTCAATTCATGAGGCAGCAAGACACTATGCAAACAAGTATGTGTGTTTTAAGAGTGAGTTACGTTACTTTGCACAGTTCTTGGGATATAAGAATAATACTAAAAATATAGTGGAAAACTGTAAATTTATTTATGCATGTACACCGAGATTGTTGCATTTAGCTTCGAAATAAATAAGTTCTAGTAGCTAATGTTCTCGTCTTTGGTGCGAGAGGTCCCGGGTTCGATTTCCGGTGAGGACACGGTCGAAAAAGTGTGAAACTTTTTTTTCACACCAGCCATCCTGAGTGAGCTTCCTCATTCACACCCGGCAAATGCCGGGATGTTCCCTCAGATATAGGTCGTAGGCCGCTTCCTTCCTTTCCCAACCCTTCCTTCCTCCCCTTTCATCGGATACTGTGATCGCCGACGGACATCATCCCTCATACCGTGATGGGTTAACATGGCCATAGATGCCGAAAGCCCAGAAATCTAATTCCTAATCCTAATCCTAGTGACGGGCTAACATGACCATAGATGCTGAAAGCCCAGAAATCTAATTGCTAACCCTAATCCTAGTGACGGGCTAACATGTCCATAGATGCTGAAAGCCCAGAAATCTAATTGCTAACCCTAATCCTAGTGACGGGCTAACATGTCCATAGATGCTGAAAGACCAGAAATCTAATTGTAACCCTAATCCTAGTGACGAGCTAACATGCCCATAGGTGCCGAAAGCCTAGAAATCTAATTCCTAATCCTAATCCTAGTGACGGGCTAACATGGCCATAGATGCTGAAAGCCAAGAAATCTAAATTCTAAATCCTTAGATATAAATAAGTTATTTCAAAATAGTACAACATATACTACAGTAAGAAGCCTTATTTATTATATTTCATCAAATAATTAAACATGATGCTTATGAAATTAATAACAAAAAGAAAGAACTATAAAGTCTTCTGACCTTTCATCAAAAAATGAAACATGACATTACGAAGATTACACAAGAAGATTAAAAGTAGTAAGTTATCATGAAGCTGTAAGAAAGAAGGATAGAAACAAACACAGCTTTTGAATGATGAAATGAAAAGTAATTTATCGATATTAAATTATTTCAAGCGATCAAGGGCGCCCATTTTCAAATTTTGCTGTAACTAATGTAAAAATTCTATTGGGTTTTCGATATTCCCAATTCAATTTCCTCTTAGGGGGGCAAGAGCCCCACTTTGCCCCCCTAATGGGCGCCCTTGCAAGTGATTTGATTTTAGCATCCTTTTCAGCAGCGAGGCTACATTGAACATATATCTACAGCTTAATGTGGAATCCGAAAATGAAATCTTTTGAGTTCTACGTCCCACGATTATACCGGGTAGGTAAAAGGTGACGATACATGGAATCCGAATCACATGAGCTCCGGATGGGAATTGAACCCAGATCCCCCGGACCAAACGCGCGTATGCTAACCGCTTAGCCACAAGAAGCTCCGAAATTAAACTAGAGTATAGTAATGTTCTTTGTAGTAAACATGAATGTGAGTATATTTTTAAAGTAAACGAATGAGTGCCATTAATAGCACTGTCATACAATACTTTAAACAAATAGAAAAAACATGACAATAAAATATTTGGCAAAAACAACCCTGAAGTTAACAAACGAATAAAAATGAATAAACTCTTTTTTCGCCTCTAACTGACTTAATGGTCGAGATGCAAGTAAAACTGCTGATCCTCATACGTTCGTATGACAGAAGTAGTCTGCGTATTCATCTTGTGCAATTTTCAGTTTTCTCAGATTAAGCTTTCATTCATGAAAATCCTCGATGTCCTTGTTGAGACGCTTCAGTTGCAATTTTGCTGTAGTCTGATTGTCAGTGGCTTGTTTTGTGGAAAATAGTTGTTGGTAACCTCTTCAAAACGCTTATTTCATCATATTCTTCCAGTTCATGTCTTTTTTTTTTTTTTGTATTTTAATTTGATTCTCGAATTTTTAAAATTCTAAAATGTTTGGAAGGTTGCTTGAAGTTGGGAAAGTCATTATGCTGTAGTTTCGCTACCTCAAAGGGCTGCTTTTTACAAGTCAGATTGAACACAGGCTCCAGTTGTGAAGGAACATAAATATTTCCTGCTTTCTTCATAGCTTATTAATGGTACTGCAGGACACACCGTCCTCGCTTTGCCCACGAAAGCTTTAAATATACTTGAGCGATATTTATTTCATATTTGTACTATGAATAGCCGTGTATAGAAGCATGGATGAAATAATTAGCATTCTTGTTCTGACCTCTGTAACTCTGTGCAATAAGGTCAACTCTTACCAACTCTTTTCATATTTTTTTATGCAAAGACTTATATACATCCGTAGGCACTTCTGATGAAAGACTCTTGCCGTCTGTCTCATTCCAAACAAAACAAGAAATGCCTCTGTTTTGCTGTATCACAAACGATTAGGTTAAAACGGTTAGATATCGTATTTTCCAGTCACAAACGATTAGATTAAAAAAAAAAATCGTATCGTCTTTTTCAGAAACCTCTTGTGCGTGGGATCCCGGATTCGATTCCCGTACAAGTAAGTTTGTGGTAGACAATATAGTGTCCCTGGGTTTTCTCGGAGTACTCTCGTTTCCTCCTACATTTTCATTCTACCGATCCTTCCATCATCATTCACAGGCCTAGGCCTGTCCCTTAAACTAAAAAGCATAAGCATTGGGCGTTAAACTGGAAGATTTTATTTATTTTATTTATTTATTTATTATTAGAAAACCGGTTTCATTTTAAGTAGGTTGGAAAAGTTGTACTAATTTGAGAACGCGGAAATGAAATGAAATGAAATGAAATATTTCAGTTTAATTTCCCACGATTATGTCCGTTAGGTTAAAGACGGATGATTAAGGCAAGTGAATGATGGTGGAATAATTGGTGGAATGAGAAAGTGGGAGGACAAAGGAGTACTCCGAGGAAACCGACCAACACGATGTTATACACCACAAAGTTTATTGGCCGGGGATCGAACCAGTACCCCACATACAAGAGGTAAACGTTAATCCAATGTTCTCGGGATTGCTGCCAGAGTGAGTGTTGCTGTGCCAAGCTTTCGTTACCATACAGCGGCAACATCTTCAGAGCTAAGATAGTTCAGAGATAAGATAGCTCTGAAGATGTTGCCGCTGTATGGTAACGAAAGCTCAGCACAGCAACACTCACTCTGGCAGCAATCCCGAGAACATTCGATTAATAATAGACACCAGCAAAGCTTCAAGATCATATAAGAGGTAAACGCTTTATCAATGAACCACCGTGCCCTCTTTTTCCAACTCCAAGTGTTTCCATTAAATCGATAAGCATCTGTATGTACACTCATGTACAAAATTATTGTCGCATGTCTATAAATATGTTGTTGTAAGAATATAATTTGATATCGAATTCGCCCGGTATTTCTTATAACGTTAGTATGTGTATAATCGGTAAAGACATGTATGTGGCAAATTTCATGTCAAAAGATTAGTAAATACGAACAATAAATCGAAAAGAAAACTTTATTGTCCATTTAGCAACATTTTGTTTTACTGATTCTAATTTTCGTATTTATAATTCTTTTCCTACGAAGTTTACCACAAATATACATTTCCCGATTATACACATAGTATCAGTATTAAGTGTACCTGCAAAATCATTATCACAATATATTCTTACAAGAAGACAGTTAATGGACATGAGTGTACGTATTATATGTAATACTACACTTATAAATGTGACCGACTTTTTATGTATAGTGTTTGTAACAATATTTCGTGCAATTGTTCGTTTATTTCGTGTAAAGTAATAGATGATGATGCATGTTCGTGGTTAAGTGCGTGAGGGAGACGGTCCACAAATCTGACCTCAGCTTTGCATATAAAATAAATCTTCAATAATAAATCGAAAACTTCAATTCTTGAGGTTTTAAGTAAAATACGACTTTGTAGGTTCGGGGTGTTTACAGAAAATGTGAATGTGTTTGTTTTGTTTTACAACAGTAATAACTTCACATGTTTTTCATTTCTTAAGCATCGTAATTCAAAAAAATGTGTATTTGATTTACACGCGCAAGTGCTTAAGCAGTAAATTTCCTTGTTCGAGAACATATATGAGTAATGGTATTTTGTCATGGAAGGCAATTCCTTTGCAGTAAATTGTTTCGAGTCAACACAAGTTCCTGAGCTCAAAACTTTCGACTGATTCTCGAGTTGAAGAATTTATGTATTTGTGTGATCTTGTTACGAGGGTCAATGTGTTTGGATAGGTGAATATTTACTGTATAAGTGGAGTATAAATCTGGACACAATTGCAAAAGTTACATTAATTTAATGATGCTGGTATGCTGTAGTCGAGGGGTCTTAGACGTTAAGCTGACGATGAAGACGCGAAACTCATCAGAGATTTCTGTTCCTCTGTAGGGCATTAGATATTTCAAACTATCATTGAAATTTCTCATAATAGATATCGAGAAACTGTTTTCTGCTTTAGATTCAGAGTCTAACAGCATCGTTTCTCAACCTGAGGATCCCAAGGCGAATTCATGGAGGTCGTGAACGAAGGTGGAAATCATAAATGTAATTAGGATCTTGTAGCAGAAAAATATTTTTTAGAGATCATTTTCATTTTTTTAAATATGATAAACACTTAATACTAAAATATAGTAAAGAATAATAAACAAGATTTTAAAGTATCGTTTAAAAAAGACAGCTGAAGTAAAAGAAGAATGAAATTCGTGAAACACTAATCCAAGAAAAATTCTAATGCATCAGAAACTGGATATTAAACTAAGATTCAATACCAAAGCTACACATATTTACAATTGTAATCGAGTTTCCTCGTGGCTAAGCGATTAGTATACGTGCTTTTGATATGGGAGACCCAAGTTCGATTCCCGGTAGGAGCTCATGTATTTCGGATCCCACGTTAAGCTGTAGGTTCATGTCTCATATAGCCTTGCTCCTGAAAGGGACAGTAAACCCAAAATCAGTCAGTCAACTGTAAGTGACAAGCAGCAATATTTAAAATGTTATTACGAACCGGAAAATTCCTTAGAAAGGGGCGCTGGAAAGAGGCTATAAGATAAAAGGGGCCACGAAATTAAATAAGTTGAGAAACCCTGGTCTAGAGAATAGATTCCATATCCGTTTTTATCTCCTTACTAAAACTGGAAATGGTAGAAATTTACTGCTTTTCATAGAAAAATGTATTCTTATACAGTAAAAGACGGTAATAGGAAGCGACAAATTGTTTTTAACTCCCAGCGTAAGCTTACAGAAGCTTATATACCTAGGTAATTTCACTCGAGGTGGTATTTTATATGTCGATAACTATTGGCCAGATTTAAACCAAATTTGGTAAGCAAGTAAAAATCGCTATGCTTAGCGGCAGAGCTCTGTAAGGGAAGGCTCAACTTGCTTTTTATGTGGTACTTTATTTCTCACTAAATACTGGTCGAATCTGAGCGAAATTTGATACAATTCCCGAGCTTTTATGAACACGGGAAGCAACTCATCATCTAAGAAATGAAACCGTTTTTTTTTCAAAAGTTGTTTGTTTTTCCAAGATCTTTTCAATCATTAAAAAAATGCAAAGAATTCATCGGGAACGTAATACTGTAAATTATGGATGTGTTAGAATATCAAATAATAGTTTCGACAAAGTAGATACTTTCAAATATTTAGAATCTCAGTGTTAAAAACCCTATGCAGGAAGAAATTAAATGTCAACTGAAAGCATCGAATTCCTGTTATTATGCAGTTCTAAATCTTTTGTCGTCGCGAATTTTGTCGAGGAATCTGAAACTTAAAATAAATAAACGA
Source organism: Thermobia domestica (assembly GCF_964235325.1). Taxonomy (NCBI): domain Eukaryota; kingdom Metazoa; phylum Arthropoda; class Insecta; order Zygentoma; family Lepismatidae; genus Thermobia; species Thermobia domestica. Next base: position 174,185,617 of record NC_137468.1, on the reverse strand, counting down.
TAATCATATCTCTTGTGGTGTATGATTGTGAAACATGATCGCTTACTCTGAGGGAAGAACGTAGACTGAAAGTATTTGGGAATAAGATCCTGAGACGAGTATTCGAACTCAAGAGGTAGAGGTCTGCACGAGCGGAAATTTTTAGCCCAGGCCCGGCCCGGCTCGTGAATTTATAATGTGAGGTCCGACCCGAGTCCGAAATATGTTTCAGCATTTAGGACCGAGCTCGGACCGAGCTCGTATGATAATCAAATGAGCCCGAAGTAAACTCGAATTACAGAACCTTTAAAATTAACACAAAATTGTACTTAAATTTACAGCAATTAGAGGTTTAATTTTGCAGTTGTGCTTTTAAACTTCTCCAGAAAGAACGGTCCAATATTTATCGTTGTACAGTATACTTACAAAGTTAGGCCCGAAAAGACACGAGAAATATGGTTGTGTATTTAAAAATTTACTGCTTGATCCCGGCCCGGACCTGAAGTGATATATCGTTTGTAGGCCCGAGTCCGGTCCGTGCAGACCTCTGTCAAGAGGAACGGGAATTGTGAATGATGGAAACTTCATAACGGAGAAATGCTTAATTTTTACCGTTTACAAAACATTGTTAGGGTAATCAAGTTTAGGAGGCTAACAAGTAGGAAGGTCATGTAGTCAAAATGAAAGAAAGTAGGAACGCTTTCAAAGTTTTAACTGAAACTCCAGTCGGAAAATGACGATTAGGAATATCTAGGCACAGATGGTTAGGTAGGCCCTAATATTAAAATGGATGTCGCAGAAACAGGAATGCAAAGTAGAAAGTGGATTCAGTTGGCTAAGGACAACAGTCAATGAAGAGCTTTTATGAACACGGGATTGAACCTCCGAGTTCCATAGGCCATACAGTTAGCTATTTAACTATTTATATTTTCTGGGTGATCCTCCAGGACCCTTGGTAGTTAGCCCTAAAGGACAAGCAGAAGAATGTCTGGAGAGCATTCGATGCGCCCTGTAACATTTTCGGATCTTACTTTTTATCTCATTATTATATCTTCAACTATTTGTGATTTGTAAGCACTGAGTCTTTGTAATCTGAAATATCCGGCATAACTATTAAAGGGTATAGATAAAGATAATTTTATGATTATTGATCATTTGAACAGCTTTAAGTCTGTTACAATGCATTTGATTAAAATTTCCTTACGTCATTGTATAATGTTTGATTTTTCCAATTGTCTCTTAGTTCGAAAGTTATATTGCACGCATTTGAGACATTAAATTTCTGCCATACATTTACGGATTCTTTTGATTAGAAAGCTCATTGTAGTCTTAAATACATAAAGGAAAACAAACCTTCTTCTGAAGATAAAAGGTTACTTCTTTTTTCCCTATCCATTTCTTGTTAAATATTTACTTCAGAAAAACTTCACTGTTCTTTTCAAGTTTTGTGTTTGTCTTTGGGGCAAAGTATCTTTAGCTGTTCTGACCAACTTCTTAACAATTCACTTTCTTTGTTTTTTCTTTTGGTTTCAGTTGCCAGTAGAGAATGATATTTGTCATTAATTATTTGTAACTACTTTTTATACCACTCGAGAGGCGGTTGATAGATCCTTAATATTTTACTCTCTGAGCAATTGTGGTGATATTTTTGTCTCTTTTGTTTAAGATACCAAATATTGAGGTTCATTCCCTTCTTTTCTTATTTGAAGCCAAGCTTATAATATATTCTAGTTGTTCCGCTTGCGGCATCATCAAAGAGTGCCACATCAAAATAGATGCACTCTGTAAAAAAAAATATACGTAAATTTACAAAAAATGGTGGCAATCTGTTTGCCACTCCTTTATGTAAATGAATTTACGCCTATAAAATAAGATTACTAGTATAAAATGGTGAAAAATTACATTTTTATCAATAAAAATATCATACTTTCTTATAAATTTACTTCAAATTAAAAAAAAAAAGGCCCAGCAAATTTTGTAATTTAATCAAAGGAAATGTATATCAACTTACAAAATGAAGGATAAGTGATTTTACATTGATGTTTAGCAATTAAATTTTTTTTCAGTGCAGCTGCAAGCAGGGGCGGATCCAGGACGGACGGACGGAGCTCCAAACTCTGGGATGGGCTATATATATATATATATATATATATATATATATATATATATATAAAATATGAAATAAGAAAGTTTCCTCTTCTAGGGGGAGCGATCGCCCCTATCCCTCTCCCTGGATCCCCCCTGGCTCTAAAAACGTATTAAAAATTATTTTTGTCCTAAGCCCATAATGATTGTCGTAACGCAACCATATCTGTACGAAATACATGGAATTACTGTAGGTTATTAGCGAACTAAGCATGCGGTTACACAATGTTCATATATGAATATGGTTACGACTCTTGCATAGAGAAGAAACGTATTTGCCGTGCGTCAAAATGTACGGTACATGCGTAAATCATGTAAATTTTGGACTTAACATATAACTTCCCCTGCAGCAAACATATAGCTGAAAAGTGTGTTTTATAATTTTTTCTGTATAAGTGTTCCATTTATACGTACTTTCCAGAAAAAGAACTGTATATAGGTGGTCAGAATCTCACATACAGATGGACGTATATAACATATGGCTGGTGTATGTAAATGCGTATACGTATGTTATATACGAAAAACGGTTAGATGTCAGACGTGCTGCAGCGGCATGATGCAGCATCTAAGAGGAAAAAAGTAGTATGTATATAACATATGGATAACGTAGGATTCGTACAGATTTCCGTAGTAAACATATATATATATATATATATATATATATATATATATATATATATATATATATATATATATATATATGTCGTATATTTGTACAGTCAGCGTCAAAGTTTCTTTCCATTTGATGAAATTAGTTTCGTAAATGACTTCAAAATGAAAGGACAATTTAAGTACAGTTTTCAGTAAATTAAAAATAATGTATTTTCCTGTAATTTCCAGCGTTGAAACTTGGTGAAACTATGTACGTTCCATCGCTACTCCCAAAATAAATTTTACTAAACGGAAAAGAACTTTCGTCGCTGACTGTACAATATACCGCTGTCCGGATAACATATTTTTCTCAGTGTGTCCTATTTTGAAATCTCTGCTTTGATCCACGACTAAGTAAGTTTGTGGTGGACAATATCGTGACCGTGGGCTTTCTTGAGGTACTGTCTTTCCTCCCACATCCCCATTCCACCAATTCTTCAACCATTATTTACTTCCCTTAATCATTCGTATCTCTTGGCCTCAAGAGCATAATCGTGGGACGTTAAACTGAAGTATTTCAATTCAAATATTTCTGTTTTTAAATCATTAAATTGATACAAAACAGTTTGTAGGTTGGAATTCAAATTTTCAGAATGGTTTTGAATTTTCAAATTGTCTGCTCAGCTTAACACTCGATAGCGCAGGTACGACATCTATTACCGGGACTGCTTATTATTAATACTATCATGACATGCAAAATAGACATTTGCCATTTATTGTTATGATTAGTCTATTGCACACACTGAGAACGTTTGTCGTGTAGTATAACGATTAACGTGACAGACACACTGAGAACGTTTACCGTGCAGTATAACGATTAACGTGAGAAACACACTGAGAACGTTTATCGTGTAGAATAACGATTAACGTGACAAACACAACGAAAATGTTTGCCGTGTAGTATAACGATTAATGTGATAAATACACTGAGAACGTTTGTCGTGTAGTATAACGATTAACGGGACAGACACACTGAGAACGTTTACCGTGCAGTATAACGATTAACGTGAGAAACACACTGAGAACATTTGCCGTGTATAACGATTAACATGACAATCACACTGAGAACGTTTGCCGTGTAGTATAACGATTAACGTGACAAACACTAAGAACGTTTGTCGTGTAGAATAACGATTAACGTGACAAACACACTGAAAATATTTGCCGTGTAGTATAACGATTAATGTGATAAACACATTGACAACGTTTGTCGTGTAGAATAACGATTAACGTGACAAACACACTGAGAACGTATGCCTTGTGTTGTTAGGGTTAACGTGACTCATATTTAGAGATGTTTGCTGTTTATATTATTATTATTATTATTATTATTATTATTATTATTATTATTATTATTATTATTATTATTATTAGAAATAGCATAACGAGCGGGCTGAGGTATTCGCTATTTATTCTAATGATTTCTTTATACTGAATCCTAAATGCACTTTGACTACAGTACGTGTTTAATCTACAGTACATCATGTAAAGTTTATTAGATACATGCGCTCATTAACCTAAGAAAATCAATTAAACAAACAAGGAAATTTTTTTTTCTCTAATTGTAATTGTGGCTGAGAGGAATCCGTATTGATTGTCTCAAAGTGTTGTTTTGAAATTCAGTTACGTGTGCGAAAGCAGTAAATGAGGTTTATTTTAACAGTTAGACAATAATTGTACCTAGGTATTTGGGTCTGTGATTAATAATTGTATACTTCCAAAACTATGCCATGTATAAGTGTGGGAAATCTTATATAGAACTCTATGTTTATATGTCCGTCCTTCCGTCCGTCTGTCGACTGATATCAGAGTAAAAAATGCAATAGGCACAGAGAGTCTGCTTTTCGATATGGATTCAACGTTCTGAGAATAGGTTCCATCTCTGCTTTTATTGTTCTGCTAAACCGGAAATGGTTGAAATGTACTGCCTTCTCTTGTCTCAATGTCTAACTTCATAGAGCAAAAACGGTATAAAATGGCGAACGATTATTTTTGTGGTATGGATTGAGAATCACAAAGATATGGATTGACAATCAGTTCTTGATATGGATTGAGAATCACAAGGATATAGATTGAGAATCATAAGGCTATGGATTGAGAATCATAAGGATATGGATTGAGAATCACAAGGATATGGATTGAGAATCAATTCTTGATATGGATTGAGGATCATTTCTTGATATGGATTGAGAATTACAAGGATATAGATTGAGAATCATAATTATATGGATTGAAAATCATAAGATTATGGATTGAGAATCACAAGGATATGGAATGAGAATCAATTCTTGATTTGGATTGAGGATTATCGCTTGATATGGATTGAGAATCACAAGGATATAGAGTGAGAATCATAAGGCTATGGATTGAGAATCGTAAGGCTATCGATTGACAATCACAAGGATATGGATTGAGAATCAATTCTTAGTATGGATTAAGAATTATAAGGATATGAATTGAAAATCAGTTCATGATATGGATTGAGAATCAATTCTTCTTTACTCATATTCTGTTATTCAAACCAGAACTAGTTAAAACTTGCCGTTTCCTGTTTCAACAGTGATCTTCGTACAGAGATTGGAAAATTGACAGTGAGAATTTCTTTTTTATATATGAGATAATCCTATTGGTATTATTACAGTTAGAAGTATCAATATCCAAAAGTGTTTGATGTTCTTTTTTCATTTAGATATACTCATCTCAAGTAGATAAATAGAAACAAATGGAAAAGGAAGAGGAATGGAGGCCTTCAAAGGAAAACGTAGAAAAAGTCACCGGTGTTTACAATATGCAGTCTATAATGGACTGAGCGGAGAGGGTCGGTGAGTCAGAGGGGGTCATGGGTGGTGGGCAGCAGTGGGTTACGTCCTGTTGACCCACTGACCCACTCGATCTTTGCACGTGACACCTGCTTCCTCACTCACTGAGAAGACAAGCAGCAAGCTGTGGCGTATCAGAGCACTGAGTTACAAATTACTGCCCTCTTGAAACTGTCACTGTTAGAACTACCGTTTCCTGTTTTAATATTGAATTCCCATAGCTTGGCAGCTTAGCATAGTTTCACGATGAGAAACGAAAACCCTCTTATTGAACAGCAAGGAAGTAGAAAGTAGGCTTTATATTCTTATTGAACAGCAAGGGAGTGGACAGTAGGCTTTATATTCTTATTGAACAACAAGAAAGTGGACAGTAGGGTTTATATTCTTATTGAACAACAAGGGAGTGGAGAGTAGGCTTTGTGTTCTTATTGAACAACACGGAAGTGGACAGTAGGCTTTATATTCTTATTGAACAACAAGAAAGTGGACAGTAGGGTTTATATTCTTATTGAACAACAAGGAAGAAGAGAGTAGGCTTTATATTCTTATTGAACAACAAGGGAATGGAGAGTAGGCTTTATATTCTTATTGAACAACAAGGAAGAAGAGAGTAGGCTTTATATTCATATTGAACAACAAGGAAGAAGAGAGTAGGCTTTATATTCATATTGAACAACAAGGAAGAAGAGAGTAGGCTTTATATTCTTATTGAACAACAAGGGAGTGGAGAGTATGCTTTGTGTTCTTATTGAACAACAAGGAAGAAGAGAGTAGGCTTTATATTCGTATTGAACAACAAGGAAGTTGAGTCCGAACTACGAGGGTATTCCCAAACGTTTTCGTCGTGACACAGAAATATGTAACCAATGCGAGATGTATCACTTTCAACTATCTAATTCTATTAGTTCGATGGAGATTCGAATGAGTCAATTTCGTTGAGTTCACAAACTACATGATAATGCTCCAGCCCATACATCTGTTGTGGTCAAGGCTACAGTGAAAGAGTATGACTTCGAGGAGACTCGATACCCGCTCTACAGCCAAAATTTCGTGCTGTAGTTGTGGAAGCAACAGAAGTGTAATCTGGAGCATTGTTATGCAGTAAGCGTGCTCAATCCATGCCGACTAATTCGAATGTGCCTCCAACGTTCTAACACAGCTAAAGTGATCGCAAAGAGTCGTAAAGCTTGACGTAGATCTACCAATTTCAGCATTGAATAGAACGGAGAGATGTATACCACCATCCATGAAATGTATGTGTCGTCTGTCGTACTATGCGGAGAACATCTCCTGAGGGTACAGTGTTGTCAAATTGCCGCTAAAGTTTGTTTTGGTGTTATTGTTGTAGTTGTGTTATTTTTGCTATTATTATTATTACCGTTCAGTTCCAATAACTGTTAGCGTTCATGTCATAGTTCTTAAAGTACTGTTTTTCTTAGATCCTTTGCCATGTCTTGTAAGTTTGGCAACATTGTTGCTGCACTTCTCCTGTTTAACGTTTTCTCAAGTGTATGCTGGAAAGATAGCTCCACGGATCGTACCGAATACTTCTGACGCATCACACGTGAGTGAAAGCAGTTATATGATTAATGTGGAGCCCAGGGTTCACGAATCGTCGCAGTCACTATAGACAGTTGAAATTGATGCATTATTTCTTCCATAGATGGCACCATATGTCATGAACGGCTTTTTACGGGTGGCACGATATTTGAGTGTCAGGCTGGGAACTTTAGGAAATACTCTCGTACTACTAGATTTGTAATGGAGGAATAATATTATTTACAGGATTTGAACCTGCATCACCAGTTATACATTAAGTAACTGGGATAGAATCTACCCATGGGTAGACAGTCAATGTTGTATCTATTCGTATTGTGCCGGTGCTGTGCCATCAGTTGTAGCTCAGAATACTCATTAAATGAACGCAACAAAATGGGGATGAAACTGATGCACAATACGGTAACTGTAAAATTATGGTTGAATTTAAATGAAATTCAAATGTTTCTATTTTGAAAATGGCTAGTTGTGGGAAAGGTAAGAGAAAGAGAAAGGTTTTAACTAAGATAAAGGAATGAGCACTAGCCTGATAAGTCCAACCAGGCTGGCGTTGTCCTGGTCATCTGGAACGATGAATGTCTTTCTCTGGAGGAACCCGGATAAACTGGAGTCAGTCAACATCTCAATCACTATCGTCTTGAACTGCAAGGGGCGTCGAGTTCTCTCTTGATAATGCGTCTTTAGGATGTCCTCTTACATTTTCATTCCACTAGTCTCAACTTAAGCTCGATGTATCTGCAGTGATGAACTAACAGAATGGTATTCTTGAGTTATGGAGCTGGTTGTTCTCCAACGGTGCAATCCTCTTCTCTCGTCGATCCTGCACCTATCTTAACCGTGTGTCGAGTACCCCTTGTAGATGTGTCCTCCGTGGTTTTGCTTGGCTGAAGAATGATGGCTTTGGATTTCAATGAATGGCGAAGTATCAGGCTATGCTTGAAGGTATGCGGAAAGGCAATGAGGAAACTAGTCGTGTTTATTAACAAATATGCGTTTACAAAAGCTGTCTGGGAATGTACAATCTTAATAAAAGTTCTCTTCTGATGAATTTTAAAGAGTGCTCATAATTCTGTAGAACATAGCCGCAATTAAATAAATAATTGAATTTGGCGAAGTAATTTTAAAAGTTTACACAGTTATCTCACAATCATATTACTATGATTACACTCAGTGGCGTATTTACGATTTTGTTTCGGGAGGGGTTTTGCTAACTTTCGGGGGGGGGGGCTTTGCCTGGAAATGTGAAAATTCTGCAAGATATTTCATTTACTTTACTATACTAAGTAAGATTTCGGGGGGGGGCTTAAGCCCGGAAGCCACCCCCCTAAATACGCCACTGATCACACTGATACTTCACAATCTGAAACACGCCAATGTGTGCTTGTTATACGCAGATATTTTTCCACAAACAGAGACGATTAGTTTTGTTTGAAAAGTTCATGAGGGGAAACTTTATTAAATATTCTATTAGGCACTCAGCTAAAATTAATTTCTGTTTGTGCTTCTTTACTTAATGTAACATTTGATTTGTTTTCTGCACTAACATAATTCATTTTCATGACTTTTTTAAAAAATATTTTTTGTTTGAAATTATCTCATTATCAATTGACAATTACCACTTTTCATTGGTACTTAATTTAAACAGGCTTATTCAAATAATTAAACACGCTTATTCAAATTATTAGAGTAGAATAATTTATTTCCAGTGCTGGAGGATATAACTGAAATGGTATTAATGTTAATTGAAGCCAGCAAGAGATTTGCATTTCATTACGAAACACGCGTAATAATTACACATTTATTGTTTATATTCCTCAAAATGTTTCCTTTCATTCTGAATTATATGTATTATTATTTCGTAATTTACTATTTTTGTCCAATACTTAAATTCGCATAGAGAATACCCAACATGTTTTTTTTTTTTTTTGCCGTAGTTTTACTCGTTATAAGGTCATAGATTAATATGTTTACCGTAAAGCAACTTGATGAGTCGTCACACAGAGGGGAAAAACATCTTGTTAGACTTGTATTATCGGTGACTGGGTCACTTGGTCATGACATTTGTCTAGTTAAACTGGATCTGGGCCTCGCTCCTCAGACACGTCTGACCCGAAAGCAGCTGAAATACCAGAGCTACTGCTTTACTGTAAAATTTTATTGTAAATTATTTGTAAAAAAAAAACTTTCAATTTTACGTCTTACGATTATGTCGTGTAGGCTAAAGGAGACGATGATAATGAGAAATTATTTAAATGGGGAATGAAGAAGGTGGAAGGAAACGGGAGAACTCCGAGAAAACTCATGCATACGGTGTTTGTCCACCACAGAGTGCACTCGGTGCTAACTATGATTGAACTAATCACCCATACATCAGAGGTGAAAGGTCTACCACTGAACCACCGCGGCCCTTTGTAAATAGCTGAGCAAAGTAACTGAAGTTGTAGAGCGTTGGCTTTACATTCGGGAGGTCGTGGGTTCGATTCCTGCTGCCGATCATCCTGACTGGGTTATTCCAGGGTTTTCCTTAGTCCTACCAGGCAAATGCCTGGATGGTACCTACTAAAAAGATTCTGGTTGATCATTATCAAATCCTTTCCATTGTCATTGTTGTTAGATGTCCAGAAAAAAGTCTCCTCTGAGCTGTATCTGGTGATCGTTAAATAAATAATAAAATTATGTGTGAATACTAGTATTCATTTGTTTAAATCTCTGTGTGACATTTCTTAATCATGGCAATGTCTTGAATACTTCAAACATAATTTTATGTTTATTTGTCTTCTCGTACTGAAGTATAATTAAGTTGTTTTGAACCTTACAATACAACAATTATTTAACAAAACACTATTTGATACTGTGGTTGTCATCAACAATATCTGTTATATTTTCTTTCACGTCAAATTTTACACTTGATTTACTTGATTAAACATAGACGATCCCTGATAAGAAAAGAAAATATTTTCTTTGATTTTCTGTGATTCTGATATACTTATACTCAAGTATAACTTGTAGTTATCTTTCAGTGCAATGCTTTAACACAGAGAGATCTGATATACTTATATCAAGAGAGAATGAGAAGTGAGAAGAAAGAATCGGGTTTCACTCTTCATATTTATGATGTTTTGTCACCTCCGGGTCACACCAAATCCATCCGGATCACCGGAGTTGTTGACTCACAGGCCTTGCTGCTCCCAAGTCAGAAGTAACGGACTCGCGACCCGTTCTATCGCTGTACTGTGCTACAGGCACATTCAAATAACTACATATTCGCATGTAATCTCGTATTTTTTTGGGTAAGAATTAGCAATAGTAAGGAACAATGTACCGAAGTAAATTTATAAACTTTTGTTCACATGGAATGTATTCGAATTGCGAAAAGGGTTAAAATATTTTGAAAATTGATTTAGTAGATCTTTGGAGATGTGACGTTTTGCAAATTTGGAACTTTTAATTGTAATAAATATTAAAGTTATTAATCAACAGAACTTACTGATCCTGAGTGCAGAGAGTGACATTTTCTTTGACAAAATACAGTAAATACCTTGTTAACCGATTATTACGGAACCGGACCTTAGTCGGATATCGAGAAGGGCTTTTAAAGCGAAAACCACAATTTCATAGCCCATAGATACTTTGTATGGTATCTCTATAATGGTTAAAAAATGCTTACAGTGTTATAAATTTAACGGACCAAAATCAGAAGTTTTGACCACAAGTTGCTCCAGTGACACTCACATTTACTTGAACAAAATATTGTATATTATAAGGATCGATTTTCCCACTTGCACTGCAAGCCACATGTTCTCATTATAAACACGTGTTTTTACAACCATAAACAAACAATGGTAGACGACGGGAGAAGACTACACCTCTAGGAAGAAACGAAGAGGATTCGGAACATTACGAAGAAAACCGATTACCCCTTCACGAGTCCTCCCTCTAAAAGATAGCTATAAAAGAAGACAACGAATCGAGGAAATTATCAGTTCAATGCTGATCACCCACCTTCCTAAACTTTCTCCCGAGGCCACCATGGGCTGCGGAGATTTCCTCTAATACCTACTCCCGGGGCTGCTATGAGCTACGGAGTATTACCGTTCAATGTCTGAGGCCGCCATGGGCTGCGGAGATTTCCTCTAATACCTACTCCCGGGGCTGCTATGAGCTACGGAGTATTACCGTTCCATGTCTGAGGCCGCCATGGGCTGCGGAGATTTCCTCTAATACCTACTCCCGGGGCTGCTATGAGCTACGGAGTATTACCGTTCAATGTCTGAGGCCGCCATGGGCTGCGGAGATTTCCTCTAATACCTACTCCCGGGGCTGCTATGAGCTACGGAGTATTACCGTTCAACGTCTGAGGCCGCCATGGGCTGCGGAGATTTCCTCTAATACCTACTCCCGGGGCTGCTATGAGCTACGGAGTATTACCGTTCCGTGTCTGAGGCCGCTGTGGACTAGGATAATTGAGGCGCCTAGCATCAAAAGTGTCCATTTCTTACCGAAATTGAATTATATATCGCATGTCATGTGTTCAATCTAAAGGAATTGCATGAAAACAGAATTTTGTTTAAAAACTTAATATTTCATACCAAAAAACTAGTTCAAATATGGGACTTTGTACGCGTATATATGGAGCTTCACTGCATATTTTACGAGATTACTCGAAGTTAAGCGAAATGGATGTGACGGAGTTTGATACTAGGCGCCTAATTATCCTATTCCGAGGTCGCGTTGTGTGCCGAGGAACATCAAACTTATTGTAGACTGAAAACATCTTAAAGAAAAGACTTACAAGAACTTTGTAGAATTTCTATAAGACAATTCCTTTTTATAATAAAAGGTGAAGGGTTGAAATTCCGAATATATTATTTAAGACTCTGCCAACCAGAACATTGCATGGTGGAGACGCCAGGTACCGATCCCACTACTTATCGCGCAGAATGAACTGATCCACTTAAGATCGTTGGTTGATTGAAAAAAAATCCTTCTGGGTTTTGGATTGAGAAACGTCTCTTTCAGCACCGAGGCTGTGTGAAAAAGACCTACATTGTAACGAGGGATCCGTACCACATGACCTTCCTCTGGGAATCGAACGCAGGTCTCCATATAGCCACGAGGGAGGTCTCATTGGGTTTTCTGAACCTGGAAGTTTAGTAATGTTTGTTTCTTGAATAGCATCACTGGCGCCTGGTAGGACACAGTAGCTCAGTGCTGGAACCCTCACATCTGGTGCTAGGGGTTCATGAGTCGTACCGGGTCATGTAAATTAGTGGTGGACAGCATCGTGTCCTTGCAGTTCCTCGAAGTTCTCCAATTTGCTTCCACATTCTCATTTCACCAATTTAAAATACTTTCACAAATTATCAATCAAATTTAGTCTGTAGGACATAAACGTGGGACGTAAAACGTAAGATTTCATTGTTTGAATTACGCTTTATGATTAAGATGCTTCATATTCGACTGGTCTTTTAGACCTATACTTATCTTCTGTTCAAAAGATTCTACGGTAAATAATTGCTTCAGTATTACACACACATTCTACAATAAGTTTGACTTGATTTTCTCTTGTAATAATAAATGGTTTATGATATTGTCGCCAATTTTACATGAAACTAGACTTTGGCCAGTTGGGGGGCTTCGCGCCCAGACCTCCGCGTTTGCTCGGCCTACAGCCTCGTCTATCATATTGTATAATGATAACGTAAGATAACAATAGCCGCACAGATTAACAATACGGTAACAACACAAAACATTTTTTTAAGAACACGTTCCGTTATACCCATTTTAACCCGGCCTATGGCCTCACATCTCTTAAACCCAAAATCCTACCGAATTTCAAGTTTCTTTTTCTATTTCAACTACCTAAAAGATAAGAATTTATATTCTTCCCCCTCCCCCAAAAAACACCCATTTTAATAACATCTAGATTTTTCATTTCTCCTTTACACCTCTAAACTGAAAATATTTTGTTTCGGCAATTTTCTTGTGGGTTAGTCCCGGAAGGCTTCAATCATGCTAAATTACATCATTCTAATCCTATCGGAAGTATCTAAACGTTTTGGGTATGTAAAGGATGGCTCATATAAATAGCATAGGAAAGATTTTTCAGTTCCCCATAAAACCAATCGAAAGTTGGCATTTTTTATGTGTGGTCATTTCTTTACGCAACACTAACGAAAACGTACAAGCATACCGAATTTCAAGTTTTTATTCCAATTCCAAGTACCTAAAATATTATATTATAGGTTCAAAAAAAAAGCCAATATAAATAACACCGAGAAACTCTTCATCCCTTCTTTACACTCAATAAAAGTTTAAAATATTCACTTTTGACAATTTTTCTATAGGTTAGTTCCGGAAAGCTATAATCATGCCAAACTCAACTTCAAATTCAACTTTCCACGTCATTGGAAGTACCTCTTATTTTATGTCAGTGAGTGAGTGAGTTCATTTAGTTTTATATATACCTAGGACTAGGATATTGGGGAAGTATGTGGTTAGACTTAAGGTAAAATCCTTGGTGAAGAAGTTTGTAAAAACGTAAATTAACTCTTACTTATTAACATTAACATTGGGACATGGGTTTAGAAGTAAACTCAGAGAAAACTAAATACATGGAAGTGCGTCGGGACCGGAATACAGCAAATTATGAATGCGTTAAAATATTAAATAATACTTTTGATAAAGTGGATAGTTTCAAATGTCTAGGATCAATATTGACAGAGGAAAATCATATTCACGGAGAAATTAAATGTCGACTAAAAGCAAGGAATTCGTGTTATTATTCGCTTCAAAATCTCTTGTCGTCGCGAATTCTGTCGAGGAATTTGAAGCTTAAAATATACAAAACGATAATCATGCCTGTTGTTTTGTATGGCTGCGAAACATGGTCACTTACTCTGAGGGAAGAACATGGACTGAAAGTATTTGAGAACAAGATTCTGAGACGAATATTCGGACCCAAGAGGAACGGGAATGGGGAATGGCGGAAACTTCATAACGAGGAACTACATAATTTATATGGTTTACCCAACATTGTTAGGGTCGTCAAGTCTAGGAGACTTAGATGGGCGGGTCATGTAGCTAGAATGGAAGAAACTAGAAACGCTTTCAAAGTCTTGACAGGAAGACCAATCGGAAAACAACCATTAGGAAGACGTATGCTCAGATGGGAGGACAATATTAAGATGGATCTCGCAGAGATTGGAATACAAAGTAGAAACTGGATGCAGTTAGCTAAGGACAGAAGTCAGTGGAGAGCTTTTGTGAACGCGGCATTGAACCTCCGGGTTCCATAGGCATAGAGTTAGTTACTAACATTGTCCTTGTGGCTAAGCGGTTAGCGTACGCGCCTTTGGCATGAGAGACCCGGGTTCGGTTCCCGCTGGGAGTTCATGTGATTCGGATTCCATGTTAATCAGTAGGTCCGCGTCTTATATAACCTCGCTGCTGAAAGGGACGCTAAAATAAAATCAACTGAACTCTATTATGATTCTACGTATGTCATTTGTCTTCCCAGAATCACTTCCCTTTGTTAGCGAAAATTGAAGAGTTGTACTTTGGTTTTACTTTGGAACTAACAACTGTCGTCTAAACTAAACCGCAAACTCATATAAACACTTTATTTTAAACGAGTGGTAATGTATACATACCTTCTCTCACATTAATTTCACGCTTTATTCGTAAAGCGTAATTGGGCGTCTGCTACGTTGAAGCAATTTGTCAAGCGGTTGTCAACCCTTGTTAATCTGCACATTGCGTGTTTCATTACTGCCTGGTTCTGCTTTGCAAAATTTTGTTGCAAATATTAGATTTCGCTGACAAAGATACCTGCTTTATATGAAGGTGTTTTAGGATATAATCATTCTCATTATTGCAATTGGAGCCGTTAAAAGCGTTTAGTAGAAAGAAGCGTATAATTTTACATCCCACTCTTTAAAGGAGACGCATAATTAATGGAAGTGTAGGTTTGTATTAAATATCTGATGGGATCAGAATGTGGAAGGAAATTGAAGAACCCTGAAAAAATTGACGAAAACTCATGTTGTCCACCATTACATCATACGGGCTGGGAACAAACCACAGTGTTAGAAGTGAGCGCTGTATTGGACTAATGATCTCCTTGGTTTAATGAATTTTGATGTTTGTTTTCCGTTCTTATACTACACTGAGGTCATGATGGTCCATCATTATGCTACACTAAGGTCATGACGGTCCCTCCTTATACTGTACTGAGGTGATGACGGTCTATCCTTATGGTGCACTGAGGTCATGATGGTCTGTCCTTATACTACACTGAGGTCATGCGGTCCATCCTTATACTATACTGAGGTTATGATGGTCCATCCTTATACTACATTGAGGTCATGACGGTCCCTCCTTATAGTATACTGAGGTGATGACGGTCTATCCTTATACTGCACTGAGGTCATGATGGTCTATCCTTATACTACACTGAGGTCATGCGGTCCATCCTTATACTATACTGAGGTTATGATGGTCCATCCTTATACTACATTGAGGTCATGACGGTCCCTCCTTATAGTATACTGAGGTGATGACGGTCTATCCTTATACTGCACTGAGGTCATGATGGTCTATCCTTATACTACACTGAGGTCATGCGGTTCATCCTTATACTATACTGAGGTTATGATGGTCCATCCTTATACTACATTGAGGTCATGACGGTCCCTCCTTATAGTATACTGAGGTGATGACGGTCTATCCTTATACTGCACTGAGGTCATGATGGTCTATCCTTATACTACACTGAGGTCATGCGGTCCATCCTTATACTATACTGAGGTTATGATGGTCCATCCTTATACTACATTGAGGTAATGACGGTCCCTCCTTATACTATACTGAGGTGATGACGGTCTATCCTTATACTGCACTGAGGTCATGATGGTCTATCCTTATACTACACTGAGGTCATGCGGTCCATCCTTATACTATACTGAGGTTATGATGGTCCATCCTTATACTACATTGAGGTCATGACGGTCCCTCCTTATACTATACTGAGGTGATGACGGTCTATCCTTATACTGCACTGAGGTCATGATGGTCTATCCTTATACTACACTGAGGTCATGCGGTCCATCCTTATACTATACTGAGCTCATAATGGTCCATCATTATACTACACTGAGGTCATGACGGTCCCTCCTTATAGTATACTGAGGTGATGACGGTCTATCCTTACACTGCACTGAGGTCATGATGGTCCATCCTTACTACACTGAAGTTATGACAGTCTCTCCTTATACTATACTGAGGTGATGACGGTCTATCCTTATATAAACCGCTTACTGCAAAAAGCAAACATGTCCACATTTAGTAACTTTACAGGAGCGACAAAAACTGAATAAAACTATCTTTACGATGTTTCCACCATAACATGTATTTTTCCTTTAATGAAGACGTATACGTGATTAAAATACACATGAAAAATTTGTGTAACACATAAGGGAATAGAAGGGACACTGTTTTGTGTTTTGGACATGTTTCCTTTCTGAAGTAAATGCATTGTTCAAACGAATTGTGAATTGAATTCATTAAAGGAAACGACTATAAAATTGATAAATATACTTTATTGGAAGAAAACGTAGCTGTTAAATATTTCTGAATAAAATGTGAGTTATGTAACTACAAATTAATCAGTCATCTTTGTCATCAGAACATGTTTCCGTTGTGATAGGCCAAGATGCCATTTAACTCCAAAATATCATCTTTTCTTGAGGTATGTAGACCAACGTTTTTTGATGTTGCAGAACAGAGTGTTTAGAAGAGTTCCTCAGCCTAAAAGTATCCATTATCAAGCCACCAATATTCATGTTACACTGAACACTAACTTATATGGAGATAAAGATTGAGAAGTATATGTCATCGTAGTTTGAAATACTGAAAGTCTTTTTTAGGTGTTTAGCGTCATTTTTTCATAAACGACATCGCTCAGACACGCTATTTTGTAAAATTTAGGCCTCAGGAACTCTGGTCAATGAAATCAGTCGCTTTCATTTGAACAATAGGAAACTTGTTGGAAATGGTCGAGGAAGTTTCAATGAGCTGGACAACGTCATCTACTGTGTAGTTTTCCTCCTTCCTCAGCTTCTACCGTACTATCCCGAAATCCCTATTATTGGGCATGAAGGAGTGACCCCTAACGGGAAAACTACAAAATCTCATTTACTGCCAATGGGGAACTCGTCCGGGATAAATTTCATTTCTGCAGTAAACGGAAAATTGAAGGCGTCGCGATGCCCACTTTTATTAAGCGGACAAGTGTCATTTCGGTGCTAAACGATGCATTGACCTATTACAAACCATTATCGTCACAAAAAAGGAAATATATGAATGTTAGACATGTTTGCTTTCTGCAGTAAGCGGTTAATATTACACTGAAGTCATGACAGTTCGTCCTTACACTACACTGGGATCATGACGGACTGTGCATTAACTTGGACTTCAAAACACGATAAGGACTTGAATCCGTTATACGAGGGCTGTTTATTATCCTACATTAAGCCGCCAGAGTAAGGAATGAAACAGGGATAAGAGAAAACTGATCATTGAACGTCTCCCATCCCCCACTTCGACAAATAAAACCTGTCATTAGCACATTGTGAAATAGCGAGAGTAAAATAATATCAACTGCAATCGAAGCGTCCGTCAAGTGTGTCGCTATTCAATTTCTCAAGGCAGAAGGGCCGAAGGGCGTAATACAGCCGCAATCCATCCTTGAACGACTATGGATCACTGCGGGAACTTTGTGAGTGATTACTGTGTGCACACGTACTGCAGAGAGTTCAAAGGTCTTACCGACTTGCAAGCCAAGAGGGGAAATTTGTTGTCGGAGCCTACTGTTATGAAAGTGTGAATTATATGGTTTGTAAGGCGTAGATGTTGATGTTTTGAAGTGTGAAGTCTTGGAATTTCAGAGAACTCAGTAGCCGCATAGTGAAACCGAATTACACAATGTAGTTCACACTTGGCGGCAGTTTCGATTACTTTCGAGATGTATTTTCACGCTCGATACTCCACAATGATTGAATGGCAAAGTCTGTCTATCTGTTGGGATGGGCGATGTCCAATTAACACCTTTGCCTTATCCAGGTTTTGTCATATTATGTGCTTCACCTTGGTAGCGTAACCTTTGTAATTGGGTGGATGCACAGACCATCACACAAGTTCAACCCCACATCACAGTATCATAGGCACAGATATAGGCCGTTCTCCAACATCATCTCGCCTCTAAGAGATAGAATACTGCCACCGGTCCCGACCCAGCTCTGTTGTAGAGGAGATTGTATGTTAGGGACCGATACACATGATTGTATGTTAGGGACCGATACACATGATCAGGGTTGGTCTTCTATGACTATCTCTCCAACTGCCAACTCATGGTTCAAATCCCATGTTAATAATAGGCCTACATCCCATCCTTAATAATATTAGTGTTGCAGAGAACGCACAATGCACAAAAACTCAAATTCCAAAATAACTGGATCATAGGGTAAAGCTTTCAACCCGGTTTCCTAGTTTAAAGACATATAGCGCCTTATGCAGAATCGTCTTGATATATGATTAGCGTCATACTAAAGGCCTGACTACTGCAGAAAACATATGTTAGTCGAACTCTGTAGTATGTCGTTAATCACACTACAGAAGGATTCTGCATAAGGCCCAATATATTTAGGATTATGATTAGGAATTAGATTTGTAGGCTTTCAGCATCTCTGGCCATATTAATCTGTCACGTATGAGCGATGATGTCCCTCAGCGATCACACTATTCGAGGAAAGGGAGGAAAGGAAGCGGCCTGGGAACTGTATGTTAGGTACCATCCCAGCTTTTGCCTGTCGTGGATCAAGAAAACCTTACTCGGAATGACTAGCCTGAAAAATGTTTTACACTTGTCAACTGAGTATCCGCACCGGGAATCAAACCCGGGACCGCTTGTACCAAAGACGAGAGCGTTAGCGACTGCTATACGTGGAGTCATGACCTAAAATTTATAAATACGATGTATTCCCAACTCTTTCATATATTACATAAGTGGTTCCCAACCTTTTCCGACTGATGATTCTTTCTTGAACGTGCACAACTTCGGGACACTTGTTTGATTTTCTATTATTAGTAATATAGTAATAATATTATATAAAGTGAAGATTCTATGTAGTACTTAGCATTGTTGCAGCCGCTGGAAGCGTTAAGTAGTACACTCTATCTCAAAATCGATTTTAACGCATTATTAGTGATTCATAATTTTTAAATTGTTAAATTTGGCGACACTCGCTACGACATGATAATGTGTCGCAAGACACTGGTTGGGGGAAACCACTGCATTGCATGGTAGAAGAACGCCTTTCAATTGGTTGGATTAGAGTTTAGCGTCCCTTTCAGTAGCTAGGCTACTTGAGACATTGACCTATAGTTTAACATGGAATTCAAAGCACATCAGCTCCGGCCGGAAAACAAACCAGGGTCTATCGTGAATAAACGCGTACAGTAACGGTATAGCCACCAGTAGTGCTCTCAACGGGTCGGGTCGGATTGAAGACCGACCCGATCCGAGTGACCCGACCCGTGATCCGATCCGATTGACCTGACCCGACAACCCGACCCGAGCTGACCCGATTGACCCGACCCGAGCTGACCCGATTGAGCCGACCCGACAACCCGACCCGTTTGAGAGCACTAGCCACGAGGAAGCTCAAGAAGGACGTCTTCCTATTTCTTCTTATCAGTGTGTCATACAATAGTTGCCTTTTAAAAGTATTCCACGTAATTTATGAAAGTGAATATGTTTATGACTTAATACCTTTTGAACCACACGACGGATCTCGATCAAAGAACTCCGCAAAATCCTTATGGAAACTGGATTTCGGTGGAATTGATTGAAACCGTAATATGTTGTAGATATTGTGTTCCTGAGAAAAAGTGTCAATGGGCACAACCACCAATCACTGACCGTTTGGCCACTATAGGACCACTTTTTTTAAACAACAGAAGGTAACGATATTCTGGAATTTTGGTGGAATTGTATGAAACTCTGAAAAGGTTTAGATCTTCTCATCCTATTCCACAAACCGGAAAAGAGATGGGGGAGAATAGCGGCCAACACAATTTAAGCATTCCGATGTTCATCTTGTGGGACAAAGGAAAACCCTGGAAAAATCCTAGCCAAGATGACTGACCCAAGCCGAACCTACCGAATGATGACAAATTCTCTACTTACTGACCTACCGTTGCTCGGTGGCCACAAATTAACAATTTTTCTCAGGATCACGACGTCTACAACATATTACAGTTTCATTACACCGAAATCCAAAATATCGTTATCTTCAGCTGTTTTAAAAAAAAGTGGCCCTGTAGTGGCGAAATGGTCAGTGATTGGTGGTTGTGTCCATTAAGACTTTTTTCAGAATCACAATATATACAACATGTCACGGTTTCAGTCATTTTAATCGAAATCCAGAATATCGTTATTTTCGGCTGTTTTCAACAAATGGGTCCTTTAGTGGCTAAATGGTCAGTGATTGGTGGTTGTGCCCATTAAGACTTTTTTCTCAGAACACAATATCTACAACATACCACGGTTTCAAGAAATTTAACCGAAATCCAATTCCCATAAGGATTGTGCGGGGTCCTTTTCAACATAAATAAGGTTCGGCTCTGATATGGTTTTTATTATTTCATTTTGACGGTACAATTTAAGGGAGATCGGGAGATACTTGAAAGTGATCGAAAGTAACCGATATTAGTGTGGAATCCATTGTTTTCGGGATCGCTGAAATGAACAGTGACGCTTCTGATGCCGTTTAAATCCAAACTCAGCACTGCAACTTGAGAGAAGGGGAGGGTGAGATATGAGATATATAGTAGAAATAATGGAAAATGACCGATATTAGTGTCGAATCCGTAGTTTCCGGTGTCGCTGAGATGAACAGTGACAGGGGGCCGCGGTGGGTCAGTGGTAGAGCGTTCACCTCTGGTGCGTGGGGTCCCGAGTTCAAACCCTGCTCCCGCGAAGTGAACTTTGTGGTGGACAAACACCGTGTGCGTGGGTTTTCTCGGGGTTTTGCCGTTTCCTCCCACTTTCTTCATTCCACCATTTCATTCATTTCTCATAATCACCGTCTCCTTTAGCCTAACCGGCATAATCGTGGGACGTAAAACTCAAAGATTTCATTTCATTTCATTTCATGAACAGTGACACTTCCGATGTCATTTAAATCGAAATTAAGCCCTTTATGTCCAAACAAATTATTCTTCCCGTGCAAAGGACGGATATTTTGCTAGTATACGATAAATATGTGCATAAGTAAGCCAATTAATCGTGTTGTGTGATCACATAGAACTATAAATTACGAAAAAGTATTTCTCCAATTAAAGATGGGTTCAGCTACGTCTGAGGTTTGTAACCGAGGTATCCTTCAAACAGAAATTAAACTACGTCAACTTGTGATTAAATCGTCAGGGTTTTGGCCTTTTTCGCGAGGAAGTCGGGTTCAGTCTCTCTTGAGATTATATGTTCGGATCCCACATTTAGCTGAAGATTTATATCTCGTATAGCCTAGACGCAAAAACTCGACATTAAACTCACTACTAACTCATTTTCAAAAGCAAAAACTGTAGTTTTATTGGTAGTAGAAGCTACAAATGACGTTTATTAACATTCCCCATATCATCTTCCTTTGGGTGAAAACGAGAAATTGTTCCGGTCGTTAATTGTAGTAGAGGTAACAGTTGGTATAATTAGCATTACATTATCCAGTTTTTAATGAGGCTATTACCTTCTGGTTAATTGCCATTTAATTTAGTTGGTCAGTCCAAAAATAACTGCTTATGCATTAAGCTAACTCATGTTTGAATCTCATGCACATGTTAACTGAGAAGAATTATTTTTTTCTTTTCTTTTTTCTTTTTTACTTTCTTTTGAACATATAGTAAATTGCAAATGTCCGCTTCGTATAGTTTATCAGTATAGCTACGTAATTGTTTTGATGGAATTGAAAGTTCTTTAAAACAGAATCCTAATTTAAGACTAATCTTAACATAGATAGAAAAAGAATTCTGAGGGTATATTGATTGTTCTGTATTTAGTAAGTAGAAAGAGAACTTCAAGGGTTTATTGATTGCTCTAGAATGAATAGGTAAAACAACTCCGAGGATATATTTGTTGCTTTATATTGAATAGGTAAAAGAACTGTTAGGGTGTGTTGATTTTTGTATTGAGTAAATAAAAGAACTCTGATTATGTATTGAGTGGGTAAAAGGACAACTCTGTGGGTTTATGGATCATTCTACACATAAAAAAGAACCGTGAGGGTATATTGATTGTTCTATATTGAATAGTAAAAAGAGAATATTGAGAAAGTATTGATTATTCTACCTGTATATTGATTAGGTAAGAGATCTCCTAGGGTATTGATTAGGTAAGAGATCTTCTAGGGTATTGATTAGGTAAGAGATCTCCTAGGGTATTGATTAGGTAAGAGATCTTCTAGGGTATTGATTAGATAAGAGATCCCCTAGGGTATTAATTAGGTAAAAGATATCCTAGGGTATTGATTAGATAAGAGATTCCCTAGGGTATTGATTGGGTAAGAGATCTTCTAGGGTATTGATTAGATAAGAGAAGAACATCGATTGTTCTATATTGAATAGCTGAAAGTATGTACCTTTGAAGGTAAATTTCGTAGTGATTGGTTTTAGTTTGTTTAGTAGGTAAGAATGAGTTTCTCAAGGAAGTTTATCCTGTAGACATCTTCGATTTTTGTCTTTTTGTTTGCACTTTTCGCTTCCAACTTCTTTTATTTATTTTTTTATGTAATATGTTCTAGTTCTTGTCCATCCAAAGAGATTTCATCAGACTGGCATTCTCAAGATTTACTTTTAAATGGTCAATACATATCAATGCCTTTCTTCGCTCTTGTTCAATTCATTTCTGAGTTGTCGCCGAATCATGTTGTTTTGATACGTCTGGCCACGCCATATCGAACACATTAGTTGTTAATGCAACGTATACTGTTCGTTTCTCATTGTGAAAATAAAAGTAGAATTTTGTTTGCCCTTTTCTTCTAAGTTAAGAAATAAGGTTATTTCACTGTTTCCATTTACAGGACAAAAAACGTACGCGAAATTGCGTCATAAAAATTCTATTAAATTTAATGAAGGCACCAATTTAGTTTGTTTCCTCTTCTTTTTGTATCAGAAATAAGATTATATTTTGAAAATGTTAGAGAAAAATGTGTTGGAAGTAACCTTAAAATGATGTATATAAACATATCTTTAAACAAACTATACTTTTAGATTAAAAAATGAGTATTTATACAGTCCGTCTACTAAGTTTCGAGATTGGGGGCATGAATGGAACTAAGGTACAGAATAACTGCAACCACACATGTTATTGGTCCACATATATTCCTCTTCTTTTGATAAAAGTAATGGCATGGATGTACAGCTGAAATCTTTGCTTTGTTAGCCTAGTCAGTTCACTGGTAACAGTCTTCTGAATATCATAAATGGAGTCAAACCTCTGCTCCTTCGGTTTGAATTTAATCTTGAAGGACAGAGAGAAGTTTCCTGACGAAAGATCGGGAGGATAAAGAGGTGGTTGATGCAGACAACTTGTTTCTTGGCCATAAACTGTTCAATAAGAATCGCCTTGAAACAAGGTGCGTTGTCATGGAGGAGAATCAAGAAACTTTTGGTCTTACACGTCGAAGCCCCTTGAAAACCGATTTATAATTCCTTTCTAAACTGCTGGTGTGACAGGGTGCCTTTCGGGTATGATTTCTTTGTAAACCACAACTCTCCAGTCGAAGAACGCCATCAACATTATCTACATATGTGACTTTTAAAGGTTCGTTTCCTTCGGCTGCGAAACACCTTTACCAATCCAACAATCTGATTTGCGCTTTGTTGTCTAGGTTATATGCATAAAAGAGTGGTTTGTTGCTAGGTATTATCGTTTTGAATAAATCTAGCTCCCTGACTGCCATTTCCACCTACTCGCGGCTCGCAGAACTCGTCACTATGTTCGCTCGTCAGTAAGTGTATGTGCCACAAAGTTTTCTTTTCTGCAGTTCCTTTTCCACAATTTTCGTCACAATATATTTTCCAATCAGTTACTGTAACATCTGACAAACGCACAGTGAAGAGTTCGTTGTTTTGGTACAGAGTAAGTATGTGACTTATAGTGCTTCAAATGAGACCGTGCGTGGTGTGTTGTCATGAACACCAAAACAGAACAGAGGATAACAATCAAATTTTGCGTCAAAATGGGAAGAAATGCATCAGAAACGGTGGAAATGTTTGAAAATACGTACAGGAATGAAGTTCTTTCACAAGCCAGTGCTTCCAAACCAATGCCAATGCTTTACTTCGACTAATCAACTATTTCAACTAATCAATTATTTCTACATACCCTTGGAAAAAATACTAGTCTATGTACATCCATATTCGTATATTAATAATAGTACTACTGGTAACAATATAACGGTAAACGATCAACTATTATTGTTTTGTTGTACTAAGAATGCATATTCATTTTATTATGTACGCGAATGAATGATCTAATGTTTCTTTTTTGAATATATGACGTTATATGTACTCATAAACAACCATTCAATCTTAGGAATTGTTTTCCGTGTTACGTTTCTTTACTTTCTAATTAATGCCTATTTCAACGTAAAATCGCATTTTCTTTTACTAGGTATTTGTTTTTCAATTAATATCATGCTCTTTCTATATTGTTTACTATGTATACGTTAAAATGTTTTCCCTTTGTTGTTTGTATTTACATATTATACTTTATCTGTGTGGATACGTATAGGTCAGGTACGTATAGGTCATACAGAAGACAGCGGAATGTTAACTTTAAAAATTAAACACATTATAAATGAATTATTCAATATTATTAATGCTTGACGGAAGTGTAACCATAGATGAGAGATGCATGCACACTAATCAATAGATCTCATTAAGGTGAACAAAATGATATACGAGGCATGTTCAAAAAGAAACCGAACTTTTGAAATCGCTCAGAGGGACCGCCCTGTCACTACTAAGCGCACCTAGAGGCAGGCTGGATAACAAATTGCCATTTGCCTGGTCTTGCTATGAATGTTAGTCGCCGAGCTACAGTTGCTGAAATGAGTACTTGCACATTCTGTTCGTTGAATTGATGATAGAGTGACAATGAAACAGGTTAAACAACAACATACTGTATGGGTGAAATTTTGCTACAAACTTGGCATAACATGTACAGAGATATTTCAATTGCTTTCCAATTCATTCGCGTTCTCCTCGTCCAAAAATGCACGCATGAGTCGGCCAAAGATCAAGGTAATGTTGCTTGTGTTTCTCGATTGGAAAGGCATTATCCGTCATGAATTTGTATCACGTGGTTAGATGGTAAACAAACAGTTTTACCAGGATATTTTTAGTGTGGTTGAGGGATATTGTGCGTTGGAAGAGGCCTGAATTATGGCAAAAGCAGACTTGGATGGAGCACCGTGCTAGTGCGCCTACTCACGCTTCGCTTTCATCAGCAGTTATCTAGCAAAACATCAGACCTCTGTTGTGCTCCAAACACCCTATTCTCCGGACCTAAGACCAGTAGGCATTTTCCTGTTTCTCAAACTTAAAATCACTTTGGAAGAACGTTGATTCCAAACTATATTCAGAACGATATTCAGGACAATGCGAAAAGAGACCTACGCACCATCCCAGAAAGTGCGTTCCAGAACAGGCTTTCCAAAAAAGACAGAAACGTTAGGAACTCCTAACTGTGAGGTAAATCCCAACAATAATTCAACGTACTTCTAACTGTGACATGTATGTCCTAACAAATCCTAACAACAATCAACATACATCTAACTAATATAATTCATAGCAATAATAAACGTAGTCCTGTGACATAAACCCTAACAATAACAAAACGTACTCGTAACTGTGACATAAATCCTAACTGTACTCCTAACTGTAACATCAATACTAACAATGATAAACGTACTCCTAATTCCTAACAATTCCTAACAATAATAAACGTAATACTAAATAATTTCTAACAATAACAAAACGTACTCCTAACTGTAATATAAATCCTAACAATAACAAACATGCATTAATCCTGTGACAACGAACTTCTAACTGTGACATAGATCCTAACAATAATAAACGCACTCTCAACTGTGACGACAGCGGACTCCTAACTACAACATAATTCCTAACAATAATAGACATAGTCCTAACTGTGACATATTTGGTCTACGAATTAATTCGTGCGGGTGGACAAGAGATGGCGCAACGAACGGAGCGTCCCACAGTTCCGTGTATCCACACATGTGTTGCAAACCCCTGTCATCGCGTATCGTTCGTAGTATAGGGCAGTGGATTAAAGCGTCAACAACACCAGTTTGTAGTTAAGTGAACATGGCGCAATTTGTGCCTGATAAAGTGTTTTTGCGGGGTGTCCTGCTGCATTACTTTAACATGCAGAAAAGTGCGACTGAAAGTCATCGTATTTTGGTGGAAGTGTATGGTGACCATGCTCTAGCTGAGCGAACGTGTCAGAAGTGGTTTGCACGGTTTAGAAGTGGTGATTTCGGCTTGGCAGACCAAGAGCGAGCTGGACAGCCAAAAAAATTTCAAGACGAAGAATTGACAGCATTGCTCGAGCAGGATTCGTGTCAAACGCAGGAACAACTTGCAGCAGCATTAGGCGTTGATCAAACAACAGTCTCCAAACGCTTGAAAGCCATGGGAATGATTCAAAAGATGTCACATTGGGTTCCACATGAATTAAAAGACAGAGACGTTGAAAGACGAAAAACCATTTGCGAATTGCTGCTTCAACGACAGAGCAGAAAGGGGTTTCTGCATCGAATTATTACGGGTCATGAGAAGTGGATCCATTACGAGAACCCGAAACGAAAAAAGGCCTGGGTGAAACCAGGTGAACCAGGTCCATCACAACCAAAACGAGATATTCACTGTGCAAAGGTTATGCTGTGCATATGGTGGGATATGAAAGGTGTGGTGTACTATGAGCTGCTGCAACCGGGTGAAACTATAAATGGAGAACGTTATCGACGACAATTAATGCGTTTGAAGCAAGCTCTGGCCAGAACACGACCAGAATGGGAGAACAGACATGATAAACTTATTGTTCAACATGATAACGCTCGCCCACATGTCGCAAAACCGGTCAAAACCTATTTAGAAAATGTCGGATGGGAAGTTTTACCCCACCCGCCGTATTCACCAGACGTTGCTCCTTCGGACTACTACTTGTTCGATTGCATGAACAACGATTTGATTGGACAGCGGTTTACTTCTTCAGAAGGTATCGAAACATGGGTCTCTGACTGGATCGCTTCCAAGGATGAGGACTTCTTTCGCCACGGAATCCGTACATTGCCTGACAGATGGGCGAAAGTGGTGGCTAGCGATGGATAATATTTTTCTTAAGGTATTTATGTATTTTGTGTTTGTACTACAGCTTCAATGTGTGCGTACCAACCGCACGAATTAATTCCTAGACCAAATAAATCCTAACAATAATCAACGTACTACTAACTGTGACCTAATAAATTCTAACAAATCCTATCATGTGGTTCGGATTCCACGTTAGTCAGTAGGTCACGTCTCATATAGCCAGCCTGTTGAAAGGGACGTTACGGTCAAAATCAACTCAACGCTAACACATCCTAACAGTAATAAACGTACTTCTACTTGTGACAATTCGTAACAATAGTAAACGTAGTCCTAACTGTGACTTAAATCATAACAATAAGAAAACGGACTCCAGACTGTGACATAAATCGTAACAATAATAAACGTAGTTCTAACTGTTACATAAATCTTAACAATAACAAAACAGACTCCTAACTGTGACATAAATCCTAACAATAATAAACGTACTCCTAACTGTGACAAGAATCCTAACAATAATACATTGTGACATAAATCGTAATAATAATGAACTGTGACATAAACCCTAACAATAATAAACTCACTCCTAACTATTGATATAACATGAATGCTACTTGAAAGAAGGTTAAAGAATGATAAAGAAAAATGAAAACTTTTCTTAAAATCACGTTTGCTTCATGAACTTACATTATTGCGGAGACGCTTAAGAATATGCATAACATTCTGATACAATTTTGTTCGCTTGAAATATACTTTAGCGAACAGAGTATGAAGCAGAAATTATATACGTGGAGAAACAAATTTGCTGACAGAGTTTCATTATGTTGGAAATTGCTGCATTCCCTTTGTGATTAATTTACAATGTCATTTTGCATCATGACAATTTGTGAGATGTAGAAAAGAGACTTTTGGATATTATGCTGATGAGCTTAGCGGTAACATTGCTCTTTTACGCTCCTTCTTACTTTGTGCGGGCGTGTCCCCTCTGAATACTATTCAGGTGGTTCAATACAAATGAAAAATAGAAAGCAAAAATAACAAGACCACATTTCAGTTAGATTCATCGTTATTTTTAGTCCAGGCACGGTATATTCACTTCGTTCTTCAAGAAATGTATTTTCTTCAAATTCATTAATGATCGAAAAATAAAAAAATACTGAGAAAATTGCAGTGTTGGAAGTAGTACCGTAACTCGCTGTTTCAGTGTAGGAGGTTATTTGGGGGCACCCAATTAATGTATTGGTTCTGGTGCAGGAAGTTCTTTGTGGGCACTCCAATCAGCGAGTTATTTTAAAGATATAACAGTTGAAGCTTGATCCTCTTGACAGAAACCGAAACAAGAAAGTTAGGAAAATCAAAAATGGATAAAAAGATTGCGATCTTGGCCAATAATTAGTTTTTGAATCAGGGGACACGGCCCCTAAAAAATTTTTGAACAGCCCCTAAATCGAGTTTTCCTGTTTTTTACGGAATAAGCATATCCAAGGGCGCTTATGTTGTGGTTTCCAAGGGAGGGCAAGTACAAGCGACGTTTCAAATATAGTTTCAAATTTTGCTGTAACTAATGTAAAAATTCTGTTGGGTTTTCGATATTCCCAACTACAATTTCCTCTTGGGGGGGCGAGCGCCCCACCTTGCCCCCCTGATGGGCGCCCTTGAGCATATCATACTGAGTTAACTGCTAATTTGGGTTTGGCTACACTATTGTGTAGTTTTCGATATATAAGCCCTACAAGAACATTTTTGATTGAAATATATTGGATCTTTCGATTAAAAAAAAAAGACGGATTCCCTTGAATTGATTTTCTGTATGATATATTGTTCCTCTTTGATTTGCACTGAGGGATCCTTCTTTACTCGGGTCCCCTTGTTGCATCACTGAAAGGCCCTTTCCTTCTTGGGGTCATAAATAGAAAACAAAACAGTCCAATGCATCAGTCTTTCGATTTTAACAAAGACAAATTATTTATAAAAATTTGATAATCATTACAATGATGTACTAATGATCGACTTGTAGAAATTGAGGTATGAGGAACTGGCAATCTGCAGATTTTGATAAATGTGTTCTATTTTACTCTTACTAGAAAGTGTCAGTCCTGGTGTAAAAATGAAATGAAATATTTAAGTTTTACGTCCAACGGTTATGCCGGTTAGGCTAAAGGAGACGGTGATTATGAGAACGTTCTATTTTACGTTTACATACGCTACAAGCCAGACAAAAGAGCTTAGAAAATCCACGATGACTGAAAGCCAGTTCATAGAGATCAAATGTGTTAATTTCATATCACTGCCAGACGGATTCGATCATTTGACTGAGGGAGAAAGAGTTTGAAAGATGATCCTCGGCCTGATCGACTCAGGAAGCTATGAACGAGAGAACAGTTCACAGGGTGAGGTAGTTAATGGGGAAAAAATCGTCGTATTAGCGTGGATATGTTAATCGTGGACGTTGCCATTAATATTGGTACCATTAGTACGATAATTCATCATTTCAAGATATGTGAAGGTATGAGGAAGGTCTTTGTTAAATAGACTCCTCATTCTCTCACTCGAACACCAGATGAGATCCAAGGATTGTGCGTCAAAATTTCTTACTATGTTTGAACTGAATGGTTTAAAACGACTGCCAGGCGTATGTAGCTGATGA
This sequence comes from Thermobia domestica, assembly GCF_964235325.1. Classification (NCBI taxonomy): domain Eukaryota; kingdom Metazoa; phylum Arthropoda; class Insecta; order Zygentoma; family Lepismatidae; genus Thermobia; species Thermobia domestica. The sequence continues at coordinate 174,155,368 of NC_137468.1, read as the reverse complement.
AAATTGGTTTTACTATTTCTCAACTCCAAACGAAACACAGAACTGGATATAATTGACTAAAAATTATCTAACACCCGTTGTTTCATTACAAGATTTCAGATCACAAGGGTCTTATTACAATTTTCCTCAGGGACCACTAGTACCTGATTGATGCTACAATGTTTTGCAATGAATGTATTACGGTACTTTTGAGTTGGGACTTTAAAAAATTGGAAATAAGTCATCCTAAGACATAGACCTCGCGAGTGAAGCTTTTGCATGACATTGCTTCTTCTCATGGGTCACATTCGATTCTTCAGAATCTGAATAATGATGAAAAAAGTACATCTTCTTGAGCATTCACTTCAGAGTCCCGATTTTGCATCATCTGACTTCTAGTTATTTCCTCAGATGAAGCCTGTCATAGCCGGAAAGCTGTTAAAAGAGTATAAGGCCCTGCTTAAACAATCAATTCTGGTTGTCTCCTCTGATGAAGTCTGTCATAGATGGGAAGACTTTCAAAAAAATAAAAGACCTGTCTCAAGCCATAAGTTCTAGTTGCTTTTTAGAGTGAAGTCTTCATAGCTGAAAAGGTGTTCAAACAACTTTGCTGAAGCCATAAATCATGGTTGTTTCCTCAGGTGAAATCTGTCATAGCTGGAAAACCTCTTAAAACGGTACAAAATCTTGCTGAACGCATACATTCTGGTTGTTTTCTCGAGCAAAGCCTATCATAGGTAGAAAGCCTTTTAAGAGGGTACAAGACCTTGCTGGAGCCATAAATCATGGTTGTTTCCTGAGGTGAAATCTGTCATAGCGGAAAAGTCTTAAAACGGTATAAGACCTTGTTGAAGCCATGCATTTTGGTTGAGCCATAAATCATGATTGTTTCCTGAGTTGAAGTCTGTCACAGTTGGAAAGCCTGTTAAAACGGCACAAGACCTTACTGAAGCCATACATTCTGGTTGTTTCCTCGAGTAAAGTCTGTCATAGCTGAAAACCTTTCCAAGATGATATGAGTCCTTACTGAAGCCATACATTCTAGTTGTTCCCTCAGGTAAAGTCTGTTATAGTTAGAAAGCATTTAAGAGGGTACAAGTCGTTGCTGAAACCATAAGTTATGATTGTTTTCTCAAGCTGAAAAAGTCTGTTCAAACAGTACAAGACCTTGCTGAAGCCACACATATTAGTTGTTTCCTCGGGTAACGTCTGTTATAGCTTTAAAGTCTTTTAAGATGATACAAGACCTTGCTTAAACCACAAATTCTGGTTGTTTCCTCAAATGGAGTCTGTTATAGCTAGAAATCCTTTCAAAAGAGTACAAAACCTGGCTTAAGCCATAAATTCATATCTGCCGACAATACCTCAGTCGGAGTACTGTGATGCCTTTGAAAAGTAATTGTAGCGTCTCTAAAGATGTGTGGAGTATGATGGAGAGTACCTTGAAGGATTGTGAAGGTTAATATTTTACCTAGCTAGTGTAGTTCATTATTTGGATTTTGTAAAGTCACTGACAAAACAATTTGAATGACCCTCGTATTATATTATTTCCATTAAATCTCCTATAATTCCATTTACATAATATTCAGTACAATAGTATTACCTGGTAATAGTTCTATGCTGCTGATTTATACTGTACATTCTACGATTGTTTTTACCAATCTACCGACAACTATCATATATTTTCTTATAGTTTATAGTTACACCTGTAAAGGTGTTCTTCCAATACACGGAAAGAACTCCATTGCGTTTACACGTGTCAGTAATTGAATTTAATTATATTGTATTTATGATGGGAGGTATTGTAAATAGTGTGTCACTTACCATTAATTATCTGAATGTCCCATAGGTAAACAAATCTCTAATTAATATTTACACAGTCATAAAATACATAAAATAATTACTAATTGTTTCCGTTATTAGTGAACATTTTTCATTTTTCAATGTTTATAATTATTAAATTAATAATGATTATGTCGATAGTTGATTATTTGTTTTTAGGTCATAATTCTTAGTAATGTTGATTAATTAACATGTTAACTTCCGTGTGGATCCGATGGGATCTACTGGAGTGTCTAAATAAAGAAATTTCCTTCTAGGTCCGATTGGGTCCATAATTTTTAATTCGTCAAGTTTTTGTATTGTAAAGTGCTGCCTCTAGTGCTAATTAACTGTAGTGTTTCTATCATACAAAATATAGGAGAGATTTATGCTGTAGGTTTGGTTGTTAGATGTTGCTGATTAGCGCTGCTAGAGGTGCTGAAATCAAGTAACAAGTATTTGCTGTTTCGTAGGCTTTCTCTGTTGTAAAGTTGTGTGTAATATTACTAATTGTAATATTAGATTTGTTGGTTATTGTATTTTAAAATTAATTGATGATAAAATGAACTATGATACAGCGGGATGGAAAATTAACTAAAACCTTGTAAACTTGCTAAAAGTTCAACGCTTCATCCATCCGACCTTTCACAGTATCTTGTGAACTCGAATTCATATATTTTCTAATTAATAACTATAGTCATTAAGAATCAGAGAATTAGGAATAGATGTCTGGGCTTTCAGCATCTATGGCCATGTCAGCTCGTCACATATGGGGGATGACGTCTTTCGGCAATGACACTAGCCGAAGAAAGGGAAGGAAAGAAGCGGCCTGGAACCTATATATTAGGTACCATCCCAGAATTTGCCTGGTGGGAGGAAAACGTCACTCAGGATGACTGGCATGATAAAAGCTTTAACATCCCCATTGGGAATCGAACCAGGGACCACTGACAATGAAGTACATGTTTTTACGATAATTTGTTCGTACCAGTATCTTTGGTGCTAGGATCCGTGGTTTGGTTCCCGAGCATGTAAATTTGTCTTGAAGAATATCTTATCCATGGATTTTCTCGGAATTCTTGAGTTTCCTTCCACACTCTCATTCTACCAATTCATTCATAATCATTCATTTCCTGAATAACTGTATCCTTTAGCCTACATGGCGTAACGTGGCACGTAAAACTGAAGATTTGGTATTATACATTTCTTACCACCATCTATTGAATATTTGTAATAAAACGTTCTCTGTTTATCTTATTTCATTTCCCTACAATGTTTACATCACTTATTTTCATTTGGTGATAGAGAACTTTGTGCCGAGATATTAGTAAGCCACGTGTTTTCAGTTTCAGTTGTTTTAATAAAACATTGAAAAGTGATTATTTCGTAAAACCATCTCGAGGAATTCGCCAGAAGGCAGGAGCAGCACATTGTGTAATAGAAACCTGAAGAGAATGCTTGCAGGATGCTTTGAAATTGAAGTTTCTACTAAAGACGAATGTTCGTAGCCTTTGAATACGGATGGATGTGAGTGGAGAGGTTTTGTGAACTCGACATTGAACCTCTGGGTTCCATAGGCCATACAGTTAGTTAGTTTTAGTTAGTTTTCGTAGCCTTCTCCTCTTCAACGTTTGACGGCATGTTACCTGTATTTCGAGAACTTAAAGCCAGCATATTGAGAAGTGTAAATTTTTTGTACCACTCATGTTTAAAATAACGCAACAAGTAAGTGCAATAAGTAACACCAACGTTACTGTTTTAAATATCGCGCTTTTATTTACTTTTATAAACTTTTTAATGATGTGTAGAGTCTACAAAAAGTGAAACTCAATCCACGAGTTCGAAGTGTGTCAACTATAACTAACTAACTCTGTAGCTTATGAGACCCGAAGACTCAATGCCGCATTCACAAAGGCTCTCTATTGACTTCTGTTCTTAGCCAACTGAATTCAGTTTCTATTTTGTGTTTTTGCGAGATTCATCTTAAAACTGTCCTTTCTTCTTCGCCTAGGTCCTTCTAATATTTTGTTTTCAGATTAGGCTGCCAGCAGTGATTAAAATTTTCCGATTCATAAAAACATACTCCATTTATTCCTACATCCTTGTTTAGCCGTAAAATTTATTGGTGATAAATATTGTCTGAAAAAGTTTCATGAAGTGAAATTCTAACGATACTTACTGTAAATTTTTGATTACCCAAAATTCCAGTTTAAGTAACTCACGAAAACAAATATTGAACATTTTCTTTTAAAAATTATTCATATACTCATTGAAAAGAGAAAGTAAAATGTAGCTAATAAGCAAGCTGACCTGTGTAATTGTTCTCCCAGTACGTAAATATCTGCACTATTAACGTTGTGTTCTAAAAGCAACAAGTTATTTCATTTTTATTTACAAAATAATAAAAAATATTTTTTGTTATATATGCACTCGTTCTATCGAATATTCTAATACATTTTTATACATAATAATGGTAGTTTTACAATACAAAATATCTATTCTTAGATCTGATTACACAAAACTCCAATATTAAAGTTGTAGTTTACGAGTGTTAAACACAATAAAATCAAAGCATTTCTTCTTATCTTCTGTTAAAAAAATCTTCATAGGGAACTTTTATGTAGTTATTTCATTACATAGTGGAATTTTCTGTTTTTGAAATAATTGATAAATTCACAAAGGTTTCTTTTCGCTTTCTTGTTACATTTTAAACAATGGAGTGGAATATTTGCACTGTACGAATCCGATCTATATTCCGAGCTCATTCGTGGCTAAGCGGTTAGCGTACTCGCCTTTGGCATTGGAGACCCGGGTTCGATTCCCAGCGAGAGCTCATGTGGTTTGGATTCCACGTTAATCAATAGGTTCCGTCTCATATAGCCTCGTTGCTGAAAGATACGTTAAACTCAAAACCAACTAAATTCAATGTATATTCCATACACTTCATGCACACACACGCACACACACACTGACAGACAGACAGAGAGAGAGAAACTATGTAAATTTTTACTTGACAGTTCTAAATATTAGAAACTTTTCCGTTTCCCGACAGTTAATTGGAAAATTATAATTCGTTTCTGGTCTAACTTTCCTCTACAGGAATTCAATTGTATAACTCAGTGTGTAGTTAAATATAGTGGAAAACGTTACTATACATAATTAAAATTGACCGGCTTCTGAAACGTTTCCCACGTGTTTCTACATCGTAATGAAAATTTTCTGACCCATGAAAATTCCTTTCACTTGTTTCTACAGACCAATAAAATTTCTGATCCACAAAAAGTTTTATTTTTTGTTTCAAAATGATGAAAATTTTCCGACTCATAAAAAGTTCTTCAATTTTTCTATACACGATAGGAAAGTTTTCGATTCATAAAAAATGGTTTCACTAGTTCCTACATAGTACTGGAAATTTTCTGAGCCGTGAAAATTTTCAAATTCTTTAAACGATCTTTTACTTTTTAACATTTCTATACATGAATTCAATCAATTTTATGATTAATGAGAAATTGTTACTTGATCACGGATATTTGTTTAGGACGGAAAACTTTCCGGAAAAATATAGGAGAAAGTTTTCCAGAAAATTTTCCGAAATGGAAATATAAATTATATAGTTTTCGTTATCAAATTTGTACCGTCCGCCATTCCTGTCCTTCTTGGATCCAAATATGCACCTCAGATTTTATTTTCAAATACTTTCAGTCTGCGTTCTTCGTTCAAAGTAAGATACTATGTTTCTGAATTATTTAATTTCTTTGTGGATATGATTCTGATCTGTGAATGTTAATCCTAGGTGTTAGTTGAATTTATTTTTTTAATATTTCTAAAATTTAAGAATTAAGTTAAGGTGCTATAATAATATCTCTTTTGTACCTATAGAGTCCTGTGATGTAATGTGCCCAAAGTCTGCTCATGGTAGAGCAGTATTTCACTAAAATGTGTAACGTCACAATTGATTTTCTGGTATAATATATTGAACAATGACGAACCTATTTAAACATATTTTAGATTACAGCACTTTTTAAATTGTAAGAATTTACGTCATAAAATGTTCATGCCATTGCTTTTCTTCCCAGCGTTTGGAAAAATGAGAAAATACAGGGTATTCTGAAATTTCTGTTAACGTTTGGGGATGTTTACTGTTTTATAAAGAGAATCAGAAAAGTCTACGTGAGCAAAAGTTGACATTTGAGCTTTTCTGAGTTATGAGCCAAACAACATGGAAAATCAAACTTTGAGTGAGTAGCACAGAAAGCATCAATGATTTTAGAGAAAGCGATTTTTGAAAAAAAATAAAAGGCTGTACAATACAACCTCGTTTATCCGGACAACTGGAACCAAAGGCAATCCGGAAAATCGAAAATTCGGATAAGCCGGGTAATATGGGTAATAAGCAAAACAAATTCTTAAATAAGCAGACTTGCCGCTTATTACGATAACTTACCATAATTTATTGTACAATCTATGCAGAAACTGTACATTTAATCAAAATAAAAAACGAATGTTTGATGTACTTATAGTTACGTTTTTGCTTTCATAATTAAAAATTATCTATGTGAACATTAATTTAAAAAAAAAATAGTCTACGAATTTGATTTGGATTATCCAAAGATCCAGATCAACGAGGGCCGGATAAACGACGTTGTACTGTACTTTCCAAAGAACATTTGAAATAAAAGTGATAACCTTTTGGAGATAATAATTCAGGAAGCCATAAAGGACCTAAGCCAAGTAGGGGCGTTTCTATGTGTGTTACTAAAGTTGCTCCTTATCATGTCAGGATATTTGATTTATCGAGTATCATTTTAACACTTGGAGTAGTTAACGGTTGAAATAACTCAGACTTGTGTTAAAATTTAGCATAATTTGGGTAACATAGCTAGGCCATTATGTTGAATTAGACAGCCTTTTTACCTATGTACATTATCGTAATGTTTACTGATAATAATAATAATAATAATAATAATAATAATAGTCCTGTACTGGTAATTCAAGACTAGAGGTTTTGTGAAGGTTTTTCGAGATAGCACACTCTGTTTATGGAATTTTATATACACCCAGTACAAATGACAGTATTAAAAAATGTATATTTTTGCGTTCTAAACAAAATTAAGGTTCCTAACATATTTCCCTTTATTTACTAAGTTTTATACGCATTTATTTGCGCGAAATTGTCGAAGCTACTCGTAAATATATATATATATATATATATATATATATATATATATATATATATATATATATAACAGATTTATTTGTCCAATACTATCTTCAAAGTCTTCTGTCTTGTTTAGGGTGCAGGTTGCAGATCAACTCACCTACGTAAATGCTAGTCCCTTTGACGTGTTTACTTAAGATCTGAAAGTAAAATAGATTTTTCTTTTTCTTTCTACCGACCAGAACAACATGAAAACATGGTTGGTATGTATAAAAAGAATTAATATAGGGCAGGACCATATGGGGTTAGTTGCTATTTAAAAGTGTAATCACGGGTCTACTTATACAGGATGTTCAGAAACATGACGGACTTGAGAAAAAGAAAACAAGGACTAACGTGAATTCACAAATGCTTCAAACTTCTTTGTACAGAATGATTTCTTTTAAACTCACGGATTTTATTTGGATCTAGAATTTCTAACTGAAGTCCGATTTTCATGCCATTTTGTGGCAAATGATCAAGGAAGAATGGGAGATTTAGGGAACTATGTTCACTGATTTAAATTTATCCGGGGTAATATCTGCCACACCTCAAGAAAAACAGCACATATTCGCCAATGTACACTCGTGTCCAAAATTATTGTCGCATATCTATAAATATGTTATTGTAAGAATATAATTTGATGACAAATTTGCCCGGTATTTCTTATAATGTTAGTATGTGTATAATCGGCAAAGACATATATGTGGTAAATTTCATCTCAAAAGAGCAGTAAATAAGAACAATAAAACGAAAGTAAAACTTTCTTGTCTATTTAGCAACACTTTGTTTTACTCACTCTAATTTTCGTATTTATAATTCTTTCCCTATGAAATTTACCACAAATATTCGTACATTTCCCGATTATACATATAGTATCAGTATTAAAAATACGCTGCAAAATCATTATCAAATTATATTCTTACAAGAAGACAGTTATAGATATGCGACAATCATTTTGGACATGAGTGTACCTTACAATTGGAATGAGGTGTAGTGCGATGTGAAGATTTGAGTTTTCTTCAAGAGATGGTAACCTCGCGAAGGTCAAAAAGAAACAGGAAACTGGGATCTTGTGTTGGGAATTGTGCTGTACTACTGTGCTACTGTGTGAGTATGATCAAGGCACAGTGAGAATAGTGTAATCTTTGGAGTAACATGAGTTTAGCCCGGAATCTGTTGTTGCTATTTAAAGGAATTTATAAACAAATTTGCTTGACGTTCTGCATCAGATAGGAATATAACATGGTCACTAGTGAATACATTGGAAGAAATAGGATCGCTTCTGTGTGATACAGGGAAGCATCCGGTCCTATAGGCAGATGTGGAAGATGTCAGTTATCGACTTCTTAGGTCACCCAAGAAATCTCTCCATCATTTGTCGCAAGAAACCGGCTATAACTATTCATCATTATTCATCATATGATTTATAGGTGTTACTTTTCTCTATATTTTATTCTCACTAACATTTAATTTGTATTCTGCAATTTCGCTTCAACAATCCAAAACCTCAACATTCAGTAATGTACACTGACGAATATTTGTTGTTTTTCTAGAGGCGTGGTCGATATTACATCGGATGAATTTAAACCAGTAAACATAATCCCGTAAATCTTCCATCATTCTTTGATCATTTGCCACAAACTGCATGAAAATCGGACTTTAGTTAGAAATTCTAGACCCAAATGAAATCCGTGAGTTTTTTAAATCACCCTGTATAATTACCCTGTCTGTTAGCTCGTTCATCGGGAAGAGACAGAATCTGAAGAACTATTTAATGGATTATCATTAGTTTTAGCCAGGAGTTAGAGGGTGAAAGGTTAGGGACCGTGTTCGTTAATGGATGGGATCCATACACCGGAAGTGCTAGAAATCAACCATTTCCGGTTTTAACATTGCTCACTATAGAGGAAAAACGGTAATAGATAACGAAAAACAGTTTACTGTAATCGATTAAATATCTGAAGAGTGAATTTCATCTTCAACTCTCTACTAAAACTGAAATGACTATAAGTCCACTACAACTTCTGGTTTTAATATTGCTCTTCATAAAGGAAAAGCGATAAGAGATAGCAAGAACCTGTTTTACTTAATCGGCTTACAATTCTAAGAGTGAGTTCCATATTCTCTCTTAGCTCTCAATTCAAATCAGAAATGTCGGCAACCAATTCATGTTTTAACGTTGATCGCTATACAGTCAAAACAATAATAGACAGCGAGAAGCTTTTTCTGCAATCAATTAAGCGTCTCAGGAATATAGTCAATCTCTACTCTAGTCTTTCTACTAAGTCTAGAAGTGGTAGAAATCTACTGTCACTTCCGGTTTCAATATTAAGAAAATATCACTCCATACAAACCAAATTTCTTCACGTGGTGTACATGTGACACTGATACATATTCGTTTCTAGAAAACCATCATCAATCGCCTTCTATGTTTCGATGTCTAACCCATTATCCACTTATTCAGTAATGCTATTTATCTTGAAAATAAGCAGCATAATTTTTGTTACACGACCTTGATCTGACATTTCGTTCTCCAACTATGACATTCTTGTTTCGTTTCTATCAATTTTCGGTGCTCTATAGCTTCGAAATTGTGTTTATAATTATTTCAAGTTTTCGCTTAGTAGTGAGACAAAAACAAGTTTTCCAGCTTTTAGAAAAAACGAAACCAGTATTTGAAAAGTTTTAAATAACAGATTTTCTTGAAATCTTTTTTTTAAAAGACAAAAATCAGTTTCGGTTCTTTGTCAAAACCGGTTTTGGTTTTGTATTAAAAACAGGTTTCGATTTTCTAGGGAAAAAAGTTTTTCGTAAGAAACTGAACCGCTTTTGAGAAAGCCGAATGTGGGTTTTAAGGTTTTTTTGTACAAACCGGTTTCCGTTTTCTTAAAATTTGAAAAGCGGTTTTACCCTTTCTTTAGAAAGAAATTCATTTCCCAAAGTTTAGTTGTGATATTTCCGAAGACTCCGTATTTCGTTTCATTTCGTGATTGTGGAGTGAAATTAAATTTTATTGTCGAACGTCTCATTTCTCATAATTTGTAGGCTGGAAGAGATGACCGCTAAATGAAATGAGTAGTAATGCAAGAACTAGAGAAATAAACATGAGATATTCAAGAGATGTAAGGCGTCACGAATGGTTTGCTAGCATCTCATTTTTATTTCTTTATTTTCTTTATTTTTTTATTTTCATTCATTTCGTTTATCGTTTGTCTCGTTCAGAAGACGTAAAGTGAGAGAAAATAGAAGAGCTCAGACGTAAACACGTTGATATTGCACTGTAGCTGAAGAGAGAGTATATAGTGACCAGTTAGCGTAAGGTCACAGTTCAAGTAACACGAAACATGAACTTCATATGCAACCATAATGGCATACCATAATTAGAGTACAATGCAGTCAGGGCAGTCAAAAAGTTCCTTGAATTTTGTTATAGTTCTTTTATTATCACAATATAAGTATACATATACTTAAGCACCCTCAAAGTACACAAAGGGTGTTTGAAAAAGAACTCCCTAGTTTTAAGTATAAATTTAATTGGGAAATGAATGAAAACTTACATCAATGAGTACATATCATGAAAGAGAATTCGTTCAAGTTTTGTTTAATGATTTCACAAGCCGAATAACACAGTGTGCTTTCTGTTGCGGAGTACACATTGTTGCTGAGTTGGTCTGCACTGCACGCCTGCTTGGACTGAACTGAGGAAACAGAGGGGAAAAAACAACACTGGTGCCGTCTCAAGGTCAAGCAGACCTGCCAACTGCAGAGGAGCTAAACTTGGAGAGTTGATGAATCAAACACCACAAACTAGAATAGTGTCTGTCACTTTTTACAGATTCTAGGACACATTAAAACTAGGGAGTTCTTTTTCAAACACACTGTAGGTATCTTGGAACACATACACTTGCTTCACCACTTCTGCGATTGCTGCAAACAGCGACGAAAGTCCTCTTTTGGTATCTTTCGAAGTTCAGTCGTCGCGTTCCCCATCAGGAAGTCGCGATCGGAAGGAGGGACTACCGCCGTCGACGGTGGCGGGTCGCCAGAGGCAGCCGACACCCGTCCACAGCGGCACGACGATGTACTTGTTCAAAATTGCCGACCTTTTGGCGAGGCGGCAAGCGGTCGAAAATCTTAAAATAAAATGTCCTTTGCCGACTGTTGCTGACCATCAGAGTCGACAAAACAGACGGAAAGGCCTTTTTCCGACCCTCTGGCGACTTCTTATGCCGGCCTCTTTTTGACGGCGGGGAGGGCACATTTATTGCGCCTTTACCACTGTTTTCCGACTGCTCGGCAAGGCAACTTTCCGACGGCGGCGCCGGCGCATTTAATGCTCATTTCCGGCTATTTGCGGACTGCTCAGCAAGGCAATTATTCGTCGTGGTCGAAAATCGCGCGGAAAGGCGTCGGTGTCGGCGCCGGTAATCCGACCGCGGCATCTGATCGGCATGGACAAATTGTCCGACTGTAGGCGGCAAGATACTCATGGTATTGGTTTTGATCTCTTGCTTGTACGGTGGGGAAACGATTACCTTTGAGAACCACTTTTAGCTTTGAGAAGAGTCAAACATGCAAAACTTTTCTTAATGGCTATCAAAGCCTCCGAAGCAGGTTTCCCTAATTTGCATATGAACTTCATATTTGCGCGTTGCTTGAACTGTGACATTGCGCCAACTGATTACTACACACTCTCTGTTATGACCTGTTCACACTTATCAAATTCAAAATTAGGCAACTTAAGGACTGTGCTGCACAAGATTCATTGTGATTGCATGACAAATATGAAAATTACAACAACTTGCCGGAAGCTTTTTGACTGCCTTGGTACAGCATTCTCTAATACCGTCGTCCCAAACTTTTCTTACTAACGACATAGTTTACTGAATTCCTTGACATCTCTATATATTTCTGGTGTCACGTCAGAAGGGCCCGGACAAAAGAGCGAGAACAAAAAGGCCCGAGTCAAAACGACCCCGTGACAAAAGGGCCCCGGTCATAAGGGCCCGAGTCAAAACCGTCCCACGTCAAAAGCGCCCTGCGACACATGGAATCTATATTTCTACAGCTTCTGCTTTCTAACGACAAATAGGAGCGAAAAAGAACCTATTCATGTGACACTGAAACCATATAAAACCCACTTCTTGCAATCTGTTACATATTTTTTTTTAAAATGACAGTTAGTGTCAAAACCGAAAATCATATTTCCTCCATTTCCGGTTTGAATAAAGTGATAGGGTTGAGATAAATCTTATTCTTGGAACATTAAATCCATTTCAGAAAGTTGTTTCTTGCTCTCCGTTAACCATTTTCATTCGATGGAGACCAGTATTGAAACCTACAATGGAATTACATTTCTACAACTTCCCGTCCTTGTAGAGGTGTAAGAGTAGGGACGGAGCACTTGCTCAGAACGCTCAATTCCTCCTCTCAAGAACGAGTTTCTCGCTGTTGCCGTTTCTTGTTTTACTGTGATTGACGTAGGAAGCGGTAAAGATTGATTCCAGTTTGAGTAGGAGGTTGAAACATATAACAAAACCTATTCTAGCGACAATTAATTCATATCAAAACACCGCTTGCCACTGTCTATCACCATACAGGGCAAGTCAAAGTAATGGGCACGATTTTAGAAATTTATTCTGTAAAGTCTAATAGATATATGTTATTGTAAGACACGCGCTTCAGAAGGTTAAGCTTTGAAAGTTTAGTTTCCATGCAGTGTTTCACTTTCTAGCACTAAGAGTCAGCAGCGAGTAGTTAAGGAAAATGGCGTTGACTATAGAACGAAGATCTTTCTGTGTGCTTGACTATCATGTAAACAAATCTGTGATTAGTGTGCAACGACATTTCCCAAACGGAAAGACCTACCTTTGGGGACGGGTATTCCTAAGTGCTATGAACACTTCAGAGATTCAGGTCGTGGATCTCAGCAGACATTGCTCATATTGACTGCAACATGCTACGAAAGGTTTGGCAGGAGATAAACTATCGGCTTAATGTGTGCCGTGTTCGACGAGGTACTCACATAGAACACTTAGACTGTCGGCTTAATGTGTGCCGTGTTCGACGAGGTACTCACATAGAACACTTAGACTGTCAGCTTGATGTGTGCCGTGTTCTGCGAGGTACTCACATAGAACACTTAGACTATCGGCTTGATGTGTGACGTGTTCGGCGAGGTACTCACATAGAACACTTAGACTATCGGCTTGATGTGTGCCGTGTTCGGTGACGTACTCACATAGAACACTTAGACTATCGGCTTGATGTGCGCCGTGTTGGACGACGTACTCACATAGAACACTTTGACTATCGGCTTGATGTGCGCCGTGTTCGGCGACGTACTCACATAGAACACTTAGACTATCGGCTTGATGTGCGCCGTGTTCGACGACGTACTCACATAGAACACTTAGACTATCGGCTTGATGTACGCCGTGTTCGACGACGTACTCACATAGAACACTTAGACTATCGGCTTGATGTGTGCCGTGTTCGGCGAGGTACTCACATAGAACACTTAGACTATCGGCTTGATGTGTGCCGTATTCGACGACGTACTCACATAGAACACTTAGACTATCGGCTTAATGTGTGCCGTGTTCGACGACGTACTCACATAGAACACTTAGACTATCGGCTTAATGTGTGACGTGTTCGGCGAGGTACTCACATAGAACACTTAGATATCGGCTTGATGTGTGCCGTGTTCGACGACGTGCTCACATAGAACACTTAGACTATCGGCTTGATGTGTGCCGTGTTCGGCGAGGTACTCACATAGAACACTTAGACTATCGGCTTAATGTGTGCCGTGTTCAGCGAGGTACTCACATAGAACACTTATACTATCGGCTTGATGTGCGCCGTGTTCGAGGACGTACTCACATAGAACACTTAGACTATCGGCTTGATGGGTGCCGTGTTACGCAAGGTTTTCCCATAGAACACTTGTGATATGTTTTGAAAAAACTTTGCCAATTTACCTTTCTTAGCACATGTGTCACAATGACATATATTTCACAGAATAAATTTCGGAAATCGGGTCCATCATTTTGCCTTGCCCTATATATGTTTTTTTGCTATCACTGTTTTAAGTGGAAATAATAGATTTGTGATATCACTTCACATTTGAGTAGAGTAATAGGGGATGGAAATTAACTCTATTCTTGGGACAATCCGTATCATGTAATCATATCTGGCTATTTCTTATCATTTTTGCTCTAGGGACATCACTATTACAACCGAAAATGATAGTAGTTTCTTCCACTTGCGGATTTAGTAGAGGAATAAGAGTTGGTAAAATCGATTCGTAGGATCCTAAATCCACTTCAAGAAATCACTTCTTGTTATCTGTTACCGTTTTGGCTCTAAAGGGTATCCTCTAAAGACCAGAACTATTGAAATGCCCGCCATTTCTGTTCTAGTAAGTTGGCAACACTGAACATTACGCAATTTTCATCTGTTGTTTTTATGGTTAGTAGTCACGGAACGCCGAATAGCGAATATCATGATCGTCATCTGTTTTCTGTATGGGTAGGAATTCACAACATTCATCACATTTGTAATAAGTTTTCACTATGACAACACGCTGTTACAGATGACGATCATGATATTCGCTATTCGCCGCTCCGTGACTACTAACCACAAAAACAACAGATGAAAATCGCGTAACATTCAGTGCTGCCAACTTACTAGGACAGTAATGGTGGATATTTCAAAAGTTACGTTCTTATGGGACACTCTTTATGTGATAACCTTTAAAATCGGATGTAGTATTTCTTCCATTTCCAGTTACAAGAGATAGTTAAGGGGGGAGGTGGAACCTGTTTTTGGAATATTTAGTCTTTATCAAACAAACGTGTTTCATCATGCATTACAATTTTTTTTTTATGTGATACCTGTAAACAAACGGATGGACGAACAAACATAGCCTTCTATAAGACTTCCAGTATTTATTTCTACGTACGTTGCATAGTTTTGAAGCCGAAAACTCATAACACTTGAGTACGGCACTTAAGTCATTATTATAATTACGCTACTGGTTCTTATAAGGTTGTAATTTTACAGAGACCGCTCTATAAGTTTTGCACAAATGGTTATTATATTGGTAATTAGTTGCAATACGATTATGAAATTTTAGATGAACATACTTTGATCTTTTGGCTGCAAGATCATGTAATTCAATGTAGCCTCCATCTGCTGTGATACATTTCGTTTAACATTCTTTCAATGCCTTGAATGCACTTTGGTAAATTCAAGTGGCTGATTTTTACAACATTGTTTCACACAAACAATGAGGACCTTGTTACTGTCGAATATTTTTCCTCGCAGGTGAGCCTTCAGAATACCAAAGAAGAAGAAATCCAAAGGAGTTAAGTTTGGATTATAGGGAGGCTGAGGGACAACTTTCCGTTCCATTTTATGATTTTCTGCTGTGTCATCGTGGCTGTGTGATGCTTGGCATTGTCATGGTAAAGTTTGGTGATCTTACGTTGCAACTATATCCTCTTGGTCTGGAGAGCCCGTCGTACCTTATCCTGTGACCAACAACAACGCTCCTTATTGATTGTGAAGCCATATTCCAAAAAGTCTATGAAAATGACACTAAGCGGATCCCAGAAAAATAAAGAACATAATTTTCTGACGTGATCTGGAAAATCTAGATTTTTTAAACAGCTGCAACCAACATTAGATACTGACGTGGTCATATGTGTGATCCCCGTAAACCGAAAGTCACTTCTAACCCATTGATGTGGCTAATTGATCACTGGTTTTGAAAAGGAATTCCATTACCGATCATTGTTGGGTCCTGATGTCTACTTCAGTGTCTATTGTGGGTGAAAAATAGGAGACAACAATTATTACCATTTCAAAGCCAAAGGATCAAAGTATGTTCACCTAAAATGTCATCGCTCATATTGCAACTAATAAAAATATTATACCTATATGTACAAAACTTATTGAATACCCTTTGAAGTACGTATTTCCGTTATACCACACGATAACTCTGGGACGAAAATAAATTTCTGACTTCTGCTTTCTGCAATAGATGATTATAATGATTCTATGAGCTGAAATAAATGCGTTAACAACTTAATGGGTAGCGGTGATTTTATCGGTGGTTATCCATCACTTGTTCATTCATTAAAACATATACGTTCTACTTGATGCTAATATGCAACCAACAAAATATTTAAGATTTATGAGTTGCATAATTATGTAGGCGAAAATATGTAAATATTCTTAATTCTTATTTATACGTACAACATATTCATTCATAAATATACACTTTACAAAATTCTACTGTTTATTTTTTCCTTTTCCTTTAACATGTGTTCATTTCGAAACGCACTCTGCCATTATAACCTTTCGCGCCAGAGGTAAACGTTCAATCATTGAACACGTTCCACCGTTTCTGTGCAAAAGAGCACGGAATCATATTTTATTTTGACGAGAATCAAACCCAAGACATCGTATTGTTTCGAATTTAGGCCTTGTCAGGATCGAAACTGCATCAGATGTGAACCTATTGTTTAACATGGAATCCGAACCACGTGAGTTTGCACAAGAAAACAAATCTGGGTGAACCAAGCGAAAGATGCGAACGTTAATCGGCAATTGTAAAGAATCCATTGATAACCACAGAGCGATGTGTGAGGTTATACTCCATATTCTACTGTTGAAACTTCTCATTTTATAATAATTCAATTAGCATTAAGAATTTTATCAATGAAATTAAAAACGTGAAAGTTTTGAAGGTCTTTTCAGAAACTCATACGCAATCTGAATAATTAAAATAATGCACTGACCTACTTTCTTTGAGATTTGGGCTTTGGAATCTCACATAGTACTAATTAAAATATGACACGGAAGAAGTTGTGTGTGCTTACTTTCACACATCATTCATTGAGGTAATAGTAAGCGATGTAAGCCCGTCAATGATCCACACATCTACTTTTGTGGAAAATATTACAAGAGCGTCTGTTCTGTTTCGTTTTGTAGATTTTGTAGAAAAATGAAGGAAATTTCTGCCTATGTTATTCTACATGAGCTTAAATCTAATTTTCAAAAGTTCTTTTTTAAAATTTTTTTTTACCGTTGATAGGACAAAGGTCATGTCATGAAAACCTGACAAAACCAGTTTTGTTTTGTTCTTACCCTCGACGCAGAGTATAATGTTCTTGAGGTTAGTTTGAGGATCAAAGAATGTTCAGCTTTTTTTTAGAAATAATAATGGAATGTAGACAATCTTATATCTTCATTATAGCTCTTTTTCCCATCATCCTCTCTTTCTGGTCGTCTACTGGTTGGCGTGAGTGCCTCTGATTCAAGAGGTCTCGTGGAAAAGCATTCAAAGCAATACAGCCCATCTTATCTCACTTTTAACTATAGGTTTCGTTCTGTATATTATTGCTGGCGATAAGACACGTAAATAGCAATCAAGAGGCACAGTGACCCAGACATAGAGCACACATTACTACGAGGAGTCGCTGGTTCTATCTCCGGGCACACAAGTTTGTAGTTTGCTTGAGTACTTGATTCATTGTTATTTTTTCGCAATCAGCACGCATTGAAGAGTTTGTTATGAAAGTAAAAAAGATGCACCGAGGTTTTATTTCTATCACATGTCATTCACAGTGTTTCCTCCTATTTTTCTAATACCGTGTTAATTTTAATTTTAAATTTTGTCATAAAAGTAATATCAACTTCAAATGGGGTACAAAATAATCTTTCTAGATTTATATAGGCTGTTTGTAGGATCATCACAGTGCAACTTTTGGGCATCCGAATTTTATCTAATGATGGGCACATTCCATTAAAATCGAAGGGAAATTCCGTGGATATTTCCATTATTCTTAACAATTTTGCTGTGACAGGCACCTCTTAATGAAATCTGAGAGAAAAATTGTGAATATTTCCATTATTCTTAAAGATTCTACTGTGCTAGATACCTTCCATTGAAATCTAAGGGAAACCCCGTAAATTTTTCTATTATTCTTCAAGATTCTACTGTGACAGGCGCTTCCCATTAAATTCCAAGAAGAAATTCCGTGGATATTTCCATTATTCTTGAAGATTCTACTGTGATCCTATTAATATCAAAGGGAAATCCCATGGATTTTTCCATTATCCCTTACTTTTTTACTGTGACAGGCGTATTCCGTTGAGATCTAAGGGAGATCCCATGGATAATTCCATTATCCTTTAATTTTTTACTGTGACAGGCGTATTCCGTTGAAATCTAAGGGAAATCCCATGGATATTTCCATTATCCCTTATTTTTTTGCTGTGACAGGCGTATTCCGTTGAAATCTAAGGGAAATCCCCTGGATATTTCCACTATCTTTAAAGATATTGTTGCGAGCGTGAATGTCCAGGTATGGGAACTGTAGGACATCCAAATAATGCTACAATAACATGTACTTTGTGAGTATAAATCAATGGTGAATACTATTGGTGAAAGGCGACACATTTGTGGAATTCCCTTTATCTATATCCATCTCCATTGATTTATTTTCGTATAAACAAGAAGTACCTCTTCTTCGAACGGGAAGAATAGGATTTATGGGAAATATTTGGATAACAAATACAATTTCTTTTTGTTTTTGTTGTTTCAAGATATTTGTTGCTGGACATTTGGTTTCATTGATATTATGTAATACATCAAACTATTGCCTTACATTCACGATTTTATGATCAAACTAAATCTTCTTCTCGCATTCCAAAACGGTGGATACACCCCACTTCATTCAAATCAGTAGGTGAAACATTTAGTCGATGCTTCTTGCCCTAAATCCAGTTATCCAGAATTCCTTTAATGAATTATCAATGTTTATTCTAATTTAAGAGGGGACGGTGTCTCATTGGTAGAGCGCTTTCCTCTGGTGTGTGGGGTCTCTAATTCGATCCCTGTCCAAGTAAGTTTGTGGTGGACATTATCGTGTCCGTGGGTTTTCTCGGCGTACACTCTTTTACTTCCACATTCTAACTTCACTAATTATTCCATCATTATTCGTTTGTCTCAATCGTAAGACGTTAAATTTGAAGTATTTCATTTCATTTCACTTTTCGTACTCTAATATAAATAACTTTCCCGTTTCGTAAAGATTGCTACTGAAAATTATTAGTACCTACTTTTGCAAAGCTACCCCTAAATGGATTTTCCCGATCTCAAAACTTATTAATATTCTGTGTTTAAATGTACTCTTATGCAAATTCCGAGGATTTTGTGCTCATCGTTTGATATTAAAAATGTCAATTAGCCCTCTTTTCAAGCCGAGGTTTTAGAAATCTACCATTTCTGGAGGGTGCAAGCTGCTGACAGAGATAAACTACATTCATAATTGTAAATATTACGAATGTTGTATGCAAAGAGGCATTAAATTAAATGTCGCACAAACACAAAATAAATATTAGGTATGAACTATGGTTCCATCAAGAACAAAGTTGGTAAAAAAAACAATACTGCACTACAATAGACATTTTCTAGTAACAAAATTGCATTTACACTTGAAAGGTACTGTTTACGGTCTTGCGTCTTCTTTAAGAATTTGAATTAATTTTTGATGTTTCCTTCAGATTATAATTGAGTGGATAATGCAGGAGGAAACGGTTTTTGTATGTCTGTTGTGTAACGGAAGAAGGTTACAATCACGTTTTGCTTGTTAATCAGTGCTTTGTATTAAAATTGATTTAATAAACTGTGAGAAAGCAAATCCATATTACATCTTTACGGAATGATTCCGTGTATGGAGCTTGTAGGCGAAACTCTCAGATTTCTACTAATCAATAGTATAATTCGCCCTGACATTGTCCAGTTCGTAATCCCATCCTAAGTATTGCTGACTTAGTGTAAAACTTGGGGATAAAGGGTTACGTAAATTATGTTGTGCGGTGTCATGTATTTTCTCTTTCGAATAAACTGATTTATGAATAATACAGCGTGTTCATAAAATTACTATCGTATTTTAAAGCGGTATTACGTCGCTTTGGGTAAGCGTATTTAAATGAAATTGATCACATTTGAAAGAAAACCCAAATATTTTTGTGCATGTCAACTGTAGTCAACAATGGACAACAATTCCAATAACGGACGGGATCAAACATACAAAAAGTAAATTCACTTATGTTTACCTTGGGATTACTCGATATAGTTTCATTGTTGGATATTTAGCAGACAGTTACTGTTTCTGCTGGAGGTCACTTGGGAATTTTTTTTATGTTTCTGCAGGTTATGCCGTAATTTGCTGACGTAAATTTATTTCCTTTCGTTGTGTTGTGTTGTTAATAATTTTTAAGTAGCTATGGCGATACAACAAGAACGAAGTTGGTGTGTTTTGGAATATCACAGCACACAGAGTCTGGTGCAGGTTCAGCGTGGTTTTAGGCGAAGGTTTCAACATCTGGCTCTTACGCACGTAAATTTTTAAGTAGTATCGTGATTTTGTGGATCGTAGTAAGTTTGTATCAGCGCTGCAGTCCAGTCCATTTAATCAGATATGTTGTAGTGTGTGTGATGTGAATGGGAATATCGTCTTGATGCCTGCATTGCCACTTGTGGGGGTTCGCTTTCAATGTCTATGAAGTATAGTAAAAATATTTGAGTTTTTCTTTCAAATGTGACCAATTTCATTTAAATACGATTATCGAAAGCGACGTAATAACACTTTAATTTATGATAGTATTTTTATAGACACACTGTACATTTTCTGCAGTTTGACTGTGTGGTAGGCCATCCATACGACACGACATTACAGTGGGTAGCATAAGATGTACGCAGTTTTGTACAAAATGTAATTAAGTTTGGATATTCTTTATACTTAATCTCTAGGGGCCTTATGCAGAGTCGTTTTGACATTTGATTAACACCTTACTTCGAGGTTGACTAACGGGTGGTTATCAAAATTGTATTCAGAGTCTCTGATTAGGACGTTGTATTAGACGAAGTTAATCACATGTGACTAATTAATCTAGAGAAAGTCTAATCTTTTACCCACGCTTTAGCGTGCGACACAACATTTCGTATTTCGTAATTCATGTATTTTCATTTTTACAGACTACGCATGCGCTCATCTATTTTTCCGTAGTTGCCACATTTATTTTACTCACAGATGCATTGGGGTTCTATAAGTTAATCATACCCAAAACATCATTTTAGTCGTACTAAAAGTAGACTCTGAATACCAAAAAGTGCACCTTCCTTAGTAAAGAGTTAGTATTCTTACTAACTAGTTTGAGACTAACCTTCGATTAACGAATTCTCTCTGAATACCGCCCTAGAGGTCTAGAATACCGCGTTAAAACTGAAGTACTGAGTTTAGTGACATTTTCATAATGGAAGGAAATGTGTGGTGCTACTAAATGCATAATATTTTATCGTCACTATTAATGAATATCTTGAATAAAGAGTTTTAAAAAAGACTTATAAAATGCTCCTTATGGAATATGGTACTGTATAGAGTAGAAAAATGGATATTAGGTAAAAATGACGAAAAACAACTGGAAGCTCTGGAAATGTGGTATAGAGAAGAATAGAGGGAATTAGCTGGGTCGAGTAGAAAACGAA
Source organism: Thermobia domestica (assembly GCF_964235325.1). Classification (NCBI taxonomy): domain Eukaryota; kingdom Metazoa; phylum Arthropoda; class Insecta; order Zygentoma; family Lepismatidae; genus Thermobia; species Thermobia domestica. The sequence goes on along the minus strand of NC_137468.1, from coordinate 174,133,799 downwards.
TGAGAGGGTTTAGAAATGGTGGGGAAAAAATAACATTTTAGGTATTATTATTATTAAGAAGAAGAGGAACTGGTTGGCTAACAAGGAACTGTATCATGAGGGACGTGCTAGGGTACATGGTGGCAGAAGAGAGAGGGAGGGGTCGAAAGAGGGTACAATTGATGCACGATATCAAAACAGAAAAATGTACGTGAAGGCGAAGAGGTTAGCTGAACATCGTGGAGCATGGAAGCTTTTCAGTAGTGGCAACTGACCCGCTAATAATGGCAGAATACCTATGATGATGATGACTAATGAATAAATCCCAATAATATATATACAAGAAGAAATCCTCACTGATGGAAAAATCAGCACCTAGGCCAAACTGTCTAAACTAGGAACTTGAAATTTGGGCATTGTTACATAAGGTACTGTAAAGGAAGGACTTTTCGAAACTCACCTAGAAGAAGCTGAGTATGGGCCTTGCAATTATTATAATAAAATGTCTGTATCTAGGAGGCCTTTAAGTATTAGTTTGTGTCTTTGTTGTTTTGTAGACGTAAGAATGATTATCCAACTGAGAGGCTTATAAATATATAGGCCCGTAGAAGTTTTAAGAACACTAAGTATTCAGAAACCTAATATGCGTGAAGGTTTTTAGAATTTTGTTAACATTTTTTAGTGAGAGTTTTGTTTATTTAAGATTAACTTTACTTATATTATTGTTGTATTAGAGACTTAATGGAATTGTGTTACAAATGTACACTGCAAACAATACTGAAACTACTTTTAGATGCAGTACGCAACTGTACACTTTACCGACACTTTGAACATCTCCAGATGACACATATTCGCTATTTGTAGATACTGTGTTGTCTGAGTATGTCCCAGATGTAGGTGCAAAATGTATGTCATCACTTTGATTTCGAATTGTTTGCCGAGAAGAAGTGTTTTAAATATGTCATACTAGATACCGTTTTCGGAGAATGAATGCTTTTGGACATGTGAAGCGCACTTTATAAACACACACTTGCTATATTTCCTCCCACAACATCTGTACTAAAAGTTTTAAAGTGCTGTTTTATTTTTTAGTGTAGTTCATTCTGAGAAGTGGTAGCTATTGCCGCAGTTCTTTTTTTTTTTTTTTTTTTTTTTTTTTTTTTGTACGCAATGTCAAAATCTGGGATAATTTATCCACAAAACATCCTTTTAGACTATACGTATTACAAAGCATGATTGTACTTGAATGATTGTAATAAGTACATATATAATGTATATTGATGTCAGTATACCATTGGCTTCCAAAACTCATAAATATGAGATCTAGTTGGAGAGTTCAAGGCGGATCCTTGAATTATTAAGTTTCTACCAGCACTGGCAAAACCTGTTTGACCCTTACTAAATGAGAGATATGAAATTCGATATTTAGACTTTTTACTTAAAATAATTACACATCTATTTCAATTTTTTATATATATACCTTGCCTAGAAGAGAAGAAAAGGAGTTCACTAAGATGTCCACACGAGATGTTCGAATTTCACACAAGATTTGTAATTTAGACGAATTCTGTATGAAAGACACGGAAGGAGGAACCCAAAAGTTTGCCCTCAGTAACACGTCGAGATATTTCTTAGTAAATAATATATTTATGTGAAGTTATACTTCGTATCGTTATACTACATGGATGTAAAAGTTGGGTGTTAATTTGCAAAAAGACATGCTCAGACTTAGGGTACATTTTTTTTTAGAAAGAATCTGTAGCGCAAAACAAGCCTAACCGACTTCTTAATTAAAGTGTTACACAACATGAAACTTCAAATGCTTAGTCATTACCGTTTACAATATATTGGGGTAATGAGAATGACGTTTAAGAAGGCGGAACACGAGAACATTTGATTTAATTTGGAGTTTATGACCTGGTCAGCACTGAGGCTATATGAGAGGTAAACTTACAGTTTAACGTAAGATCTGAATCACATTAGCTGGGAATCGAACATGGGTCTCCCGTGCTGAAGACGCGTACGCTGACCATGTAGTCACAAGGAAATATATAGGGATGTATGAAGTCGTAGTTGGGTGAAGCTATGGAGATATACCTTTAGGTAGATCAAAGCAAAGGAAAGATAAGCGAGTATTAGTATTCAAGATTTTTTGGGAAGTGGACAGAGAAATCTTGATTAAATTTACTCTGCATGGGATAGATTAGGATTAGGATTTAGATTTCTGGGCTTTCAGCATCTAAGGCCATTTATCCTGTCACGTTTTGAGGGATGACGTCCCTCGGCGAGCACACAATCCGGGGAAAGGGAAGGAAGGAAGCGGCCTGGGACCTATAAGATAGGTACCAGCCCGGCATTTGCCTGGCGTTAATGAGGAAAACCCAGGAAGGCCTCATTCAGGGTGGCTGGCCTGAAAAAGCGTTTTATTGTTTTTCGACCGAGTGGCCTCACCGGGAATCTAACCTAGGGTCGTTCGGGGCATGGAATAGAGTCCAACGGTGAATTCGTATTTTTACAGTGGTGAACCTTCAGGCTTATTAAACATATAATTAGAAACACGCATGAAATCTTGAGATTGAATAGTATTTAAATAATCAGAATTATCTCTACTTTGATGTGACATTAGATAATGTACAGCATGAAGAATGAAGAAATATTATACAGGGTGTCCAAAAGTAGGTATACACCCCTCCATTGATCAAGTATAACATTCTAGCGTATAGGTTTATTTGCCTCGGCTGTTCCGAGATTAAGTTATAAGTAAAAATACATTAAGAACAAATAATAAAGAAACTAAGTCTACCTGATGAATAACAATAAGAAATGATATAAAAAGCAATGAGTTGATCAGTACGGGACTGTATACCTACTTTTGTACCACCCTGTACTGTACGGATAAGTGAAAAAGAATAAGTAACTACTGGAAAATTTAGTAGAGAAAAGAATATGGCCAGGGAATATAAAAAGTTCTATATTATTAAATGAAACAAAATGACAGAATGACGTTAGTGCCATTGAAAAAGGGAAGGCGCTTGTTTGGAATTTCACTTGTGCAGATACTTATGCTCCCTCAAATGTACCACATACATCGACTCGAGCAGGACTTGTAGCAGCTCGAAGATTGGTGAAAAACAGAAATAAATATATCAATCTATGGCACAAATATTGTTTTGTTATAATATCAATTGCATCAAGTGGTTCATGGGGCAAAGAGGGGTTTAACTTTATCAATGAAGTTGGCCAACGCATATCGTTAAATTCGACAGATACACGAGCTAGAGCATTTCTCATACAACGCATTAGCATAGCCATTCAACGAGGGAATGTGTCAGCTGTTTCGGGAACTTTGCTAACCGGAAAAGAATTAGAATAGATCTTCCTTTTATGAACTCAAATTATATTATGCGAATTTATAATAAAATACTTTGTTTGTAAAAATAAATAAATAAATAAATAAATAAATTGTATACAGTATAATGATTCAAAATATGTAAAAATATTTATATTGTTAAAACTGAATTTTACTATACTATAATAAACGATGAAACAAAATATATTTCAAGGATGTCATTCATGATACAAAAACATTAGAAAGCAGTGCAACGATATTCGGAAATTTTGGAGATAAGAATCGAACAGAAAATGTTTTACAGAAACGACTTTAAATGCCAAAAGAAATGTAATATTACTAAGACGTTTTCTAGATATTATGGTTGTAATGTATATAATATAAGTATACGTTATATAACACTGAATACAAGAAATATTAAATGTGCTTTTAGAGGATAAACTTAAAAATGGTACTTGGTGTGTGAAAACTCTAATAGGTTTAACAATAAAATACGTTCATAATTAGTTTGACAAATTAAAAAAAAAATGCTTAAAACAAGAGATGCCTCTAATTTTATAAGAAACAGTTTTTACATCAGAACATTATTATCTTTCAGTAAAACAAAAGACTCAATTAGTTCAGGCGCTCCTGCTTCCTATATTTGGCAATTGTGACTAGTATATAATCACCTATCCACTACTCTTTCCGCTAAATTGGAACGTCAACACATGCATTCGACTTGTCTTGAATCTCCGTAGCTACAACTATATTACCCCGGCATCGAATGTGCGTGGTTGGCTATCGCTCCACCCTCATAGAAAACATCACATTTTAGTAAAAGTGTTCAGCATCGTTGCAGACAAGGCCTCTCCATATTTAAACAATAATTATAAATTCGTTGCTCGTTACAGCCATGTCACTGAAACAGATAATTCTTTGCTACTTACTAAACATCGCACGGAGGTTTATGGGAAATTACTGTATTCGTGTCTACTAGTATCAGTCTCTGAAATAGTTTACTTCGCACTGTGAGAAACTTGAAATCAAAATCAAAATTTGCCCTAGATACGAAAAACTTGTTAAAGCAGAACCTGTCCACTTAACATACCCATTCTCTGACAAACATAACACAAAACTTTTGTAAGATTCTTAGCAACTGCCATATTTATGTAGTTTTGTATTGTATTTGCTGTATTTGTTATTCTTATATTGTGCTGTTATTAAACATATGTGTGTGAGTGCATGTGTGTGTTTTATGTTTATGTATATCCGTGTGTAATGTGAATCAATGTATCGTTCTTTTTTTTTTTTTTTGTATCAAATAGGTTACAACTTTTTGTTAGTAGTTAGGTGTAAGAGAGGGCCTTATGGCTCTAATCTCGTTGCTGTTGAAAAAAATAGCAATAAACAAATAAATAAAATACACACATGTAATGCTACATAAACAACTGAAAATTATATGAATGTTTATTTAGTTTAATAGTCGAACATAATGTTTCAGAGTAATAAATAAATTCAGATGCATTCTGTTTTGTGAATGGCGAACAGATAGTTTAGATAGCAGTACAAATTACGCCCCGTGTATATAATATACAGTACATTGATGTTTGTTTTCGTGTGTGTGTATACGTCTGAGCATATAGATTAAAATCATTATTTTTTATCTGATGTATGCAACTGGGTTTAATCAAACTGTCTGTGCCTGGGTTATGAGAATTGAAGTAGATTAAAAAAAAATAACGATGAGGTCTCCGTACGTGAAAGATGTTGTGATTATTGGTTGTTAAATGTACGTCATCTGGTGTGATTTTGTTAGGACAGTAATGACCGCTGCTATGATTTTGTGCTGATGAAAGCGGAAATTTGTTTTCTAGTTAACAATCTGTTGTTGTGATTGTGTGTGTGTGTGAGAATTCCTGATAGTTACGCAACCAAATAATGTATAGATATTTCCATTCCTCTATTGATGTTTGTATGCGTCCCACGCACCATTGGAATGGTAAAAGAAACAATTGATTATATTTTTTCCCCCTTGACCATTAGAAAATTGCCTTGGCGTGTGAACATGGACAATGCGATATATTTAATTATTCATGAAGAAAAAATATCTCTCAAATAGTCCCATAGAGAACGGAAAAAGTTTTTGCATATGCTGCTGAATATAGAGTTTGCCAGAAAAACTTTTAACATGTGATAGGTTATTCAATATTTTTTCCTGGAAGCAAGCGGAACTTCTAAAAATACAAGTAATTGATTTTTTGGATATTTTTATATCTCAAAGGTTATTCATGTAATAGTTTACACTTTCAATAGCAAATGTTTTATAGTCAGGATGCTCTTTGTTTAAATGCGCTAAGTTCTAGTACTTTAACCCTTTCGGGATTTATGGTATCTATATCTATATCTATATATGTATCTCTCTCTCTCTCTCTCTCTCTCTCTCTATATATATATATATATATATATATATATATATATATATATATATATATATATATATATATATATATATATATATATATATACCATACGTTTGTATTTTTTTAAGACGATCATTTAACCTCTATTAGATGTTAGATTTATGCTGGATTAGTCATTGTTCAGTCGTGCATGCATTGCGAACCAGAACCATGTGTTTTGAAAAGTAGCCCGTCAAGTTGGTGGGGGTCATAACGTCATCTGTTTGGCCTTCTAGATTACAACGCAAAAGTCTTGTTTCGTTTTAACAGGTTTTATGGGATTCAAGAACATATATTTTGCACACGCGTTGCGTACACCATTTAGTATTTTTCAACTGATTTTACGATATGTACGTTAACACAGGGCCGGTCCAGAGAGGCCTACACTCAACTCTTGAAAAAGGGATGTTTTTCAGAAAAAATATCCCTGTTTTCCTCGAATTCCCCTTTTCAGGTATATGATACGGACATGCAAAGGATACAGTTTAGAAGGTTGCTTTATTTTGAAGAGAATGAGGTACAAACCATGATCCTGGGATAAATACTGATGATGCAGTAGCTGCTTGACTGAAAGTCTAAAATTTTATCTTAAAAATCCCAAAAGAGTTAAGCATTTATGTATTATTATTATTTACAAGAATAAGACTAATTAAACAAATTAAATTTTCTACCCATGTTCATTTGCATTAATTACTCGGGTACGGACATAAATATCTTAGTAAAATTTTCACAGTTACAATTAAACTCATCTGTAATATTAGTGAATGTTATTTTACGCTGTCATTTGTATAAATAGCTTAAAGTTGCTTTGATTTGAATCTGAACTTGAAATATTCCTAATTTATTTACTGTTTAAGTTAGAACCATGAACGAAGTCCAGCGGCGGTGCTGTAAAACACAGAACATTGTCGCCACCATTCAGCGTAGTTGATTTTTTGAAAAAAAAAAAAAAGATAGTTATCTTGGTTAATCAATGCTACAGATGTGTTAATACATGTATTTGCTTGGGGTGTTCCTAAAGCTCTGGGAATCGCTGTGTCGTTAAATAATATGTATTTGATGATATAATTCAGTGGAGAAACAAGTCTAACACGGCTATTCAACGATATGAGTCGCCTCAGGTCAGTATAGTTTAAAATTTTTGCAATTATAAAACGTTTTTAAGTATTGAATTCAATACTGAAACCACTGTTGGTTGTCAAAGCACTATTTTCTTTCTGTAGAATGAAGCTGTTAAAACATCTAAAATCATTCAACAATTTTGATTTGATTGAGTTTTGCGTCCCTTTTAGCTGCGAAGCACTATGAGATGTAGACATACAGCTTAACGTGGAATCCGAACCACATCAGCACCCTCCGGGAACGACCCCGGGTCTCCCATGCCCAAGATGCGTACGCTGACCGCTTAGCCACCAGAGAGTTCTCATTCAACAGTTAAAAGCAATGTGTGTCGAGACAGCAGACTCCAAAAGTACAGTATACAGTATTGAGTGGATCGATTTAAAACTGGCGAAAGATTCCAAGAAGACTATTTTGGTGGTGGAGGACCAAACACATTTATTAATGACACATCACTATTTTTGTGAAGATTCTCGCACGGGAAGACAAATTACTATTCACAACGACAGTAGCATCTGTCCTACTCACGTAATGACTAGAGCGCGCACTTTCTATACACGGAATCCTGGATTCGATTCCCGGTAGGATGATCTTAAAATTAGAACGCATTACGGTAGTTTGAATTCCACCTTAAATTTTAGCTCCCCACATCTCACATAGCTTGGGTGCTGAGAGGAACACTAAACTTTAATGTGTCCAACCAACGAGATTAGCTCGAGTAGGTACAGTGAACCACAAAAGTTCCTTCCATTTTAGTAAAATTTATTTAGAGAATAATGGTGGTATAGCTGGAATGTACACCAGTGGTACGGCTAGAACGAACAGAAAATTACGTTTCTTTAATTTGCTAAAAAAATTGAAATTATCCTTCCATTCTGAAGTTATTTACGAAACTAATTTAATCAAACAGAAATAACTTTTGTCGATGACTGTACATTGTTACAAGACAGGTTTGTGATATTACATTCACTATAATTTGCGGCTTTGCAAAATTGGAACTCACTTGGTATATTGTGTAAGACCGGAGTTGAAACTGGTCAGATCCAACATGTGCGTAAACTTCAAGAACTGTTAACTTGTTACGGGGGATTATTCTGTTAAAGAATACCATCAATTGAAGAAACATGAATCCATACTTAATCCGGAAACCAGAAGCCAGTCTATAGACGCAGATCAGAACCAACCTTTACCGCACCATTTAAAAAAGCAAGATGGTATATTGGTTACCGAACGAAAGAAACTACGCCGGGAATTAATCTTACATTCACTTTTGAATGATGCATTGCCTAAAGGCTATCATTTCTTCTGAGAATTGAAGGAATCTCTGTGTTGTGTACAATTCTTGGTCTTAAGAAAATTTCCTGAACTGAGACAAAAAGTTCCTTTTTCTCATCAAATTTTCCCTAGTTTCTTGTGTATCCAATTCCTATGATAGAAATTATGTGATAAGATTAATTTAGCTATATTAAATGAAGTGGCGACCACATTTGTTTTATTCATTCACTTTTTGCTTCTTTTTAAAACTTTTTTGTTTTACTTATTTAAACAAAACTACACACAAAAACACTCAGCCAATAATTGTTGAAAATTATTTGCTACTTTCCACATATACACAAACAAACTATTGCTATGGTATTGGTGTATATCTGAAGAACCAAGAAAAATTCAAGCATTTATGTTGGTCAGTCAGTCAGCGCGAGAAATTCCTAGATTTTCACCCTTTTTTTTAAAATCACAAATTAAACCTAACTTTCTTACAAGGCTGTCTATATTCTTTATTATAAAATAACGAGAAATGTTACAGTTTCGGAAGTATATCACTTCCTTCTTCAGACTACTATTTCAACTGAAATCATAGATAACATAACATAATTTGTTATCTGTACCAATCAGGAATCATTTTTCATTAAAATTCAAAATGTATGTCCATAAGAAGGAAGTGATATACTTCCGAAACTGTAACATTTCTCGTTAATTTATAATAAAGAATATAAACAGCCTTGTAAGAAAGTTAGGTTTAAAATTTGTGTTTAAGATGGACAAAAGGCCTTTTTATCAAAATAGCTTTTTTTATCGAAAAATTCCCTTTTTGTCTTTTTGATAAATTTACCTATGAACTTTCCCTAGATTAGGGAACTTTTTCTCAAACTACGAACACTGAAACCGTACTACAACATAATTTTAAATGAAAACAATTGACAATGGCGACATCTGTTAGACAAAAAGCCATAGTACAACATACTTCAATCTCAGAACAATTGTCAATGTCAGTATCCTGACACAAGATGGCAAAGAGTGTATAACTTTTTTCTACCACACTCTGTAGTTAAGATATATATTAGGAAACAACACGTCCTTTACGAAACAAGCACGTCCTTATGGAACAAAATTAGTGAATCATAAATTCATTACCGGATAAGAATCTCTATAAACAAAAAATGAAAGCAATGTCGTTTCTGGTAGCATCACCGGTAAACGGTGAGTAATGTTATGCTACAACTTATGGTAGATACACTCTCAACCGTTTTCAAAAATATAATCTATAGCCCGGTATGCACTCGTTCTAAAGTAAATTTAAGGTGAGTATACGCTGGGCTATAAAAACTATTAGGTGGGTGTACGTAGTATGCTCTCGTATACGCTATATTACATCCCTGGTTGGACAGTCTGAAATGAATTTTTAAGTATAGTTAATGCCTACCTCAAACTGATCTTTTGTTATGTTACTTTATCAAAATATTTTAGGTCGTTGAATAAACATACAGGAACAATACCAAATGTTCCCTGTAAAGTAGTAAACTATACGAAGCTAAAACATATCATGAAAGAATCACAACTTAAAGAGGACTAAATATAAATATGAAGAAAGAAATATAGAGGGAACGCGAAAGCAATGCGGAAGTATTACTAAAAGTTGACGAGAGAAAAGACTGAATTGCATATAGTTAAAAAGAGAAAACAAATCTGGTTAGGAATATTTAGAAATATAAGGATTGTCTATTATGCATAGAGCCTATTGAACCTAAGAGTACCAACGGAGAGCTTAAAGTGATATTACACGTAAATGAATATTAGAGGGGTAAAATGACAGTATAGTGTGTTTTAAGAAAATATTACGAGTGGTTCTGATTGGCCTCTGCTCCTAAATATAAATATATCTGTCAAAAAAAGACTGACTCATTAAGAAGAAATCGTAATAATTTTTCTGCATTGCTTCTCGCTCCTTTCCTACTAACTAAGCCTTTTGGATGAAAACAACTTCTTTTCATTAATAGTTTTTACTCCTAATACTTGTGAGCTTTGTGTCTCCTTTTTTTGTGGCCAGTTTTCCGGTTGCTTTCTCGAAGGTAAATGTAAGCAAATCCTAAAATCTATAACAAGCGTCATGAAAGAAAATCCGGTGACTGTGCAGATAGATATTGGCGACAATGTTGCCAGATTTAGCTACGTGAGAATTATCCCAAAGTGTTCATTATTATTCGCCTCAAGGTATGAAAGATTGATGGAAAGTACTAAAATTCAAATTAATACAATGCTGTTTTAAAAAAAAAACAGTAATTCCATACAAGTTGTTACTTCTCGTGTATATATATATATATATATATATATATATATATATATATATATATATATATACAGTGGCGGATCCAAGGGACGCTATAGGGGCTATATCCCCCTCTTGACGCTCAGGTATACACTGGATAAAATGGACTTCAATACTGCTTTACACTGGATAAAACGACAAAATATGGTTTAGTGCCTCCCTTGATCATATCCTGGATCCGCCCCGTATATATATATATATATATATATATATATATATAGGAATGATCAGAAAGTAAGGTTACAAAGCCTGTAGTGAAACGTGTATATATTATTTCATACAACCAATACAGTCAGCACACAATACGTGCATTAGGTTATTTTTCCATATAGTCTCCACTTATAACATCGTCGGATGAATTTGAAGATTCCCTCGTGGCAAAGATTCCCTCTGCCCTTTCGTGTTCAGCCACGTTGTTAACGAAGTGTTTCACCTTCTCGTCTGAAGCGAAGCGACGATCTCCGAAGTGTTCCTTTAAACGCGGGAACAGATTAAAGTGCCATCAGATGCCGTAACGTGATCCTCTTGTCCTGAATCAGCTCCTGCACGCGAGTGTGTTCAAATCTGTTGGCTGGGTCGGCCACTGCGCTCCTCGTCGGTGACGTTTCCTCTGCCAGCTGCAAACTTTTCACACCATTCTGCGACATGCTGACGAGACATTACAGTTTCTCCTTAAACCTCTACCAGCTGCCGGTGAATTTTAGTCGCGGTTACATGTTTGGCCCACAGAAATCGAATAACTGAGCGGATTTTGTTTTCTAAACGAGCCGCCATTTGTGTTTACCTACAACAAGCGCCGTAAGTGCTGAGTGGCTGAAACTCTGCACAGTTGCCAACTCCGTGTATTAAAATTACCGCACACTCCTTATTCCTGTATATGAGACGAAACTTCAGAAATATATGCGTTCTAAGCTTAGGCTCTGATCCTCCTACATACCTTGGTACATGAGTTGCTATTATAAGTACACATATGAATAGCGATCATTAGAATATTTAAGACATAAATAGGCTATATTTAAATAAAATTAATGGGCCTTATGCAGAGTCCTTTTGAAGAGTGATTAGTGCCATACTAAAGAGTTCAACTAACATAAGTCTCCTGCAGAAGTCAGTAGTTTAGTATGACGCTAATCATACGTCGAAACGATTGAGTATAAGTTTGAGCTAACTAATGTTATTGAAAGCAACGTTAATATGACAAATTCTGGCGCCTATCTACAAGATTTAAAAAAAAAAGATTGTTTCCTGTCGCAATGATGCTGGACCATAAATAAAAGGACAAGGTCTGATCCCTTTATACGTATCTCTTTTATTCCATCCGAGTTAATGTCATTTTTTTAACCAACGTAAGTGTCATTTATGATGCATATACTAACAAGGGACGCATGCGAACCTTGACAGCTAGATATTTATGAAAATTGGTACTCTGATTAACGGTGGATCGCTAATCATCGTGGTGATAGTCACTCGGTGCGGAAATGCCTTGTTTACCCGCTACGTACAATATATATACCAAGCAGCGATCGGGTGAGGCTGTGCCAAGTTATACCACAAAAACGCCGAAAAAACGCAGAAAATGAAAAAAAATGTATGCTGGTAACCTGATACCTACCGTAGGAGGACATGGAACCAAGAACACGACAAAAGTGTCACGCAAGCAGTGATGTCATCCCACCACAAACCTATAGCTTTTCAAATAGAACGTATATAATGTTATGGCATTAAAACAATTGGCATAAAACGTGAAAGAAAATAAACAAAAGTGGGTAATCAGTGTTGACAAATAAGGGAGATATGAGGCTCTGAATTTGAGAAATTATGGGGTCCGTACAGTGGAACGAACAAATGTACAAGACGAAGACTGCAAAAGGAACAATTGTACAGTAGGGAGCAAACCACATCGTCCAGTGACTAACGGGCTTGATACCTCATGTCGAGTGTGCGGCTAGGTCGAGAAATGTACGTATTTTGCCATACTATCTGTGGCTTTTCCTTTGTATGTATTGGTATATTATATAAAAATATTTTGCACCTGTGTATTACTGGTAACCTGAATGCAGTGTGGTTTATCTTCATCGTTGCCTCACATACTAACTATACGTTTCCTATACTCTCGAGTGATACCTATCACAGTTCGTTAATCTTTTCGAATCAATCCTGACGTACTTTCTTGTCACAGATTTGTTACCTTTCGTGTTGAAACCCCATGACAGTTCGTTTTATAGCTCTCGGGAACAGTTCGAGATATCGATTCCACACAAACACCATTGGAGTTGCTGCGCTACAGGAAGACTTATTGTTCTCATTTCCGCATCATGTCTCATGGAACTACTTCTTTCTACGACAACTCTAACATGTGCCTTTTTTGATTGAATCCAGTAGCAAACGCGTTAGTCACAGGATGCTGTGCATGCTGTACTTTATACTCTACTCTACATTTGATCCTTCGGCAGTCTTCTTCTTGTTGTACATTCTTTATTTCTCTGTGCGTAACTTATAATTTCTCAACTTTAGAGCCTCATGTCTCCCTTATTTGGCAACAATGATAAACCACATTTTACTTATTTTCTTTCACTTTTTATGCCAATTGTTCTAATGCCATAAAATGATATACGTTCTATCTGAAAAACAATAAATTTCTATTAGGATGGCAACACTGTTTGTGTGACACTACTATCGTGTTCTTGATCACGCGTCCCGCTTCCGTAGATATCAGGTTACCTGCATACATTTTTCATGTTCTGTCTTTTTCTGGCGTTTTTGTGGTATAACTCGGCACAGCCTCCCCCCGCTCAGTGCTTGGTACAAGTATTATACGTAGCGGGTAAACAAGGCATTTCTGCACCAAGTGACTATCGCCACGATGCTTAGCGACACACAATTAGTCAGGGTACTAATTTTCATAAATATCTAACTGTCGTGGTTTGCATACGTCCCTTGTAAGTTTTTTTTTCCTCAAAGTTTTGAGTTGTAATCTTTTGATTTCTCTTCTGTCTGTATTACATTGTACTTTTCGAATATAATTTTCGTTTAACTGTGCATTTGTCACAATAAGTACTAAACATTTTAAGCCATCTTAAAACAACTTTTCCTGAGTCTCTTCTAGTTATTGAAGTGAAGCTCGTTGCATGTTATTTAAGGAAACCTATGAACACTTTACGGTTTTTCGCTCAACAGATGTCGGTAGTGCCAACATGGTTAGTTATATAAGAAAATGGCAGGTGCACACTTGACGTTCCAGCAGCGTAAGTACGTTTCAAAGTGTTTTATCTGGTTTGGGAATGCCATGGAAGTGCAGCGTCAGTGGAGAGGGGAGTTTGGTACTGAACCACCAACCCTTATAACAATTAAACGCATTGTTCACAACTTTGAGGGGCATGGAGCGATTTGCGATATTCACAAGGGAAGACCGGGAAGAATGCCTACAGCAGCAAGTTCTGCTTCGTCGGCTCTCTTGCCAACAATCAACGGCCAACATTTTAAACATCTAATGTAAACACATGCTTACTTGAAGTTTGTAACACATGTTTGAATAATAATTAAATGTAATTAAGAAATATATAGGTTTTTCTTAAACAATGTGTACATTTTAATGGCGGACTCTGTATATATAAAACTACATGAATTCACTCACTCACTGATATAAAATAACGGGTACTGCCGTTTGACATGGAAAGTTGAAATTTGGCATGATTGTAGCTTTTCGAGACTAAACCACCGTAAAATTGACAAAAGTGAATATATTTTTTTTTTTAATTTTTAGGGGGTCTAAAGGGGGATAAAGAAGTTCTCCATGCTATTTAAATGGACCTCTTTTGGACCTATAATCTTATGTTCTAGGTACTTAAACTTAGAATAAGCACTTGAAATTCGGTATGATCAAACAAAAACCCCTTCAAATTTTTATTTGGGAGAAAACTTGGTGCCTGTACAAATAAAACTGATGTCGAACTTGACTTCGGCAGTATAATAGAAACCTGCTTAGACACAAATATCACTTAAGTTCTACTTGGTAGTATACAAATCACATTACCAAGCAAAAGCCAGCATTAAAAGAGCTAAATTGTGCCTATAACAAGATATCCTAGGTTGGTGTGGAAATACTACAAAGTTATAAGAGAAAGAATTAGACTTTGTTTTGGAAGTATGCAAGAGGTCTGGTCGAACAAAAAGCCCGGATTTCTTTTCTGAAAACTAGAAATAACACATAAACAGTAACCTCTGAAAATGAGAATCCAACATCATCATCATACAATAAGTTGATACATTTGGTTATCTATTTAGCAATCACCACATACAGCTCAGAGGCCATTTTGTACTGGATATCTAATAACAACAGTAACAATGGAAAGAATTTGGGAAGATATCGGCCAGGGCCTGTTTAGTAGGTACCATCCCGGCATTTGCCTGGTACGAGTGAGGAAAACCCGAGTCAGGATGATCGGCAGCGGGAATCGAACCCACGACCTTCCGAATGCAAAGCCAAAGCTCTACCACTTGAGCTACGTCACTCGCTAAATTGTGAATGACAAAACAAAGGCTACTGTAAAAATAAATTGCGCGTGGTTAAGCACAATATTAAAAGGCAAAAGATGAGGGCGTAGTCTTCAGCTGGCCAAAGGCTAGTATATACAGATATACATATACTCACTGGTCATATTAATACGTTATGCAATTCATCAAGCAGGTATTGTATTTAGAATATTCATGAACATTTTTTTCTTTTAGTTTGACTACATGGAAATTTTCCCGTATTTTTTCTGTTTTAGAATTCTAAGTTTTTTTACCGTCTATGTCTTTACTTTACATGGTGGAAGAAAAGCAAATACACTACATTGTGCTGCTTAATTAACTTTGTTTTTTTTATTATTTTGGAGAGATTAGTGTTTACTAAAAAAGAAGCAAATATGTATACATTGCATATTTTATTTAAATAAGACATTGTTTTATATTTTCCCGTGTGAGCATGTGCAAATTTCGTTTTTTTGTGAATTTTGTTTTCCTGTTTTCATTTCACAATAACTAGCACTAGAATCTGAACGATAATTCGGACATTTTGTATAGACACATTCTTTACTTTCTAACGTGAAAAATATTTTCTTTTTAATAGAAAGTATCATGATCTAATTTGCATACGTTGTCTAAACTGCAGTGCATTAAAGGAGTTTTCTTTGATATTTTATGCTAAATCACAGATAATATGTCATTGATTTTCTGTTATTTAATTTACATATATTGGACGTTTTCATATAGTATGTAGCTGAGAGCATTTTTTTGCGTTTTCTTTAAAACAATATGGAATATAATGCATCGTGTAAAGATTTGTTTCATACTGCAAAACTAAACAGATTTCTGTCGAATTCATACTTCCCTGGTCTGGACTCATCTTTGTTTTTAAAGGAACTTGCTGGCTCAGTGCTAGAGTGTTCTGCGCGAGGGATCATTGGCTTGATTCCCAGTCAACTAAGCTTGTGGTGGACAACATCGTGTCCGTGAGTTTTCTCGTTGTATTTTCGTTCCCCCCCCCCATTTTCTCATTCCTCCAATTCTTCCGTCATTATTCACTTGCTTTAGTCATGTGTAATCACTACTACAATCTAAAGTCTAGTTCAAGGGAAGGCTTGACTAGTGCCAATACGTAACGACCGCTTCCCTTGAACTCACCTTCTTGATCCCTGATTTGACGTCCTAGTAACCTCGAAAGGAACCGAGAAGGGAATTCTTCGCGCAACGGAAAATTAAAACGAAAACAGTAAAAGAAAAAAAAAGAAAAAATAATGAAGAACCAGAAACTTACCTCCGGCGGATGCAGATCAGAGGAAAGAGTATTAGCTCCAGTTCATTTATCCCTTTTTAATAAAACTTTACCTTGAATATATGCCAAATCCAAATTCACATTGAGCCTATTAACTTGTCTGTACCAAACAAGGTATGTTACACATGGTCTCCTTTAGCCTAAAGGACATAATCGAGGAACGTTAGTATCAGAGATTTCACTTTATTTTCATTTCTTCTTTCTTTTGGGTAATATATGAACTAGGTCATAGTATAACTTCTCTCATTGTTTTTCTATTGCGGTATTATCTACTGCAATAAATTAATTTAATAAACCGGTGAGGGCACTCGGTCCAAAAAGTATAAAAATCTTTTTCAGGTCAGCCATCCTGAATGAGGTTTTCTTGGGTTTTCCACATTCACATCAGGCGAATGCTGAGGTGGTACCTAAGATATGTCCCAGACCGCTTCCTTACTTCCCTTTTCCCGGATAGTGCGCTTACCGAGGGACGTCATCCCTCATACGTAACAGGTTAACATGTCCATAACTGCCGAAAGCCCAGAAATCTAAATCCTAAATCCTAAATTAAGCTAATAAAGTCTTATAATTAATTAACGTTAGTTAACCTTATAGTGCGGAAACGTTATAATGCTATGAACATTACTGTTATACATGGAGTACGTTTCATTAATACTTGCTGGGTTCTCAAATTATTTTCTGAACACAACTTTTCTATTTCTGAATTTCGAGCGATTCTAAGGCACGTCAAACTTTTGTAAAAATTAATCATCGTTGTCAAAGTTTTTAATTACCACCAGTTGTTTACTTGCCACAAGTTGAGAAACTTCCACACAGTTGCGTATCCAAAAACTCAGGGACTTGAACTGTCCAGGCCTGAGACATAATATTTTAGAGTTTAAACTTACGGAACTAAATTTTGGTGGATGTACTGCGCAAGAGAAAAACATACAAGTTAAGTTAATAATACACTTGTAGAAATACATTGAAAATATCGAGTAGGGAGTCACGGATCTGAACCGAAGTTTGTACATAAGAAGAAAATGATGATAAATGGTAATTGTTTCCGTGTCATATCCTATCTCAATCATGCTATACAGGGTACCCAAACTGTATTTATCTTAATAGCATATGTAAGAATCTCTTGTGAGGACAATGTGGCCAATTGTATGTTGAGTGTCCATATAATAAGTATAATAATCCATACTCGTTGTTGATTTGAGATAATTGGGCTATGGTCGTTGACGCAGCCCAGCTTGCCCACAATACAGAAGGTCGTTTACCCGTTCACGGTAACGATTTAGAACACCAGAAAGCAGCACGTGTTCACAGCAGAGAACAATCAAAGCTGGTAGTGCGAAAGTATTCTGTTGACTTGCAAAGACGACGTATCCTATATGCGCGAATGGTTACATGGCAACCGAAATCCCAATTTTCTAGAAGGGGTACATCTCTGACCTGTCGACATTGCTTCTAGCTGGATAATTAAACAAAAACAGTTTCATCTCCTATCATCCATGTGATTCCAGAGGTTGATCTGTGTACGTGAATGTACTAAAAGTTTTTCACGTGGGGTCGTAGTTGTTATTAGTTATTGCTATAACCGCAAACTTCCATTGCGCAGAATGGACAAAAAGACTAAAATCAATACTGCCTATTACAAGAAGGACGTTTTGGAGCCACTCCACAGATATCATATTCCTGCTCTGTAACAGCGACACATCTCGAATTGTCATCCAGCAGGACAAAGCATCCATTTATACGGCAAAGTCCACGCAGGCATTTATGGATCGGATGGTATGTGAAACGGGCATCATGCAATACCCTTCACAGACTTCCCTATTATATCTCCTGATGCCTCTCCCGTGGATTTTTGTGGGATTCCGTTGTGGAAACGGGCCTTGGAAAGCAGACGTGCCCGCAGGGAAAGCTTGTCAGAAAGAATGTGATCGTTTGGACCAGGGTGTTCTTCAGCGCAGCGTCGTGCGCTGGATCATTGCTACAAGATGGGGTATCAAGAGGAATACAATCGCTGGTGGCATCACAGTTTTTCATAAGGGGAAGTGAGTTCATATTTTGTTACTGTGGACATGAAGCGACCTCCTGCATCTCATTCATGCCCAGTTGGGCTTAGGTCTGAGCACATAGCGCGATAGTGAAGTAGATTTATACTGAGTAGAGCATACTATGTTACCCTGCGCTTTAAGGTCGTGGACTATTCTGTTGATAAATAAGGTCCTGTTGTCCAGATTAGATCAAAGAAAAGGGTTAACAACGGCCCGACTTACAACGAACTTCTCATACTTTCTTTGACAGAGACCAAAGGTGAGCTAGAATGTAATTTATGACCCTAATATCAGAATGCAAGCAATAAGTTCTGTATTGAGAATGCAAACATGCTAGATTTTTCACATTCTTGCATCTTTACGGATAAAAACACAACCATCATTGTGTCCGAGAGAGAAACGTCTCTAATCGCTGAATACTACAGACAAATAATACATACAGATAGTAAACTTGGAGAAATACTTGAAACCTTAAGTGACCAGCACCTCTTACTTGCGACGAAGGAAGTAACTCAATTTAATGTCACCTGTTTGGAAAGTTTGAACGTAACCGTTGACTGGCTGAAAAAGTCGTGAACTCGTGGTGTACACAAGCACTCCAAGAGACTGAAATTAAATACCTGATTTCTTTTATTTAAGATACTAGTGCCTGCAATAACAGAAACGACACGAATGGTAGGAGATATATATATGTAGTAGAGTTAATTTTCTATTTAACGTTTCTATACTTAATCTACCACTCACAGACAAGAAAAACAGATGGAAGTATGTTGATTACCGACCAACCCATGACGTTATGTGTAGAAACTTATGGCAGCGCCAACTTCTTGCGACAAAATCGAATAGCTTGGTTCTTTCGCCTTGAAGACAATCAAAACGGATTTCCATGCGCGTATAGGAAGATACTTGTCTCTGGTGAATAACACTGCCTCCATTCGCTTCATGTAAACAAATGCCTATTCTGTAAACTTTCTTGGTGATGGACAGGTGCCAGGAGTGCAAGAAGAACGTGCGACTGTAGATCTACCTTCAACAATCGATTGTTTATTGTTCATTCACTGACGTTGACTCTAATTACTTTGTTAGCCCCGTTGGCGTAAGTACGATACTTTGTTAGTATGAGCTTTCAGTTTCCTTACTTCTGAGAATTGAAGGAACCTTATCTATGGTCCAATGCTCTAGTCTAGAGAGACTTGGCACTCCTCTACTTACGTCACCGTCATATCAGTTTGGATGACTCGAATGATCCTTCTCTTCGGCCGCATCCCGATCTGTGCGAGCACTCCTTCTTCCATCGTGTACACGACTCACACATCACAATCCACTGAAGCATTAATTTAGCGGAACAACCATCGGGTTTCTCGCATCCCCTGGATTCCTAGCATTACTGATACAGATACACACAAGAGATTCGCATACACAGCTACCTCGTGGTGTTGTCTGATGGCGACCTTCAAACTAGAAGCATGCCCTCTACTGAAATTACGTCCAGCCTGTCATATACGTGGCTGGTTTACCAGGACCTTCAAACTAATCTCAACATGCACTTTTGCGTGCCGTGTCGAAACGCTGTACCTTCCCATCATTTATAAAACTTTTCGTATTCTTATGTTAAATAAGCTTATAAGCTACAGTCCTTAAAATCTCCTAAGACATAAAGTAATACCATATAATTCGTTCATCATCCATAACTTCAAAACACTGAAGTCTATGATTTTTATGATTAACTTTATGGTTGGAGAGAAATCGATGTTTCCTATTAAACTTGTTAGACCAAACTATTTCTTGTTCATATTCTAATAAGGAAGGAGATTTAATATTCTATTTTATTTCTCAAGATCGTACTACAATTAAGATATACCAAGTATACCCTAAGTCAGTGGTTCTCAAACTAATTCCTATCGCGATCCCCATTTTATAAAATCATCTTGTCAGGACCTCCTTATAATTAGTGGTTCGTAATAAGCTTGTGTGGGATTTTTAATACACCTATTGCGAAGATCTCATGATATCCATCTATTTCGACAATAGTGGAATCCATTTCTTGTATACAGTGGATACTGTAACTTCTCTAAAAGTGAATGAATTGAAACAAAAATTGGTCAGTTCACTCATATTTTACACATATCGAATCCGATCCATTATACTGTTTCAAAATGGAAGCCGTTAGAAAATTTTAAAATTTCATAACTTCCTTAATGTTGGGTCATATGATAAAAAAATAAAGTTATTTCTAATTTTGGTTCAAAAAACTTGGACAGTTGTTAAACAAGTTTAGTATTTTTAAATTTCGAGAGATCTCCACTATGAGTAACATCCGGTATTAGATTCTAATTATATTTATCTCTTCTTCTTACCTTCGCGACCCTCATGAAACCCTCTCACGATCACCAGGTTGAGAAATCCTGCCCTAAGTAATGGATTATGTTTTGTGTAATTTCAGCATTTGAGCGACGGGATACAGTAGTTTCATATACTCGATACATTTTTGAATGTACGAGGGCTATCCAGAAAGTAGATTACGTTTTCGTCTGTGTCCGCTAGGGGCGGGGCTAGCGCGGCCATCTTGGGGTCAGAGCGTTGCGCAGCTCAGTCGGCATCTAGCCGTGCTAGTGAGAGGTTCGTGCTGTGCTCCGTTAAGATACTGTGACGGTTTGAAATGTCTGCGTTAATTGAAAATCCCGCGAGCTGCGAGGTGCGTGCAGTAATAAGGTTTCTGACAGCAAAAAACTGTAAACCGATAGAAATCTATCGGCAGCTGTGTGAAGTGTATGGGGACAACATTATCACTGAAGGTGGAGTGCGACAGTGGGTCATAAGATTTAAAAATGGCCGAACCAATGTTCACGACGAAGATCGAAGTGGGAGACCCAGCAAAGTGACTGCCGAACTTGTCGAAAAAGTCGATGTTAAAGTCCGTGAAAATCGAAAGTTCACAATAACGGAACTTTCTTTGAGTTTTCCACAAATTTCGCGAAGTTTGTTGCACGAAATCATCAGCGAAGAGCTTGGTTACCACAAGTTTTGTGCAAGATGGATTCCAAAAATCTTGACAGAGGACCACAAAAATCAGCGAATGGCTGCAGCGTTGCACTTTTTGGACGCCTACAATAAGGATGGTGACTCTTTACTCGATCGCATCGTTACTGGTGACGAAACATGGGTGAAACACGTGAACTGTGAAACGAAATTGCAATCAATGCAGTGGGGGCACACAGGTTCTCCCCAAAAACCCAAGAAATGCATGCAAACAATGTCGGCAAGGAAGATGATGGCGACTGTTTTTTGGGACAGAAAAGGTGTGATTTTGGTGGACTTCCTGGAAAGAGGCACTACAATAAACGCTCAAAGGTATTGCCAAACTCTGCAAAACCTCAGAAGAGCAATTCAAAACAAGCGCAGAGGAATGTTGAGCTCTAAGATCTTGTTGATTCACGACAACGCCCGGCCCCACACGGCAAATGTCACGCGTGAAGTTCTTGAATCTTTTCAGTGGGAGTTGTTTCCTCATCCGCCGTACAGTCCCGACCTGGCACCGAGCGACTTCCACCTATTCCCAGCAATGAAGAAGTGGCTGGCTATGCAGCGTTTTGATGACGACGAACAGCTGCAAGAAGAGGTAACAAAGTGGTTGAAGTCGCAGGCGGCCGAATTTTTCGACGAAGGAATTTCCAAGCTCGTACATCGCTACGATAAATGCCTTAATTTGAATGGTGACTATGTCGAAAAGTAGTATTTGTGTGTGGCTTTCATCTGTATATAATAAAATTTGTTTCCTATACTTTGTTGATTTTTTATTCCAAAACGTAATCTACTTTCTGGATAGCCCTCGTATTTAAAAACAATTAAAAAAATACAATCACATATATTGCTCTCAAATATTAATACGAAACCGTGTGAAGTGTTTTGTGTATTTTGTACGATTTATTACAACTTGCGGTGATGTAAAGTGACGCAAACACGACTGTTTTGAATGTATATTTCAACCTTTCAATCCATATTTTGATTTACACAGGTGTTGTAGTCTTCTATCGACAATGTTGCAGACAAACTGTCCTATTTATTCTAGAGGTAGTTTTTTTCTACCAACGTTAATTAATAACCCATTGGTAGAATAACAAATCAGTACTCGAATGCAATTGAAGTTAATGGGGAGAATAAGAGTAAATATTTTTTTGAAGAACAATAATAATGAATTATAAAACGTAGGAGCCATTCTATTAAACTATACTTTTCTTTTTTCCAAAACTAGTTTGCAGTTATATTCTAATTAAACCAGAAGGCATAACATTTCTCTTTAGCATAATGTGTGGCCTGTTTTTCTTAATAAGGTTGCAGTAGCAGTACTCTGCTGCATGGTTTCAGCCTGTCAGTGGGATGAAAAATAATGAAGTCGGGACTGGTTTATTTTACGGATGACATAGAACCAGTGTTGCCAGATCTTCTGATTTTGCAGGAGATCTCCTGCTTTTTCTACGTTCTACTGATCTACTGCGAAAGAAAATTAAAACTGAACAATCTCCTGCTTTTTCGTTACTTCGAGAAGTTGAAAAAATATATTATTAATAATATTGAATTTTCAATGTTTCCTCACATAAAAAGGCGAAATTTTTCTGTTATAATACACAAAGCTCTATAGAGCATATAGTTATAGAGCTTTACTGTATATAATATGAATCCAAACAATACAACTGTACGTCATCTTCTATATGCATTATGGTTAGCGTTTTTATGACTTTCTGTAAGATTTACAAATAAGTGTTGTTTAGATTGGGACTTGGGCTGGAAGAGTGGCTTAGATCGTTTCTCCACGATCGTCAGCAAGAAATCGTCTTACGCCACGGTCACGTATGACTACACCATGTAGCTACGTTATCGCTACGTGCATGAAAAGACATTTTCTCACTCCACTTTGCTCTTTCACTACGTTTTACTTCACACATGTGTGTATCAAATAATATTAATATAAATCGGGACTTTTCCCTTTTATTTGCTCAACATAGTTCATCGGAAATGAATTCTGGACTGCTTGTTTTGACTACTGCCCCCTTAATAATGGCAAATGTTATTACCTCCCCTCCCGGATTCACATTCAAACGCCACCACTGTATGTGTCTACTGCTTTCTCCTGTTTTTTATCTTCGAATCTCCTGCTTTTCCAACTGACTTGTCTGGCAACACTGCATAGAACTCAAGTTTCAACATGTTACTGTAACTCGATGTAGTAATACATAGAATTTGTCATTTTATTCAAATACCTTGGAAATACAAAAACAAAATGTACCGAATTAAAAGAAACAGGTGTGAATCTTTTGCCAATTAATATAATCGTTTGAAGCCAAAATGTCAAAATTACTTGATTGTTGGAACATTTTTTTTTAAAAAAAAAGTGAAGTAGGTGACTTTTCTTCTATAACAAGAGTGTCCATTCACACTTTCGAACTAGTACATCTTTTTTTCATTATTTAATTTACACTTTACAGTTTTATGTTTTGTGTGATTAGATGAATTATTCAACATTTACAGTGAATGGTTAATGAAGGAAGCATTAACGGGGATTGGAGATTTCAAGATTGGAGGGCAGATCAGTAACAAGATTAGGTATCCAGATGATACGATTATTATAGCTAGAACGAAACAAGAACTACAAGAGATGATTGACAAATTAGTTGACACTGGAAAACTACAGGAATAGAAATCAACATCGAAAAGTCGAAAGGCATGAGAATATCCCGAGAAAACGCGCCCTTACGGGTCAGAGTAGAACAAAAAGAACTTGAAGAGGTCGAGAATTTCAAGTATCTGGGAAATATTTTGACAAGAGACGCTTATTGCATCAAAGAGATCAAGTCAAGAATTGTCATAGGCAAAGAAGCATTTAACAGGAAAAGACCACTCTTAACTAACAGGCTCAATATTGAACTTAGGAAGAAGTTGGTCAAGTGCTATATCTGGCTCAGTGCTGTATGTTTCAGAGACTTAGACATTACGGAAGTTAGAGAAGAAATATTTAGAGAGCTTCGAAATGTTGTATTGGAGGAAGATGGAGAATATAAAAGGGACAGAGAGAGCTACAAATGAAGATAGGAGAAAAAAAAGAACACTTTTAGCCAGCATCCTTCGTAGAAAGACCAATTGGATTGGACACATCTTGCGAAGAAATTTTCTTCTTCATACCGCCATAGAAGAAAAGATGGAAGGAAAGGGAGGAATAAGAAGAAAAAGAACACTACTGATAGATGATCTGAGAAACAGAGGAAAATTTTATGAGTTAAAAGAGGAACCTGAAAATCGAAAAACGTGGAAGAGACGTTTCCAGGCCTAAATCTATTTTTAAAAAAACTCTTTAGTCCCAGGACCTCCCAAAAGGCAAAATACTTAATAATAATAATAATAATAATAATAATAATAATAATAATAATAATAATAATAATAATAATAATAATAATAATAATAATAATAATAATAATAATAATAATAATAATTAGGTGATAGCAGATACTACATTCCTCGGCCATGTACGCTGTCGAACATATTGAGCAATGCTTCATCAATTCTGTCATTCAAGTGTAGAATGCTCTATGTTGGAAATATATTTAGATTCACTAGTGAATCCCTATTGTTTTATTTCAAACACACGCACATAGGCACATTTTTACTTATGCAGTATGTATAGCCTAGTGGAGAACATCTCTGAAAGAGTTGGTTTTGTATCCACGGTCATTTATCAATGTCAAAATAATTTGGTCTGGTTTAATGTTAATCGCTGGTTCGAAACCAGCAAATTAACAGCACTGTTGAAATAGATAATCTGTCTTTCCATTATATGTGCTTGTGAATTGATTCATGTAAAGGATGAAAGCGAAAGATATATATATGGAAAGACATACTATATATCTTCATGTTAATACGCATAGGCACGCAAGCATCTTTACAACTTCAAAACAAAAATCTTCTACAAATGGAATAACATTTCTCATTGATGAAATATGAATATAATGTATAAATTATGTATAAATTATTTCCACCAAGATTAATTTGTTTCCTTGTATGTATTATATATATACAACGTATTAGTTTCAAAATGTTTTCAGAATAATTATTAAAGTAACTTGCAGAAAGTTTCTTCATTCTGTTGATCGTTTGCTAATTTCTTTTGATAGTAATGTCTTGTTAATCTCCATCTAGTAACCTATATTACATTTATTGGCTAGTGTCTTGATTCGTGCTGTTTGGATAAGAAACATGGTTGCTTACTTTGAGGGAAGAGCGCAAATTGAAAGGATTTGAAAATAAAAATCCTGAGTCGAATATTCGGAACCCAAGAGGGACGGGAATGGGGAATTGCGGAAATATCATAAGAAGGAACTGCATAATTTATTTCGTTTATCTAATATTGTTAGTTTTATTTAGTCTACGAGGCTCAGATGGTCAGCTCATGCAGAAAGTAGAAATGCTTCAACATGTTAACTAGAAACAAAACCGGGAGAACACTATTAGGAAGATCTAGGCGCAAATGTAAGGACAATATTAGGAAGATCTAGGCACAAAATCGGGAGAACACTATTAGGAAGATCTAGGCGCAAATGTAAGGACAATATTAGGAAGATCTAGGCACAACATCGGGAGAACACTATTAGGAAGATCTAGGCGCAAATGTAAGGACAATATTAGGAAGATCTAGGCACAAAATCGGGAGAACACTATTAGGAAGATCTAGGCGCAAATGTAAGGACAATATTAGGAAGATCTAGGCACAACATCGGGAGAACACTATTAGGAAGATCTAGGCGCAAATGTAAGGACAATATTAGGAAGATCTAGGCACAAAATCGGGAGAACACTATTAGGAAGATCTAGGCACAAATGTAAGGACAATATTAAGATGAATCTCGCAGAGATTATTTTTATTAGGTATTCTGCTTTTCGGCAGGTCCTGGGACTAATGAGATTTTTTTTTTCAATTTTAGATTTGGGCCTGGAAATGTTTCTTCCACTTTTGTCGATCTTCAGCTTCCTCTTTTAACTCCCAATATTTTCTCCTATCTTTCAAATCTTGGATCAGCTGTGTTCTTCTTCTTCCTATTCTTCGCTTCCTTTCCATCTTTCCTTCTTTGGCGATGTTAAGAAGACAATTTCTTCGCAAGATGTGTACAATCCTGTTGGCCTTTGGCCCTTCTACGAAGAATGGTGTCTAGAAGTGTCCTCTTCTCTCCTATCCGTTTTAAAACATCTCCGTTTGTTGCTCTCTCTGTCCATTTTATCTTCTCCATCTTCCTCCAACACCACATTTCGAAGCTCTTCAAATATATCATCTCTAACTTCCGTAATGTCCAAGTCCCTGAACCATACAGTCCAATGCTCCATATATAGCACTCGACCAATGGATTCAGTTGGCTACAAACAGAAATCAGTGGAGAGTTTTGTGAATGCAGCATTGAACCTTTGGATTCCATAGGGCACAGAGTTAGCTAATTAGTTAATTTCTTTGTTATTTTTTATTTGTCTAGAAATTATAATTATTCCTATTTTCTTTTGATAACACTCAATGTCTGTAATGTTATATTAAAGTTTCGATTCCAATAAGACATTGATTTGGATATAATCGATGCTATTCTAATATGTATTGGTAAGTTTGTAAATCTATTAACACTCTGAGTCCTATGGTATTCTTACCACTCTACGGCTGTATCAGAAACTATTTTTTTTTTTTTAATCACAGTATTGTTGTTTCAGAAGTTACAACGATGAAACTTCCACTAAATTTTTACAAAATATTATATAAATGAATATACACACATTTCGTGTACTTACATAATTTTGCACACACGTAAGTATCTCGAGAAAATATCCACATTTTTTATAACACTGTGGGAAAATTTGGAATTCACGCAAAATATATTTAGTCATTTGCAATTCTCTTTGTGTCTTTATACTGTATTGTATTTCATTTACAGTACGCTATTTTTCACATTTATTACACTTTACGCTAATAAAGTTTACTTTACTATTGTTTTAGTCTCGGTCCTGTGATGGTTGCAGTATGTAGGTAGTACATTTAGTTAAAGTGATTTCTTTGAGATACCACTTAAAAATGTAATGGCGCCCACACGGGAGTATATGGCTTTTATCCACCCAATGTTTTTATAGCTCAGTGTGTACTCACCTGAAATTTACGAGAGAATGAACGTTATATGGTATATTTTTGAAAACGGTCTAGCGTGTAGCGACAAAAATTTTAGTATTACATCAGTCATCACTATACAACAGCACATTGAGAAAGAGAGATATGTCTTATACGTAAGAAACTACAAGGTTTTAGTTATGAAATGGTGCAAAATTTACTTCGATAGTAAACATGGTTGCTTCAAAAAATATTGAATTCCCTTCTTAATCCAGTCCTAATCTTGTCCTACTATTACAATCGCCGGTGCAAGAACAATTTTAGTACCTGGTAAGAGTACTTTGTTCGGATTCTAGGTATCAAATATCTTCACTATGTTTTACCCGTTTTCTTGACTTTCAAACTATACTATGGAAAATGTTATAAAAAGCATGGGAAACCTTAAATAAAGCATGAGAAACCTATAGAAAGCATGAGAATCCTTACAGAAAGCATGGAAAACCTTACAGAAAGCATGAGAAATCTTGCAGAAAGCATTAAAAGTCTTAGCAAAAGCATGAAAAATGTTACAGAAAGCATGGAAAATGTTATAAGAAATAAATCTTACTGCAAACAGGGTAATCATGCAGAAAAGCATGTCCATCTGTCGATAGGTATAAGAGCAAAACTTAGAGCAGATATCAGAGCGTGTATATGCGATTCAGCATTTCGAGTAGCTTGTATATATCGGTTCAGTATCTCAAGAATCTATCTCCCGTAGTTTCACCTCGGTCCGTATTTCTACATTGAAATCAAAAATATTAGAAATTTGCCAATTCCTATTTCAATACTGTTTGTTACAAAATTAAAGCGCTAAGAGATAGCGATAAATAATTTCTCGATATTGAATAAACATTCTAAGAATAAGATTTAACTTCCATTCCCTCTATTGAAAGCAATGTGACAGAACTTAGCTATTTTTGATTTCTGTATGCTATTCCTATTTTGCAAAAATAGTCAAATATAGGAAGAAACATATATGCATAGCTTTTCTACGAATGTTTAATCTTTTATTCAGAAGTCTCTTTAAAAGTTTTGAATAAAAATAGAAATCAGTAGAGTATTCGAATCATCATTAACTCGTCAACGCCCAGTGCCACCTACAGGTGACAGTACTTGAAAGGTGTCTTCTTCCTGGTACAGTACGTCAAATTCGAAACTTTTTTGTGTGGTAATGGAACATACATACGTAAGTAGCTGGTGCTCAGGGTTGCCACACTCGAGACTCGCGATGATGCCAAACATGGGCCTGAATTATGCTAGATTTTTGCAAATTATGCCAGATTTTCAAATTATCTTTCCGTTATAATTTTAAAGACCTGCCCCTATTATATATATATATATATATATATATATATATATATATATATATATATATATATATATATATATATATATTGCCGGATCCAGGATATGATTAAGGGAGGGGCTAAATCATAGTTTGCGGCTTTATCCAGTGTGTAAAGCAAGATTGAAGCCCAATTTATCCTGTGTATACCTGAACGTCAAGGAGGGATATAGCCCCTATAGCCCCCTTGGATCCGCCCATATATATATACCTTCCCTAAGTACCCCCCTTAATAAAGTTTCTGGACCACCCGTTTCTCAGAAAAACAAAAAAAATGTCTTGTTAACAGCCTGGGGAAACATTTGTGGAAACTTCAGACAACAACGACTTTGTGGAAAAAGCAAACCTCTTTAGCGATCGAATTAAAAGAATGTCATCCTCAGGTTAGTATTCACAGAGAATAGTTTTACAAAATTTAAGTTTCATGGGTAAATCAGTAGACTTTAAATACATTCACATCGTATGCACTAAGTTGCGAAATAGTGTACTTCCAGACATGGGCGCCCGAAGAAAGTTTTCTAGGGGAGCATCTCCATGGTTGCTGTATTATATCTGGTGGTTTGCTACATAACGTATACATTTTCGTGAGCCAGGGGGGCCCATTCTTATCAAATACGGAGATTACTGAACAAAATATAATAAAAACATCTAATTCGAATTTCTATCATCCCTCAGTCCAACCCGAGACTGAAACATAAGAGATGGGCTTTGTTTTTAAACAACGTAACGTGCCTAGCGAAGGCTTCACATTGTGAAGATTATATTAGTGAAAGTTATACAAATGCAATTTTACAACTTAATATACATATTACTAAATGTTGAGCTTCCTGTTGCTATGTGGTTAGAGTATGCGTCTTTTACGAACGGAGTTTGATTCCCGGTAGGAGCTCATGTGTTTCAAATTCGACGTTAAGCTGTAAGTTTGCGTCTTGTAGAGCTTTGTTCCTGAAAGCGACGCTACACTATAATCTAATTTAATATCACTAAATATTAAAAAATAATGACTTATCGAGATGACCTGAAATGGTTGCCATCAAATCCATTTTATATTTTCACTTAATCTAGTGGATATTAATATAACAATTACAAGACACACGTATAAATACCCAGAAACATGCACATACACACGTATACGTACACAAATATGAACCCCTCAAATCTGTTTACATCTGGTGGACTTTCGCTGCATCAAACACTGTTATCCTCAAACAAACTTCGTCATCACCTTTCCATGTATCTGCATTATTTAATTCATCTACAGATTTGCACGTATATTTGCTTTTAGCATTTTCGGGGAGGTTTCTTTCTTCATTTAAAGATTCGGTTATCTGTATTGGAAAGAGAAACAGGGGAGGAAGGGAGAATTTATATTTTATGAATGGATAAAATTTTAAGAAATATATACAAAACATACCGCTTCCGACACAGCACTGAAGCATTTCTTTTAGCGGTTTATTACTAGTAGTTCCCTGACGCTCATACCCCCTTCCCTCACAAATTGTAAAGTGAGAGGAAACGGAAACATCCCTGATAACCACACACTCAGGTTTCAATTGACAGAAGTAAAACTATAGGTAAGTAAATATCTTGTGCAGAGTCACGTTTTGCTAATTTTTGAACATTTCTGTGAATTCAACAATACAATAAATACTAAATGGTGTTATTGCTCCAACCATCGCTACAACTAAAAGGGATTCCGGTCGTTGAACCATCCAAATTTTCGTTTTGTTTCTGTTCTTCAGAGGGAAGAATGAAATTATGCTAGATTTCGTTAAGATGCTGAAGTCAAGATGCTAGATGCTAAATGCGTATGAATTATGCTAGATCTAGCACCAAGATGCTAGATATGGCTTCACTGCTGGTGCTACTCTGGTCCACTTGAATCCCCTAATGGACGATTGGTGAACAAGAAGACGTCTTTAAAGTAGTGTCATCTGTAGGTGACATTGGGCGTTGACGGATTAAATACACATCTGGTTAGTTTCTAATCTGGCATCTCGTACAAAAGTTTGTTTCATAATTACAGAAAATCATTGGTGTTAACAATCTTATACCGTTGTTGCAATTTTCTCTAAAGACGTTTTGACACATTATGGATTTATAAATTTGAGGTAGATACATCTCAATATAGCGTGCTCTTATTTTACAAAACTAAAGTTATTCTAAAATAAAAAAAATATTCAGAAAGGAGTATCGTAATACATTGACTCCTGGAGATTTTCTTCACATATAACTTGTGAAGTTCCAAATATTTACTAGATGTGTCTAAAGAAGTGAAAACAAAGATAGTTCTGTTCTCGTTGTTTTAAGCTTTCGTGACGAGAGTTCAGAATTTCTCTCTATAATTTTCAGGCCGCGGCGGATCTGTGGTAGAGAGCTTATTTTGGATGCGTGGGAACTCAGGTTCGATTCTACTTCCCGTCTAGTGTTCTTTGTGGCGAACAAATACCATATGCATGAATTTACTAATGGTTACTCCATTTTCTGTCATTATCATCATTCCACCATTATCATTCATCTTATCATCATTGTATCGTTCGTGGCCGCGGTGGTTCAGTGGTAGAGCGTTCACCTCTGGTGCTTTTGGGGTCCCGGGTTCGATCCCAGCCCCCAAGTGAATTTTGTGGTGGGCACCGTGTGCGTGGGTTTTCTCGAAGTTCTCCCGTTTCCTCCCACTTTCTTCATTCCACCATTTCATTCATTACTCATCATCATCGTCTCCTTTAGTCTAACCGGCATAACCGTGGGGCGTAAAACTCAAAGATTTCATTTTCATTTCATTGTATCGCTTAGCTTCATTCTCAACCATGGGATGCTAAACTCAAAAATAAATGAATAAACCGAGATGATATACACATGAGGAGAGTGATAACAAGATCAGCAAAAGAATTTTCATTTAAAATTAAACCGTGACATACTACCTGAAGATCATAGAGAAGTGTGAAACACATTTCTTGTTCCGTAAAGATAATCTTCACACAAGAACCTGCTTCGTTGCAAATGATGGCGCTCTCTGATCTTAATTCCAGGCTCAATTATGGTGAGACCAATGGGAGTTAATATAGTTCGAATGTCTTGATTTAAAAAAAAAAAAAACATAGTTTCTTCGAATTTTGTGATAAAGATGATAGATATTCAGCGGCGTAGCACACTTTGCGCCCCCCCCCCGTAAAGTATAGAGAAGGGGCCCTAGTTGTAAAGCCGATAGAAGTAAGATTGAAGTTCTACTTCTTTAAATCTTTATTTATCGCAAGACTTCGGGGCCCTCTATACGTCGGGGCCCCCCCGCACTGCGGGGGTTGCGGGGGCAGCTGCTACGCCACTGTAGATATTCAATAGTCTTGCAGCAGCTGAAAACTTACAACAAATGACTCTGGGAGCAAGAGTGACAAAGACCGGTTATACAATACCATGTTAATTCAACTACGAGGTGAGGGACCCAGTCAATGAGAAATGCTGAGGGAGAGAGCGAAGGTAAAAGGACTTAACATGATCTTCCCACAATCCATCTGAAATTAATCGTTTGCGAAATATGCAAACAAGTAATTGCTTTTGTCTCACTCGGGGTAGTTTTGGTCGTAACGCTATTACGGTGAACAACACTGGCCACGAACAAAATTGAATTCAACCCCCTGCTCAAATAGAAACATTTACAAATAGCATTCTTGCTCCGCCAGTTGTAAAACGAAGGCTTTCTGAGGTCCATTAATTCTATCAGCGAAAGGTATTTGATCATGTGGAACAGACGTTTCATAAGATCAGAGTTGTCCATGCTCTTCAAAGCAATTGCGTATTCTTCAATAAAACTTCAGTTAAACTACACAGCTAGTGCTAGACTTCTAGTTACATGTACTTCGTGCAGATAAGGAATATGGGTGTACTTTATACAATTATTTTACACTAATTACTTTACTTTAAATAGTGTTCTAATATGTTCTGAGATGTTATTTTCTTAGTGCGTGGCAAATAACTACGTACAGATTGATAATATACCGGCAAACTGATACGCCATGAAAACGGTTGTTCATGCAAAATAAAGGAAATTATTCCATTAACTTTCGCCAGTTTTTCAGCAAAGTATTGTATTATGTTAGTCAGTATCACTCGACAGGTATTGTCCATTTCCTCAGGTTAGGACAAGACTTTAATGTTGCTTAGGTTACGACAAGTACTTTATGAAGTTAAGTATTATAAGGACATTTTTTATTATAATGAATCATTTATAAATGTATAATTCTGTTACTGATAAATTTTATTACTGAATGTGTATGTTATGTGATTTTTTTTTTACATAGCACAATATGGTGGTAATAGAACTAACTTTGCAGTGCTATTCCTACGTTGATATTGAATTAGAGGTTGGTCACTTACATACAAAAGTTCCTTGAATATCTTGTGTGAATTATCACATTTTACCCATACCGTTTCAAAATAGCGGACCCCTATTGCCTATCTGCTCCAAATACTGTATATGAGTATGTTACAAAAGATATTCAACTAGAGCAAACATTCATGCATATCTTCGTTTAACCCAAAATAAGCACGAAACAGAACCACCTAACACTTTGCTCTTTATCTTTTCGACTAGTGCGCTTCTGAAAGTAAAGCAGTTTCAGCTCTGTGTTTTTCGTCTCTTTCTCAGATATAGAACTCCCACGAGGCTAAGTTGTTAGTTTAGGATTTCTGGGTTTTCGGCACCTAAGACCATTTAGCCCGTCACGATTTGAGGGATGACATCCATCGGCGAGCACACTATCCGGGGAAGGGGAAGGAAGAAAGAATTGGGGAAGGAAGGAAACGACCTGGGACCTATAAGTTAGGTACCACCCCGGCATTTGCTTGGTGTATATGAGGAAAACCCAGGAAAACCTCATTCAGAGTGGCTAGCCTGAAAAAGCTTTTACACTTTTTCGACCGAGTGACCCCACAGGGAATCTAACCCGGGACCGCTCGCACCGAAGGCGAGAGCGTTAGCGACTACGCTACGTGCGGCCACGCTAAGTAGTTAGTGTACGAGACTTGGCGTGGAAAACCAACTCCTACGAGGCTAAGTAGTTAGTGTACGCGACTTGGCGTGGAAAACCAACTCCTACGAGGCTAAGTAGTTAGTGTACGCGACTTGGCGTGGAAAACCAACTCCTACGAGGCTAAGTAGTTAGTGTACGAGACTTGGCGTGGAAAACCAACTCCTACGAGGCTAAGTAGTTAGTGTACGCGACTTGGCGTGGAAAACCAACTCCTACGAGGCTAAGTAGTTAGTGTACGAGACTTGACATGGAAAACCAACTCCTACG
Source organism: Thermobia domestica (assembly GCF_964235325.1). Classification (NCBI taxonomy): domain Eukaryota; kingdom Metazoa; phylum Arthropoda; class Insecta; order Zygentoma; family Lepismatidae; genus Thermobia; species Thermobia domestica. Next base: position 174,099,642 of record NC_137468.1, on the reverse strand, counting down.
AGGCTAAGTAGTTAGTGTACGCGACTTGGCGTGGAAAACCAACTCCTACGAGGCTAAGTAGTTAGTGTACGAGACTTGGCGTGGAAAACCAACTCCTACGAGGCTAAGTAGTTAGTGTACGAGACTTGGCGTGGAAAACCAACTCTTACGAGGCTAAGTAGTTAATGTACGAGACTTGGCGTGGAAAACCAACTCCTACGAGGCTAAGTAGTTAGTGTACGAGACTTGGCGTGGAAAACCAACTCCTACGAGGCTAAGTAGTTAGTGTACGAGACTTGGCGTGGAAAACCAACTCCTACGAGGCTAAGTAGTTAGTGTACGAGACTTGGCGTGGAAAACCAACTCCTACGAGGCTAAGTAGTTAGTGTACGCGACTTGGCGTGGAAAACCTGAGTTCGATTCCCGGAAGGAGATCATTCGGATTCCATGTTAAGCTGTAGGTCCATGTCTCATACTGCCTCGCTGCTGAAAGGGACGCTAAACTGAAATTCAAATCAAATCATCAAATCTTTGTGAAATATAAAAGGGCACGAAGGCTCCACACTAGTTTAGTGGCTAGCGCATGCGTCTTTGGTGTACATGGTACCGGGTTGAATTCCCGGTGGGAGAGCCTCTGGAATTTTAAGTGTTCTCGATGTTTCTGTGTTCGTGTCCCTGTCGAGTTTACTAGTCCTCAACAATGGTAGAAAGAGAAAAATAAGCGTCAGGAAGTTTTAAAGAAAGAATAAACTGGTAGAGCGCTTACCTCTTGTGCATGAAGTCCCTGGTTCGAAACCCGACCAAGTAAGTTTGTGGTGGACAACATGGTGTCCGTGGTTTTATTGGGGTTATTCCTGTTTCCTACCACATTTTCATTACAACCGTTTTTAATCATCATTCACCTAAAGCGCTATGCATTAGCCTAAAGTGCATAATTATGGGACATTAAACTGTAAGATTTCATGTTTTTCTTTCTGAAATACACCACTAGTATTTGATGAAAAAAATGTCCAAACAGGAGCCATATAGCAACCTGTAGATTTCATTCATCTAAATAAAATTATATGGATTACTCATGAGCAGTTTTCGAGAATATTAAATAACGATTTTTTTTTTTTTTTTTTTTTTGTAAATCTAAAAATGGATGCTATACAAGAACGATGGTACGTATTGAAATGAATCTGATACTGTAATATAAGCTCCAAAACTTCTCTTTAAAGTTAAGAACTTTTTAGTAAGGCTGAAACTTTCTGCATGCATTTTCTACTTTTAATGTCCTGTTCTCTGAGATTTAAGGTTAAGCTTTCGCCTCACTGAATCTGAGTGACCTTTGTGTCGTGCTGTTCCAGTACTTGAACCAAATCGCGTAGCGTTCAGGAACAGTAAGTTACGTTCAAGTTCATTGCAAATGAGAAGTATATCCTTCTCACACGAGTTATGTGTGACAAGCGGCACGTTTCCATCATTTGTTGCTCGTTAATACATTGAATGATAACTTGTTACGACCCGGCTAATGTACCTTACATAAGATTGTAATATTAGTAATTCGTTCGTCGGTAACACCAAACGATAATCTTTAGCGAAAGCGAACTTTTAACCTTTTATGTTTTTCTTTTTTCAGTAGACAACTAGGGCGATTACCTAAGCCAAGTACAGCAGATCTTTACTAATAATAGTTTTGTTAGCGGTAATAATCCATATTCCGTTTAAAAATCTAAAAAAATGGTTCACGAGGCTACCATCCGACATATAGTTAACGAAAACTTTCGTCACTAGTCGTACGTGATGCGGAGAGGACAGATCAAGGGCGCCGATTTCTCTGTAACTGGGGGGGGGCATTCATAACATATATATATATATATATATATATATATATATAGGGTGCGGCACGTAAAACCGGCCCGTAAAGTGAACACATAAAATGAAATGTAATGTATTGAATATGATCAACTACAACACATAAATGCAATGTAATGTATTGAATATGACTACTCAATCTCCTGGTTGACTTTCGAGGACTTCTTGTCATTATCTCCTCCACCTGCTTCTTTAATTCAGGTGTGAAGACAGATGGTCGTCTGTTCCTGGGAGCATTTTGAACCGATCCTGTACGCCGCCATTTTTCAAACAATTCCTGAATGGTGCTTTTTGCTGGCACAGAACGTCCTGGAAATTTCTCCCGAAACAAATTCTTTGTTTTCACAAAAGATCCAGTGAGAATGAACCCTTCAACAATGGCAACACGCTCGGGTATCGAATACGGCATTATCACACACTGACACTCACCCGACTTAACACAACGAGGCCTTTTTCTCAACTGGTTTCGACAAGTTTCACTGGCTGCGGCTGCACGTGACTGCTGCAGGTCACGTAAGTCGACCCGACCTCGACACGCCATCTCTTGGTAGGAAGGTAGATTATTTAAGTGTTGCCAAAAACACAATATACCAGAATATTACGACGGGCCGGTTTTACGTGTCGCACCCTGTATATATATATATATATATATATATATATATATATATATATATATATATATATATATATATATATATATATATATATAACAATAGAGTACATATAAAAATACATATTCATTAAAATACACGGGGGCCCATATGAACTTTGGGGGGGCCTGTGGCCCCCCAAGATCGGCGCCCTTGAGGACAGTTTTTGTCCGGAAAAACGAGGTCAAACCGTTTGACCTGAGCCAAATTCCTTCTGAGCAAGCTGAGGCATTTGGAGAACCTGAAATGCTTTAGGTTTCTTCCGATGAGAAAGATTTTGTCCAGGACCAGACGATGAATGACAAAAATGGTAGGGTAATGACTGTACATATGTATGGAAGCCATGAGGAGTTTCCTTTTGTCGTGTATGACAAATTTCCCAACGTCATTGATGGTTCTGCGCGTCGTAAGCAGTGAAGGTGACGTGATACCCCCACATTTGTTTCCTCAATGTGCCAGAGTGAACGCCATTGCTTACACCGAAGCGTTGAACATGAAATTAAAGCCCTGGATTACTAGTGGCGTGAAAGGTTGTATGTTTTTCAACAGAACATCGCTCCATCATATACAGCTCATACCATCCAAATGGCTGCCTGACAACTTTCATGATAAATATCACTTCCAGTATGTGGCGTCCCAGCTTCCAAGAAGTTAACCCAATGGACTATTACGTATGCGGCGTGGTTGAGAGGAACATCAAAAGCATCAATGCAACACCGTTGCAGATCTCAGGGCAGCTGTTGTGGATGCAGTGGGAAGTATTCCTAAGAACTTTCTCAATACAGCCTGCAAGAGGTTTCGACTGTATGTAGAGATTGTTATTGATGTGACAGCGGTTTCAGTATTCTCTTTCCAGCCTTAGAAAAAAGTAGATGTAAACAAACCCACCTGACTACCAGTTTGTCGATGACCAGTGATTGGTTGTTGGTCTCAGTGCACTAGTGTCCTACCGCATTATAATCCCTACTAAAATAATAATTTCAAATAAAAATATCTGAATTTATCCTACAGTTTGTGATAATAAGCGCAATATATATAATATTTAACAACAGATGTAGCTTCATTTCAACCTCACCCGTACCTGGACATATAGTATTTACTGCGCATGCGTATGCGTTCACGCGCCTTCCCCACTCATTTAAAATTATTGTAGAATGCAGAGTTTCATGGCGACGATGTGTGTCAATAACCCATTTTCGTCTCGTGTTATAAAACACAAAAGAAGACAACAGGAGTAAGAGACAATCTCGTTTTTATAAGGATTTAAGAAAATATTTATCTCCAACATACCAATAGTCCATGTCAGTCCGTTTAATTACCAACAAACTGTAGCCTTATAGTCTGGAAATTATGCGACGACGGTGAGTAAGCAGACGATCTTGCTGTTCACGTCTCTTGCTGCCGAAGTACGTGTGAGCCGCTGAGTAATTCATTTTGCTTTGTTTACGTCTACTTTGTTCTAAGGCGGGAAATACTTTAGTTAAGGTAATCCATTCTGAATGTAATCACAATTGCAGCATATTGAAAGGTATTAAATACTGTTTCCCCAGTGTCTGTTCCTCAAAGATTGCGCATGCCGCCGCACTCTGTATATATTAAAAAAAATGAAAATGAAATCTTTAAGTTTTACGTCCCACGGTTATGCCGGGTAGGCTACAGGAGAAGGTGATGATGAGAGATGAATGAAATGGTGGAATGAAGAAAGTGGGAGGAAACGGGAGAACCCCGAGGAAACCCACACACATGGTGTTTATATTAAAACAAGTAGAACTGTCATGTGCACGCAACAGGAAAAAATTGTGGTTTTATAGCATGGTATTTTCACAACTAGTATTGAAACCGGAAGTGGCAGTCTATTTCTACCACTTCCGACTTTAATAAAGAGTTAAGGATAACGCTGAAATCTTAATCGATTCCTAATCGATTTCTTAATCGATTCTTAATCGATTGGTATTCTTGCTTAATCGATTGCAATACACCACTTCTGGTAATCTATTATCGTTTTTTGTTCTTTGGTAATCAATACTAAACTGGGAATGGTTGATTTCCACCGCTTTCGGTAGACGGATAATCTCTATCAACAAATTATATATCCAACTTTTGATCCTCCACATGTTGACTACAATTGATGGTGATACACCGGATAGTTTTTGAGACTTTTTCGGAGAAATAGACATGGTCAATATACAGAGTGTTTCCGCTTGTTGATAAAACGCTTATGTTTCTAAAAAAATGTAAAAAAGAACAATAGATAGATAGATTGCTGCATGCATTATTGCGAATATGAAACTGTGGAACTATTGTTCCGTAACATTTCCGACTTACCCGTAACGCATTCACTGCTGTCAGGTCCTACCTTTTACCTATTTTGTAGCCACCTTTAATTCATAGCATACTAGAGAATCATGTTGGGAGCATGTCTCGGAATTATACTCTGTGGGAAATCCGTTGCACACACATTGCGCATTGCTGAAATATGCATTTTTGGATGACAAATTGTATATGCAGTACCATACCGTGGAAAATCAGCACCCGAGGCGAGAGCATACGACGGCGCCCCCGTACATATGAGTGAGATCGACAGAGTAGCCATGAAGCGCAACCGTGATTGGCGCGGTGTAAGAAAATTTTCAAAAAATAAACCCTGCTTTTCCTTGAAATCGAGCACTTTTTATTACTTTTTTCCTTTCATTTTATACATATGCACATACATTTTCCTAACATGAGTAAGATTATAGGGCCATTTCCTAAAGCAGGAAGAGGATTTAAGTACATACTAGTCTGTACTGATCTAAAAGATCCCAAGTAATTTTTCCTCTCTCTTTTGTCTTTACTTCTTTTTTTCCTCCTGAATTTTGCAGGCCCCTTACTTCGGCGCCCGGGGCCGTCGCCCCGCTCGCCACCGCTTCCCACGGCACGCCACTGTGTATGTAGACTTCCTTTACGCTGCTATGGGTCCAATAGTCCAAGCTTTCGAGTTCGAGATAAAACATGATGCAGCGTAACTTTTCCATGCTTTTAGGCAATTCTGGCTGTGAAACTAAGCACTTTCCCCCATTACGAACATTTTTTTTTCTTATTTTTGTGTCAGGAATTAGCTCCCTACGTTGTCAGCTTTTTGAAACACCCTGTGAAACTGTGAACACAGTGTGAAACACCCTGTAAACCAAACTCTAAAAGTTATTTTCCAAACGCTAGAACTTACCTGTACTTGATATTTGTCTGAAAAACGTTAAAGATAAAAAACTTTAATGTGTGATTAATAATTTGAAGTATCTCTGTAATTGTAGTAATTAAAAAGATAACATCCTTCTCATGTTATCTGACACATCCACATCGTCGTTATGAGGTTGTATCGGTGGGAATGACCGCAGCAGTGAGAGCGCTCTTTTCCCTGCTTTGTAGAGGAATGTCCGTTACAGCTGTTCGACTTGTCACCTCATGCGTGGGAATCAACAGGTTGCTTCGGCAACACAATATTAGATAATATCTACTTGTACTGAGATATAAATTTAATGCAAAGTGACTGCTGGTATGTGTCACAGCCGCAAAAGGTCTATTGTTTCCTGACATATACTTTACAGTATTTTTTATTATTAGTATTGATTATACTATCAGTCATTTCAGAACACAATGTGAGAATTATTTGTAACAAATATACAATCACAGGAATTGGTAAATATCGTGTATGAGGACAATTCGTTACTGCTAACGCGGAGGTATATCATTGTGAGAGATATTTCAAAAGGACAAGAAAACACATAGTATTGGTTGGTCGGATGTGACGGAAGAAAAAAAACATATAGGACCTTATGTAGAGTTGTTCTGACGCGTGATTAGTGCCATACTAAAGAGTTTTACTAACATATGTTTCCTGCAGTAATCATCCCTTTAAATGAAAATGAAATGAAATCTTTGAGTTTTACGTCCCACGATTATGCCGGTTAGGCTAAAGGAGACGGTGATGATGAGTAATGAATTAAATGGTGGAATGAAGAAAGTGGGAGGAAACGGAAGAACCCCGAGAAAACCCACGCACACGGTGTTTGTCCACCATAAAGTTCACTTGCTGGGGAAATCATCCCTTTAGTATGAAGCTAATCATATGCCAAAACGACTCTGCATAAGGCCTATAGTGTTGGTTTGATGTGACTAAAGAAAAAAACAAATAGTGTTGACTGGTTGGATGTCACTTTAGAGTCCCTTTCACCACAGAGGCTATATGGAATCGTGACTTAAAGTTGAATCCAAACAACTGTAATACTTTTGAATTTAAATGCTCTCCCAGTGGGTTTCGAAAGCGGGATCCCATGCATATAGTGTGCTAAATACTGTTCTATAGGTATATAAACTGCCAAAATATGGTGACATCTTCAATGGCACCATATTGTGATATACAAACTGCCAATCCAAAACTAATTATTGGTCAAGATTACAATCTTTTGATTCATTTTTTGGTTCATTTCTAAAATTCTTGGCCAAAATCTCAATATTTTGATCCATTTTTTGGACAATTCATGAAGTTCTTGTTACTTACTTGAATCGTGCCCCTTTGAGGTCCAATACCTAATGATTGCAGTTATAGTTTCATACATATGTGGCTTGGTTTAGTTATTTATTTTCGGGGGACACCGTGGCACAGTGATAGAGTGCTTACCTCCGATACATGGGGCCCTTAGTTCGATCTCCGGACAAGTAAGTTTGTAGAGAACAATATCATATCCATGGGTTTTCTCGGGGTACACCGGTTTCCTCCTACTGTGTCATTCCACCAATTTTTCTATCATCATTCATTTGCCATAATCATCCGTCTCTCTTATCCTAAAGACCATAACGTAGCTTGGTCAACTGAATATATTTCAGTTCTTTAGTTTGTAAAACATGACAAAGCGGACTTGAAAACTGAAATTTACAGTTAAACAAACAGTTTCTTCCAGAAAAAATGTTCCGGGGGGCACACTTAGTATTCGGACTGGTACATATTACTTTCACACGGCAGAGCACCGGGGAACAGTGCTCTCCCCAAAAAAACATGTCTGGAGGAAACACTGTAAGCATGACATCACGACGTTATTCTTGAACTACGATCTGCAAATTCCTGAGGGTTCGAAGCGTATTGTCGCGGGTCCGCATTTATCCAACTTCGTTATAAAAATTACGAGTATCATAATCATGTTGCTCAGTTCCAATTAACTTTTATTACAATCAAATAGTAACACTCCGCAATCATGTAAAACGTAAATCAAATAACAATCAAATCCGTGCTGTCTGCAATTGGTTGTTTCAGCTTTATTTCCCTGTTCAATGTTAATATAACACAAGTACTGTAAGAGTAGTACGCATGCAATTTTGCCTATACGAAAATATTTCTTACTTTCTATTGAAGAAATGGCTACGGGCTCGGGAAAATGCATATCATGTTAAGAGTATCCTGGAAATCACAGTCTTTAAGAACCAGTGTGTTATAATATTAGAAAAAAATTATGTTTCAAAGGTATACTAGGTGTTGGTAAATTCAATCTCTACGTGTTAGTTTCTTCTCAACATTAAAGATGAATATTTGTTTGCAATTTCAAGCTCCACAGCCTCTGATGATACTGACGCACAATTTTGTCCTTATACAAAGTCGGTTCACTTAATCTTTTAAAGTACGCAGAATTCGTTAGGATCAAAGTGTTTCATTACGCTCTTTCAAAGGGTGGAAGTCAACGTGCCTAGCATATATTTAAGATGCTTGGATGGTTGTTTGGTTATCTAATAATACGAAGTCTCAAATGGGTTCCTTTCTTCCTGTCTCTCCTTCAAGTTTTAAGGTAATGTTTATTTAGCAATCGGCAGCTGGGAATTGGTTATGAAATGATGCTGCCATAGCTACCTCGGTATATTCAGATGTGGTTATCATAGTTGTTACTGTAGTAACACGCCCTACTTCTAATATTTACGATCGTTTTAATTTCGCAAGTTTGCTGATTTATTGATTAAATTTAACAATGGATTAATTTGCAACGATTAAAATATCTTTCTCGTATATGTGATTATCATACTGGAGAGATCCGGTTTCAATTCTTGGTAGGAGCTCATGTGGTTAGGATTCCATATTAACACATTCACGACCAACATATAAATGCCCAGGTCACGTTTTCTAAATGCCTATGTCAATCATACCTAATTAAAATCTTCCTCAGTTGAAATTATTTTCACTTCTGTAATATGAACCAGGGACGGATCCAGGGATGGTGATCTGGGCGTTTGCCCCCCAGAAAGGAAACTTTGTTATTTTATATACATAAATAAAACTCATCCCAAAGTTTGGAGCCCTTAAAAGTAGCAGTATGACAACCCACCGCCCCTCCCAGAAGTCGGTCCTGGATCCGCCCCTGATATGAACGAGAAATTTTGTACATACCTGCAGATGATGATCTGAATTAAGTTGGATTTGGTACGCTATATAGTTCAATTTAAATCTCACCAAGGTCGTATATAGGAGTGAACGTATTAGGCTGTATGTCGGGTTTACGCTGTTCATGTTTTGGAAGTGATTCGACTCCAGCCTAACCAACGGACCGTTTCAATTGAGCTGGTAGAAGTATCCAATCATCTCTGAGGCAATAGGTCATTCACCAGATGACACTTGTAGCTCATTAATTATTTCATCACTCACTTGAATATCTCACTCGGAGTCATGATGACTCAGTGGTAGAGCGCTACCATCTGGTATGTGGGGTCCTAATTCTATCCCGGCTAAGTAAATCTGTGATACACAACATTTTATCCGTGGATTTTTTCAGGGAGCTCCCGTTTTCCTTCCACATTCGCATTCACCAATTCTTCTATCATCATTCACTTTCCTTAATCATAATATTCCTTAACCTAAAAGGCATAATCGTGGGACGTTAAACTTAATGGGTCTTATGCAGAGTCGTTTTGTCACGTGATTAGTGCCATATTAAAGAGATCGACTAACATATGTTTCCTGCAGTAGTCAGGCCCTTAGTATCACGCTAATCATACATGAAAATGACTCTGCATAAGGCGGCATTTCTTATTCTTAATCATGGTCTCTCTTAACCTAAAAAGCATAAACGTGGGACGTTAAACTGAAAAATCTCATTTACAAGAATATATCGTTAGTTTGATCACCCTGTTTCCTTCTACATTCTCATTCCACAAATTCTTTCATAATCATTCATTTGACTTAATCATTATCTCCCTTAGCCTAAGGGGTATAATCGTGTGGCGTTAAACTAAAAAAAATCATTTACAGAAATATACCGTTGCTCTAATTACGTAATGTTAAATTGAAATTTTAATTTTTTTCATTGTACGATTAGTGAGTAATGTGCTTGTCGAAGAAGGTTATTTGTAGCAACGGAGCTAGGCTGTGTTTTTCCAGGTAGTTTAATCCAACAAACATATATTCCCCAACGTTTCTACGAGAAAATAAATACTGTTATTATCTAGAGAAGGTAAATTCACTTTGCTTACCGTAATTTGTTTAGTATTTCAGATTTTTAATGAAGTTGCGGTGTCCTTACGCACCGAAATACGTTCGCAATACAATCATATGACCCAGGAGACAAATAAAAAAAAAAAGGTAGACAAAGAAAACATTAAAATGTTGTGACGATTATGGTACGGGATTTCTAAAGCTGCTAATGCAAAGAACATACCAGGGGATACATTATTGTGACACATTCTTTGTCCTTCTGCGAAATCATTTAATTGTGCGTTGTTCCAAGTGTAGCAGAATGTTTCCCTTGGCGAGAGATTCATTACGTCTAGTAGGTGTAATACGAGAAATGAAAGTAATAGTTTTTCACTGAAATGAAGACGAAAAAATATTTCCTGCAAACATTTATTTTGTAATTAGTATTTTTTTTGTTGTTGTTTTTTGTACATTTCATCCTGTAGAGCAGCAGTTCTTAACCTATGTTACGCAATCCTTTGGTGAGGTGTGAAGTTACGTAACTCGTCAGCTTAACTTTATATTTGACAAAATGAAATCTCTCAGTTTAATGTTCCACAATTATGCTCATTAGACTAATTGAGACGGATGATTAAGACAAGTGAATGATGATGGAAAAAATTGTGAAATTAGAATGTGGGAGGAAACGCGAGTACTCCGAGAAAACTCACGGACACGATGTTGTCCACCACACTTACTTAGCCGGGGATTGAACCATGGACTCCACACTCCAGAGATAAGCTGTCTACCAGAAATTTATATTTGAAACAAGCTTGCATTCATTTCTGTTTCTACAGGGTGTTTCAAAACAACACCGTCAACGTTTGGGAGGTGATTCCTGACACCAAGATAACACAAAAATTATAGACCAACCTGGGTGCACAAATGCTTCCTTTCGGAGTTATAAGCTGCCAAAAACACGAAAAATGAATTTTAAAGACCCATACCTCTAAAACTATGGGACCTAGCATAGTCGGATCAAGACTTCACTTAGGAACTAATATGTGCGCTATTTAAAAATCCATGTTAAGAATCCTAAGTTACTCAGGGAACATTTGTTATGGAGGGAGATTGGCTACGGAAATATAAATTGATGTAGTCACTAACTATGTCTATAAAAATTGTTGCGGAAGTACCGCAGAATTCTGAAACCTGGATATTTGGATAGGGCACACACTAGTTCTAAGAGAAGTCCTAACCCGACTACGGTAGGCACATAATCTAGAAGCTATGGACCTTTCAAGTTCATTTTTTCATGTTTTCGGCAGCCTATAACTCCGAAAGCAAGCATTTGTGCGCCCAGCTTGGTCTATACTTTTTTTTTTGTCTTATCTTGGTGTCGGGAATCACCTCCCAAACGTTGTTGGTGTTGCTTTGAAACATCCTCTATGTTCCACGATAACTATTCTATAAGGTCCTCGTCTATTTTAATGAAATTCAGCGTGTATTTCCTCAGGATTACAAAATAACCCTGATATTTGAGATTAAAATCAGCCTAGAGTAATAACGTAAAATCAAGTTGAAATCAACTCCAAGGGGGACGGCCCTAGGCAATTTTCCGCCCCGTGCAATGGTATCCTTTACCACCCCTTTTCTCCAGAAAGAAAAAAATCTTAAAAGCCACGATTTTAAGTACGCTACCCCATCATGGATAATGAAGGGGAGGGAAACAGCACTCGCACTCAGAAAGGAATAAACACTACAAATACAACCTCGTTGTGTCTGTTTCTTTTTCTCATTTTAAATACTAATTTATTGTGTTAGTGAAAGATAACGCAAACACATTTGCATAGGAAATATGGTAATCCTTTGTATAGAATTTAATATCGAGCTTCAATCTCAATATATCAGTTTACAATTCCAGTGCAACTAGCTCTTTTATCTTTATCACTTGATTTTCCTTCTACATCTGGTATTTTTTTAAGAACTTGTTTCCACCTTCAATGATAAAGAAATTGTTTGTGACAAAGACAAAACCAGTTTTCATACCAAAACTATGATAACTAGCTAAATGGAACAGGTGTTCGCCATTGTTCGAGAATTGAGTTCTTGTATTTGACAACAATCAAGCAATTCATGCTGGGATTTGTTTTGCCATTTGCTTTAAAACTGCCCATTTGTCCTTAACTAATCCGACCTAAACATGATTAATGAATGTAGTATTCGAATAGGTCAGATTAGTATATTCAACTACTATCATCATGAAGTCTGTTTCTAACAAGAAATATTAATTTAAATAATAGTTATGACTGATTTTGCCGCTCTTCGAAACTTGCCATCCCATGCAAGTGCCATATGGTAAAGCCGGCTCCAAGTGAAATCAACCCTTTTGCATTCTTCCATACTCAGAATCCTGGAAGTATTCTATAGCCTTAAAGGGAATCTACTATATTCTCTGTTCACCTCTCTACATGTGAAAGCCAAAATATTATCATGTTATAACTACTCATTTGGATTTTTAGCCTGTAAGGAAAGAACTGGAAGCAGTTACATAGTTTATTTAATCACATTTTGGAGATACTATTCAAATCAGTGTGTATCTGGTGCTAATGGCGAACGCACAAAAACTATCATGTAAAATCAAGGCTTACTATGGATTGGTCTCTACCAAATTGTATAGCCACCAACAAATTTGGATTAGAGAACTTTTTTTTTTTAGTTTAACGAACCACGACTATACCTTTTACTATAAAAGAATCGTATGAATAACGAAAGTGTAAGATTGTGAAATTAAATATTTTTGTGCTTTCTTACCGGGAATCGAACCCGGAACCACGTATATCGAAAGCACATGCCATAGCCACATTTTTAAAAGACTTTGTTAACAGTTCAATTTATATATATATATATATATATATATATATATATATACAGGGTGGCACAGAAGTAGGTATGCAGTCCCGTACTGATCAGCTCACTGTATTTCATTTAATTTGTATTGTTATTCGTCAGTTTTTTTCTTATTTGTTCTTAAAGCCTTTTTACTTATACCATAAGCTCGGAACGGCCGAAGCAAATAAACCTATAAGCTAGAATGTTATACTTGATCAATGCAGGGGTGTATACCTACTTTTGGGCCACCCGAGTATTGAGAATGACAGCCCTCTATCTATTCCTAAAAAGAACTTAAATTTATGTATGCAAATGGTTAGGATTAGAATTACAATTTAGATTTCTGGGCTTTCAGCATCTATGGCCATGTTAGTCCGTCACTAGGATTAGGATTAGGAATTAGATTTCTGGGCTTTCGGCATCTATGGCCATGTTAGTCCGTCTCTAGGATTAGGATTAGGAATTAGATTTCTGGGCTCTCGGCATCTATGGCCATGTTAGTCCGTCACTAGGATTAGGATTAGGAATTAGATTTCTGGGCTTTCGGCATCTATGGCCATGTTAGTCCGTCACTAGGATTAGGATTAGGAATTAGATTTCTGGGCTTTCGGCATCTATGGCCATGTTAGTCCGTCACTAGGATTAGGATTAGGAATTAGATTTCTGGGCTTTCGGCATCTATGGCCATGTTAGTCCGTCACATATGAGGAATGACGTCCTTCGACGATCATACTATCCGGAGAAAGGTAAGGAAGAAAGGATTGGAAAAGCTGCCTGGGCCATTGTATGTAAGGTACTATCACGACATTTGTCTTGTTTGGATGAGGAAATCCCACAATAACCTCATTCAGGATGGCTGGCCTGAAAAGGACTTCTACACTTTTTCGACCGAGTGTCTCCACCGGGAATCGAACCCGGGACCGCTCCTACCAAAGGTGAAAGCGTTAGCTACTTGTATTGAATTGAGTTCTTCACTAGACCTCGGACTATAAAATTACACTACCAGCTCCAGCTGTAGCGAAGGATTTGAAAGAAAAGATTTCATTATTGTGACCAACAGTTATAATATACATTTCTTTTGACTATTGAAGAATTTAACTGTCTTTACTTAGACCAGTGGTACTCAAGCTAATTCCTATCAAGACACCCATTTTATCTCATCCTCTTGCGAGCGACCTCTTATAACTTCTGGTTTCTAATAAGCTGATGTGGGATTTTTAATATACCCATTGCTGAGATCTGACGATATCCTTCTATATCTGTATCCCTAAAAGCGAATTGATTGAAACTAAATTTGATCAGTTCATTCATATTATAAATATCGAATCCGATCCGTCATATAATTTCAAAATGGAAGCCGTTTGAAAATTTTAAAACTTCATTACTCCCTTAATTTTGGGTCAGATAATAAAAAGAATGAAGTAATTTCTAATTTTTGTTTTCAAAAAACTTGGACAGACGTTGAAAAAGTTATTGAGTATTTTAAATGACTTGATACTGTGCGTCCGAAGATTGAACCGGACATTGCCGCATGCTCAGGTATCTCATTAGCTTTCAATTTTAATAGTATTTCAATATGCAGGTTTTGCTGCATTTCTGTTTTTTGGTATTTCAATATGCAATTCTCAAATAGTTTCATGTCCTACCTTTTTTCTATTTAAAATTGATTTTTAAACAACCATGCACGTGTTGAAAATGTTTATTAGACCTATTTTTTGTTGTTCTTAACAGTATGTATAAAAAATTTTTAAAAAATGTCTATCAGAACAAAATTCAAAATAATATTGAAAAATATTTTCCGGTATAAGATTCTACTTATATTTATCACTTCCGCTTATTTTTGCGAGGCCTCTACGAGTCGCGACCTCCAGGTTGAGAAATCCTGACAGACTATCTGATGTTCTGATGTTTATATTGTTTCTTCGGTTGGAAATTCTATGCCACAATTAGCACATTTCCTCTATTAGCTAACAAGTATTGTTAGCCCATTATATCTTTGGAATAACGAACGATTTCCTAACCAATGAGGGATCATATTATTCATCAAAATGACAGTAAGATCAAGGAGTAGAATTGCATCCTGGTCTCTGTTGAACCAGCAAACAATGTCATAAAAACTAGATTTTGGGATACAACCCAGGCGTTTGGTGTGTTTGCTGCAACAAGTAAAAGCTAGAGACTTTTTTCTTTTCTTTTCTTTTTTTCCTTTTTTTTTTTTTTTTTAATTCCGTCCTGATCGATGGCAAGAGCTTACATAGATGTTTTGCAGCTGTTTGGACTCAAATTTCCATCACAGAAGTAAAAACTGGATATTATGTTTATATGAAAACATTATGTCACATATAAAACCCATTTTCACTTATTTATTTTACTCTTTTTTTTTAAAAAAAGTTTCCCTGTCCTTTTTTCAAATTTTAAAAAAAGTATACTTGCTACAGATGTAAGACTTCATAATGTAGATGACAAAAGCAGACAGTGTGTCTCGTAGAACTGAGAACGTTAAGCTTTTTAATGGATTGCTTAAATGTCCATGTTGCCTGTCTGTTTACTTTCACGCGTACATTTAAAAAGAAGGATTACTTTACTGTTAATCGTTTGTGTCTTTATGTTTGCACTCATGTTGTTTGACGAATCGAATGGATGGAGTGTAGAAGTATAATTGATAGCCAAAGTGCTTTTTATCTGCTTTGTATCTTTTCTGTCAATGACTTTTTCAATATCCTACACATGCGAACGTTGGGCTTGTAAAGAACGTAGCTACAGTGTTTCTTTCAGAAAACATGTGCTGGGTGGGCACTCTAAAACTATGTATTAACAAAGCCTACAGTTCCTTCTTACATTTTACTGCAGTACACGCAAGAAGACGTTCAATTGTCACTTATTCGTTCAAGGTTGGCAGTTACACACATAAGTTATCACCTAATCTCTAAATAAGGAAAAATAGCTTCATCGTGAGTTTTAGAACACTTGCAAAGTATCAGTACTAAAATGTTTATTTTATTTATTTATTTATTTATAGTATTCTAAAACTATTTATATTATACTACTGGTACTATTCTAGTACCTTGTATTAACTTTATTCCGGGGAGCACTCTCAGAACTCCGGAGGTACTCCTACCCTCAAACATGCCCGAAAGAAACACTGTTTATCTGTGTATAACCGAAAACTAAATCCAGACTAGTCAGCTAACACTGGTCACTGCAAATCACTTTCTCTGAGTCTAGCACCTAAAGTACTTGTAGTCGTTCCTGTATTTGAAGCATTAAGAAATAGTCTTAGCCGTTTCTATTCGTATCACAGCGAGAAGTTCCGTGTTATGAATATTTTCCACTCAGATATTCATGTACTGGCAGAAGTTCTTTTGTACACGAAAACAATAACGTCTAGTAAAAAAAAAAAAAAAAAAAAAAAAAAAAAAAAAAAAAACGAAATTTGGGTTGAATTGAGTTGAGTTTAGCACTCCTTACCGCAGCAAGGCTACATGAAAACATGCAGTTGGTTTCTGTGTGTTGCATCCTGAACTAAGACCGAAGTTTTGAAGGACGTGGAGCTCCTACCCACGGCCGGGATTTGAATTCGTTGCAGTTGGCGGAAGCACAGCCTTTCATGTGAGAATGTAGACCGTATTTCACCACGATATCTTGCCTCCCTGCTGTTGTTGTGACTAGCCGCCGCGCCTTTGCTTCATGTGGTCATTGGTTCAATTTCTTGTGGGACAGCATTGAAATTTGAACCCATTTTGTTGGTTCAGATTCCATTGTCGAGGGCCGCGATGGCTCAGTGGTATAGTGTTCACCTCTGGTGTTTGGGGTTCCGGGTTCGATCTCAACCCCCGCCAAGTGAACTTTATGATGGACAAACACCGTGTGCGTGGGTTTCTTAGAGGTTCTCCCGTTTCCTCCCACTTTCTTCATTCCACCATTTCATTCACTTCTCATCATCGTCGTCTCCTTTAGCCTAACCGGCATAACCGTCGGACGTGAAACTCAAAGATTGCATTTAATTTCATTTTTCAGATTCCTTTGTAAGCTGTATTCCCATGTCTCATATAGCCGTGTTACTGAAAAAGAACACTAACCTCTAATTGTCCTCTTTAGCTTATACCCATATAGTTTTAGAACGTTAAATTAAAGATGCCATTTCTTGTCTCTTCTTGGTAAAACTTTTGAAGTCAGATTTGCTTAGTTATGAAACTGTTGGTAGAAGATTGAGAACTGAGAAAAATGATCGGAAACGTGACTTCGTCCAACTGTAAAATTGAACGTAAACAGAATACTGTGATTTTGTAGTGAAAATGATGCTTGAAATATTTCTGATTAGTTTTCTCATGTTTACAGTTTTTAAAAAAAAAAAAAAAAAAAAAAAAAAAAAACCTGTAGAACCAGGAGACCAACTTTTTATATTTGACACTCTAGATTGTAATCAGATTAACGTTTGGCTCCTCTGAACGTGAATAGCATTCAAAATGTTGGTATAAGGCAACAGAATTGAAGTAATGAGAGATGTAGTATGTAAAACATCAGGGAAATAAGATACAATCTACGTAATGCATTTCTCAGCTACGTTATGGAACCTCAATGGATCTTCCGGGTTGGTACTAACTACAGATGCAACTCAATAGATTATCCACGGTTTCAAATCTCAAAACACATAGGAAAATAATGTCATTCTTTGTACTGCAATTGCAACGATGAAATCTTTGTTCCTTTCTATCTGATTTCTAACGTGTACCGGTAGTTTATAAACCAGCTAAAACCATGAGCTCAATTCTTCATTAAATAGGGCAGTTGCATATGTAAAATTGGGCTCATGTTAATATGTTATTGGTGTTAAAAATACTTTAAAGTCGTTTATAAAAAATAAATGACTTTATGAGATTATTAAAAAATACTCATAAAATGCTTCGTGAGGAGTGTGGTACTGTATGGGTTGGAAACATGGGCATTACGCAAATAAGAAAGGACCGGAAGCTTTGAAAGTGTGGGTGTGGAGACGAATTAAAAGAATTAGTTGGATCTAGCTTTAAAGTCGTTTATAAAAGACACAAATGTATTTATGAGATTATAAAAAAATACTCATAAAATGCTTCGTGCAGAGTGTGGTACTGTATGGGTTGGAAACATGGACATTACGCAAATAAGAAAGGACCGGAAGCTTTGAAAATGTGGGTGTGGAGACGAATTGAGAGAATTAGTTGGATCTAGCTTTAAAGTCGTTTATAAAAGACACAAATGTCTTTATGAAATTGTAAAAAAAATAGACTCATAAAATGCTTCGTGTGGAGTGTGGTACTGTATGGGTTGGAAACATGGGCATTACGCAAATAAGAAAGGACCGGAAGCTTTGAAAATGTGGGTGTGGAGACGAATTGAGAGAATTAGTTGGGTCTAACGAAAAACAAATGATGAGAGGGTGTTAGAAATTGTGTGGGAGAATAGAGCGCTTTTAGATATTATTGTGAAAAGGAAGAGAAACTGGTTGGAACATTCCCTAAGAGGAAATTGTACCATGAGGGATGTGCTAGAGGGTATTCTGCTTTGGAGGCTTAAATACTGATTTCCGTGGGTTTTCTCGGAATAGTCCCATTTCCTCCCACTTTCCCCTTCCACCAATTCTTCCATCGTCATTCACTTGCCTTACTCATCGTCTGCCTTAACCTAAAAGGACATAATCGTGGGATGTTAAACTGGAATATTTCATTTAATTTTTAAATACAGATTATAGTGTAATGAATCTACTCTACAATTCATTTCTTTGCTTATCAATAGAATGTAGGAGAACTGATCTGTTTGATTCAGTAAGCAGTTACGCAAAGAAGAAACATTGACACATTTGTGAGTATAATCGTTGTCACTGCATTTCGTTGCGAAAGGATAGACATCTTCCCCTTGTACACACTATGTAAATGTCTTCAATTCATATCAATGGGAAAGCTACGTATTTTCAACTTAATCTTTTCGACATATGTATCTGCATTTCTTGCTCTTGTTGAAAACTATATTGGAAAACGCGAACTCGTGATTGAACGACGTAAACCTTGCTCTTCTTCAAACAAATGAGCAAGAAATCAGAAGGAAATATTCTTTACTATGAAGGCAAGTAATGTATCAACTAGTACGACAATTAACCCTTTCGATATCTATCTATCTATCTATCTATCTATCTATCTATCTATCTATATATATATATATATATATATATATATATATATATATATATATATATATATATATATATATATATATATATATATAGACAGAGAGAGAGAGAGAGAGAGAGAGTAAATCCTGAAATGGTGTTCATTGTATTGTTTTAAAGGGCACTATTTATTAATTACTGCTAGATTTTTGTATTGTTCAGTCGTACATGCATTTCGAAACAGTCTATGTATGTTTTGAGAAGGAGCTCGTCAAGTTGGTGGGGGTCATAACGTCATCTATATAGCTTTCAAGAGTACAACGCAAAGGCGTATTTTGTTCTATCGCAACTGCTGTCCTAAAAGGTTTTATTGGATGAAAGAACACATGTATATGTCATCGACATGACCATCAAATGAAGTGCATATGTTATGACTTCTTTCCACCTCCTTCTGTCCCTTCCCCATCTACAATTTCCTTGTTATTGTTTACTTTGAGTTAAAAGGGACAGGGACAGTTCAAAGAGGTCTAAACTTTTGAGTAAGTATTTAAAAAAAATAACCATTTTCCTCGGATTTCCCCTTTTCAGGTGTATGACATGAATATGCGAATGGTACTAAGGTTGCTTTATTCGGAAGAAAATGAGATACGAACCAAAATCCTAGGATAAATAGTGATGATGCAGTAGCTGCTTGACTGAAAGTCTAAAATTTACCTCAAAAATCCCAAAATACCAAAAGGGTTAATAATAATAATAATAATTCCTATAGTTGTACGAAGATCGTGATCCAGTTTCAGGGTTGGACTTTTCAGTCTTAATCATATAAAATAATATGTGTGTTTGCGTTTGTCTTCAGATTTTCGCATAGAAATGAGTCATTTATAGAGCTCTCAAATTTTCTGCAGAGATGTATCTTCGATAACTTCAATCGATGCGAATCCGTTTTTTTTTCTTTCTTTTTGACTCAATCTCCTTCGTGGTTAAGCGGTTATCGTACGCGCCTTCGACATGGAAGACTCAGGTTCAATTCCCAGCGAGAATCATATGTTTCGAATCTCACATTAAGCTGTAAATCTATGTCTCATATTACCTCGCTGCTAAAAGGGACGCTAAAATCAAAATCAAATCAAATTGACGGAGGATTGGGAGATCAAAAAATATGTAAAAATTATACAGTAAAGCCGTAAAGCCACAGCTCCTATCAAATAGGCAACCCAACCGTTCTTCATGTAGTTCAAGTTGCATACATCTCAGATCTTTTCATTCTTTGAACCGAAAGGAAATCTTTAAGTCTGACGCCCTATTTTTATGCCGGATAAGCTAAAGGAGACGGTGATGATGAGAAATGAATGAAGTGGCAGAATGAAGAAAGTGAGAGGAAACGGGAGAACCCCGGGAAAAGCCACTTACACGATGTTTGCCTACCACAAAGCTCATTTGCCGCGAGCTGGGATCAAACCAAGGACCCCATGCACCAGAGGTGAATGTTCTAGCACTGAGTCACCGCGACCCCATATTTTCAGTCTTTTGCGTTAACCTAACTCTTTCCGTACGAAGAGCAGGCATGTTGGTTGGTCCTAGAATGAATAAGAGCAATACCTTTGCTGCTAATGTGACATATTTCACGTATTCCTTTACTTCCAAAGATTTTGCATAAACATTATTTTTCCGATGCGAATAAGAATAATTTTTGCTCGTGTATAATGCAAGAAAATTCTTGATGCCCAATGTATTAGATACAGAGCTACGTGTATCTTCAATCATGGAATGGATGGTAACGTAGTGAATGTTAGGTTGCGTGTTTCCAATTTCCTCTTTCATGCTTTGATACATGAAGAATGCCTTGAAACTTTCTACTCGGTCACTTTGATACACCATGCTAGCCTGTGTACATGCTACGATAGCACTGTATAATTAAAGAAAAAAAAATGGTAAGTTTAAACTTGAAATCCGACTTTTCTGAGAAGTGTTTCAAGGGCTACCCACTCAGTAGCTTCGTAAAATTTACGAGAAAGAAAAAAATTATGGTGAATGAGATTTGAATACTCGCCACGGAAGCTAACTACACCTGCAGATACAGATGAAGCAGATGAACAACTGCTGTTTGGATATGCCCCATATCTCTCTTGACCTTTTTTTTTTTTTTACTTGACCAAGACACCTAAGATCTTTCGATAGATCGATTGAGAAGATTGGATGCGGATTACAGCTATAGGTAGTATGATCACGTACCGTACTTATAAAGTGTCGTAGCACTCGTTAGTAAAAATCTTTCAGTTTAACGTCCCACGTTTAACGCCCGTTAAGCTAACGGAGACGGATGATTAAAGCAAGTCAATGATGATGGCAGAATTGGTGGAATGAAAATTTGGGAGTACCACTAGAAAACCCCACGGATGAGATGTCAACCACAAACTTCTTGACCGCGCATCGAAACAGGTTCCCCAGATACCACAGGTAAGGGATCTACCACTGAAACACCTGTCCCCTAGCAGTCATTAGCAAAGGTAACAGCAAGGGTGTTTTTTGCCAAGGAATTGCCATGTATCATTCCACTTTATCGCATGTTTAGCGAACTGAAATTCGTATCAGAATAGTCGTTAGATATTTCTTGAGCAGCATGCGAATATCTTCTTTATTTGCATCTTAGTAATGTGGGAGACCCAAGATCGATTCCCAGCGGAAGTTCATGTGGTTCGAATCCCACGTTACGCTGTTGGTCCTAATTTCAGTTAGCCTGGCTGTTGAACGCTAAACTGGAAAATAACAAAGCATCTTAGCAGTATTTTCTGATAGAGCATAAACTCTAACCATGTAACATAACACATTTGCTTTTCATTTTTAGATGAAACATTCCATTTTGTAGTTCTTAAATATATGGAAATGTGTAAATTGGGTTCATAATTCGTAGGTAACAAGTTCTTAAAAGACGAAGCAATAGTATTTATTTTCAACTCGTACGGTTTGCCTACAAAAGGACATATAATTATCTGACAGTGTCCGACATCTCTTTATATAAAAGAAGTCCTGACTAGCTGACTGATGAACGCCCACGCCAAACCGCTGAAGCTAGAATTTGAAATTTTCAGAGTACATAGGATAGTGAGAGTGGCCATTATTATATCGGTAGTAAAATATCCACATCTTCATGGGAATAAAGTCATAGCTTTAAAACGCTGGTGATCCAGATCATTTGGAAAACCTCTGAACTGAAATTTGTAGTAGATTTTTCCCCAAAGGCTTATTTTAGATGTTTCTAGTTTTTACATGACACAGCTAATAATTTTATTACTTTTATAAAGACAAAACAACAATTTGACTGGTTTTAAGTCCCTTTTCTTTTTCTTTATTTTGGAAACTAGACGAAATGTTGACCTAAAGATCTAAATTCCATGAATAATAGCCGAAAATCGGACCTAGACCGGGAACCATACTGATCATATAGCTACAAGGGAACCCTAATATACTAAGGTATAAGGACGTTATTTGTAGACAAATAGAGTTAATCTATGCATTAGATTTACGGTACGGAAGATGTTACACTAGGATTCAAGTCCTAGCTTGTCTTGGGCATGAGTGCTTTCATTGCATCTTTTCGTTAATTATCGTTACGAATCTATTTCCCAACTTCTAATTCGGCCTACAGACAGTAATCTTTGGACGTGAAACGAAGAAACAAAGTTGGGCAACCATATGATTTTACATTCTGGCAACCCTGTTATCATTTCACAAGTTTTCGCTACCACTAATCAACTTGAACTCTTCTTGATAAGGAAAGATATGACCTTGGGAGTGGATATCTACTTTTGCAGCACAAGTTCGACGTTCGTGCTTTAGCGGATTAGCCATTGGACAAAAGCTGTAAGTCCGGAAATCAAATTATAATTTAATTCCGTCTTTTTAAATTCATGGCGCCACTTAGCGTAGTTGCTAAGGCCCTCGTCTTTGGTGCGGGCGTTTCCAGAGTTCGATTTCCGGTAGTGACACGCGGCTGGAAAACCCTGAGTGAGGTTTGTTAGATTTTTCTCATTCACACCAAGGAATGTCGGGATGGTACCTAATATGCAGGTCCCAGGCCACTTCCTACCTTCCCTTTCCTCGGATAATGTGATCGCCAAAGGATGCCATCCTATGCCGAAAGCTCAGTAATCTAATTGCCAATCCTAATCATAATCAAGTCTATTAATTCTTTCCTGTCTTTCAGTAAGTTGTTTTTTCATTAACAAAATATTATTTTAATGACTTGTATTACAAAACTAAACTACCTGTTTGTTTCTATAGCCACTTAGTGTTATCCTTCATATGAGGATCTAACGATAAAATAAACATTATAAATAAATAAACGTATCTATTATAGGCTAAACTAGAACTTTGTGCCTTTAAGGGAAGATAATCTGTATTTATCATTTAATAGGAAAAGCAATGTAGATTTGCTAATAACATTACGTTGTTACTTCAATAATTTTATATTTAATGTTGATATTGGACAATAACATAATTATAATTTAATTTAATTATTTTTTGTATTAAATTTAATATGCAAGAGTATATATTTTTTGGTATACAAACCCTAGTATGTGAGCAAATAGTGGGAGGCGAAGATCATTTTATTATTATTATTGAAGTATTCTGCCTGTTGACAAGTCATGGGACCAGTGAGTTTTTTTTTCTTAGGTTCAAGTCTGGAAATAACCCCGTAATCGCCGCCATTGCCTATAAACATCAGAGTCTATAATACCATATACATCAGTGCAACTTTCTGTTACGCTATGGAGGGGAAATAAAAAGGAAAGAAAATGAATCCGCATTCGAGAGTTTGCGTGTTTTTCTAACGCGGAGGCAGTGAATGCAGTTTGAAAAGTTTTTATTCACTAATCGATAATTTCTAAGAAGTTGACTTTAATATTTGCTGTGATATCACGTAGATCACACTTTACATTACTAGTGAAACAATCGGAAAACGATTCTTAACCCATATTTTCATTATCATAATTCATATTGAGGACATGGTAATTTCGCCCTAGAGTGCTCATCTCTCGTGTAAGGGGTCCGTGGTTTGATCCCAGCCCACATGGGTTTCCGGTGGGCAATAATGTGAAATTTCTCCCTTGTTTCCTCCTACATTCTCATTTTACTAAGTTTTTGTGGTCATTCACTTTCATTCCCCCTTAGTCTTGTGGGGGTTAATTAAAAAAATAAACAATTAAGTCAAATTCAAAATTAAATGAATTGAAATGTTAAACGTTTATACTCTTTAGGCCAATGAATCCGATGATTAAAGCAAGTGAATGATCATGGATGAATTGGTGGAATGATAAAGTGGGAGGAAACGGGAATACTCTGAGAAAACCCACGGACACAATGTTGTTCACCACGAATTAGTTGGCCGGAGATCGAACCAGAAACCGCACGCACCAGAGGTAGGCACTCTACTACTGAGTCCCACTAAGTCTAATTGATACCGAATTATCTTCTTCATTTCACGTGGACCATGAAACTCAAGACACACGTGAATAAAACAATGTTTCCTACACCAATTTTCTCTCTCTAACAAATACATAAATGTTAGTCCCCTACCAAGTGAACTTTGTGGTAGATGGTTTTCTCGGGGTTCTCCCGTTTCCTCTCACATTATTCACTTCACCATTTCGTCCACTAGGATTATCATCACTGCCTCCCTTCCCCTTGTGCATAATTGTGGGACATTACATTAAAAAATGCATAAGTAAGAATAATATTTGGTATAATGTCTGAAAAACTGTTAAAGACAAGGCAAATTAAAATATGTGAACAAACTACTGTTCCAGAACCACTTTGTTGATAGGGCAGTCGCTAATCTAAAGTTTTGTATTTAACGTCTATTTCAGCACCAAAGTTATATGAGACGTAGGCCTACTTAAGCTTGCTCGTGGCTAAGCGATTAGTGTTCGCGCCTTTGACGTGGAAGATCCGGGTTCAATTCCTGGCGGAGCTCCACTGGTTCGGAACCAACATCTAATCTGTACGTTTACGTCTCATATAGCCTCGCTATTGAAAGGGACGATAAATTCATCAATTAGTCCAATCCGGCGTTGAATAGTGATGTATAGTTATCCACTCCAAGCTATGGTTATTCTGGTAAAATGAAGATAAGTTTATATGTATTCAAAGAGAAAGGCATGGTGTCTTAGTTGTAGAGCGCTCGCCTCAGGTGTGAGGAGTTCCTGATACGATTCTGAGACATGCAGGTTTGTGCTGAACAATTGTGTCTAGCTTTTCCTTACGTTCTCCCGTTCGCGTAATAATTCTAATTACACCAATTATCTCATTCACACTCGTTAATCCATCTGACTCTTTTAGTCTAACTGACACATCTGTGAGACATTAAATAAAATATTTTAATTTGTTAAGAGAATTCTGGTACTCATGTCCAAAATTATTGTCGCATATCTATAACTGTCTTCTGGTAAGAATATAATTTGATAATGATTTTGCAGGGTACTTTTAATACTGATAGTATATGTATAATCGGAAAATGTATATTTGTGGTAAATTTCATAGGTAAAGAATTAAAAAAATACGAAAATTATAATAAGTAAAATAAAATGTTGCTAAAGGGACAAGAAAGTTTTATTTTCGTTTTATTGTTCGTCTTGACTGCTCTTTTGACATGAAATTTTCCACAAACATGTCTTTGCCGATCATACACATACTAACATTATAAGAAATACCGTGCGAATTCGTTATCAAATTATATTCCTACAACAACATATTTATAGACATGCGCCATTAATTTTGGACATGACTGTACTTTAGGCTAAAGGAGACGATGATTAAAGCAAGGGAATGATGATGGAAGAATTGGTGGAATGAGAATGTGGAGGAAACGGGAGTATCCAGAGAAAACTCACGAACATAATCTTGTACACCTCAGGCAGTAGCGTACGCAGGAATTTATTTCGGGAGTGGGGTCCAAACTCAATATGACGGTATTTTATATTAAAATTTGTAAAATTGCTCCTAAAATTAGGCTAATTTTGCACAAAAGTCAAAATTTCGGGGGGAGGTCCGGACCCCCAGGACCCACCCTCTGCGTACATCCCTGATCTCAGGCTTACTTGGCCGCGGATTGAATCAGAAACCTCATGCACCAAGCGCTGTACCACTGAGCCACCGAGATCCCTAAGAGTAAATACAAGAAAATAAGTATTTGACGTCTTATAATTGTACCATCCATGCTGGAGGAGACAAGTGAAATAATAATAATAATAATAATAATAATAATAATAATAATAATAATAATAATAATAATAATAATAATAATAAAACCAAGTTTTCTAACCACTCTAACAGAACTGTTTGGCTCAGTGGTAGAGCTCTTACCTCTGGTGCGTGGAGTTTTCTGGTTCGATGCTCGTCCAAGTGTGTTTGTGGTGAAGAACATTGTATCCGTGGGTTTTCTCGGATTAGTCCCGTTTTCTTCTACATTCTCGTTCCACCAATGCTTCCATCGTCATATATTTGCTTTAATCAACGTCTTGCTTAGCCTAAAGGACATAATCGTAGGACGTTAAACTGAAAGAGTTTATTTTGTTCCATTTCTAACACAGCTGTTTTATAACTTTCAAAGAAATAAAGGCCTTTCCGTACATTTAATATTCAGTTGCCTCAGTTTTGACATGTTTGCTTGCCATTTCGGTTCTGAGAGATTAAAATATCTAGAAACCTACGATGGCGTCATTAAATTATTATGAGTTTTCTTTTAATGCGAGTCGAATACTGTATATGTGTTCTGAAAATACAGTTTCAAATTTTTGTTCACATGTACTAATATTTTCATAACATATGTGCCAAAACAGAGCTCCTTTGTCACTAAGCGGTTAGCGTCCGCACCTTTGGAGTAGGAGATCCGGGGTCGATTCCCGGTGGGAGCTCATGTGGTTCGGATTACACGTTAATCAGTAGGTCCACGTCTCATATAGCCTCGTTGCTGAACGGGACGTTAAACTCAAAATCAACATATGTGCCGTAACATACATTTTTTAAAAGTATTTAAAAAAATGTTGAGTACTCACCCTTGTTGGTTTTGCTAAGGTATTCGTTGCAAGTAGACCAAAGAGAATGATACAGAGGCAGGTGATCATGTTGTTCGTATCCTTGTACATGGTTTTCCGTGGACCGTAAATGATGTTGATGATGATAATGACAAAGTATGTCTGTCTCCTTGCAATCGCTGACAGGAAATGTACACCACACCTGTTCCTGGGACAGAGTTGATGCCGAGCGATGCCTTTATAGATTCCCGCGAACCTGTGCGGGCGGGGCTTACCAACGGTGGCAGCAGTCTTGCGCGATCTTAGGCCAATGGATAGGCGATTCGTAATTTCAGAGACGTACGGGCGAGTTCTCATGCTTGTGGGAGTTTTGTAGAACTATTTACATGGACAAACAAACTTACCGAGTAATTTTTTTTCTTTATTTCTTGGAATACATTAAGTTTTCGCGTCCTGTATTGTTATAACCCATATTACGTTTCTGGAATCTTAATCAAACTGCTCTCGATTTCTTTTGATTTCTCTCTTTCACACACACACACACACGAAACTGTGTGTGTCTGGCACGATAAAGTAGATACCGGTATATCATGCGAGCCTCTCAGTCAAGTACATATCCAATTCGTGTCCCCGAACTACTCTAAAAAGAGTAACATTTGGCAGCGTTATAATCTTATTAACACTGATTGATGGGATTAGTTTGGTGCGATATGGTCAGGGGTCGCGCTTCTCAACGTCAGTTCAATAATAAACCAGTTGAGAATGTTCCAAGAGTATTGCCAGGACGAACTTAAAGAGAATTATTAACTTCTATAGGCTTTATACTAATTGTTCTATGCACTTTATTATAATACTCATTAAACAATTCTTGTAATATATCTGTCCATTTATAATTTCCTTGAATACTAAATTTTTTCCACATGTTTTGTTTAAGAGTTCTGTTAAAACATTCTACGATATGTTGTTTTACGAAGACACATGTTCAAAATGGAGGGCTCAAAATTGAAAAATTCAGAAAATATCGTCTCTTTATGACTTACGGTTCCCGGTATATGGCTCCTTAAATCTCCCGAAATCCGAACATTTTTTTTTTTACCAATATCTGGGAAACGGTGGCCAGTTGGCCACTCTCCACAGGTTATTATTTCATACCAGAATGTTCACCATCCTCTTAAGTATTGATCAACACCAATATGATCTGTCTATGACTTGCAGTTTCCAAGATATGGCTCCTTAAAATCTCCCAAAATCGGCCAATATCTCGGGAACGGTAAGAGTGAGAGTGATCATTTTCTCAGATAGTTTTCGGTGCTCTATCGAATGGAGCAGTCAACATTAAAAAATTTGCAGATAACAGACATACACACAGACATGGATAATTCAGTAATGAACATTTTTAAGTTCGTTAAAAATGCCAATGGACAACCTGAATCGAAATAAAAAAAACGAGCATTATTTGAGATAGTTATCCTGTAAACATTGGCGTAAGTAGAATATTTTACTAGAGAGTCCATGGCTCATAACTAACTTCTGAAAATTCAAAAGTATCTTTCAGATCTTGTCATAATAACGTTTATTCTCGTTTTCAGGTACATTCTCAATAGTGCTGCTCTGGAGGCGCGATTTAAGGCTGTCTCGTTGCGAAAAGGTTTCGTGAAAGTATTATCTCGTATCCAAAACTGTCATGGTTTCTATTGAAAAAATTCTGTATCATGTTATGTCTTATCACAAATAGTAGGTCAGTTAGTTGATGTGGACATTAACGTTCCGTTCAGCGCAGTCGTTTCTTCGCTTTAGGTTTCGTCTCTGGATTTGAAAGGAGGATACAGTAGCTTAGTGCGGAGGTAGAACTTCTTCTGGTGTGTAAGATCCCAGGTTCAATATCCGGCCAAGTACATTTGTGGTGAACAACATCGTGTCTGTATGTTCTCTCGTGGTGCTCCCGTTTCCTCCCTTTTTCTCATTCCATTAATTATTTTATTACCATTTACTTGCCTTAATCATTCCCTCCATTAGCCTAAAGGACATAATCGTAGGACGTAAAACTGAAAATTTCATTCCATTTTTCTGTATTTGAAAGGTATAACTTGGGAGTTCACACCCACTACCACACAGTGGCGGATCCAGGGGGGCGCCTCCAGAAGAGGAAACTTTCTTATTTTATATATATATATATATAAATAAAACCCATCCCAGAGTTTGGACTTCTTAAAAGTAGCTCTAAGTAGCAGTATTCCAACCTACCGCCTCCCCCAGAAGTCCGTCTTGGATCCGCCCCTGCTACCTCAGTGTAGCAACAAATTTATGATATCCAAATTTTAAAGTCATATACCGGAATCAAAAGACGGAAGAGGGGGGGGAATATCAAAATAGAGTCAATATTAACCTTACGTACACTAAGGGGTTATACGTAATACCGCACACCAAGGTAAGCTTAAAAATATCTACCACATAAATCATTATTTTCTATCCCGGAAAATATAACATTTTCCTCCATTTTGTGGGATAGAAAATAATGATTTATGTGGTAGATATTTTTAAGCCTCGCTTGGTGTGCGGAGTTACGTATAACTCCTTAGTATACGTGGCGTTAATATTGACATTTACTAAGACAGAAAATACTGATTTATGTGGTAGATATTTTTAAGCGTCGCTTGGTGTGCGGTGTTACGTATAACTCCTTAGTATACGTAGCGTTAATATTGACATTTACTAAGACAGAAAATACTGATTTATGTGGTAGATATTTTTAAGCCTCGCTTGGTGTGCGGTGTTACGTATAACTCCTTAGTATACGTAGCGTTAATATTGACATTTACTAAGACAGAAAATAATGATTTATGTGGTAGATATTTATAAGCCTCGCTTGGTGTGCGGTGTTACGTATAACTCCTTAGTATACGTAGCGTTAATATTGACATTTACTAAGACAGAAAATACTGATTTATGTGGTAGATATTTTTAAGCCCCACTTGGTGTGCGGTGTTACGTATAACTCCTTAGTATACGTAGCGTTAATATTGACATTTACTAAGACAGAAAATACTGATTTATGTGGTAGATATTTTTAAGCCTCGCTTGGTGTGCGGTGTTACGTATAACCCTTTAGTGTGCGTAGGGTTAATATTGGCATTTACTAATACAGCAAATAATGATTTATGTGATGGACATTTTTTAACCTCCCATTGGCGTGCGGCGTTACACGTAACCCCTTTGTGTACATAGTTTCTACTTTTAATAGTATCACTCTGAAACCAGCAGATATTTTCCGTTTAGATGTACGACGTTTTGCGTCAGCTGTACTCGTAGCGACGCCTTGTGACAGAATCTTCAACTTTAACTGGAAATAACCTCGTGCATATTATGGTAACACGTTACACTAAGGGAGGTGGAATACTTTATGTTCATCACGAAATCTTTTTTTTTCTAATCTTGGTTTATTTTCTAGAAATTAAAGGTATTGAATGACAGACAAAACACAAAACCTGAGTTATGACATGATACTAAAGGAACGTCTATAAAAAATGATTATTCTAGTAAAAGTGTGGATAATGTTTAATCCACCTAACTCATAATAGCTTTGCGTAAACTGTAATATATTTAACACTATTGTCATTCAATAAACTCTTTCACAAGGGGATGTAACAATGTTTTAGGAGAGGCTTGATCATTCCTGGCCTCCTTTAGCCAGTTCTATGGCTGTAAGTTTAATAATTCCTTATACATTGATGAAATATAACTGTGCATAGAGAACAACAATTTGGAAATGAAATAGTTACTTGAAATCGCTCCACGATTATGCCTTCTACACTGAGAATATACCGTTATCCGGGCAGCGGTATATTCTACAAATATACGGATTCCTTCTGTTTACTACTGAAATCAGTACGGAGCATATGCATACTTTTCCTGCTTAAATGCTATATCATGCCGTTGCAGGATGTCTGACATCTAACAATCTTCCGTATATTACATACATATAGTATATTACATACATCAACTATATGTTACACGTGGCCATCTGTATGTGAGATCCTGACTGCCTATATGTAGTTCTTTCGTTCGTATGGTAAGTACGTTTACTCGGAACACTTACACGGAAAGTACGTATAAATTATATTTTTTTCAATAATACGTTTGCTGTACGTTAAATTCAAAAACTAGAGAATTTGCATATGTAAACTGCGTTTTTACGTACGCCACATAGTTTTTTTCTCAGTGTGGATTAAATTGGACGAATGATTAATAAGTGGGAATAATTATATAGGAATTGGTGGGATGAACATATTGGAGAAAACAGGAAAGCTCTGAGAAAGCCTGCAAACGCGAAATTCTCTACCACAAACATTCACACAGCAATCAATCAGCCCATGGACTCTTTTATCACTGGGCCATGATAATATGGCTAAATGTCTAATTATACACGCGTTACTTTCTTCGAATCACTTTAGCTAAATAGAGATTTCGTATGTCTATCACATGGAATTGAGTCCAGTTTGTGAAACGACGGTTATAATGTTTGATAAAATTTCTTTTACCACAAGTAGATAGTACCTAAAATTTGTATACGATCGGTATTAGCTATATTATCTCATTTTAAATTCCATATCTAATTGAAAAGCTAATTTTGGTGTTTATTACTGTATTACGCCGCATCTTTAAAATTCAAGGGGGTGGAAAAGAAAGTAGACAGAAACCCAATTATAAGCCGTCCCATTAAAATTTCAGAAGGATGAAGAACTAGTCAATTACATCCGGAGGAAAATCGTGATTTTATTTTACCACGAAAGAGAGTGGGTTATTTTAGATCTGATACATTGCTGATGTACGAGGGTCACTACGAAAGTTTTGAGATACGCATTGTTGTGGCACAGTATTTGAATTTCAACAGTTGCGTTCGGTAGTGGTATCCAGAGCGAAAAAAACGAAGCAACTTTCAACTCGCCTCGCTTATCGGCGTGGAAGTATCGGCTTCACTTGTTTGTTGATGTGAGCAGTCGGCTGTCTAGAATGGAAATCGAAAGGGAACATTTTCAGGCAATGATCATTTACGATTTCAAAAGTGGTTTGAACGAGACACAAAGCCTTGACCGTTTGCAGGGGCATTTGTGGACCTTGGTCCTTCCCGTGCTACAATTTTCCGGTGGATTGGTGAATTCAGAAGAGGCCGGACATCGCTTAAAGATGAAGAGAGAGCTGGACGTCCGGCAACAGCTGTGTTAGATGAAAACATTGCTGCTGTGGAAAAAATGATTCGAGAAAATCCTCGAACAACTTTCAAGGACATTGAATCTACAGTGAACATTGGATCGCCAGCAGTAACAAAAATTCTTCATGATCATCTTCGTTCAGGAAGGTTTCATCTCATTGGGTGCCTCACACTTTGACTGAACCACAGAAGCGCATGCGTGTGGAATGGTGTTAAGAAATGCTTGCAAGATTTGATGGAGGCAATTCTAGACGCGTCTCTATGACATTGTTACTGGTGATGAGACTTGGATCTATCAATTTGACCCTGAAAATAAACACCAGTCTACAGTTTGGATCTTTCCAGACGAAAATCCACCCACGAAAGTGAAACGACCGCGAAGTGTAGGGAAGAAAATGGTCGCAACTTTCTTATCCAAATCTGGCTATGTTGCAACTGTTCCACTTGAAGAACAAAAGACTGTTACTGCTCAGTGGTACACCACTGTTTGCCTAACAAAAGTGTTCCAGAAGCTTCGGGAACGGCGTCCAAGAACTGGATTGCGTGGGATCCTGCTTCATCATGACAACGCGTCCGCACACACGGCCAACATCACAATTCAGTTTTTAGAATCAAACTTATGACTCATCCGCCGTATATCCCTGACCTGGCCTCGTGTAATTTTTTCTGTTCCCCAGGATCAAAGATCGCATGCGTGGGAAGAGATTTTGCAGCCCTGAAGAAGCTGAAGTGGCTTACGAGAATGAACTTTCAACACTTGAAGAAAAAGACTGGCAACACTGCTTCCAAAAGTGGTTTTGGAGGATGCAAAAGTGTGTACAGTGTAATGGTGAATATTTTGAGAAAATGTAAGTGTTAAATTGATTTTAAGAATGTAAGTTATGTCATATCTCAAAACTTTCGTAGTGACCCTCGTAGTTCACTATTTTAAATAAACCTTGATAACTGTTTTAGTTCACTATTTTAATAACTATTTTAGTCCTGTACCTTGATAACTATTTCAGTTCACTATTTTAGTTAAACTTTGACAACTATTTTAATTAAATATTGATATTTATTTTAGTTATCTATTTTAATTAAACCTTGATAACTATTGTAGTTCACTATTTTAATTTAAGTCTTGATAACTATTTTAGTTCGTTATTTTAATTCAAACTTGAAAACAATTTAATTCACTGTTTTAATGGTGT
Source organism: Thermobia domestica (assembly GCF_964235325.1). Taxonomy (NCBI): domain Eukaryota; kingdom Metazoa; phylum Arthropoda; class Insecta; order Zygentoma; family Lepismatidae; genus Thermobia; species Thermobia domestica. The sequence continues at coordinate 174,066,288 of NC_137468.1, read as the reverse complement.
GTGTAAAATGATTTAATTGTACTATATTATTAGCTTTAAACGGGAAATATTATTAGCTTTAAACGGGAAATATTATTAGCTTTAAACGGGAAATGTTAGCTTTAAACGGGATATATTATTAGCTTTAAACGGGAAATATTATATTAGCGTTTAATGGAGAATATTTTGTCCAAAGGTAAAAAAGGATACCAATTGATAGATCTTATTGAGCTGAACAAACTGATATGCGTGAGTTTTGAAATCTCATGTGCTATTTTTGAGAATGGAGGAACAGAAATTCATTTGTGAATCTAGGAGTTGGTGTTGTACGAGAAGCATGCCACTTATTGAAGTAAAACTGAGACTGAAATATTTTCTCATAAGCTGTATTATGGCCTAGAAAGACGATCGTACACAGTCTTGTTTATGAGATATAGTTAAAAGTTATCGTTAACGCTTAAATTTTAATTTATATTCAACTAAAATATTGTCTTACCGCTAGTTAAAGACATGTATCAGTCCATAAGTCACATTGAAATGAGAAAGATAATATTGCAATACCCCTTATATTAGTAAACAGGGCAAGGATGTGGACTTTCACCTCTCTTGTTCAACGTCTGTATAGAAGAAGCTATGAAAGAATTCTTTGATAAAAACTAGAAAGGCGTAAAAGTAAACGGCCAGGTTTTTCAGCACAATAAGATTTGCTGATGACATAGCACTGATAACGGAGAATGAAAAGAACTTGCAGGAAGCACTTTCAAACTTGAACGACCAACTGGAAGAAAACATGCCAAATGAAGATAAATATGAAGAAAACCAAAGTGATAAAGTACACAAGAGCGCGACAGGAAGAGGCAAACGTATGGAGAGAAAGTCGGTGTTAAGACGTTTCCCTATTTAGGAAGTCTAATATTCTCGGACGGAAGAAGTGGAAAAGACGTAAATTCCAGAATGGGCAGGATAAAGAAGTGTTCAATAGAAAAAGAGGACTACTAACATCAAGAAATGTGTCGTTGGACGTTCGTAAACCATTTATTAAAACCCTGGTATGGAGCATAGCATTTTACGGATCCGAGACGTGGACAATGAGAAAAGCTGAAATATCCAAGTTGGAAGCATTTGAAATGTGGTGTTGGCATAGAATGCTGCGCATATCATGGACCGAAAGGAAAAGGAATGAAGATGTACTAAAGGAAGCTAATGAAATACGACAGATCATGAAGATAATAGGAAAAAGAAGAAACAGCATGCTTGGCCATCTTATTCGGCATTCCGATTGGATCACCGTGTTGATAGAGAGAAAGACTGAAGGAAAACCAGGAAGAGGAAAACCAAGAATAGAATATCTAGATGCAGTTACGAAGAAGAAATGAAATGAAATCTTTGAGTTTTACGTCCCACGGTTATGCCGATTAGGCTAAAGAAGACGGTGATAATGAGAGATGAGTGAAATGGTGGAATGAAGAAAGTGGGAGGAAACGGGAGAACCCCGAGAAAACCCACGAGCACGGTGTTTGTCCACCACAAAGTTCACTGGGCGGGGGCTGGGATCGAACCCGGGACCCCGAGCACCAGAGGTGAACGCTCTACCACTGAGTTACGAAGAAGAGACTTTATCAAAGTAAAAAACAGCTTTTCCAACGAGAGAAAGAAGATTATTAAACAAAACCACGTGTTTCGGTACAAGCACCAGCAAACAGCCGGCAGATGCCGTCAACGATGGAACACGAAGAGATACGAAGAGAACCCCTTCAACCCCTTCACATACTCCGCCTCGAAAGACTGAATGTAAAAGCGGACACCTCCAGAAGGCAGAAGTCATTAGTTGTTAACTGCTTACATCCTATCTATCTCTCTAAGCTGCATCGGGCGTGAGCTACTCTTCTAACCTTATCTCTGAGCTGCAACAGGCAAGAGGTATCCTCATCTATCTTCAAACTGCAACGGGCAGTAGATAAAATCCCAACATTTAAGCTACAACGGGTAACAGGTTTCTTTACCTATCTCCAAGCTGCAACGGAGAGGAGATACCAACCTTACCCCTGGGCTGCAACGGGCAAGAGGTTTCTTTAGACCTAGCTGCAAAGGGCAGGGTCGTTCTAACCCAACAAACCTAAATCTTCGAGCTGCAATGGACAGAAGGTCCAATTGTGAAGGAAAGAACGTTTTAGAAAATTTCTTATTTGTAATCTTGTGCATAAAGTGTATAACGTCTTTCATTTTTTAAAAAAAGTAGGGAAAAGCCATGTGCCGTTTCTCTACCGAATATTACAATATGGTTGAGAGTAGTTTTGGAGAAAATAAAAAAATACGTTAAAATTCATGTCTTTCATTGTCAATAATACTTGAAAGTTTTATTTTTCTGGAAAAAAATATTTATTTCTGTACTGGGTAAATTGTAAAATACACGCTACTAACATGTATATTACCTTTGCTTATCAGCGACATACCTACTGTTTACACTCAGACTACTTCTAAATGAAGGAAAGAATATAAATGACAATGTAAAACGCCATATTATACTACAATTTCCTTATATGTAAGAGATTATGTTAATGATTTATGTACATGTTACGTTTGTTCTATGTACGTGGGTCAGTCAGAAAGTTAGTAGCACTCTTCCGTAAATATTTTCTGTCTAAAGGCTATTTTGATCTAAACTGTGTGGAAACACTGCAGACATGTAGCTATATAATGTGACGTAGCGGCTTTTATGAGGCAATTGAAGGTGTTCTGGTAAATCAGTCGTAAACATGTCTCGACAGCTACAAGTGGCGTAAAATTGAAAATGCATGGAGTGATTCGTTTTTTTTTTTTTTTTTTTTTGTGAGCGAAAAGTGTAACTGCACTGAAATTTATCCACAGTTGCGTGAAGTATATGGTGAAAACATAATGTTACGTCAAGCTATCGCGAAGTAGTGCAACATGTTTGAGAACGGACGTACGGATATTGACGATGCTGAGCACGAGGGAAGACCATCAACCTGCGAGAAGCTGGAAATCTCTGCTTGCGTGAATGAAGGCGTTCTTACAAACAGGTAAAATGTCGAAAGGCATTGTGCTCCTGCATGATAATGGAAGACCGCATGTACCGCAACAAACATGCGAACTTCTGGCAATATTTAGTTGCGAAGTGTGGAATCACCCTCCTTATACGCCAGACCTTTCACCGTGAGACTTCCATGTGTTTGGCCTCATGAAAGACAAATTTTCAAAGTGACGATACCACTCGAATGACGAGGTGAAAGCAGCAGTCCAAGAATGGTTATCAAACATTGGATGGGATTTCTTTGCAGAAAGCGTAGAAAAACTTGTACCACGCTTCGACAAATGCTTAAATAACGTATGTAATTACGTTGAAAAGTAGATTATGAGTGGAACTTTACGGTACGAATAAAGTTATTGTAAAATTTTTACCCTTCTTTATTTTCTTAAACAGTGCAACTAACTTTTTGACGACCCTCGTATATGTAAACTGCATAGCTGACCATTATTTACCTGTGAAATACGAACAAAGTATTTTTTAATCCCACCGAATTTTAAAGTGTCATCAATTCAAAATGGTGATGCGCGTCAATATGAAACAACGTACAAAACGAGCGTCATAATTTAAAGTTTGGAAATTGACAACCTAATAACCTCCGCGTCTTACCAAGTTACAAGATGAAGATTGTTTATCAGAAAACACAATGTCATCTGCTATTTCCTCAATCTGAATAGTGTGTTGCAGTGCGCAGAAGGTTCTAAAATATTTACTGAAAGAAAACTGATGGAAAAGGCGGTTTAACAGCTTCAAAGAAACAGGAAATGTTACTTACTGATCACGTAATGGTAGATGATTGATGAACATAATATTTAATGGACTCATTTTTCGTCGGGGAGGATATTGTCACTGGAAATGGGCGATAGCAAAAGTTGCAAACGCTTCTTACTCTAGAACTAAACAATAGACGGGGCATACAAGTATATAACGCTAATTACTTTCAACAAGAGGGGGGCGCGGTGGCTCAGTGGTGGAGCGTTCACCTCCGGTGCTTGGGGTCTCTGGTTTGATCCCAGCTCGCGCCGTGTGGACTTTGTAGTGGACAAACACCGTACTCGTTTGTTTTCTCGGGGTTCTCCCGTTTCCTCCCACTTTCTTTATTCCACCTCTTCACTCATCTCTCATTATCACCGTCTGCTTTAGCCTAACCGGCATAACTATGGGACGTAAAACTTAGAGATTTCATTTCATTTTACTTTCAAAAGACAATTTAAGTAACTCAGCTGAACGAAAATTTGGTAAGAGAAAAGGATGGTTGCAGTGACCATTTCTTGGTCTGCAGTGGCTTCGGACTTACTGCCCTGTGACTTCTATTCCGAGAAAATATCAAAACAAAAGTATATGTTGACAACTTTAAGTATGAATGACCTAAAAAGAAAAATCTTACAGTGATTCAGTGTGTTTCAAACAAACATTAATCAACATTCAAATTTACGATTCCGTACATGGCTACAAAAATGTTTGTACTACTATGAAGCACCGTTGGGCATGTTCACAGTGCCGTGCCGTAGGGGGAGGGGCGAGCGCGGGGCGATGACCCCGAGCATTGAAGTAAGGGGGCGCAAAATTCGTGAGGATGTATCCTCGTCGCCATAAGTGCCTTTACATCGCAGTGACGGGTATGTGACCGCGCAGTACTCCAAGGAAGGGATGGTTGTATAAGAATTTGTGATTAATTTTGAAGAGTTTTTATTTTGACTAGGGAATTTACATAGGTGAAGGGAGTAAAGACACAGATTTGAAGCATCAGTTCACTGCTATTGAAGCATCAGTGCACGAAAAGATTCGTATTCTCAGTTTTTCTATTTATTGTTTTATATGTTAAGTTAAACACCACAATATGTATCACTGATATCGCAGATCGTATTATTTTTTAAAATCGTGTTTGTAACCTATTGTCAAAACATTCACCTCCAGACATGATGTAGAGAGAAGAGAAAGAGATACGACATCTGTAATATATGTATATGTGATTCACTAAGTAACTGTAGAAATTAGTTAAAGGACAGATAAGAGAGCGAAAAGGAGCTCTAGAAGTCTGAACTTTTTAGAAACGTCCTAGATAGGTGAAAATATAGTTAAAAATTGCCAAAGGTATCATGTAAATTACCTCTCTTTTCTTATATTCTAGTATACTTTTCCTTTCACATCCAAACATCTCTATTCAGAATTACGAGATAAAGGTGGAGAGAGAAACATTCCCATTTCAAGAATTATATCAGGAAAAAAATCTTTTGACTTAGACTAGATTCGAACTCGTAACCCTTGCATCCATGGCTCAGCGCTCTACCGATTGAGCTAACAACTACTGTTGGAAAAGCCAGATTTCTACAACTACCGGTTGCTGAATGGTGTGTATTAACCAAGTTTGCCGAGATAATTGCTTCATATAGCTATAATAATAATAATAATAATAATAATAATAATAATAATAATAATAATAATAATAATAATAATAATAATAATAATAAAGCAGAAGAAGAACAGAATCTAAAAAGTCACATATGTTAAAAGTTTGACGTGCAGAGTAAGTCCTAATATGAGATTTTATTAATTATATATAATAAATGTAAGCGTGGTTTATTCGTGTGTGCTACTCAAACTGCGCAACTCACTACCTAGTCCCATAAGGGTTGTACGCTTATGGTACAGTAGCCTTGCGTCCTCCAACCGTGAAGAATGTTTCTGTTTGAACCTATGCGTGTCCTAAGAGGAAGGAGGAGATTGAAAGAAAGAAAAGTGGTTTAGAAATTATGCAAACGTAGAATATCTCACGAGGCGAGGTGATATAGAGTTCAGCGTGTCTTTCAGCTACTACTCTATACAAGACGTACATCCACGACTTAACGTGGAACCCGAACCACACGACTCCTGACGGGAATCGAAACTTAACAGCGTAGTTCTCCGTTACCAGATTCTCAAATTCTAAAATGCGAACAGAGACAGTCTGTGTTTGCTTGTTGAAGTGTATAGACGTGTTTTCGCTCTGTGCAACAAGCCTTGGCGCTGTTTAACTTCAGCGTTGCCTTACTTATCAATCATCCTTGATATTATTATTTTTTTTCTGTCTGTTATTGTGACTGAATTGGTATTGAATGAATCATGTCGTTAAAAAGGGTAAATACCTTAAAATATGATTTTGGTAATGTTTCCCAACGACCAAGTACATTGAATTTGCACCAGTGGCTTAGTGATAATTTCAAGTTCTCTGTTGATGATGTCCTAAGCATAGAAATAGATGTTTATCGTAAGTTGTTGTATGTAAAACTTCGTACGGAAGACCTATGTGAAAATGTTTTGCGTACTTCTGGTGGAACTGTGTATTATACTGATACAGATGGCAAACATGCAATTCCAGTTTCATGGGCTGATGTTCAAATTATTACTGTTAAGTTGTTATGTACTCCAATGGAACTTGCAGATTTAGAAATTAGGAAAGTTCTTGGTGAATACGGTGTTATATCTAATATTTCTGATGAATTGTATTCTGTAGATCATGTGTATCCAATAAGAACGGGACGTAAGCTAATACGCATGGAAGTTAAAAAACCTATTCCATCTTTTGTACTTATACAAGGGCAAAAGTTTTGTGTAACATATCCAAATCAGATACGGACTTGTCTCAGGTGCAATGGGGCACATATGTATTCGAATTGCCCGCTTCGAGTTCCTAGTGATCCTAACAGTTATGCTGGAAAAGTAGCTCCTACAATTAAACATAGTGACCCTTCAGCATCTCTTATGCCTAAATTTGATAGCATGCCCGTTATCTCTTGCAACAGAAATAAAACATCAAATACAGTTTCGTACCCATCTGATCCTAGTATGCCTACTTTTGACGAAAAAAATTTTCCGCAACTTTTAAATAATACAAATTCTGTGTGCGAACTAAACAGTATGAATTCTCGTTCTTCAGTAGTTGAAAGAAATACATCTAGTGGTACTATTACTGAGAAGTCAGATAACTGTGATCATGATTCTCAGTTGCCGTTATCTCCAGTACAACAGACACACGTATCAGTGGATGTCCCTCCATCTCATTCTACCAATGAAATGGAGAATGTACCTGATGTGCGAGAAATTTCTTCTGATAAATTGAATTTTACAGAGAGTAGCAGTAATGGTCAGGTTTGCAACTTGCCTGGTTCCCAAGAGCAAGATAGCTTGTCTGATAAAAGTATAACTGATCACAGTATATCTTCTCATTCTAGTGACATACATGTTGATTCTTCTATCACAGACTTAAATGAAATTACCGAAGAAACTTGTACTCGTCGTAAACGTACCAAACGAAACGAAATAAGTCAAAAACTGTTCAAAAAGAACTGAAGCTAACACAAATATGTCTAGTATGTCTACAAGAAGCGCTGTTATGATATGACTATTTCTCTTGCACATTATATTTTAATAAGTTAAGCTATATGCAACTAGATTAATTCTCTTTTATTAATTAGGTCAGGTTTACTTTATGATACTTCTGTGTGCTAAGTTTTATCAAATTTATTTTTACGTTAACTACTGTGCTGTTTTTGTTAGGTCAGGTTTACTTTATGATACTTATGTGTTCTAAGCTTTATCGTATTCATTTTTACGTTAACTACCGTGCTGATTTTGTTAGGTTAGGTTTACTTTATGATACTTCTGTGTTCTAAGTTTTCTCAAATTCATTTTTACGTTAACTACTATGCTGTTTCTGCTATTTTCTTTGAAGAACTGTATTCTTCCTCAGTGGTCATTGTATTTCCTTGCCAATGTGATGTTGCTTAAAATAGCTACAATTAACATTAACAATATACAAAGTCCCCTGAAGCAATTCGCACTCTGTGATTTTCTGCGAAATGAAGGAATTGATGTTGCTCTTTTACAGGAAGTTGGTATCGCGGAACTAAATTTAAGTCCATCATACATAGTTGAAAATAATTTTGACAATAGTGGCACAGGTACAGCAATTGCTTTCAGGCCCTCAACACGTTTTTCTTCTCCTATGTATCATCCGTCTGCTCGCATCTTAAGTGGCAAACTAGGGGATATCAATGTTGTCAACCTTTATGCACCGAGTGGCTCGCAAGCTAGAATCCAGCGAAATTCCTTCTTTTCACAGGATGTAGCTCTCACACTAGGACCCAATGTTGAAAAATTAATTATGGCAGGTGATTATAATTGTGTTTTAAGACCTGAAGATCAAACGCCCGGCTTTAATTTCAGTCACGCTCTCCAGGAATTAGTAACTGGACTTCATTTACAAGATACATGGATATGTCTGAGGCCACAGGCACGTGATTATACTTACCTATCATATCAAAGTGCATCACGCCTTGATCGTATATATGTCTCCCCACCATTGGTGCCATGTATTAAACAAGTTGAAATTGTTCCTACTTCCTTTTCTGATCACTGTGCTTATATTGTAACTTTTTCTTTAACTCGTCTAAATGTTGAACGAGGTAGGGGTTATTGGCAATTAAATACTTCGTTATTGGAAGATGATCATTTTTGTGCTGAGTTTCAATCGAAGTGGCAATACTGGATTAGGCAAAGGAAATATTTTCCTACTCTTAGCGAGTGGTGGCATAGTTACTTCAAACAACGGTTTACTAGCTTCTGCCGATGGTACTCCTCTGAAAAATCCAGAGATCTTCGCAATTTGCTTTACTTTTATAACAGATGCTTAAGAGAAGCTCGATGTGCTGCTGTTTCTGACTTGTCCATGTTACCTCAGGTTAAACGTTATCAAGCATTGCTTCTAAATTTGAATCGTCGACGTATAGCTGGAATCAATATTAGAAGCAAGGTCCCCTTTGTAGATGCTGATGAAGAACCATCATTATATCATGTACTTCGTGAGATGAAACGAGGCCAAGGTAAGTGGATCCATCACATCCGTGATGAGGAAGGACAACTTCATGAAGATATTGCATCCATAAAAAATGTATTTCTGTCGTATTACCACAACCTATATAGTTTTTCTGAAATTCATAACATGCCTGAGGACTCTTTTGCACCACCCTCTTGTGTTCTTGAAAATACAGTAAAACAGTTTCTTGTGCGCCCATTCACTATTGATGATGTACGACAGGCAGTAATGACAGCACCTAAAAGAAAATCTCCAGGACTAGATGGAATACCTGGAGAATTTTATGCTAAATTTTTTCCTCTCATCGGTGAAACACTAACTGCTCTTGTTAACGAATATTTCAGTGATAATCCACAGATTCTGTATCACACTCCTGGTGTTACAGTGTTTATACCTAAACAAGCACATCCTATAAATGTTAATCACTATCGACCGATAACTCTTCTCAATTGCGATTACAAGTTGCTTGCTCGTTGTTTGAACAATAGACTCCTACCATATATTGATATTCTTGCTGGACCATTTCAGTATGCACGAGGAGGTGAAAAGAAAATTTACTATGTGCTACAAACTGTACGTGATGTTATTGCAAATTACCAGTCTCAAAATACTAGTCATGCTTTGCTAGCCTTAGATTTCAACCAGGCATTTGATCGTGTAAATCACAATTATTTGTGGTCTTTGTTGCAACACATGGGAGTCGAAGATTTATTTATTCGTTGGATTCGAGTTTTGTATGATGCAGCACAATCGAAACTAAAAGTCAATGGGTTTCTGACAACTCCTATTGCTATAAAACGTAGTGTCAGGCAAGGCTGTCCATTAAGTATGACTCTATTTATAATTTCTATATGCCCTTTACTATACAACATCAATCAACGTATACAAGGTCTTCGTATCTGTAATGTTCCTATCAAAGTGTGTAGTTTTGCTGATGACGTAAATGTGTTTTTGAGAGACCCACAGGATTTAGAACTTGTTGAAGACTGTGTTCAAAAATATTCTGAATATTCAGGTGCACTTCTTAATCGAGTAAAGACTAAACTCATGCCCTTAGGAAATGGTTCTACAAATTCATATGACCATTTTCAGAAAGTAGTGCCGGTTATGAAAATATTGGGCATTTATTTTTCAAGGAACTTACATGACAGCATATCAAAAAATTATGAAGATGTTTTTCTGAGGGTGAGATCTGTTTTACATCAACACCAATATCGTCAACTTTCGTTGATATCTCGTGCATATTTTGTGAATACATATGCCTTTTCCAAGTTGTGGTATATCTGTCAAATTTTGCCAATGCCTAAACCTTATATTCACAAATTTAAAAGTATAGGTAACTGGTTTATGTGGGCAGGTATGATTTTTCGAGTACGCTATCCAGCTACATGTTTGCCATATCATGAAGGAGGATTGAACTTGATACATGTTGAAAGTAAAATGAAAGCTTTATTTTACCACAGAGGATTCCAAAACATTCAAGGCATTGGAGATCAACTCAGCACTACATTACTTTCATCTCTCGTCGCTACCAATGATAAAACATTACCAGTGTCTTTGCCTCTCATTCCTCCCGAATTTTGGTATTTTACAGAGGTTCTATGTACTTATTTTTATTTGTCTGCCAGTGGCGCCCAAAATCTTCCTCAACGTGTGAAACTTCTTTATACTCTGCTTTTACAACAACAAAATAGCCGCTGTCATCACATAATCTTCACATTACCAAATGAGAATTGGAAACAGATCTGGAGGAACATTTCCTTCAATTTTATATCAACTTCAGCTCGTTCGTTATGGTACAGGGTTGTTAATAACATCATAGACACTAAGGCAAAACGACATCATCTCCAGATTACTGACGACAATCGATGTGATATCTGTGGAAAAGTGGATACGTTGGAACATCGTTTCACGCTTTGCAACAGATCAACACCAGTTTGGAAAATCTATTGTGAAATGATTTAATACCTGTGTAAAATCAGCTGCGACTGTGTTACTGTCCAAATGCTCCTGTTACCTGATTTCAAGTATTTTCCAAAACAGAAACATCATTCTGTCATTTGGCTGAGTGCGAACACAATTGAATTTATTCTGTCTCCTTGTTCTCCTGAAGCACGTCACACGTACAAGGACTTCCTGTGTTTACGATATGGTAAATTCCCTCCGCCAAGAAAGAAAATATTATTTGCTAATTATCTGAATTATCTCTTCTATGGTCAATCTTTATAATTTTTATATTACACATTCTGTACTGACAATGTAATTATAACTGTCAATTATGTAACTTTATTATTGTAATTCGACAATAATGTAAATAATAAGTGAATAATAATAATAAAAAGTGAAAAAAAAAGTGGTATAGCGTAAAAAAAAAAAGTGATCTAGCGTAAGATGCTAGTAACAAAAATGTTTTTGGCAAGGGTTTGAATCCTGCCTACGGACAGTTTTTTTTACTACTTTTAAAAATGTTTATAACACTTCTTTCCTTAAAATAAGATTAAAAATAATATTCAAAAAGTGATTTAACGATAAAAAAAAAAAATCGGTAGAGCGCTGAGCCATGGATGCAAGGGTTGCGAGTTCGAATCTAGTCTAAGTCAAAAGATTTTTTTCCTGATATAATTCTTGAAATGGGAATGTTTCTCTCTTCACTTTTATCTCGTAATTCTGGATAGAGATGTTTGGATGTGAAAGAAAAAGTATACTAGAATATAAGAAAAGAGAGGTAATTTACATGATACCTTTGGCAATTTTTAACTATATTTTCACCTATCTAGGACGTTTCTAAAAAGTTCAGACTTCTAGAGCTCCTTTTCGCTCTCTTATCTGTCCTTTAACTAATTTCTACAGTTACTTAGTGAATCACATATACATATATTACAGATGTCGTATCTCTTTCTCTTCTCTCTACATCATGTCTGGAGGTGAATGTTTTGACAATAGGTTACAAACACGATTTTAAAAAATAATACGATCTGCGATATCAGTGATACATATTGTGGTGTTTAACTTAACATATAAAACAATAAATAGAAAAACTGAGAATACGAATCTTTTCGTGCACTGATGCTTCAATAGCAGTGAACTGATGCTTCAAATCTGTGTCTTTACTCCCTTCACCTATGTAAATTCCCTAGTCAAAATAAAAACTCTTCAAAATTAATCACAAATTCTTATACAACCATCCCTTCCTTGGAGTACTGCGCGGTCACATACCCGTCACTGCGATGTAAAGGCACTTATGGCGACGAGGATACATGTGCACATATATAAAATGGAAGGAAAAACTAATAAAAAAGTGCTCGAAATCAAGGAAAAGCATGGTTTATTTTTGAAAATTTTATTACGCTTTGCGCCAACCATGGTGGCGCTTCGCCGCTAGTCTGTCGACGTCACTTTTGTTTGGGGCGCGCTTCGTTTACTGTCGTCCTGGGCGCTGATTTTCCACAGCACGGTACTGCATATTTATGACTTATATGTACGTTGCTGTCAATATTAGAAGTTTACGGAATGTTTTAAAAGTAATCTCATTTGGTGTGACTCTTCCGTTTGGAATTCATGAGTGTTTTAAATCTATCAGGACACTGAAACTCATTCTTTACTGCTATACAAATATAATAGAAAGTTCAACACGTAATATTTGAACGCAACTTCTAATTTGTGTGATTTTACACCGCTATTTGGTTTGACAAAAAAATCAATTGTAGTTTACATGCATTGCTGTGCACAATACATTATATGACAATACAATTAAAATTTTAACAAAAACCAACATAATTTATTGAGATACTTTATCAATCGCTTCCACTATTAATATGAGGAAAAACTGAAAAAGAAGACCGTGCCAGTCCCATAGTTAATATGATGTGTTGAATCTCTATTGTGTTGTTGCGTCAGCGTTATATCCTATATAAGCTTGTCCCTCATAAAAGATTCTGGTTTCAAAACAATAGTGCCCTGTTTATGTAATAATAATAATAATAATGGTTGTTATATTTATGATGGTCACATAGACCATAGAAAATGTGCAGCAGATATTGAGTTCAATATACAAAGATTACAAATTTATCTAGAAAAAGAAATGAATATATACGAGAGCGTTTCGAAAGTAACAGGAAATTTATGTCATTATACAAACAGTACACCCTAGCTATTTCAAACTCCCGTGAAGGAAAATATAGGCTTTGGGAATTTACTGACACTTGCCAACAGATGTCACTTGCATTCGTATGATTTGCTGAATGGGCAACATAGAAGAGCAGCTAGCAATTCTTTGATTTTTGTGTTCAGAGCCATGTAGCGTCCAGAAATTCATATGGATGTTGGCAAAGTACGGGAATAGATATCTTAGTGACAGAAAATGTACGAATTGATGATGAGTGAAAACGGATTTTATATTTAAAAAAACGAGAAACTGATATTTCGATTTTCTCCAAAATGGCTTTAGTTTTAAACCGAAACCGTTTTTGTTTTTCTTCAATAGTTTCGTGTACTTACTGAAACCAGTTTTAGTAGACAAATATGATTAAAGCGAAAGAAATGAAAAGCTTGTTTTGAAACACAGAAATCGGTATTTGATATAAAACCAACTCAAATTTTGAAAAGTTCTGTCTCTTTTTATTTGAAAAACCGAATTCGTTTTTCTTTATCTATTTATTAAAATGCTACAATACCAATTGAAAGCTTATTTTTAATGCTAGCTTGATGGCTAGCTCCCCCAAAGGGTTATGCCCTTTATATGGGAAGAGAAGGAAGAGGATTGTGGATAGAAGGTATATAGTGCTGGTCTATGAGTGCATTCTTTATTTATTAGCTTCAATAACAAACAAAAAATAATAAACAACAGGTATATTACGAAGACAAATATAGAAATAGATATGAATGTATGATACAACAGCAGACATTATAGCATTATGCTATAATCATAAGGATGGGGAGTAGGTACTATTGCAAGCGATGGCATTGCCTTTATTTTGGTTATGAGATCATATGAAGGACATTATAGCTTTAATGCTATAATCATAAATGAGGAGAATATATGAGATGGAAATGAAGTGCACCGGACATCACAACACATGGGATATGTTAGTGGACGAATGAGCTTATCTTCCGGTCCTGGGGTGGCTCAGGACCATGATGGAAACAGTGGGAACCCTGTTAGAACAAAAGGACTACTGTGCAACATAGGATGGAAAGATGAGAGGTGAATAATAGTCGGTTTTATAAGCAGCAACGGCATGAAGATCGGGATGATCAGGGGGTAAAGTGTAATGATATAAAGAAAATAGAAGGGAAAGTGAAGTATGATGAAGGGGGTGAGAAGGGATATAAGCTATATCAAATTTCATAGTATCTAAGAGGAGGGCATGTCGTTCCTCGAACCGTTTAGTAATATACTTCAGTCTGAGTGTTTCAAGGTGGTATAAAATATGGGGAAAAGTTAGGCGCTCATAAAGTTCATGTGTAGGGCTGGGTAATTTAATGCGGAATGCAATACGTAATGCATGGCGTTCCAGAATTGTTAGTTTCTCGTAATAAAAGGGAGAGGCGTTAATCCAAGCCACGAACCCATACGTTAGTATTGTCCGGAGAAAAACCTTGTATGTGTTTAGGACGACAGATGATCTGAGGCCCCAAGTCGTTCCAGTTAAGCGTCGTAATAGATTCAATCTATTATAAGCTTTAGCGACAACCGTCTTTAAATGAGGACGCCAGGTAAGGTGTTTGTCGATGGTGAGACCAAGATATTTAACGTAATTAACGGGTTTCAGGCGAGTGTCGTCAACGGTTAAATTGAGATAAGATGGATTTTTCTGAATTTTACTACGTTTTCCGGGAGGAAGAAGGAATAATGTTTGTGTTTTATCTGGATTTGTCTTGAGCCTCCACTGGTTGCACCAGCTGACGAAGGAGTTGATAGCAATCTGCATAGCGGTATTAATTTGATGTACTGTGTTCCCTAAGGCAAGGAAGGCTGTATCGTCTGCGTATTGAAAAAGTTGGATGTTGTCTGGAAGTGGCGGTAAGTCTGCAACATATAGGAGATATAATAAAGGATTCTGAACCCTGAGGCACGCCGGAATGTAGAAAGATGGGATGGGAAAGAGCACTGTTGATTGAGTTATAGGCCAATCTGCAAGAGAGAAAATTATAAATAAAACGGACGTAGGCGAGAGGAAGCTTGAAATTCAACAATTTAGCAATGAGACCGTGGTGCCAAACTTTATCAAATGCTTTCTCAAGATCAAATAATACTAAGCAGGATGGTTTGATGGTATTGTAATGATCAGTTATGATAGTGAGCATTCGTAAAAGTTGTTCGTTGATACAGTAATTTGGACGAAAGCCTGCTTGATGATTCCGGAGAAGGTTTTTAACAGAGAGGTGTTGATGGAGCCTGTGAACGAGAATACGTTCAAGAATTTTGCTGTAGATGGATGTTAATTGAATTGGTCTGTAAGAAACAATGCCATTGGCAGGTTTGTCCGGCTTTTGAAACATTAGAACTTTCGAGGTTTTCCAGTGAGACGGTATGTAACCTGTTCTGGGTATAAATGTAAAAATGAGAGCTAAGAGGTGTAGGAGAATATACGGTCCTTCTTTGATATGGCGATATGTGATCTCATCTAGTCCAGGGGCAGTATTGCGTTTTCGTGCTATGGTGTCTTGAATTTCGACTGTGGTGATAGGAGCTGTAAGTGAATGGTTAGCGGGAAGAGAGTGGGATGGATTTGGTTGAAGGTGAGGAGACTGAAAATTAACTTTTTCGACTGGATGAGTTTTTGACTGATTAGTAGGTGGTAGAGGAGTGAAAATGGTTTGTAGATAATCGGCAAAAGCGTCCGCTTTATCTTTATCGGTATGAAGAGCTTCGTCATGGTGAATTAATGGATATGGTGTATGTGTCTTTTTACCTGTTAGAATGTTGAATCTTTTCCAAAATTTCGTGGGGTGAGCAGTATCTGAAAGTTTATTGCAAGTGTCTATCCAACGCCGTTGTTTATATGCCCGTATGTAATTTCGGACTGTCCGTTGAAATTGTCTATGAAGCCTTAAGGATTCGACATTGCCGGTGCGTTGATAATCTCTATAGAGTTCTCTGGAACGACGAATAAGTGGAAGGTAATGGGGTGGGAGTTGAGGATGAGGAGGAGAAATAGTTGTCTTGGGAATATGGGAGTTTGCGGATGACTGAATAGATGATGTGATAACGTCAATCGCATGATATAATCCTTCTTCTGTAGTAGGGGCTTCTAAGTGTTCAAGACTGTGTGCAAAAGAAATACGGTATGCTTCCCAGTCTGCTTTATCAAAACGTGGGACTTCCCGTGATGGAATAGAATTGGAAAGGTTGGAGACTCGGCGTGTGATAGAAAGTTTAATTGGAAGGTGATCACTGCCCATCGGATCGAGTACGTGCACAGTGCATCGGTCTATGAGATTATGCGAAACTATGACTACATCTGGTGTAGTGTTGGAAACATGTCAAGTTGGTTTGGGTAGTTGCAGAATAGTGCCGGTAGTATGAGTGGTGATGAAATCCTGGAAATGGCGTTTTTGACGATCGGTACGGCTGTGAAAATTGATGTCAGCCATGATTACAAACATTTGGAAGTTATTGGAAATATATTGGAAAAACCCATAAGAAAGCTCATGACCAGGGCGAATGTAGATTGTGGCAATGGTTACATAAAGGTTTGAAAAATAGAGCGTAACAACCAAGTTTTCAGACAGATTTTGTATTGGAGGATGAAAGATGCGATATGGTAAGCTTCGAGGGAAACCAATAGCTACCCCACCATTTGCTCTGTGGGCTGGTATGGTGTTGTCATGGCGAAGTACATGATAATTTGAAACTTTGCTAGAACGTGCAGCTGTAAGGTGAGTTTCGTTTAGTAAGAATGCATGAATGGTTTCCTCCAAAAGAAGTTGTTCAAACAAAGTCCTGTGTTTCTGTAAGGAGCTGATATTCAGAAACAATAAACTAATATGAGAGTCCATGTCTGAAAACTCAATGTGGATCAGTTGTAAGGTCAGTGTTGAGAATAAAAGAGTGAAAATATACATTTTGACCAGAGTAAGTAGCTTGGAAGTTAACATTGAGGATTCTTTTGGCTGCCAGTTGAATTTGTTGGAAGACGTGTTGCCGTTGAAAGGGAAGAATATTTTGAAGTGCTGTGGTGAGAAAGGAAAGAAACTGGTTGATTTGAATTGGTTGAAAAACAGAAGTTGGCGTATCCATAGGATTGTCGGTAGGTGCAGTAACTAGTTCTGGCTTGCTTGGGTCAGGAGGGGGCCGTGCTTTGCACTTGTAGCTAAAAGTGGGATGAGCATCTCCACAAGTACTACACGCTGGCGGATTTTGGAGGTTTGGACAGGTTTTCGTGTTATGAAGTTGCGAGCAGTATCCGCATTTGGCAGGATTACGACATTCCGCTGTGCTATGCGAGTTATAAATTTGACATTTCTCGCAACGCAATGGAAGAGGAGTTGGGGTGTGTGATGGCTCCACTCTGTGGCGTTTTTTATAAATGAAAGCTCCATTGCAAAGTAAATCGTCAATGGTTTCTTGAGAGCTAGTCAAAACGCGGACCATGTAAGTTGCGCCATGTACGCTTTTGATGCGTAAACACTTGAGAATGGAGTGCCCTTCAGCTTTTAGTTCCTTGCTGACTTCATCGTCGCTTATACTTGGTTCGACTCCACGTATGACTACTGATAAAGCAGGTTGTCGGCGTGGAGGAGGTTGCTGTTTTATATGTTTATCGGTTAGTTTCTGCAGGTTAGCGTTTTTCCCAAAAATTTCAAATGAGTATTTATTTCGAATAGTCGTAGCAAAGTTAGGATTTCTTGATTTATTATGATCCCGTTGCGAGTTTTAGTGATCTGAGTGACTTGTACTCGAGTGAAATACTTTGTTAGTTGAAGAAAAAATTGCTTCTCGTTTTGGAACTTCGGATCGTAAATAGTAAGTAGATAAGAATAGAACGTGGGAGACCCGGGTTCGATTCCCGGCGGGAGCTCATGTGGTTCGGATTCCACGTTAATCAGTAGGTCCACGTCTCATATAGCCTCGCTGCTGAACGGGACGTTAAAATCAAAATCAACTCACCTCAACTGAAGAATAGAACGTCGGCTTTGAGATATCTTCCAGAGAAGGAAATTGCTGCCTATCGTCAGGAGAGGGTACGTCCATCTCGGTAGAGTGAGGTTGCACAGGTTGTGAAGAGTGGTGCTTTTTTGGCGGTGGCGATTTTTGTTGACTGCGAGTAGTTCGCACTGGGGCTGGGGATCGCGACCGAGATCGGACACCTGCCCGCGAACCCTTGCTGTTTTTGCGTTTATCAGTCTTGCTGATAACACCAGTTGAAGCAGAAGGTGAGGGTGTTGTTTGCCCGGTGTCGATATCCATAGTCGTCTAGGTCGATGTGATGAATCAACAAAGTGCGTAATTCAGATGAAGGTCGACTGAATGAGAAAATGAAATGATGCAATAGCCAAAAATAATTGACCTCTCTCGGGTGAAACCCTCTATCTCGCCGCATCAGTACGCCCGTAGCAATGATTGCCTGGTTGCGTCCACAACTCAGGATCAATCAAAGCCTAGACTAGATACCTAGGTACCTCGGCCGGAGAGTTGAGAGCCAAGTGGAAGTATGAATTGAAAGCGATTTTTTTAGGGGTATGGGAATAAGGTAATAAGTGAACTGGATAAATCTTTATTCATCAATTATGTACTGCTTTGGTAAAGATGGTACTTTTACTCCCAGCCATTAGAGGGTTACGCCCTCTCTTTGGCATAGGTGTCAGTAGATATACATTGATTGTTAAACATTGTGAGATGGTCAAAGTGCAATTATATAAACATGAGGAAAAGTAAGCATATAAAACTAGGGATACTGATAAATAATAATAATAAGAAGAACAATAATAACAATAAATCAAAAGTAGAATAAATATGTGCAAAAATATATATGTATACGAGGTGCTAAGGTATTAAGATGATGGAAAACAAAATGTATCACTAAACTAATAGAATTTAGAGCGATGATGATGAGGTATGAGATGAAGTGCAGAGACGACACAAACATAGTTGTATTAGCAAGACAGATGCAGTGTTAAATCTTCTGTCCCGGGGCGACTCGGGACTGATGAGGACAGGGGGAAGCCCTTGTTAATAATGAGGATTACGTGCTAATATAGAAAAATATGAGGAAGACGATCATTAATGAGGTAAATAGCATATATTTCCCGTTCATCAGCAGTCAGATGTGCATTTTGAACAAACAGTGATACTAAGATGTTTAAAGGTGAGCGTTTATACCGAAATGTAGCATCAGTAAGAGCATCAGTCTGCAGAATGTCCAAGAATAACGGATGACCTGTTTGTATACGTGAAGTTGTATACCTTAGTCGTAGTTCTGCGAGATGTTTCGTGAGTTTTGAGAAGTCGATATACTCATATGTAAGTCATGTAGGGTAAGGAAGCTTAATACGATACGCCAGCCGAATAGCATGTCGCTCCATTATGCAGAGTTTGTCGTAATATGACGCAGAAGCATTGCTTCAGGCGGTGTGTCCAAAAGTGAGGATGGGACGGAGAAACGCCTTATAGGTATGAAGTAACACTTCAGCTTTCAGACCCCAAGTTGTACCTGTGAGACGACGCAATAGATTTAAACGAATTTTAGCCTTAGCTGTTAACTTTTTCAGGTGAGCATTCCAAGTGAGCTTTGAGTCAAAGACCACGCCTAAGTAGGTAGGAGTAGGGGAAGGGCGTACTCGGTACCCATCAACATTTACTTGCAACAGATTTGGATTTCTGTAAGCTCGGGAACGCCTGTTCGGAGGTAAGAACACGATTGCTTGCGCCTTTTCTGTATTAATAGTTAAATGCCATCTCTTGCACCACCTGATGTAATTATCGAGAGTTCGTTGTAAAAGAGTATTAAGTTGTTGGATAGTTTTACCAGGAGCGAGAGTTGAAAGCGACTGAGCTCCAACCTATAACTTTGGCTTTCAAATCTTTCATTTACGGTTGTATGTGATTTAACGTTTAAGAGAGACAAACGTAACATTTTGAGTATGTGTACTTTAAATAAATTAGTTAAATACATCATTTTTATAAATTTAATGTTTTAAAATTATTGTTCAAAGCCTTTGTATTTTAATAAGCCTTCTCTAAAATCAATGCAGGTGAATTGTGCTGCCATCTTCCGAGTTCTTTTAAACTATATGTTGTGGACGTGTATATGCTTGTGGTCAATCCTTTCGACAATGAGATCCTGGAAACTACAGGCTCTAGAAAGATGACGTTTTCACTGATCGATTGCAAATTTCATCTAGAGTGTCCAGTTCTAATTGAATAATTAAAAAACATGGCCACTATTTGTTTATTACATTTTACGGGTACATTGGAAGTGTTGAAATTTAAAAAAAAACTAAAGCATCACATCCTACGCATTATACATTCCAGCACTACATTGTGTATATGAGTTGTATATGTCTCAGGCGTTTGTTTCATGGCCAAATAGTAATGAAAAAGGAAGGATAACCATTTCTCCAATCTAAGATGAACCTTTTTTTTGGGGGAGTGTTTTGCCCAATGAAAACCATATATAGCTGACATTATAATTAATTGTGTATGTAATGTATTTGCTTATTACATACTGCATGCAAGAAGAAAGAAAACACTGGTCATACATGAATTAGAAACTCCAACCGGAAGTAGGCTCATATCTTGCAAACGGTGCGAGATATTGAGAAAAAATAATCGAAAAAAGTCTCCCCTTTATGATACCCCTTGTTTTTTTTAATCAATACGTCTTTCACTTGTGTCTGTGAAGGGACATGTACAGATGTTGTGAGGAATGAGAAGGAGATTTATGCTCATATGCGAATGATGCACTGTGTAGAGAGCGCAGGTTCAGCTAGTATAAATAAAAGTTTTACGACCACCACTAGTACAAGTAGATGCGTTAATTGCCTCACTTTTGGTCCGAACACGGCCAATTTAGGTAGGATTAACTTGTATATTTAATAAAGAATCTTAACAGATTTCGCACACATAAGCCACTTGTTTGAAATGTTACAAACAACATACAGTATGTAACGGGAAACTCAATAGGAACTCCACGTAATGGTATGCGTTTACAACCTGAAATAAGAAGTCTCTACACAACTAAGTATAAACATGCAATGAAATATCTATAACTTCGAATTACATTTTATGCAGAATGCAAATTAACACGTTCATCCCGATATGCGCCACCGGTGGCGCACGTTCTACGATATAAGATAATTAAAGTAACACAGTTGGAAAAGATCGTTGCCAATTTATAGCCAAGAATATTAGAATAAAGTTCGTGTACCACCGGTAGCACACGCCGGGAATTAAGGAAGAATGCCATGCACCACCAGTGGCGCACGTCGGGATTTTTCGAAAAGCATAGCTTCTTCGTTACTGTCAGATATAAGGCTGAACGTGTTAAGTTACAGATGTTAACTATATCTGCAACAGTAGATGATACTTCACAAAATGAAATACAAATGAGCCTTTCGAATGTTCGTTTTATGATCGACCCCGCCTAGCATACTGTTATAACCGGGATCGATTATTTAGTGAATTCCTCAATTATGCATTATCATTCTCCTGTTCATTCTCGTTCTGCATATATTCAGAATTATTCGGATAGACTGTTGAAGTTCTCAAACTTGTCACCTCTGAAATTCAAATTTATGCCCTAAAAATTATGTTATTATTGCGTAAATGTTTGTACTGAGTGCATTTTAGAAGACAAGTCATTCGATTCATTTACATTGGGTATACAATGGGGAAAAGGTGTGATCTAACAGCGACAAAAACGAGTAAAATTCGAACATTAAGTGAGAATGGCAAAACCAAAAGTCAAATTAAACTGATTATGAAAGTGTATAAAAGCACAGTAGTTAGACAGTCGGGAAGTGAGGTACATAAAAAGTGGAAGAATTGGCAGATGTGGTAGAAAAGTGAAATCCTTTCCGAGACAGAACAGTGCATTGCGGTGGTTGTATCTTGCAGACAGATTTCAATCATCACAAGATCTTGCAACGAGCTAGTGACAAACATTTGTGTCAATGTTTGTTCACGTACAGTGAGAAATAAGTTGAAATTCGTAGGTTTTTGTTCATACAGGGTTATCAAGAAGCATTTTCTTAGAACCTAAACAAAGTATAATGCGTTTGCAGCGGGCCAAGTCTCACAATGATTGGACTAGTGAACAATGGCGCAAAGCATTGTTCAGTGATGGAACTTTTATCGAAATGATTCACTTGCCAGGGTGTATTGTACGCATAGTGAAGCGCTTAGACCTGTTGTATTGTTTTAACTTCGAAGTATCCTAAAGATGTCATGATTTGGGGATGTTTTTTTCTTCCATTGGGGTCGGTAAATCCATATTTGTGCTGATATTGCTTACGCACAAACGTACAAAATAATACTTCAGACTAAAATAATACCTTCGGAAATAGATTTATTCAAATCAATTTTTACCAGCGGCGTAGCGTAAGGAAACGCCGGTATGCCCGGCATCCCCTGTTAATAAGAAAAAGTACGTATTTCATTATATATAAATTGTTTGCTTGTAATTATCACAATTATTTCCACTGCAATCTTCTGGTGCGCTCTCTCGACTTACTTTGACAAGAGGAACCTATGCATGCGCGTCGCTCAGATGCACATTTTCTGTCTTTCCTCCTGTCGTATGCTATTTTCCTCGGGCTTCCAGGCCTACTGAAAGCATCGGGGTTTTCGTCTGCTTTCTGTTGAATGCGCATGCGCAATACTTCCCTTCTCACTCCTCCTCATCCCTTGCAACTCTACATTTGCTTTAGATATACGCTGGCATATTCAAGTATTTCCAACTGTATATATTTTGAACTAAGCTATAGTTTCTGAACAGAACGTACGAGCCCTAATATAAAGGATATAGAACAAAACGGAAATGGTTAGTTCAACGCATTTTTGAAGCATGCCGGTTATGTAAATAATAGTATTAAAATAGTTATGCCTTAATCGTAACTAAATGCATCGTAATTGTAATCTTCATCGTAAAGGAGCTCACAGACACAGGCATAAATTTAAAGCATTCTGTAGAATTACGGTCACCGATCTGGTAGGACAAGAGAGCCACCACTCCCCGTCACTCGCAAAGATTGTGCCAGAGCCCTTCAGTCACTGGCACAAATCTCGGGGATATAAGGGGAACATGTTCCCTACAATCTTGTCCCCCCCCCATAATCCGATTTGAGATTGTGATGATGATGATTTCTATCCGACTGCCACAAAGGAAACTGATGTCCTTTGACTTGTTTCATTTTTAAAAAAGAATCGTATTCTTTAATATTTCATTGTCATTAATTATTAGTAGTCTATTTTCAACTATTTGTTTAATTCCTGTAACAATTCCTATAATGCTATTGTGGTAATCATAATTTTGCTCAGATAAGAGTATTGTTGCGCCAAATATAGGCCTGATTGATTTTTTTTCATAGTTTTGGGGAAGTCATTATTTGTATTGTTATAAAACAAATGTCCTAAAATTTTAATGTGGATCATTGTGGATGCGTAAGTAGAAACATGACAATTATTATTATGCATATATTCAAATTTCAGAATGTGCTCACGGCACTGAGTTGTAATAATGATAAGTACCACTATTTCATCTACATCATTTGGTATATAATATACGAGTACAACAGGTTTACCTCAGAAATCTGATTTATCTACTGTAATATGAGTCTCTTCTCTCCTCCCCCCACAATAAGGCTTAAAATGTGCCCTCCTGCCGATGTTATAGACAACTCTGCTCCCCTAATCCTCCACAGCATTTTTTTTCAACTTCGTAAATATTTTGAACATCGTTAAAAAAAGGAAAGGATTATGGGAACAGTCTTACGCATCCCACGAACGTTGAAGACAGATTTGCGCCCTTGACTTCAGTATCTGGATACAGAAACATGCCCCCAGAGTTGGTTTAAGTGCTTTGTATTTACATCTTCAAAATTATATATACACTCAGGCCCATATTCACGAACGGGCGTCTGAGTTCCGGACCCAAGATGACAAATTTCTAGGGGCGATATTATTATTATTATTATTATTATTATTATTATTATTATTATTATTATTATTATTATTATTATTATTATTATTATTGGAAAGAACGAGATTGACGTGTGGTATGTGGAGAAAAAAGCCGCCAACGAGAAAGAAATGAATGGAACGATACTGGACAATGTTCATACAAAAGTGAAGCCTAGTTTTCTCGTCACAACGGTAGTGGCAAGAAGGAGCTGAGACAATTGGTTATTAAATTCTAACGTAATCCACGCATTCGCTTCTCTATGCACCACTAGACCTCCAATTAGGGGGGCTTCCTCCTAAATTTTGTATAACCCTATATTTCCATTCGGAATAGCTATGTATTGCTGCTTGCAGTAGTACTATATCGCACAAATGACTAACTTTGCCATCCCCCTTTCGGAATATCACGCTACGCTACTGATTTTTACATATTTATTTAAAACAATAATACACCATGTGAACCTTAAGCATTGTTATATTTTTTCTTGCTTTCTAAATTGATATCCGTGTATCACCTCTTTTCTGAAGTATTTCAAGCTACCTGTTTTGAAACTTTACGTTGCGTTACTGACAGTAAGCCCGTTTTATGTAGGATTGTTGCTCAGAAACTATGTTAAATTCCGATCAATCAACTATCAATCAGTTCTTGGAAGAAAATGCAATATTTAAAAATCTCAGAAATGAATTGAATTTTCCTCCGGATTTGGGAAATCGAAGAGCACGTAAGCATAATGTAGTAATGTAAAGGGCTTCTGAAACAGTAACACCTTGTACTTCACGAGATATGTTTGACCTCAATATTCCCACAGCAGGAAATAGAGTGCAACAGATGTTACTCTTTACTCGGTAAATGTTTCCTTGTAAACTTCCAAATTTATCTCTATAATGGAAGAGTGCGGCCATCAGTTGTTCAGTAGTCGCTGACAGTTTTTCTCGAAGCCCATTAACGATGGAAATGACGTCAGACTTGTGTCATTGTAGGACCATGTTGGTCCTCTAGCTATTGGTTATTTTTAGGAAAAGTGATAAGCACAATATCGATTGTCATTGTAGACAGTTTTAATAAACTATTCCGTTTCAGTTTCTCAAGTTCGGAATTCTTTAGGCGTGCGTATATTGTTCTATCACTATTATTATGATAACGCTAAGCAGGCTTTATAAGATTTTAATGTTTGTATGTTTCTTACTTTATAAAATAACGCTTCAACGAAACCGTATTTTTCTAGTCTTTTTTTCCATTCTCTAACTTCTTTGCAACCTGTAAAACAGCAAAGAATTGTTAGTTGCCTATGGTAAAATGATACATATGTAGCTTTCCTTATCGCTAAAAGTGCATTACCCTTTACTTTTAGGATCCTGTCTAACTTCTATGCAACCTGTACAATAGTATAGAATTGTTGGTTACCTATTATAAAAAGGTATGTAGGTTTTCTTACTGCTAAATGTTCATTAGCCTTTATTTTTAGGATCTTTCCTAATTTTATGCAACACGTGCGCCAGCAGAGAATAGTTGGTTGCCTATGATAAAATAATATTCATTGTTAAAAGTTCATTAGCCTTTAATTGTCTGATTTCTATAGAACCTGTACAACATCTAAACATTGTTGGTTGCCTATGTTAAAAAAATATGTAGCTTTTTTTTACCGCTAAAAGTTCATTAGCCTCCATTATTAGGATCTTTCAAGAGGGCTTAATAAAATTATAATGTTAGTATGTACGTCTTTAGCATATTCCTCTTTACGGTCTTTCGAAGACTTTATTATTATTGTTCATTTACTTTATAGTTATTTTACAAGTAAATGAAATTGTATAAACTAATTGACCACTGGCGTGACAGCCCTTTGTGGGCCTGAGTTGCTCCAATGCCAGCTGTTAACGATCATTTGAACTACGTCTAGCCTAGCTATTAACACATGGTGCATTACCCCGTCCCTAACATGCGTACCGGGAGCTTTCTAGACCTAGTAACTGTCACGTCTTTTATTCACGTGACTCCCGACAATTGGAAAGCACCGGCCGGGTATCTAACCCGGGATTACGCGGACGTGAGTCCAACGCTCTAAACTACGGAGTCCTCATAAGAAAATTATATATTTGTAGAAAAAGGTACAGTTTTAAATTTCTTCTAATTTTCAGTTACTCTCAGATATATGCCGCTTGCCTATTAGTAATATACACAATTTCCTCTTCTAAAAACCCAACTTGCAACAAGCAAAATTTGCCAACACTGCGCTGATTTGGAAGTTCGCTGCTGGTGTCACTAGTAGACTCAATCAACAGAAATTGCATCTGCACATGGTATCTTGTTATTTCCAGAGTTAAAATCTGTAACACGAATGCAACAAAAATCGAAACGGCATGTCACCGAGTTCAAAGAAGCAGGAAATTTGTAAACACTACAGGCAGACTTTAGTCGTGTAACACCTGATGTACGTGGTGGAATTGTATTATTGTTTATACATTGTACAAACAAGCAATAGAAACGAGATTGATTGTGTCGTACGAAACTTTCGATCTCTGTATATTTCAAGAATACAAGTTCTATGGCATGGTTTCATTCTGCATGCAAGCTGCAAATGTAGATTATATTTGTGGACACTATGTAAAATGGTCTAAAGCCTGCATGAACAAGTTGAAACAGGAGGTGGACCAATCAGAGGACTTACTGGCATCGAATGCCGTACGTATTGAATGGAGAAAATCAGTCATCGTACACTAATATCACAGGGATACAAAAACTGTTATAACGGTAACCAGCTATCTACTTACTAAACAAAACGAGGAAAATTTAATTATTTACCATTTTAATGGGAAATTTGACCCTTTATGTTCTGGACTAGTCTCTCAATGTTTGGTGATACGCTAGATATTCCAATACATAGAATATTTTCAAGATGGGCATACCTTATTCAGGAAAAAATCAGTTCCGTTTAAGAGATTGCGTAAGAAATACACTTCCAATAACGGGTGAGGCGAGCCTCGTGAAAAGGTTCAATGGGCCGGAACTGGCTCGGGGGCCGGCTCTTGCACATAGCTGGTCTAAAGGCTGCATCATTTAGAAAATCAAAACCAGATTTTAAATTTTCGTTATTTATGGGCTACGTCTTTGCACAACGTCTATTGAACATTGGACTGATGAAATACATATCGTTGAGTTGGTTTACAGTTGCTCAGAACTACAAACGCTTCAATCTATAGTGATGTGTAAAATCTGTTGCTGTTGCTGAGTGTAAGGCAGTTATGTTTTCAAGTAAATCCCGTTTCAGCCTGTTCTACAACGATGACCCAATACATGTTAGACGTTACCATTGTGAACATAATCCTTCTGTATTCGTTGGCGGAGAAGGCACATAATTTCTGATATATATTTTTTTTAGAAAGAGGGAAAGCAAGCAAATATTAAACATACATTAAAAACTTTCAAAATAAATTAACTAGCGATAATCAAACTTTCATAGAGTCTAAACTAACATTTTGAACTGCTTTCTGAAATTGGACATAGATTGTAAACAAAATGCCAAATTCAGAAAGTTTACGTAAAACAGACCAATTTCTGTATTTAGGGGCATATAAACTTCATTAATTTTATTTCAGAAAAAAAGTCGAAGTATGAAATACATCTTATCTGCCAATATCAATTTCAATAAACTTTCTCGTTTCTATATTGTTTCATGTTTTCCTTGTTTACTTATGGTGTGCAGCACCATTTCAATTACGCAAAAAGCAATGACTCAGCAAATGAAATTTGGATACAATTGCGTTATTTACCTTATAACATTATATTTGCTTTTCTCTGGATGCACACGAGCTGTTATTTATAGGGTGCGTGAAGTTCGCCTCCCACCTCTCAATAAAGAATTGCGAATACTATCACGAATTCGTGCCTGATTTGTGTTAATTTGTGCTCCATTAACAACAAATGAATAAAACAACAATGATGGAGGGAGCTAACTTTACACACTAACTCAGATTAGATTGAAACCTATGTGCCTAGTATTTAGTGCCCAATTTGTGCTAATTTATGCCGCATCATTTAGAAGTTAACTTATGGTCACAATGGGAGGAAAGACAAATTTAGTTAGTGCTAAATTTGTGCCACATGTTGTAAAATTTGTGCTGTACAAAGAAGAGGAAAAACGAGTAACGATATTTGGGAGGGTGTGAATTTAACCCCCACCAACTTGGATTCAATTGAGACGAATGCCAATATTTAGTTCTCAATTCGTGCTGATTTGAGCCGCGTGTTATAAAATTTGTGTTTATCAAAAAACGTGAAAATGAATAACGATGATTGAAAGGGCGTGAAGTTAGCACCCAACTCGTATTGCATTAAAACCTATGACAATATTTAGTGCTCAATTTGTGCCGCATGCTTTAGAATTTCTATTGCACCAAGAAGGGGAAGAATGAATAACGATGACAAAAGCTTGCATGAACTAAAGCTGAATTGCCAGTCTTGTATGCAACCCAAATTACACATCAACTTTGTGGGTTGCATAAAGCACAGTTCTATGGGAATTACTTTTTTGAATTTTAATGAATAACGGAAAGATGATGAAGAGCATCAAGAAAGTGAGCCAGACATTATCTACAACTGATTGATTGAGATTTAATGGAAACATGCTATTACATGAACTAATAGTATTTTCCAAGTATTTCCGTGTACTATATAAATTGAGT
Organism: Thermobia domestica; assembly: GCF_964235325.1. Taxonomy (NCBI): domain Eukaryota; kingdom Metazoa; phylum Arthropoda; class Insecta; order Zygentoma; family Lepismatidae; genus Thermobia; species Thermobia domestica. The sequence continues at coordinate 174,037,605 of NC_137468.1, read as the reverse complement.
GTCAACAATTATGACACCCGAAGTGCTTGCCTAGAAGAGATGTGCAAACAGTTACTATTATCTGTTCATCCTCACATCTAAATGAACGCATACAAAAATATTCGTATCCTTCCGCTGTTCAAACGTATGATTGGCTAGTAGTATACCTGTCCCACTCTCGCACGATGAGGAGCAAATTACAAACCTTCATTTGGAACAATCCTATGTTGTGCAGAGTATATAATACTTTACCCAGTTGAATTGCTCCACATACTTAAACATAATCCGCCTTGTTCAGAGTCGTTTTGATGTATAATTAGCATCATACTAAAGGCCTAACTACTTCAGGAAACATATCTTAGTCTAAATCTTTAGTATGGCGCTAATCACATATCTGGATAAGGTCCTATGTTTCTGTTATTTGATTAAGTATACTTGATTCAAATATTAATAGATAATATGAATTGTATTTTGTAATTTTTAATGATGTCATAATAGCGTATGGTTATTTCATAATACAAGGATAAGTAAATAAGTGTGTGCTTTCTTGTCCTATTCGTCTTTAGTTTTCCCTTGCGGCTTTTTGCGTCAATGGATGCGATAATTCTCCTTGCTTGAGGCACGTTTCAGAATTTTTACTTCAGTTCAATTTACGCTGTTGTGAAGTGAACATGATTGTCCACAGAAGAACAAAGGTATCTATTTATTATTTCTGTTCTGAAGATACTAGAAGCTGAAATCTATAGAAGACTTCCAGTCCAATACAATTGCAACGTTTTACCACGGCGAAGTGTTTACCAGTAGATTGAAAAGCTTGAAAGTGGTCTGCTCTTTTCTCATCCTTCACGCATGTTTGACTGCTTTTGAGCTTTTCTATCTACTGATAAGTACTTTCCGTTTTAAACCATAGTCTTCAGTGGTACTGCATTGTCTTCATCTCAAAGTCTTGTATGGATTTTAGCTCCTGGTACATCTCGAGAACAAGAAAAAAACGGATTATGAAACTGCATTCTATTGTGGTGTAAACGCACAGTTTCGCAGCCACGTTTGATTCGCTAAAAAGCAAAGTGAACTGAAGGGATAACGCTGAAATCTGTCACGCGCAAAGACAATAATGGCGTCTATAGGTTTTGTAAGCCGTACAGCCAACTTACAGACGATTTGAATAACTGTACATACTTATTGACGTACCCTCGTAAAAGTAATGTTCAAATGCAGGAAACTAGTTCGCGGAGAACCACGAGCGTCAGTAAGCCCACAGCAAATCAGAGTGCTTTAGTTATATGTGTATTTGTTTATCGCAGTTTAAAGGTAAGGAGCAACAGGATATAGTTTATTTAATCGCATTTTGTAGATACTACTTGCCTCACTTTTTACATTTTTTAAAAATGTTTTTGATTGTGTTTAAGTTAGTGGGGTAAATGCAGCGAACAGACTTAATCTAAAATAATAATAATTATTAATATTGATTCCATTTGAGTTAATTGAGTTGATTTTGTGCTTAATGTCCCTTCAACAGCGAAGCTAAATAAGATAGAACCTACTGATTAACGTGGAATCGGAACAAACATGAGCTCCCACTAGGAATCGAACCTCGGTCTCCCACGCCAAGCGCGCGTGCGCTAACTGCTTGGCCACGAAGGGAGCTCTTGATTCCATTTGTATACTTATTTTTTAAAATATAATATACTTGATTCCTTGTCAAACTCGTCCATATTTTAATATGTGAAAACGTTCCAGACAAATGATGGATGCGTTAAAATATCAAATAATACTTTTGATAAAGTGGATACTTTCATATATCTAGGATCAGTATTAAGAGAGGAAAACCATATTCACGAAGAAGTTAAATGTCAACTAAAAGCAGGAAATTCGTGTTATTATTCAGCTCAAAATATCTTGTTCTCGCGAATTCTGTCGAGGAATTTTAAGCTTAAAATACAGGGGCCCCAAATTAGGTATATAGTCCCGTACTGATCAACTCACTTCTTTTTATACCTTTTCTTGTTGTTATTCATCAGGTAGTCTTACAAGGTTCGCGACACAGTTGTCCCGCTCCTTTTGGGACCAAATCTAGTGAACATTGTAGACCTTGACTCCTGATGTGCGGAATGGGTTGGCATTCGCCAGACTAAAGCTTGGTTTAGCAGTAACCGCCGTTGGAACGTGGCCAAGCAGTCCGCCAAGGCCGACCGGCATGTCTGTGGCTACAGAGAAATTGACCGTAGAGTTAGTTTGTGAAAGCGTTGTTTTGTGTTGTTTTGCGCTGGTTCTTCCTGTTTCTTTGCAAGTGTGTGTTTTAACGCTGTTGTAGTCATATGGCAACGACTGGGAAGAGAGTTTTGTGTTACATTAGCAGTACGTTTGGACTGATTGTGTGGACTCGGAATCCTGTGAGTGTGGATCAAGAGTGACTGATTATAGTGGACTCTCCTTTAAGCCTAATATGTTTGACAGATATACTTGTGCGGGATACCGAATAAGCGACATGGCTACCCGAGTGACGAATAAAATCAATCCTACGAACATTGTTCACCTCCACCAGGAGCGCCTGCGCACAAGGGAATTTGCGCAGACACGACCGAATCAACAGGAAATCGAACTGGCTAATATTATTTGGGACACGGTCTTGGCTCCAAACTGCAGTTTTGTTTATTTATTTATTTATTTATTTATTTATTTATTTATTTAACGGCAGAGTTAAGGCTATATTTGCCTTTTCTTACACTCAACCAACTAAGTCATGGAAACATTAGATATTGGATCTGTTGGGCGTGACAGTGATGATAATTTCCAAATTGTGGTTGACGATTCGCATACCGCAGCAACTTCTGTCGATTCTCCATACAAGTCAAGTCCTACAAAGCGGCGTAAAGCATCTAGTGAAGGTCCTACTGCCAGGCAAAAGTTCAAAGCCATTTCCTTGAGGACGAATGATTTTCACCAAGACAAGAAGACTTGGAAAACTGTCAAGTACGTCATGTCAAAATGCTCGTTCCTTGGCAGTAATGAAGACTCGGCTCGGAAATCACTAAACCGTTGGCTTGAAGCACATCAAAGAGGAGGTAGTCGGGAGGAAAAGCTGCGAGATATCTACGAGCATGTTTATGACAAGTTCATTAAAGCCAGAGACAATCGCGAAACCATCCATGACACTCGAATCAAGTACTGGGCAAATGCAAGAGCGAAAGAACTCGGTGGTATTCTGAATTTCAAAGCAAACGACCGCTGGATTCAAAGATTCAAGCGCACCTACGACTTGACATTACGTAAAATAACGAAAATCATCACACGTTCAAAGTTGGTCAAAGAACCTAAACGAACCGAGGAGTTGGAAGCATTCCGAGTGCGGGTCAATGGCAAGATCGAGCGGTACGGTGTCGATAGCGTCTTCAACATGGATCAGTCTGGTTTTCAACTGGAAATGCACACAGGGCGTACTTTGGCAATCAAAGGTTCACGGCACATCGAAGTCAGTGTCCAAAACGTTGATTCTACAAAGCACAGTTACACAATTCAACCAATTCTGTGTGCTAACGGAACTTTACATCCAATGTTATTAATCGTACTCAAGGAAACATCTGGCAAAATTCCTGTCAATCCAAGACTACCCCTCGCAACATTTGCAAATCTTTACGTTGTTGTCTCAAAGTCCGGGAAAATGACCAAGGAGCTCCTGGAAAAGTGGTGCTTGTTTACCCCAACGCAGCACCTCGAGATCGAGTGTCGTGTCTGATCAACGACTCGTGGAAGCCATACGCGGACATCGATAGCATGTTTCCGACTGGAATGACTGTTGTCATCCAACAAGTTCCCGAAGGATGTACGGACGAAGGACAGCCTCTTGATGTTCGCCACTTCCGTCAACGTAAAATTTTCCAACGATACATCGAGGATCACATCATGTGCGACGAGCCTGACATTGATTTCAAACAGCGAATCAGATAATGAAACGGCAACCTTTAATACATCATCCACTGTGCTCTCCTAGATTTCGTGAAATGAATCGATCGGCTTGGTCAAAGGCTTGCTTCGACGTCGGCGATGCTGGGGCATTCATCACTCCCAAAAAGTTCTGCTTCGATCAAATTAAAGGTGAATGTTTCACTTGTGATGAGCTACTTTTATTGTATGTGCTTGGTGTAAAAAGAACTTGTGTTTCAGACATTTTTATTATGATCATTATTACCATGGATGAAATCCTGTACTCATTTTCTTTGCAACCGAAAATAAATGGCTTATGTTAGGCCCAGAGTGTACTACATCCTATGACACCTACATTGTTAACTTGCGCCTTCTAGGGGTCGAGAAGGAAGGGTTAGAACTTTTCCGCATTTATTCTTGCTCCACCTGAACCGGAAGTCGGACGGGGTCAAATTGGGGGTTACATTACTGTACTCATAGAGTATTATTTGCGGATATATAGAAATGAACCCTAACCACCCTGGGGAGGTCAGAATCGAACAGTTCTACAAAAGTTCCAACGACGTTTACTCCTAAACCAGGCTTTAGTCTGGCGAATGCCAACCCATTCCACACATCGGGAGTCAAGGTCTACAATGTCCATTAGGTTTGGTCCCAAAAGGGGCAGGACAACTGTGTCGCGAACCTTGTTAGTTTCTTTATTATTTGTTCTTAATGCCTTTTTTGTTATGTATTAAGCTCAGAACAGCCGAAGCAAATAAACCTTTATGCTAGAATGTTATACTTGATCAATGCAGGGTGGGTCGTTTTGCCACTTTTTTTTTTCGGAACGAAATGTAATACCTGGCAAAAGTGGCCCACCCACGTGGACATTACAGGTGTAGATTTTTTTTCAATTCGGATAATATCTTTTGTGAGAACTATTGTCTCAAAGTTTCAAAATTTCACTCAAAATTACAAAAAAAAAAAAAAAAAAAAAAAAAACCAAAATTGTTCATTATTTTTAGTTATGTTAAAGTAAACATATTTTTGGGTTTATACATAACAGATGCTATGAAAACTGTCATTCATGTCACAAAATGTCAGTTATATGCCCCTGCGGTGGGATAGGGGTGCCTTCTTGGGGCCGGAAAAGGGGGCAAATTCAGTACAATTAAGTGTTTCTACAGCTATTTTCGTCCTTGTCTTTTCCTTCGACTGGTGGTTCATAGCGGTAGCAGAGCATTGTTATTTTAAACAATGACACTCCCGCCCCTCCAGCTCACAATATCACAACGCTCTTCTCCAGTTCCGATCTGTCTAACTTAGCGTCACAGTCAGGAACGATTCGGATACGCTTCGAATTGGGCGCCATTTCTCAAGTGCTGTATTTTGTTACTGTTGCCTTCAGCTTATATGAATTGGCCGTTGCAGATAATAGTTTGCTAACCACTATTTTCACAGAAAATACGCCAGTTCCTTCTTGATCAAAGAGGTCCCAGAATTGGTCGCATCGGGTCAGTTGATTTAGCAGTAACAAAACAAATTATGAGAAGGGCTGAGCGTTCGGGAAAAGGGCGTAGACATGAGTTTTCTTTCTCAGTCATCTGCTTCAAATGACAGCCAAAACTTTAGCGACAATGAAGCACAACTTGAAGACAAAGCAGAGAATAGCTCTTCTGAGGAAGTAACCAAACCCAGAGACAGAACATCTAAACCGAAGCTAGATTTGACTGAAACTATTATGAGTGCTCAGAGATACAATTTAAGCGAGAAGGTTATGCACATATAACATCAACTATACTTCAGGCAGCTTCAAAGGCTAGAATTATAACATCTCAACAATCTAGCGACATAACATCAACTTTACTACTGCTAACAGAATTTTAAGATTGTATATTGTACCAAAGAAACCAACCAAGAAATTAGTAGAAATTGTGACATTCATACTTACAGTCTACGTGGTTATGAATACCGTGTCAGAACAGTCTTCCATTGCTGATGGTCCTTGTCACGTCTTTGGGACCATTCATAAGTTTAGATACTTACCAAGGGAATACCAGGCAGTAATCCGTTCATCCATTCAGACGAATGCATTCTTCGCAATCCCAGAGAATGTTCTCGTCATGATGACTGATGGTCGACTTGCTGTCAGAAAAGATACATTACATAAGATTCTTAGTGCTCGAGAACACGAAGCAGGGAATCTTAATAACTCCATTAGATATAAGACCATTCCCAGTCTGAATTTTGAGGCGAAAGATTACGCTGAAATGATCTTTTGGGAAAGCACTGATGTTTCAATAACTGTACCACCAGTTCTAAGGACTGTATCAAACAAACAGCTCAAGGACAAACTTCCACTTCCTGACAACACTGTGCCAGAATGGTCCTCTACCGTCTATTCGTGCCACACGGTGGCAGTACAGCGGATAGTAAAATTAGTCACTGAAGCAGCCTCCCGAGTCTGTAGCAGTGATGCTAGAAAAGGGATGATCAGGTCAACCTTACTTTCTAGACAATCTGTCTATACATTTCAATCAAAGCCCCAATTTGTGACAATTTTTCCTGACAGTGACGATCGAATTAGTTCATCAGGCCCTACATATGGCTGGTTGGTTGGATAGGGTTGGCGGAGGAGTCTTAGGTGCAGCCATCTCCACGTGGTGAGCTCTGGATCGCTTGGCCAGGCTATATGATCACCAGGGGAGCGAGGAGCTGCACAACCGCTTAACTGTACTGAACTTGCCACCTTGGCATCTGGCATTGGAGGAACCCCTATTCACCCCAAGGTGCCATCTGGCATTTTTATACTTGAATATCAGTTTTCATATCAACTGACATGTATTTAACCAACAATATGTTCACTTTAACATAACTAAAATTAACGAACAACTTTGGTATTTTTTTGTAATTTTCAGTGAAATTCTCAAATTTTGAGGCAATAGTTCTCACAGAAGATATTATGCGATTTGAAAAAAATCTACACCTGTAATGTCCATGTGGGCGGACCACTTTTGCCAGGCATTACATTTTGTTTCGAGAAAAAAGTGGTAAAATGCTGCACCCTAGTGTATACCTGTATATAAAACGATACTCATGCCTGTTGTTCAGTATGGTTGAAAAACATGGTCGCTAACTCTGAGTAAACAACGTAGACTGAAAGTTTTTGAGAACAAGATCCTGATACGAATATTCGGAACCAAGAGGAACGGGAATGGGGAACTACACTCATGTCCAAAATTATTTTCGCATGTCTATAACTGTCTTCTTGTAAGAATATAATTTGATAATGATTTTGCAGAGTACTATTAATACTGATAGTACATAACGAGGAACTGCATAATTAGTATCGTTTACCAAGTATTGTTAGAGTAATCAAATCTAAGAGGCTCAGGTGTGCAGATCATGTAGCCAGAATGTAAGAAAGTAGGAACGCTTTCAAAGTTTTAATTGTAAATCCAATCGCAAAAGGACCATTAGGAAGACTTAGGAACAAATGGGAAAACATCATTAAGATGGATCTCGCAGAAATAGTAATACAACGTAGAAACTGGATCCAGTTTGCTAAGGATAGAAGTCAGTGAAGAGCTTTTGTGAACTCGGCATTGAACCTCCGGCTTCCATAGGCCATAGAGTTAATTAGTTAGTTAGAATGAGTTTCAGATTGTAGAATATGTGAGTTATATGAGAGAGTTCAGTTCGATTACAGCTTCCATCATAGTGCCGGTACCAAACAGAAGTTTCGTGTTGAGGCCGCGGTGGCTCACTGGTAGAACGTTCATCTCTGATACGTGATGTTCCTGGTTCATTCGCGCCAGCTTGCTCCAAGTAGGGTTTGTGGTGGACAAGCACCATGTGTGTGAATTTTGTCAGAGTTCTCCCCCGTTCTACCCGATTTTTAAATTCTACCATTTCATTCATTGTCACTATCTCCATCTCTCTTAGCCTCGGAGCATAATCGTGGGACGTTAAACGCGAAACAAAGTTCCATTATAGTCGTAATCGACATGTTTCAAAATCAATGTTCTGTTCACAGAAAGTTTAAAGCTTTTACATAACAGGAGAATGGCCTCAATTTTTGTCCACACTCTTATTGTTTGTTTTATGGAATGAGTGCTTGCGGCGAGATAAAATTTGCCAAGCGTCTGTGAATTCAGAGAGAGTCAAGAAACAAACATAAAATAAATATTAAAAGTTATCCGAGTTCGTTTTACAGATAGAGAAGTTTGTTATGTTTAAGCATGTGATGTGTATGTATAATTGTCCATGGAAAAATGTACTTATCTATGTGGCATAAAACGAGTTTCATAATAAGAGTGTATGACTTTAGAGCTACAGAAAGCATTTGCTTTTCTCTACTCTACTTATGACAAAAATCTGCCATAATATGCTTTGCATGAGTGTTCTCCATCAGTTTAAGATGCACATTTCCGTTAAATATATTATAGATTTGTTTACATTGTGGGCGTAGAAGAACAATTTAGGTACTGGCTTCATCACTTTGAGACGCTTCTTCCCAATCTTGTAATTAATCGTTCTGACTTGGTTCATTCAATTTTCTTTAGTTCTACCAGACGAATGCTGGGATAACACCTTCGAATATACTGTTAGGCGTGGCAGACTACCTTCCACTATCCCATTCCATGTATCCTTGTTAGTCATTTCCAATCATGTTTCCTTGTTAGTCATGTCCAATCTTGTTTCATTGTTAGTCAATTCCAATCATGTTTCATTGTTAGTCATTTCCAATCATGTTTCCTTGTTAGTCATTTCCAGTCATGTTTCCTTGTTAGTCATTTCCAATCTTGTTTCATTGTTAATCATTTCCAATCATATTTCCTTATTAGTCATTTCCAATCTTGTTTCATTGTTAATCATTTCCAATCATGTTTCCTTGTTATTCTTTTGCAGTCATGTTTTCTTGTTAGTAATTTCCAGTCATATTTCCTTGTTAGTAAAATGGTTTCGAAGTTGGCTGAATCGACTGCGATGAATAAAAGAAGAAACAAGTCTGTTCTGCTCTTTCATGATTGAGTTAAAAATTAGTAAGTAAATTGTACTGCTATCTTATTTTGACATATTCCTGAAAGTGTTTGTTTCACTAAGATGCTCTAATATTTCATGTATAAAAATGCTAGTGTATGATAGAGAAGTTGTCTCTCGGTGTACTGTATCTAACTTTAAAAGAATCTCAGTTTTTTAAAAATATTTTTTGCTAATTCAATACTACCGAACTTATTTTAGGTACTCAGGTTTCAAAGTACAGAACCAGATTTATAGTAAATTATAACTTGATGTATTAAAACTATTCTGTTTCTTCGTTGTAGATAAACGTGTGTCAATTTGCGCTGTCATTACATTAAGAAACAAGGGAGAGAACAAGATACGATTTCTTAGCGTTTACTGAAATTTGATGTCGAAGAAGAAAAATAGCATAATGATAATAACAGAACAAGAAGTTACTCTAGCAGAAAACGATGTAATTTGTTGTTTATGTAAAATCTTCTGAAAATTATTCAGGAAATACGTGTATCTTAAAGAGAGAAAAGAACAGAATATACATTTTTCGAAATCATTAGAGCTAAAACTACATAATTTCTCACAGAAGTTTTATTGTAGAAAATATAGTAAGTTATCTGGATTAAAGCAGATTTATCAGAACGGCGTGCCTCTATATTCCGTGGATGATTTGAAGTAAAACTAAAAGGACTAACAACTAATTTACACGCTGAATGTGACAATCAGACTGCCCTAAATTTGAAACTTCTATGTCATCTACGAAAGTGTGATCACTTTTTCACAATATCCAACCATAACTTTTTGAAGTGAAGCAAATACTTTAAATATTGTGCTGCTATTTATTTCCACAAAACCTTATTAATATCTAGAACGCATTCCCACATATCTTAAATATAAGACCTCTTGCCTCAAAAAGTGATTTGTTATCACAAGAAATATAATACATTTCTATGTAACTTTCAAATTACCATAAATAACAATACGAATAAAAGTAGGCTACTCTCGCATAGAAACAAGGTATATGCACGTTCATTTAGTACCTCTTTACCTAACCAACATTCTATCCAATTTATCTATAATGACGTAATATAAAAAAAAAGATAAATTGATAGAAATTCTTCCTTCACAGACTGTCCCTACACAAGTTTCTCTTGTGGGTCCGCGTAGCGTAGTCGCTAACGGTCTCATCTTTGGTGCGAGTGGCTCCGGGTTCAATTCTCAGTGGGGACACTATGTCCAAACAGTATAAAAGGTTTCTTAGGCCAGCCATTTTGAGTGAGGTTTTTTCTGGGTTTTTCGCATCCACACGAGGCAAATGCCAAGATATTACCTAACATACAGGTCCCAGGCCGCTTCCTTCCTTCCTCAATTCTTTTGTCCTTCCTTTTACTCGAATAGAGTGATCACTGAATCATTCCTCACACGTGACGGGCTAACATAATAGATAATTTAATTCTATAACAGAAAATGTAAGGTGAAGAATTTTCAGTGTTGCCAGAATAACAATTCCCTCAAAATTTAACCCACAAACGCCCAAGACCAGTTTTATTCGTTAGCAACTGCTTTGAACAATACCGTGTTACATCAAAAACCTGAGAAGAAAACTGAACGAAATTCGTACAACAAGAGAACGGGTAGTGTGCCTGAAGTGGAACAACGGGGGTTTGGCTAAATGAATGATATAGCCCGTGTAACGTAATGAAAAATAAAGTGGGTCACTGGTGGCACAAGGGGCGTTTGTAAGGCAGCGACTAGAAGGACGAACTCAACTGCATTTGATTACCTGTCATGTTGTCTTGGAATCTTGTGAACTAGTTTTATTAAATAATAGTTATATTTAGCTTATAATGAAGAAAATAGTTTTAACATAGAGTTATTAAAATTAAATAACGTTATTTAAAAAGGAGTTCAGAGGATACCGAAACAACATGATACGTAATCAAATACAGTTGAGTTCGTTCCTCTAGGTCAAATACTACACAGAAAAAAGAGCCTTGTTTGCAAGTAACAAAAAAACAATTGTTGGTAAACAAGCAAGTTTATTTAAATAGGGACCAAACAAATGATTGTTTCTGACACCCATATTAGTTTGTTTAAAAGTGCGTGTTTACCAGCAATAGGAAGCTTGTTTACAGAACCTAAAAATCTGTTTGTTTACTGTATGCAAACGAAGGACTTTGTATCTATTTAACAAACTGCTGTTTGTTTGTAGGTAACAAACGTTTGTGATGGGACACCAAATGCCATTTAAACAAATGTTTGTTTAAAAGTGACTTCTGTGATTTGTTTGTCAGAACAAAATGAATCAAAAATCACTGGAATCATCGCAGATTCTACTCTAAGTGATAAATTATTTCAATATATTACTGATTTCCATTTTCCGTAAATGATACATTTTCTTAAGAAAATCTATGCATTAATTGTAATTTTTGGTTATATCTTTATTTATATTATTTATAGAAAATAAATAATCAGTAACATATTGAAGAAAATCATCACTTAAAGTAGAATCTGCGTGGCATAATAATTAAGAACTATTTGTGCAATTGCCATTGCTTGTTACATAATACAATTTGTTCTATTGTAGAAGGGATTTACCACCTGATAAATCAACATCGATCACTTACAAGCATACGTTGCTTCGTTGTAGATTTTTTTTTTTTTTTTTTTTTTGCTTGCAGAGACCACCGGCTCCAAACCCCTTCGTAAATCTTTTAAAACATTTTCTCTTGTGTTTTGTCTTCACCAGATAAGCACGACCGAGAGTTCACCAAGTTCAGACCTAAATATTTCTCGATGTACACCTTTTAAACAATCAAAATACTCTATTATGAAATACAATGGAAGAGAGTTTTATGATGCACAAACACCGTGTGCGTGAGTTTTCTAGGTCCTCTAGTTTTTACTTCCTTCACGCCATCTTTTTTATCCATTTCATCATAGCCGTCTCCTTTGGCTTCAGTGCATAATCTTTGGCAGTTAAAAAAAAAAAAAGCACTTCCAGTATTAACTTCTTAAGTGACTTTAACTTTCTTACCTGTGGAACATCAAGATGCGTAAACACCTAGAACTTACCGTGATTTTTAAGCAGTCTCAAAGCACAAAATAATTTAAAATAAATTTCATAGCACTTATAAATCTTAAAATATTGAAGGTCGGAGGAAAGTGAGTTCCTATTGATTTTTTTTTATATTAATATACTTTCATATCACAAAATGTATTTTACTTCTTAAGTTTTAGAAACACATTCTTATGTTTATCGCTAATGAATGGAAGATAAAAAGATAACACTTCTTTGACTGCGTAACTGCGTACCAGCAAACATAATAGGAGGTTTGTACGAAACCAAGTTCTTTTTTTTAAACATATCGAGCAGATTGATCAGATACTGAGTCAAAGTTTTAAAAATTTAAATATAACTGTATATCAACCAGTTTGAGTAGAATGAAAATGCATGTAACTTTCTGAATATTCATTACAGAAATTAAACAATTTACAATATGAAATCTGGTAGCAAATACTAAATATAAAAATGTGAAAGTGATTTATTTCAAGAACTTTATTACAACACTCAAAATATCAGTTACAGAAATGTGACATTCTTTTTGTATTTGAAGTTTTATAAAATTACTTAATCTTATTTTCTTCGCTTCTTTTAATACAATCGAAAGTAACATACGAAGCATTTATTAATGGATAAAAATTAACACTTGTTTATATACGTACTCAACACAATAAACTTAACATATAAAGCAGTTATTAATGGATTAAAAATTAACGCTTGTTTATATACCTATTCGTTTATTCACAGTTTCTATAACATGTTATCAACTGTACAATTTCCGTATCCCCTGGAACCTTCTTCAGCAAATCGAGAATTTTAAAAAGTGAGATATGGGTTGCAAAGGAATTGTTGCCATTTGTTGTCGCGGTTGGAAACACAATGGTAGATATAAGGGACTATTATGTGCTAATAGATCAGGTGTAGTATCATTTCAACAGCATTGTAAAGGCCGTGGATGTTTGATTTAAATGCTTTTTTTGTAATGCAGATTAAATATCCTGTAGTGTGTGAGCAAGTTTGGCTCCTAATTCAGAAACTTGTGTACAAAATTACAATGGCACATAACAAGAAAATAATGTCGGTTTCCACACTTATGGATGACCTTTCTTAATATGTACATAGAAGGTATTATTTAAGTTTTGTAACTTGTAATATAATTCATTAAGCTACAATAAGGCGTATTTAGTTTATGCGTATGGAATACTGATCCTCAACGTGGAATAACGTTTTACAATTATTCTGTTACTTTATTTTTATATTTCAAAATGCCAATTTGCTATATTTGATAAACTAGGGATCAGAAATCTTACTCTTCACTTAAAATATCACCATCACAGATTAGAATATTGTATTTTTAAATGTATAGAGAATGAATGCTGTAGGTCATTTCAGTCTTCTGGTGTCTTTAGTCGTCATTTACGAAACAAACATAAATGTACAGAAAAGTATATCCTTGTGAGAAGTACTCTAACCACAACACGTGATCCTCTTTGCACTACGAATGACAATAGTGATGTTATACTACCCCAAATACAAAAATAAGTTAAAATCGCACTTGTACTAGTGATAACATGCCGTTAAATGAGGGAACAGTTTGTAGTAATTTCAAAAATTTCATACGAAAGAAAGTGGAGCTAAGTAATCCCACTTAGCATTGTAAAGGCATTACACAGTCTAGTGTTCAAGAACTTTTCTCTGATTTAGTGAATTTCTTCACAACATTATGAATTCAGATTTGAAAAGGGAAATCTTAAATATTGAAACAGATAATGGAACAGACAGAAACAGTGAGAATGTATTGGCAATGTTAGAGTCCTTAAAAAGTTCATTTTCAATATACTCCATAGAGAATATGCGTTTTTCGATGTTGAAAGAAACTGGATAGTTTGTTCATCTAGTTATTTTAGGTACAGCAAATGCAAGCAGAAAAGTTAATGGCAGTCCCACTCTAGTGCCTGAGGTTGTCTCTGCTCACTATATTTCTTTAAAAGGCATATGAACATGTTTTCTGAGTTATCAAATGCTTTCCAAACTTGTTCGCAATATATGAACGAACTGGAAAGCCAATTGTCAATCATAACAAATTTTATTCGAGGTGACTTTTGGCAAGGGAAGAAGGAAGGTTTCAAGGATAAAATTTTGTTTCTTTTTTTTTTTTTTATTTTGATGACTTTGAAACAGGAAATCCTCTTTGCGTACGTGCCGGTGTACATAAGTTGGCTGCTGTATACGTTGCTTTTCCTTCTTTACCCTCAGAATTACGTTCTTTGACGGAAAATGTTTTGATATCATTATTATTTTCGTCAAATGATAGAATAAAATTTGGAAATGAGGCGGTTTTCCGGAGTTTAATTAAGGATACCATTGAACTACAAGAAAATGGAATCGATATTGTATTAACTGACACATAACAAAAAGTGTACTTCATTTTGAGTGCTATCCTTGGAGATAATTTAGGTCTGGATTCTGTTCTAGGCTTCACAGAATCATTTTCCGCTAATTATCCGTGCAAGTTTTGTATTTAATAAAATTCACCGTAACGATTTGATTTGTAGTACAAATGTTACTATTGTCATGCGCAGAATCAAGAATGATTATGAGAGTGTTGTTTTGCTGAATAATGTAAGTGAAACAGGTGTAAAAGTGAATTGGAATCAAATACCAAATTTCCACGTTGTTGAATATTATGCGGTAGATATAATGCACGATGTCCTAGAGGGTATATGTAATTATGAATTATCTTACATGTTAAGATACTACGTAACGGATAGACATTTATTTACATTGGATTTTTAAATAGCAGAATACAGTTCTTTGATTATGGGGATATAGAAAGCAGCAATAAACCTCCAAAAATATCAGCAGAACAGTTGACAAAAGGCTTTCTACGTATGAATGCTTAGCAGATGCTGTGCTTGTTGCGGTACCTTGGTTTGTTTATTTGTGACTTAATTCCTTGTAAAAATGAAGTGTGGGAACTATACTTGCTTCTGAGGCAAATCATTGACATAATAGCGTGTAGTGGTTATCCAAAAGGTTGTGAATTGCTTTTGGAAAACCTAATAGTAGAGCACCACGAACTATATATAGAGCTGTATGGACACTCATTGAATCCTAAGCACCATCACGTGTTATCCCTTAATCATGAAAGTGGCTGGTCCACTCCTTCTCCTGTAGTCTATGCGGTTTGAGTCAAAACATAAATTACTGAAAACTTTTGCTACTGTTACCTCTCTTGTAGAAAAATATTACCTACACCTTATCACTGAAAAATCAACTTTAAAATCTGAAACAGTTGACTATGAGATCTTTAATCCGTGAAATCATATTTGGACCTGGAGAGAAGAAAACATATCTTGACTTGCAACGTAAATACAACTTTCAAGAACATATCTCACTAATGAATAAATAGTGTTATGTAACGTCATGGGTCAAAGTTAGTGAAACTTTATACAAAAAGTGTTTGATGATGCGTTTTTCAGTTGAAGATATCTGCCCTGTTTTCGATGAAATATGTGCCACTATGTTCTGATATTTTATATCTCATAATCAAAAAGGATACTACCGAATATTTTAATAGGCACAATCATACTTAAGTCATTACGGAAGACAAAAGCTATTTGTTTATAGAAATGAGTAAACTTGTATCTCCATATCCTTTGTTGAAGATATCTTGTGCAGATGGAACCCTTTGTGTATGTGAAACGCATTTTTTATAAAAGTTCAAAATTCTGTTTCGTAAATGATAGGTAGATAATACCAAACAAAATGAAAGAGAATTTACGGAGTTGTCGATAAAACGTGGTTACTTTCATTGCGATCTTCTATATACCAGATGCACTTTCTTCAAAATAATTAAATCATCGTAACAATTACTAACAATTTAATAAAAAATGAAATGAAATCTTTGAGGTTTACCTTGCACGATTATACCGTGTAGGCTGAGACGGTGATGATGAGAAATGAATGAAATGGTGGAATGAAGAAAGTGGGATTAAACGGGAGAACCCCGAGGAAACCCACGCACACAGTATTTGTCCACGACAAAGTTCACTGGGCGGGAGCTGGGATCGAACCCGGAACTGCAAGTACCAGAAGTGAGCGCTCTACCACTGAGCCACCGCGGCCCATTCATAATAATAATAAAAGAAAAAAACATTCAAAAAATATTAAAAAGAGAATTTTAGCAGATGGTTGGAAGATGCGATTTTACATACGAACTTTGCCTCAATCGCTTATTCACGCAAGTATTTGGTTCTTACATTTTATCAAACTCTTCGAGCACACCCCTCAGTCTGCTTTGATTCCAGGTATTTCTGGTATAAAATTTTTTCAATTAATATTGAAGACAATAGTGATTCTTATCTCTTTGTCCTAAATATGATGAGAAATTCCAAACATCATTTGTGAAATAATGTAAATGCTGGGGACAGCAGTGGCTCAATGGTAGAGCGTTCACTTCTGGTTCGATCCCAGCTCACACCAAGTGGGTATTGTGGTAGAAAAGCACCGTTTGAGTGGTTTTGCTCGTGGTTCTTCACATCATCACAGTCTCCTTTAGTCTACCCAGTATAACCATGGGACGTAAAACTTAAAAACTTCCTTTCATTTCAATTTTCTTACAACAATAATAGAACAGAAGTCTTCAATTCAGTGGAAGATATCACAATATAAGTCTACTTATAGACATTCCTCTTTCTTGATTAACTGGATTCAAGTTCAACGTACCTTGTATCATCGAAGCTATATATAGCATGCACGAACCGTATAATGTTACATAATAAACATTAGTTTCCATTCTGAATTGAACTGCAGTCTCCCGTGTCGAAGAATTCCTCCAATGGACTGAAATTTCTTCGTTTGGTCCACAATTATACTTCAATCAGTGTTTGCTTTCTTCTGCAGTCCGGTAATCATCTGATGGTTGATTTTTCACTATCAAGTAAGCTTCAGAATCTGAATCGAAAGAAAACACAATCACATCATAAATTTTATACACCCATCGTATTTTTGAAACGTTTTCCAATTATCAACAGTAATTATTCTCAAATTACATTCTTTGATTGATAGTAAATCTTACGAAAAACAAAATCTGAACACTTTATAAGAAAAATCTTGGTATACCATAACTAATCTTGGTATATGTCTGTCATACAGAAGTTACAGAAACTTCCAATGTGATTTTCTATCTTCTTCAGCAGCCACTTCCAACATCAACATTAATTATTTTTAGATCACACTACATGTAAAGAATTTGCTGTTAATGTATAAGAAAGTGTCGCTGAGGAAGATGGCAGTTCACCTTGAAAATTTAGACAATTATTATACGACAGACATAATAATAAGTTAATGTGAATGTGTAATCATGTGAAAAGTTATAATCACGTCACTTAAGTTCTTTTAAGTTAATAGAACAACATAATATCTGGTTGGAAAACGAATAATGATATAAATCATACTTTTAGAATTATGCTTCACATTCACCATAAATAAAAGTAACACAATTTTTTCCTTAACTCATTCAATTTTTAACAATATTCCTAAAGTAAAGTATTAATAAAACTCTTGCTATTTAATTTTTGAACTCAATAATACCACCTATGGATGGCTTACACTTTTAACGTTCCACGCTTATATCCTGTAGGCTAAAGAACCCTCCCCGCGTGTCTAGTATCAAGCGCGTGCGCCATGTATGCACGTGGTGCTCGGTTCGATTTCCAGTGGAAGTGAAAATAACTAATTTTACAATTATTCACATTCATTCATCATCACTCCTTTAGCCTAAAAGTCGTAATCATGAGACGTTCAACTAAAAAATAAAATACTTGTTTTAGGTTAAAAGAGACAAGTGATAGCAATAATAAACGAAATGCATGAATGAAAAAAGTGGGAGAAAACCCACGCAGAACGTATTTGTTCACCACCAAGCACATACCCCGCGCACTTTAGCCCTCCCATTGGTCTAATGGCTAGCACGTGTGCCTTGGTGCATGGTGTGCCGGATTTGATTTTCGGTGGAAGAGCATTGAACGATAGCGGTTCGGGTTTCTCGTTAAACTTTAGGTATACGTCTCATATAACCTCGCTGCTGAAATGGGACGCTAAATGATAATTAAAACAAATCAAAGAAACCCACGCATCATTACCACTGAGGGGATGACAGTAGTAGTGGCCCCCGTATATTGCGTCGAGTCAGCAAAAATTCCTCGATTCTGATTGGCTGAGAGAGGTCACGTGACGTTAGGCCCCGCCCACGCGGGAAATTCAAATTTTCCAGGTCACGTGGTATGACGTCATGAGTCACCCTGCGGGGAAATCCCTCATTCTCTTTTATGACCGGGATTTTTGAAATTTGTTTCCTTTTACGGGTAAGATGAGTGCTTTGGTACCTTGATTCTGATTGGATGATAGAGATCACGTGATTTTAGGTCCTAGGATTTTTGAAATTAGGGTGTCCTTTCTGATGTATACTTTGGTATCTCGATTCTGATTGGTTGATAGAGGTCACATGATTTTAGACCCATCACACGGTGAACTGATTACATGGGAAAACCCCTCACTCATTTGTTTCATTTTATGGATAAGATGAATGTTTTGGTACCTCAATTTTGATTGGAGGATAGAAGTCACATAATCTTACCCTCACCCCAATGCTAGACATTCAGAGTGGTATGACAGTGATCACCCTCGACCTGGATTTTTTTTAATGGTTATCCTTTTTGGTACCTTAAAGTTCCCGTGGAGGGTTCAACCCATCCTTAAATAACCCTTTTATGGTATGATATTGTTGACATTCAGAGTGGTATGACAGTGATCACCCTCGACCTGGATTTTTTTTAATGGTTATCCTTTTTGGTACCTTAAAGTTCCCGTGGAGGGTTCAACCCATCCTTAAATAACCCTTTTATGGTATGATATTGTACTGAAGTTTACATTAAATATTATCGTTCTCTCTTTGACAGATAAGATGATTCTTACCTTGATGGAGATCCTGTCCTTGAATTAGTAGTCTATGTCTCTGGAAGTAACAATGGTGAAAGAGAGGTGTCGCTTGTAGATTTCTTATAACACATTGTTGTGAGTTTAAGCGATTTATTGCTCAGTAAGCGCTTCATTAATGGAAACAGTGTTGCCAGATTTTTTTCTTACCTAAACTGCTCCGATTCTTTTCGAAACGGTTCCGCAGAGTGCAAGAAATTTTAAACTAAAAAATTTTTCGAACTAAAAAAAATTTGTAACAAAATTTTAAACAAAAATTTTCAAACAAAAAATTTTCGAACTAAAAAATTTTGAAACAAAAAAGTTTCAAACAAAAAATTTTCGAACCCAAAAAAAAATTCGAACTAAAAAAAAATTGAAACAAAATTTTGTCGAACTAAAACATTTTTTAAAAACAAAAGTTTCGAACTAAAGATGTAAATCACATCTAAAAATTTTCAAATCAAACTTTTTATCGAACTAAACTTTTAAAATTTTCGAACTAGAAATTTAAACCAAGTTTAAGAAAA
This sequence comes from Thermobia domestica, assembly GCF_964235325.1. Taxonomy (NCBI): domain Eukaryota; kingdom Metazoa; phylum Arthropoda; class Insecta; order Zygentoma; family Lepismatidae; genus Thermobia; species Thermobia domestica. Next base: position 174,018,129 of record NC_137468.1, on the reverse strand, counting down.
AATCCTAAGAAATGTTTTTTCAGGAATCGAACTCAGGTCTTTCAAACCAAAGATGTGTATGCTAACCGCTTAAATGAATTCGGTTTTAATCGATCTTGGTGGGTTTCGAACCATGGTCCTTGAAAAGGATACACATATACTTTAAGAAAATAAATCTGACAGTGTAACGCTTCTCAAATCAAACTTTTTATCGAACTAAACTTTTAAAATTTTCGAACTAGAAATTGAAACCAAGTTTAAGAAAAATCCTAAGAAATGTTTCTCCAGGAATCGAACTCAGGTCTTTCAAACCAAAGATGTGTATGCTAACCGCTTAAATGAATTCGGTTTTAATCGATCTTGGTGGGTTTCGAACCATGGTCCTTGAAAAGGATACACATATACTTTAAGAAAATAAATCTGACAGTGTAACGCTTCTCAAATCAAACTTTTTATCCAACTAAACTTTTAAAATTTTCGAACTAGAAATTGAAACCAAGTTTTAGAAAAATCCTAAGAAATGTTTCTCCAGGAATCGAACTCAGGTCTTTCAAATCAAAGATGTGTATCCTAACCGCTTAGCTATGAATGAATTCGGATTTAATCATGCTTGGTGGGTTTCGAACCATGGTCCTTGAAAAGGATACACATATACTTTAAGAAAATAAATCTGACAGTGTAACGCTTCCGTTCGTGGATTAAAATAAAATGCTGATAGACTTCTTTGTGTGACGACATAGAAGCACATATGATTGAAAATGCAAACGTCAGCGGATCGCATTACTTTAGTTTTACTACGAACGTGTCAGCATGATTCATGAAAAAAGCAAACATTGACATTCTCGTATGGAATATGTGGAAAATGAAATGTCGTCACAGTTACGACAAGTAGTGACATGATCCTGACAGAAAGCATTTGGGATCAGAACTGTGATACTAGATGTTGTAACTATTGAGAAACTTGAATGACGTCACGATCGATTGTTACACATCGTTTTCGTTCGTGATTCATGACGAAAGCAGCGAGCGTTTTGATTGGTTCGTTGTGATGTCATTTTATAAATTTCCTCGTTTCTGATTGGTTGACGGTGACGTCGTTTTCACAACGACCTAAATAAAAATCTAAATTTCATTTTTCAAATCCTACATCGCTCTCAACTGTGAAGTGAAGAAGATCTGCTTTTTTAGAAGTGTCTTCATTTAAGCTTTACTGCACCGACTTTTTGTTCATTGAATTTGAGGTAAGTTCAGTGAGATTTTATTTGTCACCCAAGATTCGAAAATCATTTTTATTTTATATTTGTGGGGGTGGATCACTCATACACTGTTTTACTTTTAGTACGAAATATTTAGACTATGAAGGAATTAGTGGAATGGGAAAGTGGGAGTACGAATCAGGAACCCCCACACATTAGAAGTAAGCACGATAAATGATATGGTTTAGCGTCCCTTCAGCTTAATGTTGAATGTGAACTCCCGTCGGGAATTGAACCATGGCCAGAAAATGTGTGCGCTTAGTTTTGAAAAGAATGCATTACAAAATTTCAGAAACTATGTCTGAGAATAATATGGTTCGATTCCCTTTGAAAGCATTAGCGTCCCCTTCAGCTTAACGTGATATTCGAGCAACCGCCCGGAATTGAACCAAGGCCAGAGGTGTGTACGTCAATCATTTAACTTAGTTTTGAAAAGAATGTATGATAACGCATGAGAATATTAAATTTCAGAAAAGGCTTGACAGCGATCCGATGTGGGAAAGCAAACCCCACCGAGGATTGAACCAGGACCTTCCACGTTAGAAGCATGTACGCTAACCGCTTAAATAAAAAAGAGTGCATGAATATTTGGTTAAAAGATTTACGCTATACAGATTTTGTTTTGACAATTACGCATGGGTATCGTTAATGTTTGATGAATCTCTTCAACTTGCAAACGCATCATTTAAAGGTCGTTGTGAGTGGGGAAAAAAATGCTTACGCGTACTTTGTCACATCTCAGTACTGTTGAAACATTCATTCATGCATTCTTTTTATCACTATAGAATGGCAGGTCAGTTACATGCTGATGTAATGGTTTCGAGTTTGACAGCAATAAAACACACATTTCAGTAACATAATTATTTAAAAAAAAAACTTTGATTTTTTAGTACATGTGCTTTCATAATGAGATTCTGAACGTCACCGCCAGGGGAATCAAACTCAGGACCTTTACATGAATTGCTTAGTTAAGAATTTATCATGAATGTTATGATTTCCTGGGCTAAGCGGTTAGCATACGCGCCTTTGGCGTGGGAGACCCGGGTTCGATTCCCGGCGGGAGCTCATGTGGTTCGGATTCCACGTTAATCAGTAGGTACGCGTCTCATATAGCCTCGCTGCTGAAAGGGACGCTAAACTAAAAAATCAAAAAATCAACTCAAATTCACGCTGCTCAATTCCATTTTTCCCATTACATATTTGTTTTACCGTACCTGTTCGTTGTTTTCATTTTTAATCATGACCCAATCGGGTTTTACTGTTTGTAATGAAATCACTCGTCATTATAGACGATTTATGTACGTTTATGTATTATGAGGCGTGTACGTCAACCATTTAGCTTAGTTTTGAAAAGAATGTATAATAACGCGTGAGAATATTAAATTACAGAAAAGGCTTGACATGCCCCGACGTGGAAAGCAAACCCACCGAGGATTGAACCAGGGCCTTCCACGTCCGAACCATGTACGCTAACCGCTTAGTCACAATAATGATAAAAAAAATACGCTATACAGATTTTGTTTCGACAATTACGTATGTGTTACGTTAATGTTTGATGAATCTCTTCAACTTGCAAACGCATCATTTAAAGGTCGTTGTGAGTAGAAAAAATGCTTACGCGTGCTTTCTAACATCTCAGTACTGATGAAACATTCATTCATTTCATGCATTCTTTTTATCACTATAGAATGGTAGGTCAGTTACATGCTGATGTAATGGTCTCGAGTTTGACAGCAATAAAACACTCATTTCAGTAACATAATTATTTATTTTTTTAACTTTGATTTCTAGTACACGTGCTTTCATAATGAGATTCTGAACGTCACCGCCAGGGAATCAAACTCAGGACCTTTACATGAATTGCTTAGTTAAGAATTTATCATGAATGTTATGATTTCCTGTTTATCAGGTGATTAAGATTTTTCTTTCTTCTTTTCTTTTGTAGTAAATTCACGCTGCTCAATTCCTTTTTCCCCCACATTACATATTTGTTTTACCGTACCTGTTTGTTTGTTTTCTCCTTTTATTAACATGGCCGAATCGGGTTTTACTGTGCGCAATGAAATCACTCGTCATTATAGACGATTTAACATTGAGGGCAGAATGCTCGAAATTCAATTCAACGCACCGCCCGTAGGAACCGATATCATACAGTATGTACATAACAGTTTCCAAGCGATGCTGGACCATTTGTTATCCAATGTCGATGATGAGGCGATGGTTGGTTTATCAGTAATATCACCACGCAACACGAATAAACCGTTTTGGGTGAGTTTTCGCCAAGCGCGAAACCTGACACTGGAAACGATGTGGGCCTCGTTCGAAAGAGTGTTACAAAGTAACAATGCATTTCTCCTGCACGAGCCATTCACCGTGCATTTTCATCGTGTGGATATTCCACGTGGCTATGGCGGTTTGCGGCAAGGAGTACTTCAAAATGAAGAATTATTACGTTGCAAGCGAGGGATTGTACGTGTAAAAAATCAAGATTCAAGGTGCCTGGCGTACGCCCTTGTTATTGCTATTGGCCTGAAAAAATACAAGAATGTAGATGTGAAACGATATACACAGTATCAACATCAGAGAAAATGTGTTGTGGACGATGAAGTGAATGCATTATGTGCAAATGCAGGAGTGAATTTGGATCATGGTGCCAGTGTAAATGAAATTCGACAATTCCAGGCATACCTCAAAGAATATAAAATTACAGTGTATACCAGTTTCTCAGGTCATGACATCATGTACGAGGGGCCCAACGACGAAAATCGCACTCCCATAAATTTGATTTGTTTGGCTGGACATTTTGATATCATCCAATCTTTAACTGCTTGTTTTGCAACCAAGTTCTACTGTGAAGCGTGCCATAAAAAGTATGATCATCGTAACAGACATGTAAAAAATTGTCCTGTAACATGCTCCAAATGTTTACAGAGACCACTATGCGACAAGAACCAAACGCTGATATTATGCAACGACTGCAATCGTCAATTTTACGGCGAACAATGTTTTAACAATCATCGTAATATTGTATATCATCATGGGGAACCTGTATGCAAAATGGTGCAGCAATGTACTAAATGCTACAGAGTATATTCTTTTGTGCATACAGGACAACGCATTCATGATTGCAATGAGATCTTTTGCAATGTTTGTAAGAAGATTGTTCCAGGATACCATCAATGTTTTATGCTTCCCGATCGCCAATGCTTGAAACCTGGTGTTCCTTCACTCATGCACGCAAAGAAAGCCTTGTTGATATTCTACGATATAGAATCTATGCATGACACGAATATTGGTGATAATACGTATGTACACATTCCAAATTTATTGGTTGCACAACAAGTATGTTATGCATGTGTTGAAAACAATAATATCCAGCAGTCTTGCAGTACGTGTGGTCAGCGCCAGCATATTTTCCAAGGAGAGGATCCAGTTTATAATTTTCTCCAGTACTTGCGGGAACGTCGTCCCAATATAAATAGGATTTTCTGTGTCGCGCACAACGCTAAGGGATACGATGGGCATTTTATCCTAAAGACCATGGTAGAACAATGTCAATGGAGACCTGACGTCATATTAAATGGGACCAAGATACTGAGTTTAACGTTGAATAATCTGACGTTCATTGACTCGTTGAACTTCCTACCTATGGCATTAAGTAAATTGTCAAAAGCGTTCAATTTACCCGCAACCAAAGGCTACTTCCCGCATTTCTTCAACACCAAGGAGAATCAATCGTATATTGGACCACTTCCAGAAACAAAGTATTATGGTGCAGATGAAATGGCCGTCGAAGACAGAAACAAGTTCATGCAGTGGTACAACGATCATCGTAATGATACGTTTGATTTCCAGAAAGAAATTCTCAAGTATTGTATTCAAGATGTCAATGTACTGCGACAAGCATGCGTTTCGTTTATGACGTCATTTGAAACAGAAACCAAAGTGAATCCCTTCTTGGAGACGATCACAATTGCCAGTGCTTCCAATTTAGTATTTCGCCGGAATTTCCTTAAACCTAATACCATTGGAATTCTACCGGCACATGGCTATCGATGGAGAAGTACCCAATCGATCGCTGCAATGCAATGGCTGGCCTACATTGAAAAAACCGAAGAAAAACAAATCTTACATGCGGCCCGACAAAAAGAAGTGTTTATTGCGGGATTCCATGTTGATGGTTACTACCAAGATCCTGAGACGTTAGAGGAGCACATCTACGAGCATGCCGGCTGCTTTTACCACGGGTGTAAAGTATGTTTTACTACAGGCCGTAATCAGCCCATCTATGGCAATCCAGAAGACACCATGGAATTCCGTTATGAACGAACGCAACGCAAAAATGCAAGACTGCGTGAATTGGGGTACATTGTACATGAAATGTGGGAGTGTGAATTTAATCAGTTCTTAAAACAAAATCCTGCAATGGCGACGTATCTGAAGAATCACCCGTACATGAACCGCAGACCATTAAATCCAAGAGATAGCTTTTTTGGAGGAAGGACCAATTGCGTGAAATTGTACCACCAAGTCGATGAAAAAGCGGGGGAAGTAATAAAATATTTCGATATTGTCTCGCTTTATCCTTACATCAATAAGTGTGCTAAATACCCTGTAGGCCATCCACGAATTTATCTACAGGGTGATGAAAACATACCACCAATAAATAAAGTCAATGGTCTAATCAAAATGTCGATATTACCAAGTCGCCATCTTTATCATGGTCTCCTGCCTTACCGATGTAACAAGAAACTACTCTTTCCACTGTGTGCTGCGTGTGCCGAAGAAATGAACCCAGACCCTACAGCAACGTGTACGCACAACGATCAGGAGCGGTGCCTCACTGGAACATGGGTATCATATGAAATCCAGAAAGCAATAGAATTAGGATATCAACCAGTGGAAATTTTTGAAATTTGGGATTATGACATTGAAGAATATGATCCCATCACGAAAACAGGTGGCGTGTTCACGGAATATATCAATACATTTTTAAAATCAAAAATGGAAGCGTCTGGCTGGCCCAGTTCCTGTGTCAGCGAAGAAGACAAATCAAAATTCATACAAACCGTCCTGGAGCGTGAAGGTATTGCATTGGATCCGTCCAAAATTGAAAATAATCCTGCACGAAGAAGTTTATCTAAGCTTTGTGTTAATGCTCTTTGGGGAAAACTTTCGCAAAGATCAAACTTTAGCCAGACCACAATTATTGATCGGCCGGAAGAATTTTATGAAAAACTCACTTCCCCCGACATTAAACTCCATCAAATTGTACCCATCAATGATACGATGTTGTATGCGTTCTGGGAGTACAATGAACATGTGCCTGTTCAAAACCGAAACACCAATGTCGTGTTAGGTGCATTTACAACATGTCAGGCACGTCTGGAACTGTACAAGTACCTGGAAATTTTGCAGGAACGTGTTTTATATTTCGACACGGATTCTGTAATATTTACAGAAAAGCCCGGGGAGCCAACCATTGAACCTTCTACGTACTTGGGATGCTTATCGAATGAGATGGAGTCTTACGGACCGCGAGCATACATCAAGACATTTGTCAGTGGAGGACCAAAAAATTACAGCCTAGAAATATACAATCCGGATACCAACGTCACCAGTTACATATGTAAAATTAGAGGATTTACATTAAATTACAATGCAGGACAACAATTAAATTTCAACACGCTAAAAGAAATGATTACAAATCAATGCCGTGGACAAGTCACCATCACTATCCCACATAAGATATGCAGGACCAAAGACCATACCATCGTCACACGCAAAGAAGAAAAAATGTACAGTATCCGATACACAAAACGTCGATTTAAAGAATTCAATTCTTATGATACGGTTCCGTACGGGTACGTTAAAAAACAGAAGATGGAACTGGAAAAAGAAGATGAAGAAGAAAAAACTGTAAATACCCAATAAGGCCGCCATTTCTTTTTTCCTTTTCCTTTTCTTCTTTCCCTTCCTTAACCACAAAGCAGCAACACCAAGAAGAAAATGAAGTACCCACAAGAGTTTATAAACCATCACCAACACCATCAGTGGAAGAAATGCAGTCATCTCGTACCGAAGGAGGAACCTTGACCATAAAGGAGCAACACCAAGAAAAATGCAGTACCCAGAAGAGTTCATAAACATCCATCGGTGAAAAAAATGCAGTGATCCTGTACCCGAGGAGGAAGATGAACCTAAACAGATCCATCATTTACGAGTAAGTTTTATTTCTCTCTTATCAATATTGACTCATTTTTACTGTTTCAGAAAAAAGAAATTCTTAAATTAATCCGTCGTTTCTTCTTTTTCTTTACAGGATACGTCTACAACATTCGAAGATGATGACGCGTCCAACATATTCATTAATTAGATCCTGTATTTATTATGTTAATAAACATGTATAGAAAGACCACATACCTTTCGTTAAAATACAACAAGTTGAAAAAAAATATGTTTTATTATTTCTTGAAACCCTGAACACTTGTTTTCAAATAAATGGTAATCTTGAAAATTTAAGGTGGAAAATATATTCAAGATTTGGTTTACATGATTTTGTTCGAAAAAATAATTAAAGAATTTTTAGTGTCCAAAATTTGATTTTTAATTTAGTTCGAAAAATTTTTAATTTGAAAATTTTCAAATGTGGTTTACATCTTTAGTTCGAAACTTGTTTTTAAAATTGGTTCGAAAATTTTTTGTTTAAATTTTTTTCGTTCGAAAAATTTTTGTTTAATTTTTTAGTTTGAAATTTATTTGTAATTTTTAGTTCGAAATTTTTTTTGGGTTCGAAAATTTTTTGTTTGAAACTTTTTTGTTTCAAAATTTTTAGTTTGAAAATTTTTTGTTTGAAAATTTTTTAGTTTTGAAATTTTTTTAGTTCGAAAAATTTTTTAGTTTAAAATTTCTTGTACTCTGCGGAACCGTTTCGAAAAGAATCGGAGCAGTTTCGGTAAGAAAAATCTGGCAACACTGTTCCCATTAATGAAGCGCTTACTGAGCAATAAATCGCTTAAACTCACAACAATGTGATATAAGAAATCTACAAGCAACACCCCTCTTTCACCATTGTTACTTCCAGAGACATAGGCTACTAATTCAAGGACAGGATCTCCATCAAGGTAAGAATCATCTTATCTGTCAAAGAGAGAACGATAATATTTAATGTAAACTTCAGTACAATATCATACCATAAAAGGGTTATTTAAGGATGGGTTGAACCCTCCACGGGAACTTTAAGGTACCAAAAAGGATAACCATTAAAAAAAATCCAGGTCGAGGGTGATCACTGTCATACCACTCTGAATGTCTAGCATTGGGGTGAGGGTAAGATTATGTGACTTCTATCCTCCAATCAAAATTGAGGTACCAAAACATTCATCTTATCCATAAAATGAAACAAATGTGTGAGGGGTTTTCCCATGTAATCTGTTCACCGTGTGATGGGTCTAAAATCATGTGACCTCTATCAACCAATCAGAATCGAGATACCAAAGTATACATCAGAAAGGACACCCTAATTTCAAAAATCCTAGGACCTAAAATCACGTGATCTCTATCATCCAATCAGAATCAAGGTACCAAAGCACTCATCTTACCCGTAAAAGGAAACAAATTTCAAAAATCCCGGTCATAAAAGAGAATGAGGGATTTCCCCGCAGGGTGACTCATGACGTCATACCACGTGACCTGGAAAATTTGAATTTCCCGCGTGGGCGGGGCCTAACGTCACGTGACCTCTCTCAGCCAATCAGAATCGAGGAATTTTTGCTGACTCGACGCAATATACGGGGGCCACTACTACTATGACTTACACATATAACTATTGTAAAATATGTGTTCATGTAATAAAAGGGAACGAACACTGGTCATACAAAATCTGATTTAGAGTATGATTTTCAACTTTTTCTTACCTTTCTTAGTTTCTGTTTGATTCAAATTACGTGATGAATGGTAATGTTTTACAATCCCTAACTATTTAAAAAAAATATTCTGTTTCTATATTTGTAAACCAGCCTTCCTTTTGCAATACGCTGGTTACGCTCCTCAGTTTACGGAGCCACAAAATATATATCCCCTACGGATAATACGAATTATTATGCTCTTATTAAAATTTGCGTTTTTCGGTTTTTAACAACCGTGAAGAATTTTTACAACTCCCGAAATTACTATATTTCTGAAAATTAAGCATTCTTTACGTGTCACTATAGATACTATTACATCAGTTTACGTTCAAAATTATTTTTCATTAATGATTTTTAAGTTATAGAAATAAGAACAGCCTTGTCTTGTAAGTATAAATTATGTGTGTCATTTACTATTATGGTTTCAGTTTCCTCTGTTACTTTCTTCGTAGACGGTTAAAAATTGCTAAACTAGATGCTGTTATCTATAGCTTCACTCCAATTTCAGTGAAGAAGTTAGACGAAGTGTGATAATTCACTAACTAAAATTTAACCTGCTTATCATATTTATTCTAAGAAGCTTATTAGGTTTACGTATTGAAATGATTGACAGTAATCTATAATTTCGTTACTATTTTCCTGAAAGAAAACATAAAGATTTAAAAAACTATATTATTAACTAAACAACACACATTTTTCGAAAATCCAAACATTTTATAAGAATATTTGGAGTTTTTTTTTTTTTTTTTTTTTTTTTTTAAAGAGAGGTACAAATAACGTAACAACCTACTTTAACTAACCGTCCAGACTAGCAAGTTTGGGACGTCAGCGAATAAAGTAAAAGGACACTGAACAGTACGAGTAAACTGCGAAAACATAAGGTAAGAGTATTCCTACGTTTATTCAAGTTATTCCTACGTTTATTGAACAGCAAGCAATATGACTTGAATTTTGATACAAAAGTGACAAAACTAAAGCAGCCAATACAATTGTAAATGGGCAATGATCACAATAAATGATATGTATGTACGATTTCCTGTAAAAGGGTAAAATATGGCATTACTGGTCTTTAATTATCACTTACTTGAATGTTGCAATAACTAAAAAATATACTTACAGTCCACACCGTAAGTCCATGTAATGATCTACTACAATGGATACAATACGTCTCCTTGCTTTTCCATCCAATTTATTTTTCTCTTGATAAGATTTTAAAATAGATATTCTTATAAGAGACTGTGTTAACATATCTCTTACAACCTATAGAATAATTATACAGTTTTATGATCAGTCCTCTCCCAAAATATTTAAAAACGAATAGCACATTTCTACTTTTCTCAAAATGATGTACTGAATTTTACAAAGAAAGGGCTTGGGGCAATATGGCTGATTTTCCTTTTCTAAAATTGAGATTTCACTATTTTTAGGATTCCAGTACCGGTATATCTTACAGGGGTGTCCACAAGGGGGGGAGCTATGACGCAAACTGCATCATTGAAATATTTGGGGGGTAGGGTGTAAAAATTAATCAAAAAGATTTTATTTTCAAGGAAGAACACCTACGGATAACACAATGCATAAATTTTTCTTGTCCTTTATACCAAGATACTATACGATAATTATACGATCAGCTGGGAGGGGGTAAGTCAGACAGTTGGGGGTGCGTCATGGACATAAGGGGGGTGGGTACCACTATCTTATGACCCGTTCCTGTTGACGAGTATGCAAAAACCGAGATTAGACGGCAGTAAACATAGTGTTCTTGCCTTGACTAGGGTTTTTGTACGATATTGCAGCGCAAATATTGCTTTTTCTTCGGGGTAAATATATATTACCCCAAGCCCTTCAAATATAGTTAATGAGAGCTTTCTATATGTTCCTCATTGTTTCAATGTGATGAAATAAAATAAACATAATATCTATGATTGAGAATGGAACGTAAAGAACACGTATTAGTCTCTGTCACTTAGTGACCTGAAATTATTCGTAATGCTACCAAAATTCTTCAAATATATTCAATATTTCGAGCACTATTTTCGAATGTTCATCATCAGGGAGGTTTTAAAGATCATGTTGTAGCTGGCTTATCATGTACTTAAGCATAATAAAATATTTATGAGAAACTAAGAATAATTACTTTCTTACTGCTGTAGTAAATCATAGCATGTGACGATCCAGCTACGTAGAATGGTGTAGTTATTAAAATTTTCCTGAGGATGAGCACTCAAGAATTGTACTCGAAGTATTGGTGAATGGTAGTAGCTGGGTCAGTCAACATCAAGTGATCCAACATTGGTTGCTCCACCATTAATTTAAAAAAAAAAAAAAAAGACTTTTCTTGTGCAGCTGCCTTAACATGTTAGTAGTTCAAAATGAACATTATTTACATTCTAGTACTTTTGGTTTCCAATGGCACCCATTTTTATTTTAAAATCCACTCTCATTTTTGCATTATTAAGGCTTTGTGTTAATTTATATTATTCAGAATTGGACAACCCTAGGTTGGTGAACAGAAACCATTTTATTCAGAAATGAACGAAATGGTGGAATGAAGAAAGTGGGAGGAAACTGTTACTTTCCTTAAAATTTTGTATGCTACTCATATCCTCAAATATTTCCTGAAAAGAAAGTTCAATTTCTTAATAATTTCAATAATGTGAATACAAAATGAAATTTTAGATATTTTAACATTTGGAAAATAATACAAAATACCAGGTGGTATAAGTTATGGTTATTTGTTTACAATTATTTGAATAATACGGAGTATTTAAATCAACCAATCTACATGTATCCATTTTAGGGTCGTGTCTCGAATTGGTGTTACTACGAAATCGTCACTAATAATTTTTAAACAAAAACATTTTATATACTAGAGTACCTGGACATTCTCAAGTCCTACATCTATATCCACAGGTGAAACAGTCAGAGATCTCTTATAGTTTTCATATTTGTTGAGAAATTTTGCTCTTTGTCCAATCTTCGTAAACAAACTTTCTATCATTGTATATGTAAGCAAGGGAAATGCCTCATCATCAATTTCTTGTTCTGTAAAATGATAATTCCTTTAGTAAATTTCTCAGTAACCAATTAAACTAAACAACACAATTCCTTTGAATGAAACGTTCTGAAATGCACTTGGAAGATTGATTTGTTTTGGTTATTGAAGTTAAGCACCCCTTTTCAGCAGCGAGGCTATATGAGGCGTGGGCCTACACTTTAAAGTGAAATCCCACCCGCAAACTGAACCTGGGATCCCGTTCTCCAGAGGCACGCGTGCTAGTCACTCGACGAGCGGGAAGAGCATTGCACCTGAAAAAAATGTGGTCCCACTGGGAATCGAAGTCTGGACACCTTAATTACAAAGTAAAAATTAGATGCAATTAAAATAGGTCGTTTGAAATATGAGCAAAACTTCACCATGAATATCAGCGAACTGTTTTTTTTTTTTTTTTTGCTTCAACCTATTTTTAAAAGTATCAGGCTTAAATCAGACAACCCTGCTGGTAAGGCACCCTATGTTTAATGAAAACGCAACACTGGCAGTACAGGATGCTGTTCCCTTGAGGTCTCACCCTATCAACAATGCACCGTTATTGGAAAACGTAACTCCATGTATTTTTCTAAGTTTCCACAAACAAAAATATGCAAGTTGATCGAGTCACTTATGTTTGTTCTTACGTTCCGTCCGAACAGCTTGCTGCACTGGAAATAATGCTTTGTCATTTAAAATAGAGGGTTCCTTACCGACGTAGCTCAAAGGATTTGTGCGCTTGCAAAGATTCTACCGTTTAATACTGCTTTTAATAGTTTATTTTATAAGAAATTAATTGACTGCTGAAAAATAGGGTTGACTTGTTGAAACCAACATGGTTTCAACTTTTTCCCCAAGAAACAAATTGGTTTAACCCTCCCCCACAAAAATAATAGAAATGATTCAGAGCCCGACTGAATACAAACGATTGATATCGTTATTCAATTCTCTTACTGATATGCGAGTTAAATTACAATCACTGTATTTCTGGCTCGGTGATCTAACTTGGACTTAATTAGATGTTCTGTACTCTGTAGTGTTTTGAAGTTCCCATTTATTTTAATAATGTGTATAACTATGTACAGTGATGTCACTAGTTCAGTTGTGTATTTTTATCCTTCTGAAATAACTCTTAAAATATTCACAAGTATACAAGATCAGTTCAACGTACTTTATTTTTAAAGTCTCCTCTGTGGAAGAGATTGTAGCTGGTCGCCTTTGTAATCAAAGGAACCTGGGTTTGAAAAATGAAATCTTTGAGTTTTACGTCCTAGAGGTATTCCGGTTAGGCTAAAGGAGACGGTGATGATGGGAATGAATGAAATGGCGAAATGAAGAAAGTGGGAGGAAACTGGAGAACACCCAGAAAACCCACACACCAGACGTGAAGTTTCAACCCAGCCGCTGCCGCCCCAATCCTTTGTTCGAGTGAAGATGAAGGAGGATTTCTGTATGTGCAAAGAGTAGTGGTTTATATCCCCTTTAAGCTGCAGGTCCCGTCCTTCATTACCTCGCTGTTGCATGAGGGCGTTAAGGTTAAATGAATATATATCTATCAATGTGTAACATGAATGAATAAAACAAAAACTCTATTTAAATAAAATAATCATAGTTGAAACAAAATCAGTTTAAAAGTTTTCTGATCAACTTTTGAAAATAATCAGTTATAATTCGATTTATTATTGCCCCTAGGTACTACTCTCTATGTTACTTGGTATGTACACATGACTTTTTTTTTTAAATACCAAAATGACTTGCTCTATAAAAATTGCACTTATATTCTTTTAATAGCTGCAATATCACTGTCACTTCTACAATATGAAGCTGAAATACCGGCACTTAGGAACAACATTCTTCTTCAGCATAGTACAAAGTACAGTATATCAAATTATAAAATGCGTTTCTGGGTACGTAACTTTCTATACCAACAGCATAACAACATAGACAAGTCTCGGCTTAATTGACTGCCTTAGTAATTGTACAGTGTAAGAATGGGCCAGCACACATATTATGGATTCCAAGGTGCCTTTTTAAATATATATTTTGAGGAAACTTTCTGTTAATGTCGTATCAGGATTAATTAGTGAGTTTTCTAAACATGCTCAGAGCGCCTTGTGGGTATATAATTAGCGTACGTGTCTTCAGCGAGGGAGACAACGGTTCGATTCCTAATAGGAGTTCCTGGGTTCAGATCCCTTGTAAAGCTGTAGGTCCAAATCTCATATAATATCACTGCTGAAAGATAAGCTAAACCCACAACCAATCCGACCACTGGTGAGCACAGGAGCCTCAGGCAGCGAAGGCAGGTAGATAGCATGGAGGAACTCACTGAGCCTTTAATACTTAGGAAGTGTAGGCGTATGTACACTTGCGATTCGGGGGGCAAGGGGGCAGCTGCTCCCACTTTTTCTTACCCCCAAGATTAGCTGATCATTTGGTTGCTGTGATTTCTTCAGATATTTGACCTCATGCCACATTTTGCCCCCTCCAGTATTGATCATGAAACTTGTAGGGGTAAAGTTCCGTAGTGGCACCCGCCTTTCCGGAATGCCTGTCAAATGGAATAGTTACTACTTTTATTAAACAGAACAGAACCTATACTAACCTAAGCTAACTTAACCTAGTAATGAGGATAATTGTTTAGTAATGGGGGGGCCAACATTAACGAAGACAGAAAACAACGTGCTCTGCGGGGCTCTAACCCGCCTTCACTTGCTAACGCTCGCTCGCTAATATTGTCTGAATTAAATGTTATTAACCTAACCCATCCGAATGTGAGTAGAATATTGCAAAAAAAAAAAAAAGTCGGTTAAAAACCTGCCCCACAAGCTAAACAATAGCCATAATGAGATACAAAAAACATGTACACAATGTATACACTGCAGATTAGATTCACGATATAGAGCACACACTAAATACTTGCATATCTCGGATTAATTCGTTCAAGGAATCTTACATTTCATGGTTTCAAATAGCGTCTGTCAATTTGTCCTATCACTCTGCGGTGTTCCTAACTGAGGGTTATGAAAGAAATGCCATGATAGCATGTAGATATACGAAACGGAAAACGTAGTAGACCTACTTTGCGGTTCCACATATAAGGACATATGAGTTATATACCGTTCACACGCAGTACATAATTATACACGAGCTACCACATAAAGAACTTACGCCAAATATTTTAAAATATTCTTAACTGTTTTCACATTATATCAAAATATACATGCAACAACATAAGGATACAGCATATGATTTGTTATAAATACTTTAGTATTATAAATATATTCCTCCTACCTGCAAACTTGGGTACTGCCTCTGCTAATCCCCAGGATCATAGTTTTCTTGGCAGCAAATCACTGCATTCACTACAAAGCTTACTTTTTTCATAACATTTTGGGAGTTGTGTTTCTGATGTTATTCCCGTACGCCGCCATTTTTATTTGTTTGTACGAACCAAACGAACGATTTATTAATGGCTAACAACTGGAATAACCAAATAGTTCAATGAATTCTGCACTTTGTTTAAACTGAACAAAGTCGTGTTTAAACAAACTAGCTTTTTTGCGCGTTACAAAGCAGATTTGTTAATCGCAGACAAAGTTTGTTCTTCTGAAATAAAAAATAAGTTAAACAAATGAATTTTGTTACATGCAAACACGCACCTTGAGGCTGTTTTTTCAGTGTAATGATGCATTAATTTTTTGTTCTATATATATATATATATATATATATATATATATATATATATATATATATATATATATATATATATATATATATATATGTGTGTGTGTGTGTGTGTGTGTATGTGTGTGTGTGTGTGTACGTAGAGAGAGCCAACATTCAGATCTTCAACAATTTTTCCACCCTGTGTTTTCAAGATAAAAAAAATTGAAGTTTTTCACACGTATTGTGTACATAAAAAGATATTTTTAGAAAAAAAATCAGATCCCTACGTCAACCCAGGCCTAGACCAGAGAGGCAAAGTGTTTTGGCTTGATTTTCAAAAATACTTCAGGGTTTTTCCTCAATTCTCCAGTTCAAGTATATGATACGGACATGTGAGTGGTGTCGTTGGAAAGAACTCATTATACTGAAGAAAATGGCATTTAAACCAACCATGACCCTAAGTCAAATAGGAATGACGCAGTACATTTTAAATATATATATGAAAAATGAGTCACCTTCACACTTTCAAAAATGTCTCCCTGCCTAAGTTTTCAAGATACAAGAATGAAATTTTGCACATGTATTATGTACATAACAAAGTATTTTCTTTAATTCAGGTCCGTACGTGAACTCAGGCCCGGACCAGAGGGGCACAAAAATTTCGAATTTTTTCCCAAAAAATCTCCTGTTTTTCCGATTTTCTTGTTTCTTGCGTATAATACCGACAAGCGTGTGGTACTGTTGGAAAGTGTGATTTATCCTGAAGTCAACGAGGTATGAACTATGATCCTACAATAAATAGAAAGGAAGGAGTAGCTGAGTGAAAGTCTAAAATTTACTTTAAAAAATTGAAATTCTAAAAGAGTTAACGGAAACACCTGGAGCTGGAAATACGTCCGATGCCTGGGCTGACAGCGATTAGGCGGCTATCGCAGTCTCAGACTCTTGACAGTAGTTTGCTGGGACAAACTCCTTACTATGCCAGGAGTTTTAGAACTGCAGAATGCAGTGAACTGGACAGAGGGTCAAATGGGCGGCCAGTGTGCAATGAACTGGAAATGGGTGAGCATTCTGATTTTAAAGGAAATATTTGCTTAACCCCTGTCTGCATGATTTTTTCTTTTAGCGAAAAAAATCAGTATTGGAAATCCTCATATGGGAACTTAAAAAATGAATTAAAACTTGAATTTTAGATTTTTCACTTAATTCCGACGAGAAATAAGTAAGTGCCATATATGACACACTTACAACTCACAAAGAACATGCCAGATGAGACCAAAATATCTTATTCATACACGTCAATATCTCACACAGCAGACAAAACTGTCATTTGGTGCCTTTGATACATCACAAAAAAGCTAAAGTGAAAAAAGGGTATGTGCCTATATGGCATGGCATGCGGTAAGGGGTTAAGTAAGTTTTGTTAGCTCTAAAATACACTTTAGAACGTTTACAGTGTTCTCTTTCATGTTCTGTTATTTCTCACTTCTATAATTCAGTTGTTTAATCCCTTATCTGGCAGCCATAAATTTTGAAATTTTTTGTTGTAATTTCACTTTCTTTATTAAATTTATATGGATAATACAGTACATAATTAAATTTCCATAATTACACGTTTACTACAACTATTAGACCTAAGTATTCACTGGGACAGCAACACGATCAGTGATACTGCAACAGTGGAAACTTAATATAAGTCTAGTGTTCTCAGATTAAAAAGTACTAAACAAAGAATTGAACTAGTACCGAATATGTTAGTTTTAGTAAAACTATTGTTCATTGTGAATAGAACACACACCAATCCAAACTTTTATTATATTACATAAAACTAATAATTTTTGATTTCGTATATAAAAAATAAAAATGTAGTCCGTTCTCAAAAGTTATAACCTGCACCTAATTAAAAGTAGCCCAAAATGCAGCGTGTCGTCGAATTTGAAATTTTGGTAACGAAGGCAGGTAAAAAAAAATAATCGAATCTGCTACTTGTAGCCCAATCTAGCAACACTGTAAGGGAGACGTTGATTAAAACAAGTGAATGATAATGGAAAGATTTGTGGAATGAAAATGTGAGAGGAAACGGGAATATTTCGTCAAAGCCCACAAACACGATGTTGACCAACATAAACTTACTTTCACGGGGATCGAACTAGGGATCTCACACACCAGAGGTAATCATTATACCACTGAGCCACCATGCCCTCAAAACTTGTTGAATAATTACATTAAAAATTGTACGAATATGATATATTTACCAGAGGCAGTGGCGTATTTACGATTTTGTTTCGGGGGGGCTTTTGCTAACTTTCGGAGGGAGGGGGCTTTGCTTGGAAATTGAAAATTCTGCAATATATTTCATTTACTTTACTGTAGTAAGTAAGATTTCGGGGGAGCTTAAGCCAGGAAGCCTCCCTTAAATACTCCACTGACCAGAGGTAACAATTAATTGCTGATAAATCTAGGGATTCTTCCTTCTTAGTTTAGTACTAAACCAACAAATTTAGAAACTAAACCAAATTTGTTTAGCTACTGGGATGCTTTTGTACTCATAACATGTCTACTGGCAAATTGATTAATTTTACACAACTTCTGTATTATTAAATTTGTTGACGGAATTCAAAGCCATGAATATTTTTATTTAACAAGTATGGTTGAAGATTTTTGTATGTTTTATTTCAAGTGCAGTGTTGGGCAAAATGGAAATTATTTTGACGCTGGTATGAAAACTCAAATCTTGAGAATAATTCTCTGTAATTGAAAATATTACTGGAGGCAACAGAATGACAACAAAAACGCAGTTGTTTCTGATGAGAGTCAACAGATGTTTTTAGGGAAAAGAGAGATCTCATTTTCTTGTGCTTTGTCTCATCCCGATTGAGACGGACAACGTATAAAAAAGAATACTTTGTATCGTGTTATTTGCTTGTCCGACGGGAAAAAAGTGCCCACAGATAAGACGTAAACTACAGGATAGATATTATCAAGCTAAACGGAATGATGCACGTGAGCGTGAATTCTCATGTGTAGTTTTTGAGGAAATCGAGAACATTTTCGTAGACGTAAAAGTTAATGTTTTACAATAACGACAAACTTTAGGTGAAACTGCTCCTAGTACGTACCTTCTTCAAGCTGTTCTCTTATGGCACAAAGCACACAGAGAAAAATCCGTTCTCCGGACAGCGGTATATTGTACAAATATATGGTATCCTCTTGCTTAGTATAGAAATCAGTACGGATCATACGTTATCCGTATCCTACATAGGCTCTGCCCTAAGATGTTATATCATGCCATTGCAGGATGTCTGACATCTAACAGTTTTCCGTATATCACATGCATATACTTAGGTTACCTTCGTCAGCTATATGTTATATACGTCCATTTGTATGTGAGATCCTGACCGCCCACTTTGTTTCATACAGAAAGTACGTATAGACGGAACACTTATACAGAAAGTATTATAAAACATGCGTTTTCAGTTATACGTCTGCTGTACGTTAAGTCCAAAAACTACAGGAATTATGCATGTAATCTATCTTTTTAAGTACGCCACCTACAATTTTTTTCTCAGTGCAGTGTTACAGTACACAGTAAGAATAATGAGATATAGGCCAAAGTGTTGAGACATATTTAACCCTAGCACTTTCTAGGTATTGTTTGTAATGCGGACTATCAAAGGAAGGGGAGGTGTAGTTTGTACCCACCTGTTACAATTAAATATATCGTCGCATGAAAACCAGAGGAACTTAACTCCAAAAATGCGGTTTTCGTTTTATTCATGTTTGGACATAATTTTGAAAGCCCCACTTGGTGTAAATGGAACGTAACGCCATCTGTTTTCCTTATCGATTATCTGCTGTAATGTAGCTCAATTACCATCTTATTAAAACACATTTTTTTAAAAAGAAAATACTATTTTTGTCCTGTCGCCTGTCCACCTACGAGAATGGAGTTAACGTTTCTCTGGTTCTCATGCAACGATATCTCGCAGAAGAAACAAAAATTAGAGACTCTCACAAAAATCTGCAATGACTGAAGAGAACAGAACACAGGATGACTAACAGTTATTTATTATTACGCTGCCATCTAGGAGTGACACTTCTAAATGTCAGTCACATCTCCTACCATCGGGAGGGTGGGTACTTTGTGCCCACCAACTTAAAATAAAAAATTTTTGAGACACACTAACGTTCAAATTGCATCACCGTAAGGTATATGCTTTAGCTAAGAATATTGAACAATAACATATATATATATATATATATATATATATATATATATATATATATATATATAAATATATATATTTACAGTTTTAAAGAAACGATTAGAAGGGTAGTTACAAAAATACATACTTTGGTGGACACTATTTTTGTTTAACTAGGGTAACTGTCCCAATAATTGACAGTATAAGAACAGTGTTTGACAAATTGCAAGTTTCTTCACCCTTTAAATGAGCCTGGCTTACTGATCTCTCGTAGAGGTACGAAGGCATCCTTCCTTCATCTATATAGACCATCATAAAAATAATAGACTAGGGTAACTGTCCAAATAATTGACAGTATAAGAACAGTGTTTGACAAATTGCAAGTTTCTTCACCCTTTAAATGAGCCTGGCTTACTGATCTCTCGTAGAGGTACGAAGACATCCTTCCTTCATCTATATAGACCATCATAAAAATAATAGACTAGGGTAACTGTCCAAATAATTGACAGTATAAGAACAGTGTTTAACAAATTGCAAGTTTCTTCACCCTTTAAATGAGCCTGGCTTACTGATCTCTCGTAGAGGTACGAAAGCATCCTTCCTTCATCTATATAGACCATCATAAAAATAATAGACTAGGTAACTGTCCAAATAATTGACAGTATAAGAACAGTGTTTGAAAAATTGCAAGTTTCTTCACCCTTTAAATGAGCCTGGCTTACTGATCTCTCGTAGAGGTACGAAGGCATCCTTCCTTCATCTATATAGACCATCATAAAAATAATAGACTAGGGTAACTGTCCCAATAATTGACAGTATAAGAACAGTGTTTGACAAATTGCAAGTTTCTTCACCCTTTAAATGAGCCTGGCTTACTGATCTCTCGTAGAGGTACGAAGGCATCCTTGCTTCATCTATATAGACCATCATAAAAATAATAGACTAGGGTAACTGTCCCAATAATTGACAGTATAAGAACATTGTTTGACAAATTGCAAGTTTCTTCACCCTTTAAATGAGCCTGGCTTACTGATCTCTCGTACAGGTACGAAGGCATCCTTCCTTCATCTATATAGACCATCATAAAAATAATAGACTAGGGTAACTGTCCCAATAATTGACAGTATAAGAACAGTGTATGACAAATTGCAAGTTTCTTCACCCTTTAAATGAGCCTGGCTTACTGATCTCTCGTAGAGGTACGAAGGCATCCTTCCTTCATCTATATAGACCATCATAAAAATAATAGACTAGGGTAACTGTCCAAATAATTGACAGTATAAGAACAGTGTTTGACAAATTGCAAGTTTCTTCACCCTTTAAATGAGCCTGGCTTACTTATCTCTCGTAGAGGTACGAAGGCATCCTTCCTTCATCTATATAGACCATCATAAAAATAATAGACTAGGGTAACTGTCCAAATAATTGACAGTATAAGAACAGTGTTTGACAAATTGCAAGTTTCTTCACCCTTTAAATGAGCCTGGCTTACTGATCTCTCGTAGAGGTACGAAGGCATCCTTCCTTCATCTATATAGACCATCATAAAAATAATAGACTAGGGTAACTGTCCCAATAATTGACAGTATAAGAACAGTGTTTGACAAATTGCAAGTTTCTTCACCCTTTAAATGAGCCTGGCTTACTGATCTCTCGTAGAGGTACGAAGGCATCCTTCCTTCATCTATATAGACCATCATAAAAATAATAGACTAGGGTAACTGTCCAAATAATTGACAGTATAAGAACAGTGTTTGAAAAATTGCAAGTTTCTTCACCCTTTAAATGAGCCTGGCTTACTGGTCTCTCGTAGAGGTACGAAGGCATCCTTCCTTCATCTATATAGACCATCATAAAAATAATAGACTAGGGTAACTGTCCAAATAATTGACAGTATAAGAACAGTGTTTGAAAAATTGCAAGTTTCTTCACCCTTTAAATGAGCCTGGCTTACTGGTCTCTCGTAGAGGTACGAAGGCATCCTTCCTTCATCTATATAGACCATCATAAAAATAATAGACTAGGGTAACTGTCCAAATAATTGACAGTATAAGAACAGTGTTTGACAAATTGCAAGTTTCTTCACCCTTTAAATGAGCCTGGCTTACTTATCTCTCGTAGAGGTACGAAGGCATCCTTCCTTCATCTATATAGACCATCATAAAAATAATAGACTAGGGTAACTGTCCAAATAATTGACAGTATAAGAACAGTGTTTGACAAATTGCAAGTTTCTTCACCCTTTAAATGAGCCTGGCTTACTGATCTCTCGTAGAGGTACGAAGGCATCCTTCCTTCATCTATAAAGACCATCATAAAAATAATAGACTAGGGTAACTGTCCAAATAATTGACAGTATAAGAACAGTGTTTGACAAATTGCAAGTTTCTTCACCCTTTAAATGAGCCTGGCTTACTGATCTCTCGTAGAGGTACGAAGGCATCCTTCCTTCATCTATATAGACCATCATAAAAATAATAGACTAGGGTAACTGTCCAAATAATTGACAGTATAAGAACAGTGTTTGACAAATTGAAAGTTTCTTCACCCTTTAAATGAGCCTGGCTTACTGATCTCTCGTAGAGGTACAAAGGCATCCTTCCTTCATCTATATAGACCATCATAAAAATAATAGACTAGGGTAACTGTCCCAATAATTGACAGTATAAGAACAGTGTTTGACAAATTGCAAGTTTCTTCACCCTTTAAATGAGCCTGGCTTACTGATCTCTCGTAGAGGTACGAAGGCATCCTTCCTTCATCTATATAGACCATCATAAAAATAATAGACTAGGGTAACTGTCCAAATAATTGACAGTATAAGAATAGTGTTTGACAAATTGCAAGTTTCTTCACCCTTTAAATGAGCCTGGCTTACTGATCTCTCGTAGAGGTACGAAGGCATCCTTCCTTCATCTATATAGACCATCATAAAAATAATAGACTAGGGTAACTGTCCAAATAATTGACAGTATAAGAACAGTGTTTGACAAATTGCAAGTTTCTTCACCCTTTAAATGAGCCTGGCTTACTGATCTCTCGTAGAGGTACGAAGGCATCCTTCCTTCATCTATATAGACCATCATAAAAATAATAGACTAGGGTAACTGTCCCAATAATTGACAGTATAAGAACAGTGTTTGACAAATTGCAAGTTTCTTCACCCTTTAAATGAGCCTGGCTTACTGATCTCTCGTAGAGGTACGAAGGCATCCTTCCTTCATCTATATAGACCATCATAAAAATAATAGACTAATAATTATTATTTTTTACAATATGTATACGAAAAGTTGATCATTGTACCAGTAATTCACACCATGATTTGTGAGATTCACCAGTAGTTGACACCTTGTGACCCAGTAATTGACATCTCCTAATATCTTATTCTAATGAACCATATAATTTTCTACCAACTTATCAAGCTGATTTATAAGTTTCCACCTGGATAAACATGTTTATTTCTTTCGCTAATATAGCTATTATAGTACTATTTTGCACTGTCCATCGATTTTTTTTTTTTTTTTTTTTGAGAACTACTACTTAGAGGTACATATTAACAGTGGTGTGGGATTAACAACACTGCAAAGGAAGAAAAGGTGGCAGCATTTGCTTGTACCTAGTCCCGCAGTCTTGTAGCGTCGGAAAAAAGACAACAGTGTCAATTACTGGTACACTGTCATTTATTGGGACAGTTACCCTATAGCGTTTTGCAAAAGATAAAGATGAAATCAGATGAAATCTTTCAGTTTAATGTCCCTGTAGACTAAGGGAGATGGATGATTGAAGCAAGTACATGATGATGGAAAATTTGGTGGAATGAGAATGTGGGAGGAAAAGGAAGTAACCCGAAAAGAAACCACAGAGTTGAGTGCAAAGATGACATATATAGCTATCAAACTGAACAAAATAAGATACTTATTTTGATGGTCTCTACTTGTTGGTTCAAGATTAGTGCTTTAAAATACATCCAGGTACGAGCCCATGGCGCGTATGTGTCACCGACATGATGATTGTCGCCGATGACTTGTATCAGTTAACAAAGGGACAAAAATCTGATAGCTTGTTTCAAAGCATCCAGTTAGTTCAATGCGAACGTGAAACTTAAATTTTAAAAGTAGTAACAATTAAAATACCTAGGTATATGCGTTTCGTTTCATAGTGTGAAACTACGATAGGTTTCGAAACTATGCGAAGACTGAAGTAGGTCGTAGTAGACCTATGACTTCCAATTGTAGAAAAAAGAGGAAGGAAAAGATAGAGGGGAGCGCAATTGGTAGGAGAGTTCGACAGAGATGATCTCTCTCGCCTACATTATTTAATATCTATCTAGAAGAGAGAGTGGAAAATAGCCTACATAAGGAAGACGACATTTCGGCAGGAAGTAGGGGAGTTCAACAGGGATGCTCTCTCTCGCCTACATTATTTAATATCTATCTAGAAGAGAGAGTGGAAAATAGCCTACATAAGGAAGACGACATTTCGGCAGGAGGTTGTAGAGTTCAACAGGGATGTTCTCTCTCGCCTAGATTGTTTAATATTTATCTGGAAGAGATAGTGGAAAATAGCCTACATAAGGAAGACAACATTTCGGCAGGAGGTAGAATTATTAAGTGTATGCATTTTGCGGATGATATGGCTCTTGTTGCGAAATCTGAAACAAAATCAATATGTTGTTAGAAAACTTGAGGAAGGGCTGTCAAGAATATGGGATGAAAATAAATGTTAGAAAGGATGATTGAAAAAAAAAGCGATCGGTGTCAAATATAGAAGTAAGATGGGAGAAAACAGAACAGGTGACTAGTTTTTGATATCTGAGTAGTGTTGTTAGTATTGATATGAAGTGTGAAAGTGAAATGAAAGCAAGGGTAGGAATGGCGAAAGAAACCTTTAGAAGAGAGAAAACACTATTTTGTGCGACCTTGAAAAAAAGAGTTGAGAAAAAGACATAAAACGCTTTGTGTGCAATAGTGTACTGTATGAGACAGAAACATGGACATTACGCAAATGTCCGTGATGAAAAAAAAAAATACTAAAAGCTTTCGAAATATGAGTGTGGAGAAGAATGGAGAGAATTAATTGAGTCCAGCAGAAAACGAATGAGAGTGTGTTAGAAATGATGAGGGAGAAAAGAAGAATTTTAGATATTATTAAGAGGAAGAGAAACTGGTTGGGACATTGGATAAGAAGTAACTATTTCATAAGAGACGTGCTAGAGGGTATGGTGGCAGGAAAGAGAGGGGGGGCGAAGAAGACTACAATTAATGGACGATATCAAAACAGAAAAATCGTATGTGATGACGAAGAGATTGTCGAACATTGAAGCTTCTCTGTTGCGACCAAGTGACCTGACAATAATGAAATTGGAAGTAATAATAAAATTCATTTTAGTAGATGGGTGGCGTTTAAAGACGGTATCTCTTCTTTAGACGATGAATCGATTTCAAAATATGATTGTCATTATCTGTTACCGTTTTCGTTCTCTGTTGATTAGCGAACTGTTAATTTCTACCAATTCTGGTGTGAATAGAGGGTTAGCGGATGAAAGAAAACCTATCTTTGGGATGTTGACGAGATTCCATAAAAGGAAAAAGAAACTTTAATGCCCAGTATTCCGCGATTACACTATAAGTTTTAAAAACGTGGTGTAATTATCTAATTTATTATATTTGCTTCTTATAATTACCAGTTAATTATTCGTTATTAATTTGTTGGGAATTGATGTTTGTTTCTCATAATTACAGTTAATTATTTGTTATTAGTTTGCTTTGAATTGTGTCAATAATTTGCTGCCATTTTTATAAATTATTACGAAGTTCATACATTGGCGAACAGTACATATCTCTGCATCTTAAAATTTTATCATACAAAACAAGAAGAAAGTAAATAATACTTAAAAATAATACTGTTTTTGTTGAAAGGTAAACAAACACAAAAATATCAGAATTTATTATAAATATTAAAGCAAAATACTAACTGTTTTCAATAATAAATTTTGAAACTGAAAAGTTTGGAAATTGCACTATGTTTAGAGGTTGTTTTATACTATTATTCACGCAAAATGCTAATTAAAATTATGAAATATTAATAAGTGAACTCATTCCGGGTTCTCGTTATCAAAAGCCGATGTCTTCGTACGGAAATTTCATTGAAGCTTTGTCAAAATTTTATGTAACTATTGGCCCGTTATGTCACAAAATCAGCAGCCGTACATGCACTATTAACTTCTCTATCAAACATGTTTCTATGATGATAAGGTCAGTGATGGTGGTGGTGTCTGAAGTTCACTAGTAAATTCTATATATTTCATCTGTATTACAATTTTACTCATGGAGCTGCCTTCTTTTAATTACTTATTAAGAGTCTTCATCCCGGCGAAATTAAAATACGGCTAATTTTACAGTAATTATGTGATATCTTCAAATAGATAAAAGATAATTGAAATATGGAACAAGAGCGCCCTAAGCAATATTATTTTGCATGAGGTACCGTTATCACAAGTCACCTAGTGGCTTTCCGTTTTCAGATGTTTAGAAACGCAAAAATAAATGCCGATTTTCAAAATTGCTCGAAATCGAAAGCAGATAAGTGAGTCATGATAACGGTTTCTCATGTAAAATAATATTGTCTATGGCGCTCTTGTTCCACATTTCGATTATCTTTTATCTATTTGAAGATATCACATAATTACTGTAAAATTAGCAGTATTTTAATTTCGCCGGGATGAAGACTCTTAACAGTCCTCACCACAGCAAAATTAAACTACCGCACATTTTAGAGTCTTTATGCAATGTCTTCAAAAGAAATATAAATAATCAAAAAGCAAACATGTGTGCACTAGACAAAATTATATTGCATGTGATATCCACAACTCACCTATCTGCCGCTATTTATAGAACCTGCTAAAAATTAGTAAATTTATCGAAGTTGTAAATCGAAAGGACTTGATTTGAGTTGATTTTGAGTTTAACGTGCCTTTCAGCATCGAGACTATATGAGACGGGACTTACTGATTAACGTGGAATTCGAACCACATGATTTCCGACCTGGAATCAAACCCGGGTCTCCCACGCTAAAGGCGCGTACGCTCACCGCTTAACCAGGGAAGAGCTCGCATATCAGAGAGAGATGGATTAGGTGATAACGGTATCACATGCAAAATAATATTGTCTAGTGTACTACGTCTTTGCTTTTCGAATATTTTTATTTGTATTGAAGATACTACAGAAACACTTTAAAATTAGCGGTAGTTTAATTTCGCTGTGGTGAAGACCCTTAAACTGAGGTATATTTATGTATAGAATAAAACAACGAAGAGAATCGAAAGTATAAAAAATATATATTTATTTATGTCACTATGATGTTACAAATTTCAATAAATAGTAAATGACAATAAAAATAATAATGCTATAGAAATAAAATAACGAAATAATGAAAAACAATTACAAAAGTATACCAAAACGAATAAATGCACCACTAATATTGATAACTACAGCTATATAGTAATCAACTCTATTTCTTAATTATTGTCGGCAAAGTATTACAAACTATATATTTTTCTGACACAGCTGCCATTATTATAACTAACCATACTAATGACATGTATCTAACCAGGAATACTACCTAACTACTGAGAAGCAGTAATGTACTTATCTTATGTTGATGGTCCTGCAGTTGTACGTTACTGGAGTTCTTGTTAATGAAGAAGTTGAAAATAGTGAGGGAATCTAAAAGACAAGAGAGTATCTTAGTAATGTGTACAGATAATGTGATATTATGTTATGTTACGTACATACTTGTTTTGTACAGTATTTTGCATTAACAATTTTGTTTCAGGTCCAATTGATTATAGTAAAAAGGAAATGAAATCTTTGAATTTTACGTCCCACGGTTATGTCGGTTAGGCTAAAGGAGACGGTGAAGATGAGAAATGAATGAAATGGTGGAATGAAGGTGGGAGGAAACGGGAAAACTCCGAGAAAACCCACGTACACGGTTAATTATAGTAATATGTTGTATTTCGATCATTGTTTTGGTAATTTGAGGTACCGGTATGCTCTTTCTGAATGCAACTATTCCATATGTTCGATTGCTTGTATGGGCTCTCCGCGTTCCGAATTTGAATGCTTTAGTGTTGCTTGGACCTACGCTCCAAGCTGGCAACTCAGGCTGTTCAAAGTCACCTAACGCTGTTTTCTTCGGGCAGTGCGTTGGATGACTTTTATCTTAATAACAATAGTATTTCCGTTTCGCGTTAGAACTTCAGAAGCTACTCATCTTTGTCTATCACGTCTACGTTGAAGATAAAGAGCGAGGAGTGTGCATTACAAAACGCTTTTCGCTATCTCTTAAGTTTTTGCTGTATGGTGGTCAGTATTGAATCCGAGGGTAGTAGTAAATTTGTACCACTTCCGGTTTTAGTTGATCGATACCAGTGAAAAGATATTACCTTTAATTGAGATGCTGAATTGATTCTTTAAAAAAGCGCTTGTTGCTATGATAGCATTGTGTTCTATGGCAATCGACGTTGAAAACGTAAATGCTTAATTTCTATCACTTAATTCAGCGTTAATGGTGTAGATAAAGCCTATTTTTGGGGTACTGAAACGATTTAAAGAACAGCTTTTCGATAATTCTGACCAACTTTGCTCTGATACTTGTTGACAGACAGACAAATGGACACTTACGCATAGCATAGTTTGGAAGTCTAAACTCTGACAATATAACCGTTCGGTTCATCTAAATGACCTTACTGCTGTAGAGCAACTAGTTAGTATATAGATGTGTAGATGGCGGGTCTGTCCTAGCACTTTTAGCGCCGTCCCGGCAGTAGTAAGAAATACAGGGCGCGCTCGGTAGTTCAACACCTATGGGGCTAGCAAGGTGTCGAACTACCGGAAATATTAAACTACTGGTTATATTTGTAAAAAATGTGGAGACGGTTAGATTGAGTGTAAATACGTAATGAAACGGCATTACTGTGTGGACTGTACTTAAAATTTATTTACTGGTAAAAATTTAAGTCAAATTTAGAATCACATTTTTCTATCAATACCATATGCAGTACAGTTGAAACAAAGAAATTCAACAATACATACTTTGCATTGCTCGCTTGCGTCGCGTCGTCCAGCTCGGCGGTGAAACAGAGGACAGAAGAGAGAGGGGGGGGGGTTGTTTACATCTACAGTACAATTCAGCGATAGCGCCTTCTGTTAGGTATGTTTGTCAACAGTGCGTTGAACTACTGGGTATCCGAACCTCCAAACCGTTGAAGTACAGAGCAATGTGCTAGCCATTTTGCTAAATGTTGAACTACCGAACATGGTGGCTGCAAAACTGTTAACCTGTAGAGCGGACCTTGCGCGCCAGGAAAATACTCAAAAGTGTTAAACTACTGGGCTTGTTGAAGTATCTAATGTTGAACTACCGAGCGTGCCCTGTATGTCTTTAGAAGTGGTTTTTACAGCGATTTGATCAATATTTATTTGATTTCATATAAGATTTGATTTAAAATAATAACACATAATATTATGAATAAACAGGGGCGGAATGGCCCATCCGGCAGGATAAATATGAAAGTGCCTATTTCTAAGAAAATACATGGTATTTCAAAAGTCCCTTACCACCCCTTTTAAAATCCGTACGGATGTATTAATATTGAACTTGATGTAGGAAATGTATACTAGGACTAAGGGCGGTTCGCTGACTGCCGCCATCTTCAATTTCATTTTTTTTCAAACGATAAGGGATCATGTAATACATGACCTTAGGAAAAATGAAATGAAATATTTGAGTTTTACGTCCCAGGGTTATGCCGATTAGGCTAAAGGAGACAGTGATGATGAGTAATGAATGAAATGGTGGAATGAAGAAAGTGAGAGGAAACGGGAGAACCCCGAGAAAACCCACGCACACGGTGTTTGTCCACCACAAAGTTCACTTGGCGGGGGCTGGGATCGAATCCGGGACGCCAAGCACCAGAGGTGAACGCTACATGACCTTAGGCTCAGGAAGTCAAATCTGAAATGAGATTTCATGTATCTTTATTTGATGGGAAGTTATGAACAACGACAATTGATGTTTACCTGTTACACAATGTGCTCCGTGCTGGGCAATGTATGTGCAGACGCTTCTCCCAATTGCTTTGAACACAGACCAGGGTAGCTGGCAATCATAATACGTTGCCCAAGATGACGAAGAAGACGAATTCTCACACCATACACCATAGCATTAATGTGTCCCCAAAGGTAGAAGTTCATTGGAGTGAAGTCTGGTGATCAGGCAGGCCATTTTATTTTCCCATGGCGACCAATCCATGCCCCAGGAAATTGTTCATCCAGGCACCCGGATGCCAAAGTGGGGAGGCGCACCGTCTTCTTGAATAAAAACTGGGAAATGTACTATCTTTCGACAGCAGATCTGTTAGTATCTCATCCTCTAACATCTCCAGGTATCGTTCCGTAGTTAAAGTTTCATGAATGAGAAAAGGATCGGCAATTCGTGTTCCCCATATACTCACCCACATATAACCTTCTGTGCACCGATCATTTTGGTGGGATCTGTCCATGCGGGGCTCTCAGGCGACCAATAGCGCATGTTCTGCCTATTCACGTCCCGATTTACGAAGAAGTAGGCTTCACTGGAATGAAGTATCTCCATCGCGAAGTTTGAATTTAGCCGTAATTGCTTGATTGTCCACTCGCAAAACTGCACGCGGCGACCTGGATCGTCCTCGGATGGGTGTTGGTGCATTTGCACCTTATACGGATGCCACTTGTGAATCCGTAGCACCCTGTACACTGAACTGGGACTCACATGACATTACATGGAGAGACGGCATGTGCTTCCCTGTGGTGACATCGAGAAAGAGGCCAGTACTGTCGTAGCTGTAACGTCGTCCGTTGCTGTCCGCGGTCTCCACTACGCGGTCTGTCCGCAAGACCATGCCTATCTCCTCAAATTTGGTTAGTAACTGTGCCACTGCAACATGTGACACAGGGTGATGTTGTCGATGATGCTGATTGAAATCTGCTACTACTGAACAGGCACTTCTCCTTCCTCACAGTTTGACGATCTCGATACGTTCCTCAGTTGTTAACGGCATGGTTCACCATCTGCAAAGGAGAAATAATCACATTGAGTTGTCTATAACTTCTCACCAAATAAAGAGACATGAAATCTGATTTCAGATTTGACATCCTGAGCAAACTCTAGCCTAAGGTCATGTATCACATGACCCACATATCCTTTGAAATAAAAAATTGAAATTTCAGATAGTAGTATTCAAGATGGTGGCCATCCGCAAACCATCATCCAAAAGATTTGCCCTAGACCTATTGTATATTTCCCATATCAAGTTCAATATAAATACATCCGTACGGATTTTAAAATTGGTGGTAAGTTAATTGTGAAACACCCTGTGTGTTTTGTTTGAATATTTTATCTTAATCACTAGTGCTAGAACAGGCGCTTTCAATGTTTTCTAGTTTAGGCTATGGAAAATTTTCCCATGGATACTTTTTAAAAAGCGAAGGAGGAATGGTTTCATTATCCATAATGCTGCCAGTTCATTTATTTTTTTTCTTGTGTTTTGAACCAAAACATTTTTCAGACAGTTTAAAGATAGAAGATAATAACTTTTCTATAATTGATACATTTGTATTAATATTGTACTTCAGCATTTTTCAGGCCACCCGAAAACTGAATATCTCGGAATTTCTTCCTTGTGAATGATTTAATATTCAAATCCCGGGAAATGCAGTGAATGTAGTGGTTCGTGTCACAAATTAACCCGTAGATTCTATTTTTATCAGCTGACTAGTTGGGTGAGAACCTAAATAGAAATTGAAGTCAACTTGAAAACTTCTTATTGGTAAGAAGTATATGAAATTGGGATTTTAATTTGTCCTAAAGAATGAGGAAGTTACATATGAGTACATATATAAAAACATATGTTCAGGGACAAAAAATTAGTTCTGAACTCTTGAAGAATACTTCGTTGTTACAACTAAAAGTATTACCGTAAATTTTGATAGTAGGCCAACAAACTTAAGGCTTACTTCCGCGTTAGTAATGAGCATACTGAACAATACGTTATATTAGTTTTGAGAAACAACGATAAACTTGAATAATCAGAATTTGAATCAATATTTAAAAGAGTAGTCTTTGAACGATTCCTCGTTTGTTACTTCTTCACAGTTCTTGAACTTATTATCTAATAGCAAACATATTAATTCCAGGAAAACGCTTACACTTATAAATAATAAAAAGAAAAAAACATTCTTATAAACTTTCCCTTAAGAAATTCTTCTAAAACAACCTTTATTCTGCCTGTATGTTATTAAGAGTCTATTAATGTTTGAGTATAATATGAACGTTTACTCAGTAGTTGTAATTAGCTTTTAATATATGTTTTAATTATGTCCAATTAGAGTTAAGTTCGAATCACTTTTGTAAAGAGTTTGCTCAGTCTTTTGTGTCGCAGACGAAAGATTAATAGGATAAAGTTTGTCTTCTTACGCTTGTTTTTCTCAACGAAATAATTATTCATACATGAGAACTACGATGTCCTTTATGTTCGTAGGAACTTTAGAATATTACGTCAATTGAAGTCAGTAACCTGAAATGCTTTCATGAAGTGCAATCGTTCCAAATGTACAAGAAACTGTGCTGTTTCTTAAGTATTATTAATGTCTTTCTTAGAAAGTATGAAAGTAAGTTTTGGGAGGATTGTTTCTTTTATTTTGTTTTCTCTAATTTTAGAGTTCCATTCTCTGCTATGCATAAGTGTTGCAAATCTTGTCGAAATACAATGTTCGTCCGTCTGTCTGTCTATTCGACAGGTATTAAAGAAAAATCGGTAATACACAACTAGAAAAACTTTTTGATTTTAGTTCAGTATCTCAAGAATATGTCACATCTACGTTCTTATTCTGTCATTCCAACCGTAAGTGGAAGGGATAGCAAACCTTCTGATTCAATATTAATCATTATAGAAAAAGAACCGATAAAAGATAGGAAGAAACTATTTTTTAAATATGGATTCATGATTTGAATATTAAACCCCTTCTTCATTTTATCACTGGTCTCAAACTGTAAATGATTCAAATCTATTGTGACTTCAGGTTTGTAAACTGATCTCCATTGATCAAAGTCAGTAAAAGACTGCAAAATAGATTTTTATTAAGACTAGTGTCCCAAGAATTGAATGAGTCTCTGACTCGAAATATCAGAAATTATCATTTTTGATTTCGATATTTTCCATAGAAGACGAATGATGAAATACAACGGTTCAAATCCCTCTCAATATGTCTCTTTCACCGTTCATTTCTCATCAGTTTCTTCAGAGTAAAGTACAGAAATATAATACATAAGGCTCGAAAATAAAGAAGTAGCACAAAAATGTAGTGTAAAGATTAAATAATTGACAGAAAAGTTATTCAGTGCGATCTTGGTGCAGTTATCCTAAGAACGAAAGCTCGAAATCATTTTTATGCTGTTATAAATTAGCTGTTTCGGGATTTAAACCTGTAGAATGTGTAGCAGAGTTTAGTTTATTTAGAAAATGAACACACTTATCTTCAGGGCCGTTCAACAGAATACATTTGCTGGAATAACGATCCAGAGTTCTCTCAGGAGCTGCAAGGAATCTCATAATTCAAGTTACATTTTGCATTGCCGACGAGATGAGACAAAATTTTCGTGATGATATATGAGACAAGACAGAGCTCTTCCAATAGAAACAGATATTCTTTCCGTGATGAAATTTCACTTTTACATCTTTTAGAGACGAGATAGCCTCAACTTTTGTCATGTAGGCAATCTTGGTTATCTTGCCGTAAAAGTAACGTATTCCTCCTATTCAGTATAGGCCAATAATACACATAACAGGAGGTGATGTAATAATCGGTATCACGCTATGGGTGCCTTTACTCACGCTGGTTACAGTAGTGCTTATTTTACGAAGGTTGTATCATCACCAGACTCCGGAGACTTTTACTTACACAATGCACCCATTTTACGAAATTTGTTATAATCATCACGAGGCTCCGGACACTTGTACTTACGCAATGTACCCGATGCACAGTGGGCCAGAATCAGAATCTGACTGGAAAAAAGTAGTTTTGGCAACTACGTCTAATCTACATTTGAACAGCACAGTTGTGTTAAGTAATAAATAAGATTTCTTGCTGCGTATCAGTAAACACGGATAACAGCATATAGTGGCGGCAGCAGCACTTCAAAATTGATAGTTCATTATCTGTTTTATTACGCGCTGAATTGGGGTAGCATGAACGTAACGTTTGCGGTTTAATTGCGCATGTGAAAAGACAACGAACGATCGCAAAATAAGCTATGAGTAAGGTATGTATATGTACTTGCTGTTTGACTAAAGTTTTGATTGATTGGTTTACGTTGCTGTTCTGTAGAAGCATTTCTAGAGTCGAAGTATTCACGTATGGAAGAACTGCTATTGGAAATTGAAATTGAGATTTAAAAATGTACGTTCATGTCTGTATTGAGATCTTTCGTCATGGTGTAGTTTGATATATGTATTTCGAAATACAGTTGTGATCTACTGCCCGTTCTTGCCCGATTTTTATATTTATCGTCTTTTCAAAGTTAGGTGTAGCGAGCCGGATACGCTCTTCGTGACGTGAAGAACCTGTACGAGGTATTGCGTTCTAAACCATCAAACGAAACACTTTATAATTATGATACGAACAGTTATGGAATGTAAATTCTTTCTGTGGATGTTCTTCGCAGTGTGAGAGTGACTTTAAGTGCCTTCAAAGTGATTTCGAGAAGCGTTGAAAGCTGTGTAATAGAAAGACTGATAAATTTTTATCCAAATATAATGATTGGTTGGAAGGACATATTAAGTTCTCTGATAAAGTATTTACTGGTTTCAAAATGATCTCTTGAAGCCAAGAGCATAGGCCTTTGACAAGCAAATCAGGCAGACCTAGAAAACTCTTCGAAGATCCGGAAACAAAGTCGAAGAAAAAACTTGTACAACCACTCGTTACAAAGCATTCTGAGTTAGAGCTGGTGTTGGCTACCCAATGTTCATTGAAAGCTGCTGGAAAAAGAGATGCCGCGGTTGTATTAGGAGAAATCACTCAAACGACACTTAAGGAAGCAACGAAAATCAAAAAGGCTTATCATTCGCCAAAATTCTCTCAAACACTTATTCTCCGGATGAAGTCGTGGTACTATTATAGATAACAACTTAACAAAAAGACAGTATGCACATTTGAGACTAGGTGCAAAGGCAAAACATTGTGACATATCTCCGCCGTATAAAGTGGTGTTGGAAGCAAAATTAAAGCGTTATCCCAGAGAAAAGAATATTATAGTAACTGACACGTCAGCCGAAGTTAATTTACAAGCAATAGTAAATCAGACAATTGAACGCATCGTGATTTTACATGAAGATTATATTAAACATTGCATCAAAGATGGAGACATAATGAAATTAGTGTGTGAGTGAGGTTGCGATGGAAGCAGTTGTCATAATGTATATAAGCAGAAAGTTGAAACAGAAGATAAATTGAACTAGTGGCTCAGATATTTTTGCTATCTCCTTGGTTCCCTTACAGTTGTATTCAACAACAGATGGCGAGGTTGACAAAGCAATTTTGTAGCAAAATCCCAAACCATCGTCGCCTAGATTTTGTCGACCCATTAAATAATTGTACCAGAAAAGAGAACTGAACTGTCGAGAAAAGAGGTATGTTCAATGGAAATGCAAATACGTAATTTAAAGCCTACTAATGTACCAATTCAGGAGAAGGAAGTAAATGATATCCCTAAACTTGTGTTCACAATGGTGAATGGGAAGATGTGAAACTCTGTTACAGAAACTTCCTCCTGAAACGTACTCCTTGAAGGCACTTAAAGTCACTCTCACACTGCGAAGAACATCCACAGAAAGAATTTACATTCCATAACTGTTCGTATCATAATTATAAAGTGATGGTTTAGAACGCAATACCTCGTACAGGTTCTTCACGTCACGAAGAGCGTATCCGGCTCGCTACACCTAACTTTGAAAAGACGATAAATATAAAAATCGGGCAAGAACGGGCAGTAGATCACAACTGTATTTCGAAATATATATATCAAACTACACCATGACGAAAGATCTCAATACAGACATGGACGTACATTTTTAAATCTCAATTTCAATTTCCAATAGCAGTTCTTCCATACGTGAATACTTCGACTCTCTAGAAATGCTTCTACAGAACAGCAACGTAAGCCAATCAATCAAAACTTTAGTCAAACAGCAAGTACATATACATACCATACTCATAGCTTATTTTGCGATCGTTCGTTGTCTTTTCACATGCGCAATTAAACCGCAAACGTTACGTTCATGCTACCCCAATTCAGCGCGTAATAAAACAGATAATGAACTATCAATTTTGAAGTGCTGCTGCCGCCACTATATGCTGTTATCCGTGTTTACTGATACGCAGCAAGAAACCTTATTTATTACTTAACACAACTGTGCTGTTCGAATGTAGATTAGACGTAGTTGCCAAAACTACTTTTTTCCAGTCAGATTCTGATTCTGGCCCACTGTGCGATGTACCCATTTCATAGACGCAGTAATAATCAACACAATGCTCCGGACGCTTTTATTTAAACAATGTATCCATTTCATAGAGGCTGTAATATTCAGCACAAGGCTCCGGAAAGTTTTACATACACAATATACCCGTTTCAAAGAGGCTATAGTAGTCAACAGAATGCCCCCGACGCTTTTACTTACGCGATTCACCCATTTTACAAAGGCTTTAATAATTAGCACTACGCTCCAAACACTTTTAATTACACGTTGTACCCATTCCACAGAAGCTATAATACTCAACACTAAGCTCCAGACGCATTTACTTATGCAGTGCACCCATTTTACAAAGGCTGTACTAATCACCACCAGGCTCCGGACGCTTTTACTTATATTATGTAGCCATTTGACGGATGCTGTAATAATCAGCATCAGGCTACGGACGCTTTTACTTACGCAATGTACTTATTTTACGAAGACTGTAATAATCATCACCAGGCTCCGGACACTTTTACTTACACGATGTACCTATTTGACGGAGACTCTAATAATCATCACCAGGCTCTGGACGCTTTTCATTACGCGATGTACCCATTTTATGAAGACTGTAATAATCAGCTCTAAAATCCGAAGGCTTTTACTTACACTAAGTACCATTTTACGAAAGCTGTACTAAGCATCACCAGGCTCCGGACGCTTTTACTTATATTATGTACCCATTTGACGGATGCTGTAATAACCAGCTTCAGGCTCCGGACGCTTTTACTTACACAATGTACTTATTTTATGAAGGCTTTAATAATTAACATCAGGCTCCGGAAGCTTTTACCGTGAATTTTCAGTCATGCTGCTACAATGGGTGATACAAAGACGAAACTTTTTTCATAACACAGGCCTATTCTTTACATGTTTTACTCTGTAAAGTTTTTAAAGTAGATTAGAAATATTACTTTGTCCATTCCAAACAACTTCCGATATCTGTCATCTTTAATCCAGGAAGATCATCTTTAATATACATCATAAAGAAAGTATATGGAATAGTAACGACAAAAGCACAGAATTAGAAATTTGAAGTAAACGTAAGTTTTGCTTCCGTATTCCTGCTGTTAAGGAAATGAAAGAGAGGTGGGTCGCTAGTGTGAAGCTATGTCGCTTTCGTGTTTAGTTCTGGATACGTTAAGATCTCTGTTTCGGAGTTGTATTCAGCCAGCAACGTATATATATATATGACCCAGTTGTATCGTAACGTAAGGGCGCTTCACTTCTTTCTAACCGTACTTAATGTATATTAACCTTTAAACTACTTAGCTGACGGTTCATTGCTGGAAAAAGGAAAACGTGTTGAGCAAATCTGTTCCTTCAGATGTTACACACACATATAAATACAGTGCGGCAATTAGCAAACGAGACTATTTGCAGCAAAATAAATGTAAACAAGTAGAATCAACTTACGTCGGTTTATTCAAAGTATTAACATTCTTGGTCCACACACAGCTTTCGACGATCCAGTGAGTCAAGGAATGAGTTCTGGAAGTCCTGCACGCAAAAAAAGAAAGGTTACTAGTAAAGAAGAAAAAGGTGGACAGTAACCAAGTTAGTTTGTCCATATATGGACAACAAAGTCGTGTGTCCCAGCAACCAAGCGAGAGAGGTTAACGAGAGAAGGTGATCGCAACCTTGTGTTACAGGTTAATATTGCTAGGTTACAGTGTAATAACTCACAGGGGTACGATAACCGATCCCGTAGTTACCACTTCTGATCATAGCCTGTAACCGGTAACCTAGTTAGCATGTTAAAACAATCAATTAACGAAACAAGGTGTGTCAACATTCTAACCATGTATTTTGATTAATACAACGTATTTAATTAATTACAATAATTGGTATTATTCTTTCAATCACATCTCTGATGATGTAAGAACATAAAAAAATACAATATTAATACAACATATGTTTGTGGTAGACATTATCGTGTCCGTGGGTTTTCTCGGATACTCCTGATTCCTTCCACATTCTCATTCCACAGTTCTTCCATCATCATTCACTTGCCTTAGTTATCCAGCTCCCTTAGGTTCAAGGACATAATCGTGGGACGTTAAACTGAAAGATTACTTTTCATTTTTCATTTCAAATTTCGACCATTCAAAATTACGTTCCAAACTTTGAGTTGAGTTGAGTTGATTTTGAGTTTAACGTCCCGTTCACCAGCGAGGCTATATAAGACGTGGACCTACTGATTAACGTGGAATCCGAACCACATGAGCTCCCGCCTGGAATCGAACCAGGGTGTTCCAAACTTTGACAACCAATTCTGCAGTAGCAGTGTTATGCACGAAGTGAGATTTGAGATGCCTCACCTTGAAAAGATGCGGTGAAATTGCTGTCCTGCTTCGAAAAGTGTGTTTCTGTTGGAATAATTGTCCCATCTTTATTTCGACACGGAACTTTTTTCTTGTCTCTATTTCGTTACGAAACTTTTGTTTCATCTCATGAGCAACACTAGTTCCGAGAGATCTGTTTACTCTTGGGCATTCGTGTGCTTTCCAAAACTTCGTGCCATTCGAAACCACTGCAACGAAAAAGGCACTTGGCTCTATTAACACTTCTCAACATCTTAGAAGTTTCCGTTGAAGTTTTCTCTGAGCACGGATAGAGGTTAACATCCACTCTTTTTGTTGAACAATGAATGTTACGAAAAAAGTAAATTGCTCGATAGAAGAAAACCACACATGGTTTTCACATGTGCCCTAAAGTTATGTACGTTGGTATATCATTTTAATTAGAAGTTAAACTGAAATAAATATAATTTCTGAATGCAAATATCGTTGCTGTATATTCTCACTTGACACTCAATCGGTAATAAGTTGATTTTAGAATACTCTTTCATCCAGTGTTGATATGATGACAAGGTATTGCAACAGCAGTCCATACTTAGCTGCATCACGCGCCACACAGACGACCGTATTAACTGCGAATATCAGCACGTATTCACAAAGGCAGACGCAAGATTCACCACTACGAAAAACTTACGTAGTGGCCCCACCTAACACAGTCACTAGCAGTCTTCGCTTTGGAGCGAGCGATCCTGGGTTCGATTTCCGATTAAAGAGCTCGGTCAAGAAAATGTAAAACCATTTTCAGTCCAGCCATCGTGAGTGAGATTTTGGTGAGGTTTTCCTCACTGAAATCAAGCAAATGTCGGGATGGCACCTCACATAGTAGTCCCATGCAGTTTAGTTCTTTCCCATTCTCCATTTATGCTTTTAAACTAAAGCAAAAGGATGATTAATGAAAATGAACGTTTTTGAAATCATTTGGTGAAATGAGAATGTGCGAGGGGAAACATATAACCCGGAGAACTCCCACGGATACAATATTTTTAATCGTAAACAAAATTGTCTCACCAGAGGTGAGCGGTCTAACACTGTGTCACCGTACCTTACATTGTGGATCGATCCTGGGGACACACACACGGAAAACATACACATCATCCTGTAATGCCCTTTGTCGTACCGGACTACACAGTATGGTAATTTATATAAAGATGTTATTATACAAACCTTTCTGAAACTGTTCTGCTGTCGTATGCATTTTACAAATAGACGTCTAGTGATGTTATGTTGGATCCAGTTTCTTTGCAGTACGACAACATACAACACAGTTGTTAGGTTTTACAGTTTTCACAATTTGGTTCAGATATTCTACTTCTGGGCTCGGTTCTACAATGGATCACGTTGAACGTTTCTTAGCATGAATTGAGCTGAAGTTTGGCCCATAGCAACGGTCGCCATCCCACTTGCGGGAAAATTCCTAAAGATGACAGTGATGAGAAGAACTATTTCTTGGAGAAGTAAAATTTGAACAGAATAATGTTATGCGAGATTAAACAGAAAAATGAAATCTACGAATTAAATTTTGCATATGTAAAGTAAGTATTATTTAGATTAAGTACACATACCAGGTAAGTACAATTTTCCTTATTTATTGCCTGTTTCCAAATTATTATATTCAGCACATTATTATAGACGATGAATACATAGATTACTGAAAATGTTGATATATATATATTAATGAATCTCTCCTCTTTATTTAGGTATGCCACGATCTACATCTCTTCCCATCGGATCGAATGTAATATGAGGTGGTAAGCATATAATTTATTTTCTCTCTTTCTTCTTTATAATATTTCTATATTTTTCTTACCGTATTTTATTTATTCATTCATTCATATTCACTCTTACTTATTTTACTTTATATCTATATTATTATTATCATTATCATTATCTATATATATTTCTTTTTCCCATTCGTTGATTAATCTAATATATATATTTTTCTTTCTTTCAGATCCATAGCTTCCACCTTGATATATTTATATTCCGATTATAAACAAGAGATGCATATATATACCTACATTATTCAATTGAAGATCATTCTCAAAATACATTGTTAATTGATGTTCCATGTTCATAGTTTAGCTTAGGTTATTAATCATTATACATATATATCCATAGGTTAGCACTTTTACTGTATAAGAATTACGAAATAGCCACTGAATTTTATTTATACTTAAAATTTAGAATAATTTATTTTAAAGTTTGTAATATTGTTTACCTCATTGTATACATGGTGATTGATATTGAGGGAGAGAAAGTCTCCCCGAATCTGCTTTTTTTTATCGCTGCATATTATTTTTATTTTCAAAACTCACTATTACGTATATCCATTATAACACCATTTTTCTACTTATTTTTATTTATCGATTCGAAAAAGTTTATATATTTTAAAAAGCTTATATCTTTAGATGCGTACCAAAATCCTTATTGCCAATTTACATATCGTGTAATGCGCTATGGTGCAAGTCTAGAATAGCGGCGCATTACAGACTCCCCTTTGTCTAAAAGAAAAATTTTGTCAATAGATAAAATTTTTCAATACTAGTTATGAAAATTTCTTATTCCACCGAATTATAATTTTCTCCATCAGAATTCTTAGATGTTTGTACTTCCTTTCGACTAATCCATTTGTCATATCACTATTACATTTGGATTTTAATTTAAAGTCATCTAATTCCATGGGTATGAAGTTAATTTACATTCATTGCTGTATACTTATGAATAACATAGTTTTGGAAAATAAACAATAATAGATCAAATTATGGAACTTCAATAAATAAATAACGATAATAACTAATTCAACTTAAAAATGGCACTTGTCCAACATAACACATCTTTAAAACTCGAGGATTATTCTTGACTAAGTTAACCAGTATCAAATACAAATTGCTGCTTCCGTATTTGAAACCAGTGTTTTGATTTATGTATTTTAGTTTTTCCTTTTCTTTGTCCCTTCTGGATGTACCAGGTTTTCTTTCTTCTTTTCTCCCTACGTCTTCCATCAGTTGCTAACTTCTTTCTACGTCTATATTTCTCAGCTACTTCAGAAGACTTTTTCCGTTTCAAGTATTTTACATTCATCATGATGAGGTTTGCTAACTTCTTTCTCTTTCTACACCTTTTCCTGGGTCCAGTTCCATTTAATTTCAGCCTTTTCCTCTGATTTTCCAGTCTAGACTCTGAAGGTTCCTTCACTCTTCCTTTCTTCAACCAATATCTACTAGTTGGGTTTTTCTTTTGCCTTTTCTTCAACTGATGTCTACTCTTATAAGACTTCCTCTTTTTCTTTCTCTTTAGTAGATGTCTGATACTGCTTAGTTTTATCATTCTTCTTTTCTTTAGTTGAATCCGATTACTACGGTTTCTCCAAATCCTCTTCTTTCTTTTGATTGATAACAGTTCATCCATTTTTCCTTGTATCCTCTCGTTTCTAGTATTTTCCCTATTTCCAGACATAGGATGCTCTATCTCTCCTTTCTGGCTCTCTTGTGTAAGTATGATTTCTATCTTCTGTAGTTCTTTGTTATCCTTACACTCATATTCCTTTCCTGACTTCTTATCATCGTATTCATTCTCTACTTCTTCCAAGACTTTAACTTCCTGATCTGCCTCATATGATTCTTTTTCTTCTTCTATTTTATTATCTTTTCCTTCTGCATTAACTACACCATTTACATCAAGCAGTTCTTTCTCTTCTTCCTCCTTAATTGTGTTTCCTGTTTCTGTCAGGTTTTCGGCACACTCCATTTCTTTTCCCTTCATTTCGACTTCCATTTGTCGAAATTTATTGTCTATTCTTTTAAACAAATTTGCTGTAAAATTCACCATTTCATTTTCAAGTTCGGCTACTTGAGAGTACCAGTAGGTGGATAACTGGCTAACAAATAAATTTTCAAATTCCTTAGATTTCTTCTTTTCTACTTTTTCTTTATCATTATTCCCTTTCTTCTCCTTGGTTCCTTTCTTTTGAACATCACAATCCTTCCTCTTGTCTTTTTCTGAATAACTATTGGTTTTCGATTTTCGTTCCTTTTTCTTTCTCTCATCCGTTGTATGGTGGTGAGTTCTTTTCTTTTCCGTTTTAACTATTTCTTCGTCAGACATAATTGTGACCTCTTCTTTTCTCTTACTTTTCTTCTCGCTATCACTCTTGTCACTGTTATGGGATTTTCTCTTTCGTTCCCTAGAATCATTTCTGGTAACTTTCTTCTCTTTCTTTTCTTCTCTATGTCTATGATTTCTATTATCCTTTTCCTTTGATTCACCTTTACTCTCACTATGATGTTTATGACGTCTTTTATCTTTCTCTTTCCTTTCTTCTTTGTTGTCACTTTTATGTTTTCTCTCCTTTTTCATGTCTTCTGTATCACTTTTACTTTTCTTCGA
The DNA here is from genome assembly GCF_964235325.1 of Thermobia domestica. Classification (NCBI taxonomy): domain Eukaryota; kingdom Metazoa; phylum Arthropoda; class Insecta; order Zygentoma; family Lepismatidae; genus Thermobia; species Thermobia domestica. The sequence continues at coordinate 173,974,727 of NC_137468.1, read as the reverse complement.
TTTCTTCTTATCCGTTACATGTTTCGTTTCATCTTTCACTATTTTCTTTTCTCTTATTTCGTTCTTTTCATCTTCTATGCGCATATGTCTTCTGTTTTCTTTATCTTTTACATTTTCTATTTTATCTTTTCCTAATTTCTTCTCTTTTTTTCTTCTTTTCATCTTCAACAACATTTTTTATTATTTTCCTTTCTTCTTCCATATTTATCTTATTCTTATTTAATATTATTGTCATTCGGAAGAGCCTTATCTTCTTCCCTCTTATCTATCTATCACCATTTATTTTTTTTACAATAAAATATTTATTTATTTATGTAATCCACAGTAGAATTTTAAAAACTTCTCGAAGTTCTTGTATCATTCTCCTTTTCACAACGTCATAATCAATCCAATCCTGAAGACTGGGATCGCCAATTTACTGTAATGCACTCCTTCCATAGTACTACACAGTGTAGGTTATATTATTTCAATTGTAGGCTCGGTTTCTGCAACAGGACATTTCCTAACAGGAACTGAGCCAAAGTTTGGCCCGGTGTCAACGGAGTCGCCACCCTCACACATAATGGTTCGGGAAATCAATCAGAATAAACAGGATCTCGACGACATGTGGAGCAAAAACCTGGGAACTTATCCGAAACACAAATAATATGGAAACAGAATATAGATTTGATATATATATTATAACTAAATTTGCAATATTACCATCGATTGAAATATCATTATCATTCTGAATTGAACATTTTAATACATACAGTATAGAATATTACAACAGGTAAGTGATTTGTTTCATTACATTGAATCTTTGATAATAGGTTGTTACTAATACATATATATTTCTTTGTTTGACTTTGTTAGATTAGGTTAACTTCTTAGTAGATTATAGTTTAGATTTCATATAAAATATTTATATGTAGATGTTCCTATGTATATAAATATATATATATTCAATGCTCTTTTTCTCATTGCAGCTTCGGCGCAAGTATATTTATATAATTTGTTCAGGAAACAATATTAAACAGCGGGAACAACATCAAACACGAGGTAAGTATTTAACCTTTAACTTTTCTTTTAATAATTAAAATACGTCGTAAACATATGCATATAATATTTGCTATATTTTATTAATCTCTCTTCTTCTCATATAAAATTATTTTCTTCTTGTCTATCTTTTCTTCTTATTATATTAAAATACATTATTATTATTATATTTTACAGGTACGCTGATTCTCCGCTGCAACCACTCCTGTTAGTTCCCAAATAATCACAAATGTCAAGCTACTCTTTGCATCGTTTCAACAGAAGCATTCGTCTGGTATTTAAAATATTAAATAAACTGGTGCGCCAGAATTCCACATTTCTACAGGACATCTACAACTGTATTACTAAATTCAAATTCGAACTATTAATCTACCATGTGATTAAGTTTCATAACATATAATAAATTTATCGCACAAGTTTGATTACTCAAAATAATGAACACGTAGTAAATACTGAAGAGTTTAACGTGAAGCTTGAGATTTTGACTATTTTAATCTATTTTACTTTAAATCATGTCATCCTAAAATAGTGGCAGATATTATAATAAGGGGAGAGAGAAGAAAATCTCTCCCGAACAAACGTACAACTATCTATTCATGATCATTTTCTCACCTTTATAAATTTCCGACATTTTCATTTTATCTTATCTCATTTATAACCAAATTATTTATTTACGATTCGAAAACATTAATTACTTTTTCTAAATTTATATCATACGGTGCGGATTGGAATCCTTATCACCACTTTATAAATATGTAATGCGCTGTGGTATAGATTTGGAATAGCGGCGCATTACAATCCACTGAGCCACGAAGAAGTATTAATCAGTTCCCACCCAAAATTAATGTGAAAATAACATAATATATATACTAGCTGTATACAATTTTGCTGGCCGATCCTACGAAGTCTTTTCTGCTTGTATACAGAGGGCGTATTTACGCGTATTTATGCATATGCATATGCGTATTTATTTTCCGTTGTATAAACTAATACTCGTTTAATACTTTTGATTCACAAGTACATTTCGCAGTGTGAGTGAAAACTGTAAATACGATTATTAGAAACCGATTATACGATTATTCATTGATATATCGTAGTATCTCACACATGGTTCTGTTTACAAACAACCAACGTGTGCTTCTATTTACCAATAACAACCACGTGTGTTCCTACTACAAACTACTACAGAGGCAGTCGACAGGAACATCACCGCTACATTGGAGTAGCTATAAAATCAAGGGGGTTATGGCAACTAGTATCAGTCTTTGGATGGTCAGATCCACTCTCAGTTTGCATGGAGCTTTAAGGGAAATCTAACCCAAAACCTTTAGCTTGCTCGGAGCTCTAGACTTCTTTTCCTGCTCACTTATTTTTTTCTGAACTTTGTGGGGATCGTTCCTTATGCTACTCGGGCCTTAAGATACTTTTTTTTTACCTTAGCGTATGCGCCTATGGCGTGGGAGTCCCGGGTTCGATTCCCGGCGAGAGCTCATGTGGTTCAGATTCCATGTTAATCAGCAGGTTCACGTCACATATAGCCTCACTGCTGAACGGTACGTTAAACTCAAACTCAACTCAACTCAACCTTGCTCTTACCCTCTTGTTAGAGGATTTTACATTATAGTGATTTTGTATCAAACTGTTTATAAGAAGGAATATCTTGTATTAAAACTTGGTAATGGAAGAAAACGATTTCCGAGTATAATTTGCTCTATCTTGGTACTGTATAAGCAGAACTTTACAATACACAGAGTGTTCATTTCTTATGTAGCCAAAATTCACTGGTGAAATCCTCACACCTAAACAATTCCTCGTTACAAAGTTTCATATAATCAATATGAACATAGTGCGAAAAATGCTTTGTTTCAAAGTTACGAGATGCCGAAACCAAGAAAATTGTAACCTCAAAGTTGCCTAGCTAGAAAACTAATGAGGGATATCGAAGGCGGTTAAAGACCTATTAGAGGAACTAGTACACTATCTATCTCAATACCTATTGTTCAAAGTTGTGTTGTATCGGAACACATGATTTTAGAGAGAGTGGTGGAAAAGCGGAACCTATACCGCAGCTCACTCTATAAAATCCGTTGCGCCTGTATTAGTTCCTCTGATAGTTGTTTAGCTGCCTTTGATATCTCTCATAGTTTGCGAGCTAGGCAGCCTCAAAGTTACATTTTTTTTATATAGATTTCGGCATCTCGTAACTTTGAAACAAAGCGTTTTTCGCCTTATGTTCATATGGATTTTTTTATTGTTTAGGTTTGAGGATTTTACCAATGGATTTGGGTTACACAATAAATAAACATCCTGTATATTGTTTTGTTTATAATAGATTTTAATTATGTGTATCAAGAATCTAATTCACCATTCAACACCAATAAAAGTAAGTTTGATAAACATAATCACAATCTGATATTTTTCTCATTTCAAAGTTTCTTTACAAAGAAATATAATAATATTTTGCAAGCTATTGATCCTTTTCCGTTGCAAAGAATACGTCATTCATTATTCTATTTATATAAAAAATCATATTCTGTAAATCTATTTTTGTGATCATAGTCACGCAGGAGTCACATATGAATTTATAAAATTTTACTGGACTTCTTTATCATTGAAGAAGTTCTGCAAGAATTTACCATCCCGTTTCGTGCTGATTCTGTGATTACGTTAACGCGAATAAAATATTGGCTTCGTTGATTGATTAAGTTACAGTTAGCGCTCAAATCGAACTTCTGAAACGCTAAATAATAATCTCATTTTCTGGGAAAGAAAATAACAGTGTGTCAGAAATTTAAACTGTAATATGTTACAAAAGGCGAGTGCTAAATATAAAATTTTAAATGAAATATTGGAATATTAGAATTATTGTATTTCAGAAAACTACTTACTGTTCCAACTAAGTAACTCTATGGCTTAAGGAACTCGAAGGTTCAATGCCGCATTCACAAAAGCTGTCCATAGACTTATCTGTCTCTAATCAACTAGATTCAGTTTCAACATTGTCTACATATATCCGAGATTCATCTTAATATTGCTCTTCTGTCTGCACCTAGACCTTCCTAATGGTATTCTGATTAGGTTTTAAGTTAAAATTTTGAAAGCGTTCTTACTTTCTTCCATTCTGGATACAAGCCTGCTTACCTGAGCCTCCTAAACTTAATGGGCCTTATGCAGAGTCGTTTTGACGTTTGATTTGTGCCATACTAAGGATTTGACTAACACGTGGTTATCATAAGTGTATTCAGAATCTCTTATTATCATGTAGTAATTGACTAAGTTAATCACATGTGACTAATTAATTTAGAGCAGAGAATACCCGGTTTAGCCACAATAAACTTACATTATGAGAATTCAAAAGCAATTAATTATCTGTCTTTCTTTCCTTTTACCTCATCAGGTGAATTAACTATGCAGCAGCTACTAAGCCGAGTCCTCTACAATAGCAGAATTGTTTCTTAAAGTAAACAGTGAAAGATGAGCAGAAAAAATTCCAGTTTTCTCAGGGATACATACAACTGATCGATAAATTATCTTTCCTTATAATTATAACATAATCTTTTTATTGTCGCTAATATTATTGACTTCTACCTATTCCCCCCGTCCCTCAGGAATGTGTATGTTAATTATAATTCGATTTCATAACTATTTATAAATTATCGTGATGTCAAACCACACAGGGAACATTTCGAATTTCCTATTTCATATATTTTCAATTTTACAGACTACATACGCACACATCTAGATTTCCGTAGTTGCCACATTCATTTTTTTTTCATTCAAGGTAGCCTATTGGGGTAATATTAGTTCATCACATCCAAATCAATTTATTAGCTGAACTCGAAGCACTCTGAATACAAAAAAAAAATCCTCCTCCTTAGTACAGAGCTAATACAACACTTACTAATCCCGTTACTAACGCTTCATTAATGAATTCTTTTTGAATATTGCCCAATGATTCTAACAATGTATGGTATAAATTATGCAGTTCTTCGTTACGAAGTTTTCAACTTTTCCTATTCCCATCCCTCTTAGGTCCGCATATTTGCTTCAGGATTGTATTTTCAAATACTTATGATATACGATCTTCCTTCAAAGTAAGCGACCATGTTTTTCAACTATACCATACGTATCGTTTTATATGTTCTAAGCTTTAAACTCTTGAATAGAATAGGCGAAGATACAAGAGTTTGGTCTCAATAAGAGCATAAATTACTTGCTTTCAGTTGACGCTTAATTTCTTCGTGGATATGATTTTGATCCATTAATGTTATAACGTTTTAGGTTATATAACAGTCCTGAGTTCGTTATATTATAATTATGAAAATATTTCAAACATAATTCACATACTAACTCTTCAAATGAACAAACGAAATCGAATTTATTTGAAGTACTGTGTTTTTCGTGTATTTTCTGCCTTTAACTTATTATTTTTATAATTAATCTTCTTTATAAACGAACTTCATACACCCACCATGGCTTCCTCTCATATTATATAAAGAATTATCCAGAAAGAACAAGCGTCTACATGTTTGACCGTGAAAAAGGAAAAACGAAATGAAATCTTTGTTTTACGCCTTAGGTTATGCCGGTTAGGCTAAAGGAAACGGTGATAATGAGAAATGAATGAAATGGTGGAATGAAGAAAGTGGGATGAAACGGGAGAACCCCGAGGAAACCCACGTACACGGTGTTTGTCCAACACAAAGTTCACATGGCGCGAGCTCGGATTGAACCAGGGACTCTATGCACCAGAGGTGAACGCTCTACCACTGAGCCACCGCAACCCCCACAGAAAAAGGAAGTGATACCATATGACGCAGACCATAGCAAATAATTAATACATGAGATACAGACAATTATCCTTAATAAAATATACATATTTCTACAAGTTATCGTTACAGTGGTGATCCTAAATGTTTGAAAGTATCCACTTTATCGAACGTATTACTTGATATTTTAACATATCCATAGTTTGCAGTATTACGATCACAGTGAATATTTAGTAGTCAATTATTTTGAAATTATAGTTATTATTCAGAGTTCTGGTTTTTGCCTTTTGATGTTTACAGACAGGCTATCAAACAAGAGAAACGAAAACAGGCTAAAAGTTTTTGAAACGATGCCGTAAGGAAGAATGAAGACAATTATCTGGGTCAAACTGGGAAGTATTAAGGAAGTATAATGAATAGCAGGGAAGAAAATAATAATATTAGTCGGAATAGAGGAAAAAACTGACTAAAGAGGAACCGTATCATGAAGAACGTGATAGAAGATTGATGGAACGTAAACGAGTGATAGGCGAATGAGTCTACAGTTAACCACAGTTAAGGGAAGGTGGTTAAATAGAAAGATTTTACGTGAAGACGAAGAGGATAACTGACGGTCAATTTTCGGCAAGTCACCTACTACTAATGACTGCGCAGAGAAAAAATAAACTTACTGTTTACCCTCGGACATTAGGTCCCTCGGCACTTCTGCGCATGACAGAAGTAGAAGAGTCCATTACTAAAAATGGGTATGTGTATGTACGGACAACATGTGTTCGTTTTCTTCTCTGCGAGCGAGAGAAAAAAGGTTGGAAGTTTAAACATAGTTGCCAGCCTACGTAAATTGGTCCCAGGTCAGCAATACATTCTGGTCAGGTGATGATGTCACGCAGTGAACAGAGCGCGCGCATTTTAAATGCACTCTAGCATTGTGTTTTAGAGGCTTCGACATTCGGTTGATCGCGCCAGCAACCCAAGGGAGAACTTTAGTTATTGTCTTTCTCTACAGTACACATACGCTAGTGCGTGTGCAGTTTACTGTATTTTTTTTAGTTCTTTTTCTTACCTGTTTCGTGGTTATGCTTGCGTGAGCGTGTGTATGTACGCGTGTCGTTTTCTTATTTTATTATGATGGAGCCAATACCGTCAACCAGTGAAGGCAAAGTATTGTGCTTATCTCCTCCTCCAAATTTTGGATTCCTCTATTTTGTGTGTTTATCTTGCACCGTAGATGCTCTACGGACAATAATAATCGGTTATCGTGCTTTGAGTGCTGTAGGCCCACTTTGATTTCATTCTCATATTATTATTTATAAAATCTAATCAGGTATAGATTTACTGCACCGGGTTGGTAACACTGCAAACAATACCTTTACCGCCAACATGAATAACCAACGCTTTCCTTCCTTTTCTATTTCTTTTACAGTCCATTCCTTTCATTAAGATAAACTCTCCTTGGCACTCTGCCAACTAGAGGTCTCAGCCGAATGGGTAAACAGTACGTAGCGTATGGAAAAATGTAGATTACAAGCATAAATCCTATAGTTTTTTGTTCTTAACGTACGACAACGTGCAATATCCTATAGTAAACGTATAACTGAAAAGGTATGTTTTATGCTTTCCGAATAAGTGTTCCATATATACTTACTTTTGTATGTAAGAAAGAACTTTATATAGGGGTAAGGATCTCACATGCAAATGGACGTATATAACATATAGTTGACATATCTAACATTCGTATGTAGTATACGGAAGACTGTTAGTTGTCAGACATTCTGAAACGGCATAATATAACATCTAATCGGTAAAAGGGCACTACGTATGTAGCATATGGATAACGTGTACTCCTTACAGATTTCCGTAGTAAACATATGGATTACGTATATTTGTACAATATACCGCTGTCGGATAACGGATTTTTCTTTTTATAGGGGCCTACACAAAACGGATTTCTGTGGTGGTACAGTAGGAGGAGTGGGTGAAAGACTCAATTTTCTTTCTCAACGAGCTTTTGCAGGACTGGTGTCTGTGCCTCTGTAGGTGGCGAACGATCTGTCGTCCCTGGATACGTCTATGCTTACTACAAATACTTTTTGATACATCGAGTGTATCAAATATTAGCTACTCCGTAGTAATCCGAAATTAAATTAAGATTGATAACACTGTTCAACAACGAAAATGTAAATTGAACAAAATCAGCTAATTCTTATTGATTTTGTGGTGCTGATAACGAATTTGAAAGTTATTTTCGAATATTAGCTCTACTTTTCGTTTTACAGGCATGTCTAATAATAACGCTTTAAAAATAAATATATTCGCTTCGTTTGGGGTAAAATGTTACACTGATCCGGCAACACTGGATAAACTATATGAACGCTTGGTTTCATTGTGTTCCTTACCTCAGTAGTGTTCTGCTATTGTTAGAAAAGACAGTTTTAGTGCAGTTATCAGCGTTCTGGGTGTGACGTTCGTGTAGTGCAGGACATAAAAATACAACTACAAGTACGCAAAAATACTGGTATTTCGAATGTATATTTTTAAATAGTTGTCGGAACTATTTCAAGTGACATTTTGAGGATTTCAATAAACAAAAATGCCGCGAAATTATGCAAACAGTGCGGATAGCCTCTGCTACGTGTGTGGGGAAGTGACATTTTCCTCACAAAAGCAGACTATAACACCACTAATAATAAAAGCCTATCAATATTACTTTGGTTGTAAAATTGGAGACCAAGATAAATCTTGGGCACCCCACATTGCGTGTAACACTTGTGCCAGCAATCTCAGAAATTGGATTAATGGGAAGGGGCGCTCAATGCCTTTTGCAGTGCCCATGATTTGGAGGGAGCCAAGCGACCACATCAGAGACTGTTATTTTTGTATGGTTCCTTCCGTCAAGAAGGGAATTTCCACGAAGAAGAAGCGGGCCTTGATCTATCCTAACATTCTTTCTACAATGCGCCCTGTTCCACATGGAGAAGGACTACCTGTTCCTGACCCACCTAAAGAATACGATCTTTTTTTCTGATGATGATCAAGAAGTTGAAGCTCCTGAATCAAGTACTTCGAAGGACCCTACGTTTGTTGTAGAAGAACCTCCATATGAACCACATAGACTTACTCAAGAGGAACTAAGTGATCTAATCAGAGACTTGGACCTCTCGAAAAGCAAAGCCGAAATTTTAGCGTCACGCTTAAAGCAATGGAATTTATTGCAGGAAAAAGTAAATATTTCAGTGTATCGGAATAGGGAGAAGATGTTCACTTCATTTTTTACTATGGAAGACACACTTGTGGCATGTACAGATGTAAATGGTCTCATGAGGGCACTTAAAATTAATTACGAACCTACGGAGTGGAGGCTCTTTATAGATTCGTCCAAGGTGAGTTTAAAGGCAGAGCTTTTACATATTGGAAATGAACTTCCTTCAATTCCTGTGGGTTACGCAGTTCATATGAAGGAATCTTATGAAAACTTGAAACGTTTACTTCAGGCCATTAAATATTACGATTTTCAGTGGCTCATTTGTGGTGACCTTAAAGTAATAGCACTGTTGCTAGGTATGCAGTTAGGGTATACAAAGTATTGTTGCTTTATATGTGAATGGGACAGTAGAGATCATGGATCTCATTACCGCAAAAGTGATTGGAGTACCAGAGAAACTCTTCAGCCGGGAGTGAAAAATGTGCAGCATGAACCACTGGTAGATCGTAACCGAATTTTGCTTCCCCCTCTACATATTAAATTAGGTCTTATGAAAAGTTTTCTTAAGAGCATGAACCAAGAGGATGAGGCCTATAAGTACCTAAGAGGACAGTTCCCTCGATTAAGTGATGCCAAAGTTAAAGAGGTGTTTTCATAGAACCACAGATTAGGCAACTATTCAAAGATCACAAGTTCGACGAAATTCTCCAAGGTGAGGAGAAAGCTGTGTGGGAAAGCTTGAAGAGTGTTTGTTCACAGTTCTTGGGAAGACACCGAGCAACAAATTACAAACAACTGGTAGCAAAATTGTTATTGTGCTACGAAAATCTTGGTTGCAATATGTCTCTGAAACTCCACTTTCTTCATTCACATCTAGACTTCTTTCCCGAAGATTGTGGAGCAGTAAGTGACGAACATGGTGAGCGTTTCCATCAAGATATTGCAGCCATGGAGAAGAGATATGAGGGAAAGTGGAGTTCTAACATATTGGCTGACTACTGTTAGACTATCAAGGGGTGCACCAGATGTAACCTACAAAAGGCAAGCCAAGCGAAGACGCTCAAAATAAACATAATCCTTTACAAGGGATCACTTGAAACTTTTGTCTACATTGCAGTGTAGTTCTTGCACAGAAAGGTATTTGTACATATTTTTCATGTTTTGATGTTAATACTGATTTTTATTACGGAATTGTTAATGTTTAACTTGACCACGGTTACTTTATTTTCTGTATCGCTGTGAAACTGGTATTTGCGCAATTTTGAAAAAGGAAGTACAAGGGTATAGAAAGCTATAGGTTAGGGTACTTCTTAACCCCCCAGCTTATCACATCACAGTGAAATAGATAAAAAAAAGTGAAATGTAGGTTTTTGCAAGGATTTTGCTTAAATGTTCTATAAATATTAATACATTTGTATATATACAGTTACTGTTGTACAAGGGCGTTATTTTCACAACCTGAGCAAAGAAAATTCTTCTATTATCATTTCCTTTCATATTATGCTTAAATGAATGTAAAAATCGTAATTTCAAAGAATTTACATACTTTCGATCAAAATTTGTTGAACAGTGTAATTAATTAAAAATTTGCGTAGTTTCTAAATGATAATATATATTATACACGGAGAAGACAAAAAATCTAAAAACACTTCATACAGGACACGTAACTTTGGCCCTCCACTCTACTATGCGTGTTGCGGTTGCCGATCGTTCTTTGTTTTCATTGTATCATGTGGACCTTCCTCTTCCATCAGCAATAACCCGTTCACCTGTGAGTGTCGTGGTGTGAAAGTGGTGCGGTAAAATGGGCGACCTGATAGACTTCCAAAGAGGCATGATCGTTGGTGCCCATCTGGTTGGAGCTTCAGTGGCTACAGTGGCGAACATTGTGGGGGTATCGAAAGGCACTGTATTGAATGTCACGAGGGCATACGCAATGCATAGGTAAACGACGTTTGCAAAGCACAACAGTGGTCGAAAGACAATCATGTCAGATAGGGACTGGAGGACATTAAAACGGATTGTATCAGCTTTAAAAAAGACCACTGCAATGAAAATTACGTCTGAACTCAATTTCGGCCTACAGAACCCGGTTTCATCGAAAACAGTGCGACGGTAAGTTCATAAAATGAAAATTCATGGCAGGACCGCTATCGCCAAACCCCTGGTTACAGCAGTAAATGCGAACAGGCGTATCCAGTGGTGCAAAACCACAAGGCGTGGACTCATGAGCAGTGGAAACACGTAATGTGGTCCGATGAATCGACCTTCACCTTGTTTCCAACAACCGGTCGTGTTTACGTTTGGAGAACACCGTCGCAGGCCTATAATACAGACTGTCTGCTCCCAACTGTAAAGCATGGGGGTGGTTCTGTTACAGTATGGGCAGCGATATCGTGGTTTTCCGCAGGTCCCATCATAGGCCTGCATGGAATGATGAATGCTAAGGCGTATGAGGCCATTGTGGGGACCAGGTTCTACCCATGGCCCAAATATTGTTCCCTGATGGTTATGGCATCTACCAACATGATTTGGCACCCTATCACGGTGCAAAAACGGTGAAATCATGGTTTGAGGAGCATGACCAGGAGCTATCACACCTCCCCTGGGTTCCACAATCACTAGATCTGAACATTATTGAGACTTTGTGGTCTGAGTTAGAAAGGCGTGTTTGGTCTCACTACCCTCCACCAGCATCCCTTAAGGAACTGGAGCATGTTTTGGAGGAACAATGGTACAAAATTCCACACACCACCATTCAGGAGCTGCATACGTCCATTCCACGTCGGATCCAAGCTGGTTTGGACGCAAAAGGAGGCCCCACACCATACTAGGTATGATTTTCACACTTTTGCTAATGTTTTAGATGTTTGTCAACCCATATATATATATAATACTATGTGGTAACATGAGATACAATATGAGAAGAGAAATTTACACATTGTTAACACTATAAAACGGGAAAAGAGTAAGTGCTCTTGACTAACCGTGAACTCCTGTAACAAATTAAATCAAAACTACTTTTTGCAATATACTTTGTTTCACAAAGTTTTTGTTTGTATTATTTTGATTGATTGTATTTAATGTTTCTTTTCAGTACAGAGGCTATATGAGACGAGCACTAGTGTTTACCGTGGAAGTCATACCAATACCACGCGCAGAGGAAGTGGCCATATTAAGTACTTGGCCTCGGAGTTTGAGTTTACTATATTATCCTAAGCTGTAGTTATTGAATTAAAGGAGTTACTGTGCTTCCTGTTGTAGCCATCTAAACCATCACATCACTCATAAAAGCAGAAATAGCAGTAGGACCATCATCCATATCATTATCATTACATTGTCGTCCTCTCTAAGCCTTCCTTTATATTGAGAAAGAGAAAGTAAGGGCATTGCAGTCAAGGACGCCGATTTCTCTGCAAATTTGGGGGGCCCATTCAGATGCAGAATGCATATATGAGGATTTTTAAGACAAGTTGCATTCAAATTATGCCAAATATTATAAATTTACAAATACAATGAGGGGAGCCACATGAACTTGGGGGACCCGGGCCCCCTGGGACCCCCAGGATCGGCGCCCTTGCTTGCCATCATCCTAAGTCTTGCTTCTTTCCGCCAGTAGAGAACAGAAGCTGATCCGTTAATATCCGAGTAACTGCATTGTTCACATTCTATAAACTACACGTGCATTAAACTCTTAGCTGTTATATAGCACAACAAAGGTGTAGTGGGTAAAAAATCCCGCTAGAAAAAAAATCTTATTTTAGAAAAAATACATTATGGCTTTCCCATGCAAACTTCTGGTTTTCCCACGGAGAACGAGGTAGGAAGCTTTGTGGCAGAAAGGACCACTGTTAGTCTTATAATTAAATGTTACGCGCAGAAGCCTCCTTCACAACCCATACCTCCAACGAAATCGCATCCAACGAGGGTGTCAACGAAACTTACAAAACCCATGCTAAGGAAGATCTGAGATCTGAGATGAGGCTTCATTTCCACAGAATGTTACGCCCGAAATATTATTGGCCTAATCAATAGTGAGTCGTGCGATCCATTACAAATTGCAGTAGGAAAGTGGCCGCAAGGCAGCGTGAATATACTAACAACACGGCATTGCAGAGCGGAAGGATAAGGTAGAAGGCTGCAAGAGCGCCACCTACCTGGTGACAGCGGAATTTTTCTGTGATAATGAAAGATGCATTCTCATCTACTTATGTATCTATTCACAAGTTCTGGCCATCCCTACAGTGGTGTTCAGAAATAAGATTAATGCAACTTGGTCGATGCAAGTAAAGTTTACCGAAAAGTTTTATCATTGCTACTGAACTTTGATACAGAGGGAAGCTCAAGGTTCCTAAGGTCAAAATTTGTCAAAACCATTGCTGCTTGTTACTAAGAACATACCCTATCCCCAGTTTAGACAGACGAAATACCAGCATTGTATGTCGACAACATCCATCGTGTGTGGCTGCACCAGGACAAAGCTTCAAGTTACACGGCAAAACCAATGCTGGGCTGTCGACGCACGGCAGCTACATCTTGTGTCCATGCTATTTCGTTCAAGAATATTCCCGTTGTTACTCTAGATGCTAATCCCATGTATTTCTGTGTTTTTGCATTTCTCAAATGGTGTCTTTTATCGCGACGGGTTCGGAAATGACCTCTGGAAAGGCTGCAAGCAGGAGTAGGATGATATACTCTTGGTATAGCTGCAACAAAGTCTGCTGCAGCGGTAAGTGCAATGTCGTTCGATGTCCTGTACCTGTGCCCATCATATCGAAGATGATCGGTAGTAGTAGGGTGGAGTAATCAGATCTAAACAATAACGTCAATTTGTTTGGATAAGAACGGATCAATCTCAGTAAAGGCAAATTTCAACTTTACAGCTTTGTAGGGAATATTGCAAACATATGAACGCATATGACAATTTCCATGAGATTATACATACATTGGTAAAGTGTGTTTTAGTACCTAAGCAACTACTTCAACCAATATGCAAACAAATTCCGCTTATCCACGAAACGAAGAGCAAAGAAATTACTACCTACCACTAGGGACAAAAATAATTTAGCAATATAGGGAAGGCTTCGAAGCTTCGAAGAAACATCTGCGGTAAATGGTTCCAATAGACACGTGACCCATTCGTTGCACAGCTACTGTTGGGAACAGAAAACTTAGTCTACTCCAATGAAAGGGGTGTAGGATACATCCTACAGAGTCTATCAATAGTTTTTTTCGCACCTATTTCATTAATATATTTGATCGTTGAATAATAGGTTAAACGCTTCCATGATTCAACAAGCTAGTCATGGAATCACGGGCAGTTTGCCTAGGTAAAATACGCCTATCGATGTGCTTCTTTGTCTGTCACCACTGTCTCTTATGGAAGACAAGTTTCTTAGTTGCTGCTTCTCCTCTCCATGTGATTTACCATGGGAGTGAGCAACAAAATGTGACACAACAGAATATCCAGCAGGAAATGTCTGTTGTAGATAATATACTAGATGTAAGTCGTATTTCCTGGTACAAAAGGAAAATACTAAAAAAATGTTATTCAGACTAATAACATTGAACTTAATATAATTTGCGTATACTTGATAACATCATTTTTTCAATATAATTTATGTATAGTTGATAATAGTATTTTTATCTCAATATAATTGACGTATATTTGATAACAGTATTTTTTATCTCAATATAATTGACGTATACTTGATAACAGTATTTTTATTTCGATATAATTGACGTATATTTGATAACAGTATTTTTTTTTATCTCAGTACAGTTGACGTATACTTGATAACAGTATTTTTTATCTCAATATAATTGACGTATACTTGATAACAGTACTTTTTATCTCAATATAATTGACGTATACTTGATAACAGTATTTTTATCTCGATATAATTGACGTATACTTGATAACAGTATTTTTTATCTCAATGTAATTGACGTATAATTGATTACAGTGTTTTCTGCCTCAATATGATTGACATATACTTGATTACTGCATTTTTCACATGAACATAAATGTTGTATACTTGATCACAGCGTTTCTCAGCTCAATATAACTAATATATAGTTGATAACAATGTTTTGACCTCAATATAATTGCCATACACTTGATTACTGTGCTTTTTACCTTCAATATAATTGACACATACGCACTTAATTACTATATTTTCTACTTCAATGTAATTGCTCTGTAATTGATTACAGTGTTTCGCACTTCAATATAATTAGCGTGTACTTAATTACAGCGTTTTTTTCTCAATATGATTGACGTATATTTGATTACATCGCTTTTACCTAAATATAATTGGCGTATACTTGATTACAATATGTCTTCATCTTAAACTAATTGTACAGAATCTGATATTGGCAAAGTTATGGATGTATGCCTTGTATAGAGTACTTTGAAAGTGTATGGAAGCGGAAAAGATATTTATCATACGCTACGCAGTTACTGTGAATACATCTGTTGTTAATTTAAAATATTATATTTTGAATAAGTTCCTCCTTCTTTCAGATTTCTTCCTTCCGTCGTTGATATCTTCGGGTAAAGTCTTCAGGCAGTAAAAGGTAAGTTGAAAATTACAAATACAATCTGAACAGTTGTTACGATAACACACAATAAAACGCACAATCTTGAGCCTTGGATAACAATAGAATTTAAGAACACGTTTACGTGTGACATACGTGTGTTTAAGGGAAACTTGTTTTAACCTTGATCTTTCACCAGAAAAGAAGACAATTTGTTATTTTTACCAAGAAGCGAACAACGTACTATTTGTAATCTACCACGGATATAGTTGAAGACCTGAAGTAAATTTCGATCTAAGTGCCATTTTCTAAAGTTTCGAGTTATTACCGGAATGATGGTCTATGGGCCAAGCCAGTTTAAGTATATGCGAACCTAAGAGCCAAACCTGAGCGTAGTAGTTCGGATCATTGCCAGTAGAATGCGTGAGGTGTATGTGTACGGCACAAATTCTCAAGGAAAAACATCATTATCTCAAAACTGTTCAAATGGCACTTAGATCTTAATTTACTTCAGGTCTTCAGTTATGTAATCCTATGAAGGTGTCTGATAACATTTATATGAGTAGTGGTGCTGCCATCTGTTCATCTTATGCTAGAACAATGCTACGTTGTTCCTTACTTTCTAGTGCAAAAATATGCTCTTCGTTACTTGGTTTTACTGCATTGTTTTCTGTGGGTTTATCAGTTTTGTATTATTCAACATAATTATCCCTAAGTTATTGTTAGCTTTTTGTTGTTATATGTAGTAAATGATTGTTCAGGTTATGTATTTCAGTTATTAGTGAGCACGTTATATACTACTGATAGACCTATAATCAATGTTCAAGAATTTCATATGATGTTATAAATGTTGAAAGATTTGTTGGTATTGAAAGCGATGGATTGAATAACATAATTTAACAATTTAGTATTGAGTCAACCCAATAATTCCAT
The DNA here is from genome assembly GCF_964235325.1 of Thermobia domestica. NCBI lineage: Eukaryota > Metazoa > Arthropoda > Insecta > Zygentoma > Lepismatidae > Thermobia > Thermobia domestica. The sequence continues at coordinate 173,958,245 of NC_137468.1, read as the reverse complement.
AATACTGTAATATACAAGCTACAAACAATATACTAATGTAACTTTACAAACACGTCCGATGGTTCAATGAATTCGTCTGTGAAATTCATGTGATCTAGATGAATTTGGGACGTTTGTAGATCTTGAATAGAGTAATCGGCAAATGAAATATTATACGCCTTTGATTTCCCAATTATTAGCCGTTAAAGTTTGTGTTCGATTCAGTCACAACCCGGCCCCCCATCCGTATAAAAACAAGGAAAAAATCTTTATTAAATATTTAAAACAGAAATGCATTTTATTGTTGTTAAAATTTACTTTCGATGCATAAAAATAAATTATGAAACCGTTGGTCTGCAAGGGCACTGATTTCTCTGTAAATTTGGAGGGACCCATTCAGATGCAGAAACCATATATGAGGATTTTAAAACAAATTGCATTCAAATTATGCCTAATATTGTAAATTTACAAATACTGTAAGGGGGCCCACATGAGCTTTGGGGAAGGGCGGGCTCGGCCTCCCAGGGATCGGCGTCCTTGTTAGTCTGCTATGTTGCAAATGTAATGTTCACTTACAATACAGATTTGGTTTAATGGCGTTGATGTCTACATTATCTTTATTAGACGCATGATTAAGGCAAGTAAATGGCGATGATAGAATCGGTGGAAGGAAACGGCAGTTCCGGGAGGAATCCCACGCACACGATGTTATCCACCATAAACTTACTTGGCCTATTATCGAACCAGGGATACCCATGCAGCAGAGATAAGCGCTTTACCACTGATCCACTGTGTCCCCAATATCTTCTTCAAGTCCAGTCAAACCCTGCTTGTTTCGAATTTCGTGTTTCTTTTCAACTTCGGTTCCACGTCAGACCAAAGTAATCTAAAAGAAAAATTAGCTCAATTGAATAATATTAAAAGGTGCCCCGAACGACTTAAGAGTCTCCATTCCGGCGAAATTAAAATACCGCTAATTTTACAGTAATTATGTGATATCTTCAAATAGGTAAAAGATAATCGAAATGTGGAACAAGAGCGCCCTAGACAATATTATTTTACATGAGAAACCGTTATCACGACTCACTTATCTGCTTTCGATTTCGAGCCATTTTGAAAATCGGCATTTATTTTCGCGTTTCCAAACAGCTGAAAACGGAAAGCCACTAGGTGACTTGTGATAACGGTAACTCACGCAAAATAATATTGTCTAGGGCGCTCTTGTTCCATATTTCGATTATCTTTTATTTATTTGAAGATATCACATAATTACTGTAAAATTAGCGGTATTTTAATTTCGCCGGGATGAAGACTCTTAAAAGTTTTGAATATACAAAATGAATATACAATCTTGTAAGTTTGGAAAGACAGTTGTTAAGGTAATACATAGATCGTATGAAGGCGGTAACTATTAAATGAGTATAGATAAACTGGAAATAACGTCAGATGTATATTTATTGTGAAAAACTATCCCAGAACGATTATGTCACATAACCCTTTCCTATTTAAAATTTTCAGCCTAAACCCAAGATGGGGGACTTCAAGATGGACATCATGATGGTGCTGCATAGCAATATAAGCAGTTCTACCTTCATTACCCCTAACTGAAATATGCTGTCACTCCCTGTAACCGCGCCACGCTTACAAAATGCGTTTCCCTCATATTGTGTATTGAAAACTTGAGGTCCCTTGCGGCATCATTTGGTATTATTCAATTTAACTATTTTTTTCTCATGAGTTCCTTTGATTTGATATTGAATCACTTTAGAGGAAGAGATTCAAAAATACTCGGAATTCGAAAAATAAGGACCACTGTTTTATACAAGGGCGGATCCAGAGGAAATTTTCTTATTTTATATGTATAAATAAAATCCATCCCAGAGTTTGGAGCCCTTAAAAGTAGCATTTTGACAACCCACCGCCCCCCTCAGAAGTCGGTCCTGGATCCGCCTTTGGTTATATATATATCTCTCTGTATATATTGAGTGTTCTAAAAATGGGGCCCACCGACAACAGAGCGTTATTCATAAAGTAAAAATAGAGTGTAAGTGATACTTAATAACATACGTTTCGGAGCCACCTTCAGCCGCTATGCGGAATCAAATTTTAAGTTTGTGGCAACGCCGGAGATTAACTTGGAACCGATAGCATTGCTCTATGAATCAAATAAGCAGTTATATCGATTGTTATGCATGTAGGTGATGCTAGTGTCAACGTATATCGAGTTTTTAATTCCCATCTGGAAAGGATTTATGTAACTATTTGATAGATTGGTAGATCTTTCCCGTGGTTCTGATATTGCCATATTGTGCAATTCGCGTCTCCAGACGATGATCCGAAAGGCATACAATTTATTTATATTTTTCACTTTGACTTGTAGAATAGTGGTCTGTAGTTCATGGATGGCATTTTTAGAACACCCCATATAATTAAATTTAGTTTTAAATATGAACAGTAGCCTATATTTAACAACAGAAAACAAACCTTTGAAATGACTAGGAAGTGGGTAAATAATTCTCACACAAATAATACGATTGAAAAAGATTACCTAGACATTCAACACTGTTAAAGAATCAATGAAGGATGATGCTTAAGAAGTTTCGTTTATCAAAAGCTTTTCTATAAATTTACTCTGTCTGGGTCCCTTGCGGTACGTCCGTTCGTTCGGGGGACAAAATTCTCAAGGACTACATCGATGGAACATCAATTTTGGCTAGGATATACAGGATCAAAAATTAGGAACCAGGTTTGTTGATGGAGATGACAGACATCAACCACTTGCGGTTCTAACATTAATCGCTATAAAGCAAAAACTATAATAACATAGATAACAGGAAGCTATTTCCTGCAATCGATTATGTGCCCAAGAATACACTTAATTTCCATCCTTAAACCTCTATTAAAACGGAACGATTCGCAACCAATAGAAATCCACTTCCGGTTACAGTATTGATCTATATAGAGCAGAAGCAATAAGAGATAGCGAAACTAGTTTTTGTAAGTCGATTTATCATTCTAAGAATAGGAACCATCTTTTTCCTTAATTCTTTCTTCAAATCGGAAGCGACAGAAATCAATCACTTTCAGTTTTAACCTTGATTAGTATCAAGTACAAACCGTAACGTACACAGTGAGACCTCGACGTATAAAAATTTGAGTTATCGAGATTTTCGAGTAATCAAGGTGGCCACAACATAAATTCCAGATAACGAGGTTTCGCGTTGCTGATTAAAAGTCACTGTATAACGTCGGCGCGTACAATAGACAAGCTTGGACTGATTTGTGGACGGAAGAAGAAACGTTATTGACCTAGAAACAAGAGGAGGGGGTGCTTTCATATCTAGACATGAGTAAATTACAATATAGAACACAAGAGCAACAATTACAGAACTGGCAACAATGACAATTACGTAAAAGCATTGACAACCCAGTCACTCTGTGCCTAATTTGGGGATGCTAATTGAGTGATACTGAGCGCCTTCCACTCACCATCTAGAATGAGTGGGAATGATCTCATATACATGTGCGAGAGGTTAACTAAACTTACCAATACCAATCGGGGATTAATTCTGGTAATAAAACATTTACTTCAATCATTCAATAACAGTTATATTTCTCTTAGATAAAATTGTGAATGTAAGTATTGTGATGTGATTACGGATAATCGGAAATTTTGCCAGTCGAGTATCGCCTATCGAGTATTGAGCTTTTGAGCCCTGAATAGGAGTAACACATACCTTATCTCTTCAGATGACGCTCGCTGATGACCTAGGTGTTGTATCTAGTATCGCCAAGTTGATACTTCTTATGAATTGTTGCTGTAGATGAGCATTGAGTATGGTTTACTCCCAAATGCTAAAGACGAATCGACGATCTCCGTAGATAGAATATTGAATTCTAAGTTGACTGTCGGTTGACTGTCAGTTGACTGTCTCGCTCTCTGTTGCTCCAACTGATCACTTTGACTGATCACTCAAAGACTGATCTTGTCTGCCAAGACTGATGTTCTCTGCCTCGAAAACTGATCCCGAAGACCTCCCGTCTCCTGGTTTTGTTCAACTTGGTCCTTCTAGAATTTTCTCCTGTCGTCTGCTGGACAGCACGTGTGACCTCCTTTCACTTGGAAGAACGAATTCTTTCCTTGTGTCAAGACTCAAAAACTGCAACTCTCGACACACTCCGATTTCCCGATTCTAAGCAATTTCCTCATATCCGTGAATGTGTGAAATGTTCACAAAAGCTTACAATCTCTTTTTCATAATTTACAGAATTTAGCCTATGTAGGAATTGACGCATTGCATGCATTGTCTTCCTGCATTGGCAGACTCTCAATGAAACATTTTATTTACATAATTTCGCTGACCATTAAATAATAACTTTTCCTCAGCTTGCATTAAACTCAACTCGTAACCATTATTCACCTTCACCTAATTATTTTCATAAAACGCGATCTTCGCAAAATAAATAAACATTGATTGATAAAATAAATTATTATACATAATCTTTTGATTTGAAAACGGATACTGCCACAGCATAGAGCTATAGCTTCAAGTTATTAATATCACCTCAAAAGAAATTCGACTTATAGAAATAAACTTTGACTGTAGAGGTTCACAGAAACAAAAGTTCGAGTTACAGAGGTTTTTAAGTATGGTCATGAAGGTTTTTAAGTATGGTTATATCGAAGAATTCGAGTTAACAAGATTCGAGTTATCAATGTCTAACTGCATATTACACCGGTTTTCTGCAATCAATTAAGTATCCCAAGAATATATTCCAGCTCTATGATAATCTCTCTACAAAAGTCGGAAGGGGTAGAAATCTAACACCACTTCTAGTTTCCATATGAATTGAGAAAATGTCACGCTATACAAACCAAACTCTTTCGCTTGGAGTACATATGATACTTCAACTTCTTTTATGAAATGGCGTTGCTTACTAGTCCCGTTACATGCCCTTATATCCAATCAATTTACTAACAAACAAACAATACGACATACAATATTATTCTTTCATAATTATTTCATTGTCAAGAGGTTAACATTATTATGGAATTTTAGCATCATTTTCCGGTTATCTAAGTAATTTGATGTTCACAGTAATTAAGTTGGAACATCTCCCTATACTGATCTTTCTTCTGTTTTTTCTTAATGTTTTCTGACGTTGTAAGTTTTTTTTATTTAATGACGGAGAATAATACAACACGATTGGTTTCCTCGGAAAATAACGTTAAATTCCTCTTCCCGTCTCCTTTTTCCTGTGCTCCCGTGGGATTTGCTTGCATTTTAATAGGAGCTTAAAGAGTGCCTCAGTACGAAAGAGAGAAGTAAATTCAGAGTTGAATATGCGGAGTGAGAGCTGTCATATACTCTTCCACTCCTTTTTTTACTTGTTTTATACTATATTCTTTTGCGTTTTCACATACGTACTTTTTAAAGCTTTTTTAAGTGTTTCCAATTCTTGGAATAAATGTATCATTACCCACAATTTTAAGTATCTACTGTACTCTCTTCGCTGTTAATCCCAACTTATTTATCTGCAGTAACTTGGAAACAGATGCTGGAATTAATGCTGTGTTGTAATTTAGCGCATACCTTTGAACTTCTCCAATTAGTTAACAGCTGGGAAAGAATTGTTTACTGTTTACTAGACGTTGCAATGGCCTCATGCTTTCAAGGACCTGAACCCATCAGCAGCCAACGGTAGCTGGTTTAAACGATAGTGCTCCGTGATCGTAGGACGGTTAGTACAGGGGCGTAACTCTAACTCCTGAGTGAGTGTCATTCTAAGAACCAATATACGAGGTAGATCGCTAAGGTTTGTTCAAACTTCAGCAGGTGATTGCTCTAAACACGGGCAACAAAAAAGTCAATATGGATACAGAGCATCTACGTGATACTGCATCATTCCGGAGATATGCAGGGTGTTCGGGAATATGCTCATTAGATTACAAGACGTCTTACATGTAGAAAAAATGTGGGTTTTCGTTCAGATTATGGTAATTTTAAACAGTTAATCTAATAACGTTATTAATAGTATGGGACCACGTCTCTGTTCCCTACGGAGAGTTGTGTGTGTCATCTATTCCGTTGCAATAAATTAAATGTTGCTCGCAGTTAGTTATTAGATTTTACATTTTCCCCGTAAGTTTTATGTTTTACATCACACGTTTTTTATTTTCCCTGTAAAACAAATTCTTCTTTTTTTGAAAAAAATATTACAAATAATAGTCCTGGGGGCACATTTCTAAACGGTTTACACCACTACAACGCAAAATTTGCGTTTTAATTTATGATGATAGTCATATCAGTTATAATTGATTTTTGAATGTTTTGTGTTGCGTTATGCTACGCGGATTTTGCGAAAGTAGATCGCACAGGGTCCTGGATATCTTTAAAATATTTACAGAGTTCTCTATCCGCCGCGATCGATGCTGGTGTAAGTTAACTCCGAGCGAGTGCTTGTTCAGTTGTATCCGAGCTCTCGAAAGTGGAAGACAGGCGATTTCATAAACCTTTGTTTGGTCTCTTGTACCAGTTGCAATATAGCGCTCACTGAAACCAAGATACAGGGTAAGATTTTTTTGTGAAACTCGGCGAGTCTGCTGCGGAAAGTTTTCCAATGGTTCAACTGGCTTTTAGAGATGGGTGCTTATCACAAAAGGAAATCTATACATGGCACAGGGCATTTTTGGAAGGTTGTTAAGAGGTCGACGACGAAGCCCGTGCTGGACGTCTGTCAACCTTCTCAAACGACGAAAATGTGGCTTGTATGAAAGAACTTTTATGCAAACAGATCGTCGAAAGAGTGTTCATTTAAAGGCCAAGATGTTAAATATTCCAAAACTTATCTTCCAGGAGACTGTGACCAAGAATTTGTACATGAGAAATGTGTGTGCGGAGCTTGTCCCAAGAATTTTGACCGACAATCAAACATCTCGGTGGAAATTTGTCCAAGACGTTTTAGAAATGTGTGAAAATGATCCACACTTTATGGACAATGTTATCTCGGGTGATTATGCAAGGATTATGCGAGTTCGATCTTGAAACAAAGAGGCATAGGGCCTATGCAGAGTCGTCCTGACTCGTGATTAGTGCCATACTAAAGAGTTCGACTAACATATGCTTCCTGCAGTAGTCTGGGCTTTAATATGGCGCTAATCATACGTCAAAACGACTTTGCATAAGGCGGAAAGTTTCCAGTGGTTCACTTCGGCATCTCCTGAAAGGACAACATTATATAACAATTGGCGACGTGAAAGCAACTTGTGAAAGGGCTTTAAACGCACTTCCTGAACCGGTCTCCCAAGTTGTATTCACAAATGGGAAATCCGGCTGGCATAAATGTATCTATGCAGGAGGACAATAGTTTGAAGAATTCTAATGTCCAGGTATTATTATTCTTATTATTATGTGAATAAGTGTTTTTTAAATACTTGTAGACTCGGTAATATTACTTTATGGACATTCCTTGTATATTCCTATTGACACTTTCGTTGCCTGTGTCTAGACAAATTGTTTACTTAAGGTTGGACAAACTTTCGCAATCCACCCCGTATATCTCTTCTTAGGGTGATGCATCACTGACTTCACTCAGGAGTTTATAAGGAATTAAAATCTCAGGGTGGTGTTATATTTATCCTAAGAATTGGCAACCTTAACAAATGGTTTTGGGACTGTAACACCTGTTCGAGAACTCATCAATGATTGTTTGTTAGTGACTATCCTTCGGCGCCCAGTCGTTTCTTTTTGTTGACATAACACTGATCCAGTATGATGGAACTTCTCAATGATAGACAAGATAATCGTGTTACTTGGAGTCACCTTGGGTCTTATGAATAAAGTAGAGCAAGGTGAGCAGGCTCCAGTATTTGTGGAGTTTACTCCTTTTGGTATGAATAAAGAGGAGCAAAGAGAGCATGCTCAGGGAGAGGTTACTCAGTGCTGGAGCATGGTCTGAAAACTATCGAGCATGCTCACATTTCATATGAATAAAAAACGAGTTCGTGCTTGCACTTCGGAGTACTGTCTCCAAAAATCTAGAGTCACCTCATTAGCTGACTCAAGCCGTGCAGTGAAGGTGTGTTATGAAAATGGCTGCATTCATGAATTTACAACGACGTAAAATATACAAGGAGCGCAGAAACACGTGGGAAGTGGACAATAAAACTCTGTATCGCTTTGATCAAGAAAACGTGAAGTGGTTTTCCTAGGTGCAACAAATGAAACTAGAGGCGGGACACTTACTAACGAACAGAGAATGCAATTTTTTTTAGATATTTGAGTGATCCAGGGTTTCAAAGTGGGGTAGGGGAGGATATAGGTGTGGATCAGAGTACGGTGTCCGTGACATTTGCAAATGTTCTAGACAAAATAATCGAAAAGGCTCCCCTGTGGATAAAGTTCCCAACAACTGTTGCTGAACAGCAGGCAGAAATGAATAAGTGGCGCCAAAAATACAATTTTCCCTTTGCCATCGGGGTCATCGATTGCACACATGTGGAAATTAAACGACCTCATGTACACGCGGAGGACCTACATAAATCGTAAAGGACGTTTCACCTTGAATGTTCAAGCCACTTGTAATTGTAACGAGGAATTCACGAGCGTTGATGCTTCCTGGCAAGGTTCGGTGCACGACTCCCGAATATGGATGAATTCAGCTGTTCGTGTGGTCATGACAGAAAACAGGTCAGGAGCCTTGCTTCTGGGCGCTTCTGGATACGCCATTTCTCCTTGGCTTATGACTCCTTTCCAAAATCCAGCTACAGAAGGAGAAAGAGAATTCAACAACTGCTTCAAAGGAGAACGAGTTATAATAGAAAGATGCTTCGTCAAGTCAAGCAGCGATTCCCTATACTGGAAAATAAAATACGATTGGCGACCAACAAAAGTGCCTTCGGTGATTCTAGCCTGTTTTGTCCTTCATAATGTGGCTAAATATCTGAAAGACGGAGAGTTTTACATTGTTGAGAGAGCGTTTGAAGACTATGACGACATGGAAGAGAATAACGAGGGCATCCCGAGCGTGAGGCAACGGGGGCAACAAAGGAGAAATGAAATTGCCAGGATGATAGTTGGTCATTAAAATGTAAGAACTTTCATGAAAAGTACAGTTTATTTACAGTAGTAGTTTGTCAAATACTTGATATAAAATATTCATGTTATACTACAGACCTAGTAATCCTTATGAATCTTATAGCATCTATGAGGTTTTATAGAAAATTCAACACAAATTTCTTGAAATAAATGTCTCTCTCTCTCTTTTTGTTTTTGTTTCATTTATGTCTGTTGACACTTCTTAAAATAAATGACAATACATGCTATTCTTTTTAAAATAATATAGCAGAAATAAGTGCAGTTGCAGACTGCTTGCTTCGTCGTCCCAGCGCGGAGTGGAGTAACCTCTATGAGCATGCTCGGCTTCTGCAAGAGTAAGCTCTCAAAACTATTGATAGTTTTTATTCATACGAAATTTTTAGAGTTTGCTCACGAACAGAGCATGCTCACCTCAAGTGAGCAGAGTCTAGGCTCCATTTTATTCATACCACCCCTTGTTAAGAAGCCTTATCACTGCAAAATCAAAATACCGCTAATTTTACAGTAATTATGTGATATCTTCAAATAGCTAAAAAGATAATCGAAATATGGAACAAGAGCGCACTAGACAATATTATTTTGCATGAGGTACCGTTATCACGAGTCACCTAGTAGCTTCCCGTTTGCAGGCATTTAAAAACACGAAAATAAATGCCGATTTTCCAAATGGTTGAAAATCAAACGCAAATAAGTTAGTCGTGATAATGGTATCTCATGTAAAATAATATTGTCTAGCGAGTTCTTGTTCCACTTTCCGATTATCTTTTATCTATTTAAAGATATCACATAATTACTGTAAAATTAGCGGTATTTTAATTTCGCTGTGATGGGTTTTCTTAAATCGTTCCACGAAGTAACTCTCTACGAATTTCACGGTCGACCTATACCGTGTGAGCGGAAATACTGCTCGACAATAAACACCCTCTCCTCTGTTGTGGGTACCATTAGCTTCGCACCAGTCTACACGACGATAGCCCTCACACAACTGAGAACTCAGATGGCGCTCAAGGCTCACACCACGTTCCACCTGCGCGCCATCCTACGTGAATTTCAGCACTATCTGTTTTGGCCCATACTCTAATACATAGTACGTTCAATAAATTACAGGATTTCCTTGAAATAATATATTTGAGGATGCTTAGGAAACATTTACTACTATGTTAGTTCTGTACATGCGTCATTACCCCCACCACACACTCACGAGACCATTCGTAGAGTCTCTGGAACGCCCTAGGAAAGTCGTCTACTGGAATGCTATTCAGCATTGCCGTCACATCTGTGTTTTCCGCGTAACCGGTCGTAGAGGATCTAGGCGCTCTAGGAAAGTCGGCCACTGAAATGCTGTTCAGAACCGCCGTCACATTCGTGTTTTTTGCGGAAGCAGTCATAGAAGATCTGGAACGCCCTAAGAAAGTCATCCTCTGAACAGCACCGCCGTCACATTCGTCGCAACGTAGACGTTCCTTCTTGAAGGCACGTTTGAGCTTAGAGAAAAGCATAAAGTCCGCTGAAGCCTAATTAGGCAAACATGGGGATCTTGAAGGAATGACACTATTCTTTTGTCCAAAAACTAGAATATAAGAAAATTAGTGTGGTCCGGTACATTTATCGTTATTCTGTATCATTCTGTTTGCTGTATTCGTGGTTTTCTTGCATTTAACACAAAACTTGATTGGAACATGTTGCTCCTTTCTGTTAACACTGATAACGACTAAAGACACACTAAGAACGACTAAAGGAACACTGACAACGAATAAAAAAAAAACAATAGCAGCTACTATAGAAACACTGACAACGAATAAAGAAACACTGACAATAACTAAGGAAACATTGACAACGAATAAAAAGCACTAGCAGCTACTATAGAAACACTGACAACGAATAAAGAAACACTGACAATAACTAAGGAAGCACTTACAGAGACTAAATAAACACTGACAACTAATAAAGAAACATTGCCAACTACTAAAGAAACACTGACAGCAACTAAGGAAACACTGACAACGACTAAAGAAACACTGATAACGGCTAAAGAAACACTGACAACGGCTAAAGAAACACTGACAACGACTACAAAAACACTGACAACGAATAAAAAATACTAGCAGCAACTATAGAAACACTGACAATGCATAAAAGTAGACATCGATTAAAGAAACACTGACAACAAATAAAGGAACACTGACAACGAATAAAGAAACACTGACAACAACTAAGGATACACTGACAACGACTAAAGAAACACTGATAACGACTAAAGAAACACTGTCAACGAATAAAGAAACACTGACATCGACTAAAGAAACACTAACAATGAGAAGTACTGAAAACGATTAAAGAAATATTGACAATAAAGAAAACTACGACAACGACTAAAGGCACAAAGAAGAATGAATGTGACAGGACTTCTGAACAGCATTTTACTAGACGCCTTTCCACGGTCGTTCTAAAACCTCTATGACCGATACCGCAAGTATGTGACGTGAGTAGTTGTGTGTGTAGAGAACTAACGTGATAATAAAGGTTAAATACATTATTTCCAGGTAGTCTTGGAACCTATTGAACGCACCGTGTACGTGTATAAAACAAAATTTCGTGATACGCAACTTTAAATATATTGTTGATTGAAATTTCGTAAGATAAAATAGTAGTAACAGATATAGTGATTTTTTTTGTAAAGGATTAGAAATCAGGGTTGGCAACATTGTGTGATATTTGGTGTGCAATACCTGGTTCCCATAATTAGAATTCTGCGTGTGTTCCATGAATGGTATTAAGAATTCTGTTTCTCTCGTTCCGTCTCTGTCGCGTAGTGCCATTTCCCCTACTCCTCTTCTTTATTTTAAGTTCCCGGTTCTTGTTTCACGGGACGTTATATATATATATATTTCAATTTTAATTACCACACACGAATTGAAGCTTGGTTTACTCATATCATGTCACTTGAGATGGCAAAGCGTTGAATTGTTTTTATCGTTTTATTTTCAAAATATTTTTTTCAGTTCTCTTTACATCAATAGCGTAAAACCAGGAAGGTCTTCTGTCTCGAATTAAAATTTGTGTGGCTTCTTGAAGTAGAGAGATCGGAAATGTCATGATCCATCCATTCTTTCCATCTATTTATTAGAACGTTATAGGAAAGTGTTCGTGGTTAATTGGGGGTGTATTTATAATATTAGTTTTTCACTAACCCACGTTTTGCAATGCAATATTAATAACACTCATCTAATCGAAATTTCAACCATAACCTGTTAGGCTTCTGAAATTTGCTTGTTGAAATATGACGTTTTATTAGTCCTAATTTTATTATATAGGGTATTCATAAAATAACACACAGGTTTTAAATCTCGTGACATCTCTGAACTATGACCTACAAAAATGAATCGCCAAATATAAAAAGAAGCTCTGATTGGCTGACTGGTTGATCAGCACCCACACTAAACCACTTGAGCTAGAGATTGGGACAGGACTTACGATTTGGACAGGACAGGACGTAGGATAGGGTCTGAGGGCGAAGTCCCCAGCTAGCCAAAGGCTATTCACCCATAAAATGAGAGAGTAACACTTAGTATGCCTTCACACTAGATCCTGTGAGCCGCTCACTTGAGCTGCAGCTGCTAGCTTTACAATGTCTAAAAAGTACGCCTTCACACACGCCCTTCGGTTCAAGTGAGCCGCGGCTCTGAGCTGCTATGAATATCACTCCACCAATAGCTGGCTAGAGTGGGCTGCTGACGGATTAGAAAATAACACGCTGTCTTATGAGAGCCCTTCACACATGGGCGGCTCACAAGATCTAGTGTGAAGACGCACTACATATATTTGATATTGAAACTTTTCTCATTTTAGTGTTACTCTGATGAAATGCACATTTTATACTATTATACAGTTTGTTAAACGAGATACAGATATTCTGAAGTAATTGAAAAATTTTCTTTTATCTTTTCTCAGTTTAGGAAACAGATTGTTACAACGATAACCCGTATTTACGTTGTTTGTTTCATTTAATATGTAGGGCAAAAGTGCATTAATGTATGCACTCGCTATACGATAGAAAAGGAAGAAAATGATAATATACTGTCATGAATAATCTTATGTTGTAGATGCTATATTGTCAGTCGATAAATATCAATGTTTACTGTACTGGATCAGAAATTTACTGAATCGTTGTAAAACAAATAACAAGTATTCTGAATTATAGTGCATTTAAATGATTGCAAATAGTGTGTAATCAATATATACTTATCGTAGGAGGAAGTTGTACAAAATGGGGACCCATATATATTTTGGTACCAAATTTCACAAAATTAAATCCCCACGTTAAGCGGGTTTGCATATCCAGGCTCCTAACTATGAAAACATTTACGCTCACTCCAACCTCAATCATTTCACGAATTCAACCTGTTTTACGTATGTTATTAGGACATAATATCGATTGTGATTTATTCTAAAAACACTTTTATACATTGCAAGAGCTGTAACGTCCAAATATTTACTGAGAACTCATAGTCGTATCGGAATAAACAAAAGCGAGTATGGAACAGTAAACTGCTTTCACAAGAGGCAAAAGAACATGTGCAAAGGCATACAAAACGGTCGAGTGGTTTGGGTCGATACATTATCAATCACATGTTTGTGTGTTCAAACCCGGTAGTAAGTTGTTTCTTTTTTAAGTGTCTTCCTATTTTCATCCGGAGGCTGAAAATATTTCTTTGAGTAACTCATTGAAAACTTCTTTTGTTTCAAATTCGATTAGAACGGAACATTGTATGAATTGCGAATCTTAAATCCATAACTGAAAATAAAAAAATAAAAAAATGAAGTATACTCACTACTCCATTATCCTCTGATTTGTAACGAAAAACTATTTATAAACAGTGGTGACTTCAGAAAATTATCCTCGGGGGGAATTCCAATATGCGGGTGGAGGGCAAACATTGGTAGTCCACATTGAGCACGATCGAATATATAGTCCTGAAGGCGGAAATTTCTTAGCTCGAAAGGGGTCTCAAATTCTCCGTCAAATCACGTCCTGAAAGTATCATTGCTTAAAAGCTTTTCGTAGCAAATATAATATTACACTTGTTTCTCGTTCTACATTTAGAATTGGTAGGTAAAATTATAACTTACAGAGGAGTATAATAAAAGCATGAAAATTACAATACCAATCATGTATAAATTATCCTGTAAGTTACCAACTTTGGGTCAGATTAAAACTCAAATATTTGTTTTCGGATTACACTTAGAAGTAAGTCCTCTCTATATAATCCTGATTGGAAAGCCATGTATAACTCTAATTAATTAATCAATATTTATACAAATATTTTTTTTATTTTACTATTTTTACTATTCAATATTATATATACTTCATTTCCAAAATTAAAATCTCGAAAATGTATATTGTACGAGTGCAGATTCGGAAATAAATGATTATTTATCATATATATTGGTCTCTATTCGAAATTCTATTTAATCGAATCCGACAAGAACACAGACAGAAACATTGAGAACAGGTGAAAAAAAGAGAGAAAAAGGTGCTGTACTCGGCGGAGACTCGAACTTAGTTCGAATGGTGCTTTATAAGCCGAACGCCTTAGACCACTCGGCTATGGTAACAACTGGTGATTATAGCAAAGGCTTCGAGTAGTAGTTCTTATTACAGAATAACGTTTTATATTGCCTAAAATTTAAACCTAATTTACTTTGATATAATATATCTATTAATTTGTTTCATGAACACGTTTTCGTTACTTTGATGAATGATGTATGTTGTTGATATAGATTCTATTACACGTTCTTTCGTAAATATTATAAAAAGTATCAGGGTTATTTATGATCTTTCATGGAAATTGACTGGCGCATGCGCAGTACACATAGTTCAATTGGAAGGCGAGGAAGGAAACGCTAACACACTGTTAGAATGTTTCCCTCACAAGCAGTAGTTCCCAACCGAGGGACGGCGGGACGCACTTCCTCCTCCTGGGGTGGTGTGAAGGGTTTACGACGTCCCTTCGTTGTGTTATATTTCTTGAATGATTATGCACAATATACAGTCACATCTTCGGCACATTTGGAAGTGATAAATCGTAGTATAAATAAATCGTCCTCCACACACAGTGATTGTTGCTTTTCCAAGATTATAAACTGGAACACTTTTTATTTCAATAGAATATAAAAGTTTCCATGGGAGGGGTTACAACCCCCTGGGTCTTTGATATGTCACCGCCTAAACTGTAACTTTCAAGTTAGAATTGAAAAATGGAGACATGTGACCTACTAAATATATTTTTAGTTCATTATACATTTTCATAAATAAAATATCCAAAATTACAATGACAGTAAATGCTAAGTAATTATTGTAAATGTTTGTACTTTCATTTTCCCTCTTTCTTCTCAACTGAGCTTGAAAAATGTAAAAATAGGAGGTTAAGAATTTCAAATATTACGTATATATTAGCGTATTACGAAATTATAATTAATAGAATCCGGCAGGATCACAAACAGAAACGTCAAGAAGAGGTAAAACCAAATTGTACTGTGGTGGGATTCGAACTACTCTTGAATGGTACCTTAGAATCTCTAGCCGAAAGCCTTAGTCCACTCGGCTAATGTCACAAGTTGAAAATATAGTAAGTGTGTTTCGTGTTCAATCTTTTGTTACAGTATGAAATTTATTTTGTATTCTCTGAAGTTTAAGCCTATTTTGGCCTGATGTAATAGTCTGTTGAAATTGTTTTATGTTTACGGTATTCTTTACTTTGACGAATGATGTTGTTAATATAGGTTCTATTACGTATTCGTTCATAAATATTACAACAATTGTCAAGATTATTTATGATCTTTCATGAAAACTGACTGGTGCATGCGCAGTAGAAACAGAAAGATGCACTTTACCGACATTTGTCATACACGCCAGAACGCAAATTTCTAACAGGTTCTGAAAATGCCTCGCTCTAAAGGTTGTGGAGAACTGTCTGTTGCTCTGAGAGGAGAAATCATAGGCCGAGCAAAAATGGGACAAACTGTGCCTCAGATTGCTAGAGATCTGGAATGTGACAAGAAAACGGTCAAGAAATGAGTTCAGCGACATGAAGAAGGTGGTGAATGGTTCAGGTCTCGGTCAAGAAGTGGAAGGCCAAAAGTGACAACTGCAGCTCAAGATCAAGCTTTAGTTACAGAAGTAATGAACAGACCTCTACGCCACACGTCAATCCTCTTGGACAAAGCCAGAGAATATAATTGTTCTCACGAAACAATAAGAAGAAGATTATTGGGGGCTGGTCTACACTGTTCAAGACCCGCTAGGAAGACTCTCCTGACTGAAACTCACAAGGCCAGACGAATGGAATAGGCACAGAATAACATAACCCAACCTCAGTCATATTGGGACTTAGTCATCTGGACCGACGAGAAGGTTTTCAAGTCTAACCAACAAGGCAGAGTTATATTGTATAGACCGCGCGGAACCAGGTATGCTGAACAAAATATTTGGTCTAGGAATTAATTCGTGCGGGTGGACAAGAGATGGCGCAACGAACGGAGCGTCCCACAGTTCCGTGTATCCACACATGTGTTGCAAACCCCTGTCATCGCGTATCGTTCGTAGTATAGGGCAGTGGATTAAAGCGTCAACAACACCAGTTTGTAGTTAAGTGAACATGGCGCAATTTGTGCCTGATAAAGTGTTTTTGCGGGGTGTCCTGCTGCATTACTTTAACATGCAGAAAAGTGCGACTGAAAGTCATCGTATTTTGTTGGAAGTGTATGGTGACCATGCTCTAGCTGAGCGAACGTGTCAGAAGTGGTTTGCACGGTTTAGAAGTGGTGATTTCGGCTTGGCAGACCAAGAGCGAGCTGGACAGCCCAAAAAATTTCAAGACGAAGAATTGACAGCATTGCTCGAGCAGGATTCGTGTCAAACGCAGGAACAACTTGCAGCAGCATTAGGCGTTGATCAAACAACAGTCTCCAAACGCTTGAAAGCCATGGGAATGATTCAAAAGATGTCACATTGGGTTCCACATGAATTGAAAGACAGAGACGTTGAAAGACGAAAAACCATTTGCGAATTGCTGCTTCAACGACAGAGCAGAAAGGGGTTTCTGCATCGAATTATTACGGGTGATGAGAAGTGGATCCATTACGAGAACCCTAAACGAAAAAAGGCCTGGGTGAAACCAGGTGAACCAGGTCCATCACAACCAAAACGAGATATTCACTGTGCAAAGGTTATGCTGTGCATATGGTGGGATATGAAAGGTGTGGTGTACTATGAGCTGCTGCAACCGGGTGAAACAATGAATGGAGAACGTTATCGACGACAATTAATGCGTTTGAAGCAAGCTCTGGCCAGAACACGATCAGAATGGGAGAACAGACATGATAAACTTATTGTTCAACATGATAACGCTCGCCCACATGTCGCAAAACCGGTCAAAACCTATTTAGAAAATGTCGGATGGGAAGTTTTACCCCACCCGCCGTATTCACCAGACGTTGCTCCTTCGGACTACTACTTGTTCGATTGCATGAACAACGATTTGATTGGACAGCGGTTTACTTCTTCAGAAGATATCGAAACATGGGTCTCTGACTGGATCGCTTCCAAGGATGAGGACTTCTTTCGCTACGGAATCCGTACATTGCCTGACAGATGGGCGAAAGTGGTGGCTAGCGATGGACAATATTTTTCTTAAGGTATTTATGTATTTTGTGTTTGTACTACAGCTTCAATGTGTGCGTACCAACCGCACGAATTAATTCCTAGACCAAATATTATCAGAACTTCTTGTTCAGGACGAATATCAGCACACTTTTGGGGATACATGACGGCTGCTGGTCCTGGAGATTTGGTTGCGGTGCCTGAGAGAATGAACAGCAGTGTTTACATTAATATCCTCGAAAATACGTTGTTACCGTCCTTAGAAAGAAACTTCCCCGAACAGGAAGAATATATATTTATGCATGACAACAGTGCTGTTCACACTTCCCGGCAAACACGAGAGTGGCTAAGTGAACATCCAGAGTTAATTTGTATTGAGTGGCCCCCTCTATCCCCAGATTTGAACCCAATTGAACATCTCTGGGCCTACATGGTGCAAGAATGGGAAGAGAGACGTGAAGACAGAGACCAAACGTTTCTTCAAAATCATGTTATGGAACTGTGGCAACATTTTCGTGACACACCGTCGTATTGCTCGAGACTTGTATCTAGTATCCCCTCCAGACTTCAAGAAGTTATTGACTCTGGAGGTGATTACACGAAGTACTAGTGTGTTATTTTTTGTGTAAACATTTATTTAAGTTTCATTTATTTATTATATTTTTTCAAGAGCAATACTTTCGTTCTTCATTCTTTTCCTTTGCTTGTTTACTTATTAGTTCGTTAAAACGTTAAGGAAGAGTAGTATATCTTCAAAAAGTATTTGTGAATTTACTTTGAACGTTTCTAAGAATATATTTACTTTTTTTTCTTACTCTATATCATGCCCAATATTACTTTCATTTCAGTTAATTAATAACTTTATTTTACATCTCGGATAAAAGTATTATTGCCTTTTTAACGATGTTTGTCCTTTTGATTGTGTAATTTCTAGTTTCATTGAATTATCTCAATTCGAATGAATAAATCACATTTTGTTTATTGTCCCTTCCTTAGCTAGGTTCGAATTCGAGAACAATGTGGTGTAATTTACGTTCTTTATTCTTCATATTGTGCAGTAATGACAATTATTTTTCATGAGTCCAGTTGATCAGTGAGAACTTGTACAAACAATAACCTGGTGATTCTTTACGCAATGACAAGAGTAAAATTCATTTTCGCTGTTCTTTATACTTCACAGCGATGAAACATTATAACAGTGTGTTAGCGTTTCCTTCCTCGCCTTCCAATTGAACTGTCTGTGTACTGCGCATGCGCTAGTCAATTTCCATGAAAGATCATAAATAACCCTGATACTTTTTATAATATTTACGAAAGAGCGTGTAATAGAATCTATATCAACAACATACATAATTCATCAAAGTAACGAAAACGTGTTCATGAAACAAATTAATAGATATATTATATCAAAGTAAATTAGGTTTAAATTTTAGGCAATAGAAAACGTTATTCTGTAATAGAAATTACTACTCGAAGCCTTTGCTACAATCACTAGTTGTTACCATAGCCGAGTGGTCTAAGGCGTTCGGCTTATAAAGCACCATTCGAACTAAGTTCGAGTCTCCGCCGGGTATAGCACCTTTTTCTCTCTTTTTTTCACCTGTTCTCAATGTTTCTGTCTGTGTTCTTGTTGGATTCGATTAAATAGAATTTCGAATAGAGACCAATATATATGATAAATAATCATTTATTTCCGAATCTGCACTCGTACAATATACATTTTCGAGATTTTGATTTTGGAAATGAAGTATATATAATATTGAATAGTAAAAATAGTAAAATAAAAAAAATATTTGTATAAATATTGATTAATTAATTAGAGTTATACATGGCTTTCCAATCAGGATTATATAGAGAGGACTTACTTCTAAGTGTAATCCGAAAACAAATATTTGAGTTTTAATCTGACCCAAAGTTGGTAACTTACAGGATAATTTATACATGATTGGTATTGTAATTTTTATGCTTTTATTATAATCCTCTGTAAGTTATGATTTTACCTACCAATTCTAAATGTAGAACGAGAAACAAGTGTAATATTATATTTGCTACGAAAAGCTTTTAAGCAATGATACTTTCAGGACGTGATTTGACGGAGAATTTGAGACCCCTTTCGAGCTAAGAAATTTCCGCCTTCAGGACCATATATTCGATCGTGCTCAATGTGGACTACCAATGTTTGCCCTCCACCCGCATATTGGAATTCCCCCCGAGGATAATTTTCTGAAGTCACCACTGTTTATAAATAGTTTTTCGTTACAAATCAGAGGATAATGGAGTAGTGAGTATACTTCATTTTTTTATTTTTTTTATTTTTAGCTATGGATTTAAGATTCGCAATTCATACAATGTTCCGTTCTAATCGAATTTGAAACAAAAGAAGTTTTCAATGAGTTACTCAAAGAAATATTTTCAGCCTCCGGATGAAAATAGGAAGACACTTAAAAAAGAAACAACTTACTACCGGGTTTGAACACACAAACATGTGATTGATAGTGTATCGACCCAAACCACTCGACCGTTTTGTATGCCTTTGCACATGTTCTTTTGCCTCTTGTGAAAGCAGTTTACTGTTCCATACTCGCTTTTGTTTATTCCGATACGACTATGAGTTCTCAGTAAATATTTGGACGTTACAGCTCTTGCAATGTATAAAAGTGTTTTTAGAATAAATCACAATCGATATTATGTCCTAAAAACATACGTAAAACAGGTTGAATTCGTGAAATGATTGAGGTTGGAGTGAGCGTAAATGTTTTCATAGTTAGGAGCCTGGATATGCAAACCCGCTTAACGTGGGGATTTAATTTTGTGAAATTTGGTACATAAAACCAAAACTATCAATGATAAAATCGTTAGATATAAATCAAAATCTTCAGTGGAATGTTGGTTACCATAAAACAAGTCCTTTCGTATCAGAGGAAATTTTATTTTAACAAAAAATAAGGGAAACTAAAAAAGAGCAAAAGTCCCCGTTTTATACTACTAGTCGGGTAAAACGGGGTTTTCTTTAAACACTTACCAAAATACCTTCAAAACATACAAATATCATGCTTAAAACATTTTAAATCTTGTTTGCAACTTCTTTATATCTTATACACATATTTTGTTTACAAATATCTTGTTTATAATTATTCAAAAAAGAAATAAAAATGAGTTTTTCGTACTAAATAATCAAAACTAATTAGAAATAAAATACTTTTGTGTAATAAGCAACATTTTAAACATTAGGTGCTGCAAAAGTCACAACTAAAGGTATCATCTTCTTCGTCCGTGTTAGAGCAGGCATCGTGTGCCTATCCATTGCAACAAGAACACCTAATTCATCCTCCTTTTTTTTTCGAATGACTATAGATTTCGTTGCAAAAAATACTAATTTAGCTTCGTATGGTGAGGAACTAAAAACAATCACCTTACCTCTTCTTTTATCATTTTTATTTTTCTTAATCCTGCTCTTTAGGTAGAGGCATGAGAAACTTTGTCGAAATGCGAAAACCTCAAAAATTTTCCGCCGGATCTCAATTGAAGGGTTGGATGCAAGAACCAGGTAGAACCATTTTTTGTAGCGAAGATTTTCACCTGTTCCTGTAAGAAACAATCACTCTGCATTGTGTGCAAAACTCATGTGGATCCGATGATTATATTCAGTGTTATAATGCAAAGGAGGTATCTATACACAAAGTTCATCTTGAAGTTAGAGCAAGAAACAGGTAGCTGCGGAAAAAAAAATCTAAAAGTGGACGTACCTGATTCTTGCATCCAACCCTTCAATAAATCCCAGATGTTGAAGGTTGAGAGGATTCAACATTTCACATCGGAGAAGTGGCAGCCGCAGATGCAGAGTGTTGAGATGATTCAGCAGCTGGTGGCAGGACTGAAGTTGGTACAGATGTTCATGGCTGAGAAACCTCAGCAGCAGATGTCAGAGAAGTTGTAGCTACAGATATTGAGTGCTGAGATGGCTGAGCAGCTGGCGGTGGGATGCAAGCTGGCAAGCTAAGCAGTAGTTGTCGATCCGTATGATCTTTTGGTCGTCTCAGATGGAGGGAATAAGTGATCAGCGAATACATCTATGTTTAAAAGACATATTTCAGTTTTCCTAAAGCCATTTACTGCCGTTTGCACTAAAGCTGCATTTACAAAAACTGCATTGAAGAAATTTGCCACTTAATAAATTGTTACTATCCGGCCAGGATGGTTTATCAACCATTTCCTTATTTCTTCAGAATACTTAGAGGTGCTATGAAACTTATATCCAGAGGTTGCAACCTGTGGATTGTGTGTGGTGGAAAGCAGAGCAAAATTACTTTCCTTTTCTTTGCTAGATTGATCAGTTCTAAGCTCTTGACATGTGAATTGTGACCATCTAATTGAAGTAGAACAGGTTTCTCAGAAGCAGGATGTGCGAATTCTTAAAAAAATCTTAAACCACACCAAAAAGAACTTTTCTTATTTATCCAGCCACTCTCGTGATACACAGCAAATGAACCCAGGTACATCATCCATTAGCATAGGATTTTCCCTTTTCCTGTGGAAAACAAGCATGGCGGGTATAAAATTACCAGCCACATTCATACATATTTCTCCAGTCACTAAAACCCCTCTTTCAGATTATGTCAAAGCACTTACTTGTTTCTTCCCACGAAGAGCAAGCATTTAGATGGTTTTTGGGTACTATCATGATGCCTGTTTCGTCAACATTATAAACATCATTTGGAGAGAAATGATGTTGTTCATCAAGAGATTCCAATAGATTCCTCTTTGAAGGGCTTTCTCTCGTGCCTTCTATCTTTTTCTTTCTACTTGAGTCTGAGGGACGTTGAATGTTGCAGAAGCTCTTTGGTAACCCATTTCACCTTACAGAACAGCTTGTACTGTTCCAGCCATGTTTGCTTCAGAGCAATTTTGTTTGCCAAATTTCCTCTGATACCGCCCTATCTTGGAATCTACAACGACGAGACAAGAAACAAACGCTGACATCAGCCATTGGTCATACACATTTATGTACAAATACAGATCAATTTTAAAACAGAAGTACTTGTCTCCATTCTATATTTCATTTTTGTAGATCTGTTTTAATGGCATATACCGTAGCACAGCCCTTACTATATGATTTATAGTATATACCATATCTGATTTTTACGGTATATACGAATATACCATGTGGTAACCAAAGAAATATGTGTGTTATAATGCATGAATATAAGAAAGCAATAGGTTTAGGCTTGGGTAGGGTTGTTGTCATAAGCTAAAACTATAGAATCAGGTACATACAACAAAAAGACATTAATTAAGAAAGACATTTTATGTATTTATGTTCCATTTTTATACGTTGTTAATTTTAACTGGATTGCTTCCTTAGCATCGCCTCAACTCTGGTCTATAATGTGCTGCGATCTTGACCTCGAGTGGACTGTAATACGCGTACTATAAATAAATTATAATGATGCTACATGTCGTCTAAAATGGGAACGTCCCCTATTTGCACTACCTTCTAAGTCCCCGTTTTAGCAGAATGTGACATACATGGAAGAACATGGCTTCCCTATGCTCATGGGTTAGATAATCCAATAAGTGAAACATGAAACAATGGCATGAATCTAATGAATACATTATAATCTGTTTCACACAACCTGATAGGAAAAAGAAGAAGGTTTTCCCCCCACCACGCTCAAGTACAGGTGAATGTTGGTGTTCCGCCTTCCACTCGGGGTTGATAGCCAAAAGGAACAGCAGTGCTTTCTCAACATCAGGTGCGAGCGAATTGACGTACGAATTTAGAGTTTACACAATTCTGTTTATTAGAAAAGCTTCCCTCCCTGTGAAGGTTAACAACTTGGTTTCCCCTTCTGCAGTGGTAAGTAGTGGGAGGTAGGGGAGTTTACTATCATGTTGCCTGAAACAGACTTTAGTGTACTTAGCAAATTTATTTCTACTTGTAATCAGGCTGTGAGTGAAATAGTAGGCAGGCGACACATCGAAAAACATTTCGCAAAAAAATTCAAAACAATACACATCCACAGTAAATGTACAGCGATGTTTATACTTCTGCTCAAAATGGTTTAATTGTGGGCGTGAACAATAATACATAGCCTTGCCGCAGTAAGCAGCCCCAATCATGTAGAAACAGCATGTCCCCGTTTGAACCGCCGTCCCCGTTTTATACAACTCTCCCCTAGTAAGTAGCTGCCTAGTTATACTACAAAAGTAACACCGAACTGAGTATAACATTCGTTGTACTGTAGAATGAATTCTTCCCAGTCTTGATCGATTCATAGGATGAATCTACATTGTTGTATATCTTCTTTTCCTTTTTTCTTGCAATTTATCGCCAAGATAAGATTGCCGCTTTTTCTGGCTCTAGCATGGCAGCCATTTTGATATCGATCTTTTGGGGCGCTCAGAAGTATTCAATGCCTTCACACTACAGGTTCACATGAGCGGCTCACAAGATCTAGTGTGAAGGCGCAGTTAGAGTTTTCCTCTGCATATACTCGGGTATCTTTTGCGACGGGACACACCTTCAAGCGATAGCAGAGCTGTTTCCGATGTTTTAATGTGCATAACTCGAGTAATTGAAGGGATAGCTGCTTTAATCGTGCGCCGCAAATCGATAGGTCTATAGATAGCGGAGTCACATACGCAATATCCTTTACACACTACTCATACAGGAAACAGAACATATACTTACAGATCAAGCAACGTCGGAGACCACGCCAAAGAAGGTTTGTCACTCAGCTCATGGCGGCCAATCCAACAGTTGGAAACTATATCATTCAACCAATTCCATACACAGTTATGCCAGTGAAGGGGAGCACTATCGTATTTTCAAATTAAGTTCTCTAGTGCATATTACAGTTGAAAAATGCTGCAACGTTTGCAGTAGATCTAGATAACAAAATCGAATTGCGCGTACTTCACTAGGCCCTTAACTCTGCCGTTTGGATATGGCATAGTTTACTGTTCCTGTTGTATCTATCTATTAAAATGCTACAATAGCAATTAAAAGCTCCTGAGCTCCAACCAATAACTTTGGCTTTCAAATCTTTCATTTACGGTTGTGTGTGATTTCACGTTTAACAGAGACAAACATTTTGAGTATTTGTAGTTTAAATAGTCTAAATTAGTTAACTATATCTTTTTCATAAAGTTTATGATATAAAATTATTGTTCAAAGCCTTTGTATTTTAATAAGCCTTCTCTAAAATTTTTGGGAATGAGTACTACTGTGGATAGAGCTGCATATGAGACGAGCTGAGACAAGGAATAAGGTTTTCTTGTCTCGTTTTGTAATATTTGAGAAACGTCTCAGTGCCGAATCTCAGAAACGTTTTATTGTCTTGTTTTCGGAAATTTATGTACAGAATTTATGACTTCAGTTTTTCCCTTCATTTCATCTCAAAGTTATTAGAATCCTTCCCGTGACAAGAGATGAACGATAGGTGTGACATAAGTACAATCAAACCGTATTTATTATTGGAGTATATTGTCTAATGACTTGCTTACGTGTAATCGTTCATAGATCGTCTTTATTAGGTTCATAGGCCACTTTATCAATTTATAGTTTTTTTTAAATACATTGAATTACGTAACATTAAAACTATTTGAGATGTGAGAGCTGAGTAAACCAGTGTTCCCAGTGAGACTCGAGAAATTTCTCATTTCGTCTCCGTCTTGAAAAGGAGACGAGACGTTTCTCGTCTCGTTTCAAACGTGAAAATGTATTCATCTCGATTTTGAGACGAGCTCGTTCTCATCTAGTAGACAGCACATGGTTATTACCATTGTGGTTCCTTCTGTTTTCACTGTTTTTTCGTTACTTTTTTGTTCCAAGTAGTTCATGTTGGACTTTGCTTTCAATTAGAGATAGCAATTTGTTTTCCGCTAACCTTTTTCTTGTGTAGACATTCAGTTGTCATCATAAATGCAAGGTGTCATCAAAAAAATACGGTAAACGTAGTTACACAGTGCCATTTAACGATGTTATATCCATTTCAAGTAGTGAGCAGTGCTCGTAGATTTCCGTACGAAAATTTCCCTTGACTGGTACAAAGATTTTCCCTTTTCTTATCAAATTTTCCCTAGTTTGTTAAGTGTCCAATTTCTATGACAGAAGTTATGTGATAAGATTAATTTAACTATGTTAAAGGAAATGCCAACAATATTTAATTTATTAATTTGCTTTTTGCTTCTATTTTTTTTTTTTTTTTTACATTTTCATTCACGTTTTTAAAAATACACACGAATACAATCAGCCAGCAATAGGTGCAATAAAACACGCACACAAACTATTCTTACTGTGTTGGTTTATTTCTGAAGAACAAAAAAAAATGTAAGCATTCATATTGGTCAGTCAGTAAGAGCGAAATTTCCCTGAATTTTTCATATTTTTTCGAAAAATTCCCTTTTTGTTTAATTTGCCTACGAAATTTCCCTAGATTAGGGAAATTTCCCTGAAACTACGAACACTGCTAGTAAGCCTGATAGCATAGATGTCTGGTACGGTCAGTGTCGAGTTTGAACGAGTTGTGGCACGTTAGTTGGCTTCAAGAGGCAGAAGAGTGAGGACATGTTAAGAGTGTCTGTCGCGCGCCACCATTTGGGTTTGTTCTAAGCTGCAAGAAAAGAAGTGCCAAAGAAGCTCGTGAAATGTAAAAATAGTGTATGGCAATCATGCAGATTGTTTACAAGCAATATCAGTGCTTTAAAAGCGGCAAGAAGTCGGTTGAAAACGAGCGAGACGTCCTTGGACGTCAAAAACATATCAAAAGTGCAAAAAGAGGCACAAAAGATTTGTTCAAACGTGTGAATGGCTATTCGGGAGCTTTCGGAACAACTAAACATCTCGTATGGTTCCGTGAAAAGCATTTTAATCGCCAATTAAGTGGGCAAACGTTTTCCTTCTTCACCACGAAAACGCGCTTATCACATCTTCCTTTTGATGCGCGAATTTTTATCCGAAAACATATTTCTGTCTATCCAGATTCGCTGTGCTCTCCAGATATAATACCGTGCGACTTTTGGTTCTTCCCAAAAATTTTAAACCGTACTTAAAGAAGGGCATTTTAACAACGTTCGTGACATTGAAAGAGCAATGTTGGTTTGTGTTAATATGAAGAGAGGTAAATTTGAAAAGTTTGTCTTTGATAATTTTCTCGCAGACGATGGATATATTTGAGATAACAAAAAACGGACCTATAGGATGACACATAATCTTTCTGTCTGGATTTATAGATGAAGCAGATGTGAGCTGTTTTTCAAGAGAAGGGAAAATAGCCTTCTATAAAACATTTTTTTTAAATTATTGAAAGCAGAAAAGAAATCATAGATGCTGTGTTACGCAAAAAGATCGAACATATATTGTCAGGGCTTGAGGCTCTTTCAAATGGGAGAGACAATAAGATTATCTTAACATATGGAGGAAGGTAGATATATGAGTCAGTGAGTAAACAGACCGAACAGGACGGAAAGCGTATGATGCATTTGCATTTAAGGTATGAGAAAGTATATAGTACTAACCGCTTCAACTACCATCATTCCTAGTCATTCCTAAATGTAAGTTTCGCGTTATTCCCTTTACTGTCTTTACAGAATTTTGTTATAAATCCACGATGTGCCCCTATAAAATTAATACATTCAAAAGTAACTCATCTACTTTTATAGTGATGTTTAGTATTAAGAATGTTTGTCCTCTTTGTTGCTGTTTTAGTGTGTATATTGCAATATTTTGCACATAGCTCTGTTTATAAACAATTGACACATGTTTGTATTTATAAATAGTACAAGGTGTGTTTTATTACAGTACAGGAGCAAACTACAACAGCGGTAGGAACACCAGTAGTTATGTAATAAACAAAACACCAGCGCCTGTGCTACACTAAAGCAGCTATAAAATCAAAACAATTTTAATATTTGATATTAGTTTTTAACTGGTTCAACTTTACTTTCGCAGCTTGCTTTTAGAAGTGCTTAACTCAAGCTTTTTAGCTTGCCTAGAGCCTTAAGGCTTCTTAATGTACCCCACTTTGCTTTCCTAGAGCATTGTGGTATTTTTAACCTTAGCCACCCAGCTTGCTTGGAGCTTTGTAGCTTTTTTTTAAAAAACTACGTTTTGCTTGTGTGTGAAACGTTATAAATTTTAAATTCACCCCACTTAGTTTGCGTAAAGCTCTGTGAGGACCTTTTTCTAGGCTTTCTGGACCTTAAGACGCCTATTTATCTTAGTTATTAAAATACTTTTATACTTTATTTTAGTGATATTATATTATATTGTTCACAACAAAAGAATTGTAATAAAATTGGTAGTGAGTAAGAAAAAAAAAGAATTTCCGTGTGTAATTACTCTGCCTTCTATATGCTTAGCACAACATATATATATATATATATATATATATATATATATATATATATATATATATATATATATATGATTGTATTGAAGAGATACAGATAAGCCTGGGATCTGTTATATATATGATTGTATTGAAGAGAGAGCGAGAGACCTTTTTCTACAAAGGTTTCATCCCGTGAGAGGGAGAAAAAGAGAACTTCTTCAACACAAAGATGCGCCGCTGCTCATAGTGTAACGGGGTACCATTATCCTGGTGACATGATACCGACAGTTGCGTGACTCCAATTTGTGCTGAAGAGAATTCCTGTACAAAGGATCCCATATGTCAGTAGCAGATGAGATGAGAGATAACCAATATTAACGTGATATTAACAATTATCTTGTTTAATTACATACAATGCATTTTTTTTCTCTTTTTGATTCTTGCAATAGCTCAAATCTTTTTTTTACTCGGGTCTTATTTTTTTTGTTCTGCATCCTAAAAGAACTTTGATTTTCATACGGTTGATAAGCAAATGCAGTAAGTTCAATGAAATGGATTTTTTAATTAAATTTCGAATCTATCGTATTCGATACAGAGCGACATATATCGAACATGTGACTCCTTTTGATCTTTCTATTTGGGAATGTTTCTATCACAAACGTTCGATCTAGTTATCAACCAAGTATGGTTGACTTCGGGAAATGTTGTATCGTATCGTAGTTCTGCTAGTATTATTACATAAATGATTTAATGTTGGCAGAATTTCGTGGACACAGAAATATTTACTAAAAACGATACTTTTTAAAAGCATGTTGTTGTTAGAATTAAGAAGTGTACATTTTCATATTTTACTTGATTTTATCATCGAGCATAACAAGTAATTTAATTTTCGGGATACAGAAATATTCCTTTGTTGTAAATCAAACACAATGCATTTGCACAACTCTATAACACATCTACAAAATGTTGTCACATTTGGAATGCTAATAGACAAGATACAAGGGCTGTTTCTTAAGTTTCTAAAATTTTGTACTAATAACAGAATACTGGACTATGAATAACAATTATTGGCACTCACTCAAAGTTGGTCAGAATAATTCAACCGCTTTCAAAGTACGAACGCATTTCTAAGATTTTTCCCTATGACAGGCGCTGTGAAATCTCGAAAATCCATTGGTTTGTTTTTATGGAAGTTCTAAACTCTCCAAAAGTTGTAAGACTTTAGGATTCTGAAACATCCGCTGAGTTGATTGCTTCCAAATCGGTAGAACGAGTATAGAAGATGACCTGCATAATGGAAAACCTAACACTGCGACAAATGACGTAAACTTTACCGTTGTAGAGAGATTATTAGTGAAAGACAGACGAGTAACTATTCGTGATAGTAGTCCAAGTGTAGACGTTGGTACCGGCGCACGGCAAGTTTGTGAGATAGTGCACCATTATTTTGGCGTGAACACGGCTTTAACTCGTTGAATACTTTGACTGTTGGGGCCAGAACAATAGCTGACCAGAATGAAAACTTGTGAACTTCACGACTTTCTGCAAATTTACGGTGACTAAGTGTAGCGTAGGTTAATAACAACAGACAAAACTTTGATCTCATTCTGTAACCTGGTAAATGATGAATTTAATGAGTGACCAGAAGTGCAGTTTTTCCTGCGGATGAAACACTGATTACTGATTTTTCTAAATCGACTTTTTAAAAATGGTTCTCACTTCTATCCGTTTATGTACATTAGGAGGGATTAGGAATTAGATTTTTGGGCTTTCGGCATCTATGGCCATGTTCGTTACATATGTGAGGGGTGACGTCCGTCAGCGATCACACTATCCCAGGTAAAGGAAAGGAAGAATGATTGGGTAAAGAAAGTAGCGGCCTGGGACCTGTAGGTTAGCTCACTCAGGATGGCTGGCTTGAAAAAGCTTTTACACATTTTCGACCGAATGTCCGCACCGTGAATCGAACCCGGGACCGCTCTCACGGTTTATATATATATGTTGTGGGCATGTTCATACATAACTTCACCGTAGGTGTATAATTATTATTTCTTTTTGAGTAAAAGAGTATACCTTCGCTGTGCTCCCATATAAATTTCTTTAGGATCGTAATCTTCCATTCTAAAGAAATCTTTGGTGATGGTAATCTTCAGAGCTAGTCTATGAAACGGATGCTGGATTAATTACGACAAAGTTATATGCTTGTAGACAACCTTACTCTCTTTAGTGTGATTGTGGTTGCATAACAGGGCAGGGGTTGTACTACAACATTTCGGAATTCTTTCATAATACATTTCACTATCTGTGTTGTCTCTGAACGTTTTACACAAATGACAGTTGAATGAGGTCAATTAAGATTGTTTTGAAAAATGTTTTATAATTATTGGGATTGTGATGAAATTATCTTAGTGAATTATCTACAAAGGGAAGCACAATTAATGCGAAGTATTAACTACTTGAAACTTTTGTCTGACCCATTACATTAAGCGGTTGTCAAATATCGAACTGCAAACCTGACTAGGGATGATTCCATTCCGGGACCAAGTACCTGGGGAAAACACATATATCGTCTGAAAGCTCTTGCCAAGAGAAGTACGAAACCGTTTTCAAATCACGGGCAAACCCGGAACGTGACTCTATAAGGGGCCAGTTTGTTGGTGTTTGTGACCCTATGTATTGCATATTCGACAGAAGTAAAAATAAATATTAGGGTGCATCACGCGTAAGCACCTGAGTCCATCATGTTCCCTTTTGACTCATTGCTAGAACTTAACTTCGGCAAGAGTTTCATAATATCGCTTTGCATCCAGACTACTCATTTGATCAGTATTGCCAACCAATTGTAAATACAATGTGGCAGATAGTTTCTGTACCACTGGATGTATTTCTACCAATCTTGGTGCATAAACGTCTCATCGTACGAAACCTGCTTTACACCTTCTTAATTTTTACAGTTGGTTGGTAACACTGACAAATCTGGCTCCTTGGAGGAGGAATACGTCCACAGTATATTTTTTTCAGTGACGAATGATGTTTATGGCACGTTTCATGGATATACATCCAATGGTACAAAAACCATCTGCCACATAATATTTACAATTGGTTGGCAACACTGACTAAATTGGTGTCTGGGTGCCAAAGCAATATTATCAAACTCCTGTGCGAGTTTCGTTCTAGCAATGAGCCAAAACGAAACATGATGGGCTCAGGCGCTTACTCGTGATGCATTGTAACATTCATTTTTACTTCTGTCTAATATGCAATGCATAGGGTCACAAACAGCAACAATTGGCCCCTTATTGAATCAGGTTGCGGGTTTGCCCGTGATTTGAAAACGGTTTCGTACTTCTCTTGGCAAGAGCTTTCAGACGATATATAGGTTTCCCCTAGGTACTTGGTCCCGGAATGGAATCATTCCTAGTGAGTGCCAGACCTCTATTGCGGAAAGATAATCAATACCTCACTCATAAGTGACTCATAAAAAAATTTTTTTTTTAGTAATTTAAGTTGGGAATTATCTGCACACATTCTCCCTACTTTCATCCTGTTTCCCGAATTGAAGGAACGTTACGTCGTA
The DNA here is from genome assembly GCF_964235325.1 of Thermobia domestica. Taxonomy (NCBI): domain Eukaryota; kingdom Metazoa; phylum Arthropoda; class Insecta; order Zygentoma; family Lepismatidae; genus Thermobia; species Thermobia domestica. Next base: position 173,926,595 of record NC_137468.1, on the reverse strand, counting down.
TACATTTCCAGAATTTGAATAATGTGAAGCAGGTTGTGGATAGGTGGATAAAAGTTATAGCAGAAAGTTTGTGAGGAAGGCCTAGAAAAAGCTAGTCTCACGCTGGAATAGACTAATACAGTAAACTTGACTTATATGGAAAAGCTACAATATGATAAAGATGAAAACTAATAAATAAGGAAGATAAATTAATAGTAATAGGAACTAGATTAATACTGACAACTAGAGCCAACCAGCCGGATTATGCCATTCATGCCTTTGGGATGATGTGTAGTCAGCTACTTCCTTCTTCAGGATATTCCCAATTGTCCTCACGACGTTGGGTGCATATCGCATTGTCAATATCATTTGCTGAGTGCAACCGGCCACTCATTTTTTCTTTGACCAACCCAGCACTGCTTGACCTTGCTGATGTTACGAGAAGCTATATTCCAGCGTGGTTAGGACGTTGGCGTACAACTAAAATTCCGAAACTTCGGAAAAATTCCTCGTATTTACAGGTTTTTTATATAAGTAGAAGTTTTGTTTTGTATATAGTTACTTAAGCACTATGTTTGCTGAGCAAAACCATATATTTTCATTAAAAATTAAATATGTGTTACAGTTTCATCAACTAACTCTAACCAATTAATATGAACATATAAACACTATTACACCTAGATATGCACACGTACAAGGTGTGAATCAATCAATCAATCAATCAATATATATATATATTAACATTTTATACTTTAAGCTTTTGTAACAATTTATTCCACTTCTGGTCTATGTAAGTCCTGCGTTCCAGTTCATCGCATTCTTACCCTCCATTTCAATACATCGTGCCTCCTTCCACTTTCTGATTATGCTTCTATCTTCATGTCCTAGAATTTTTACTTCTTTCCAATTTACTGAATGTTCCGTGTCCCTTATGTGTTTGTAGGCACTGTAAGGCAATTAGAAAAGTTTGTAAAAGAAATGGAAGATACAGAGAAAGGCATACAACTAGAGCTAGAGGTGGAAAAGGAAGAGGTATAGTGTTCCTGGATATGAGAATAAGGAGGAAACAAAGAGTGATATACACAGAATGGTACTAAAAACGTTGCTCGTCGGGAAACTATTGCCATGCCAAAAGTGATGTGGATCACTCTACCAAGAAGAATTTCATCAATAATATGGAGAAAAGAATTATGCAAATAAACAGTGAAGAAGACAAAGCTCAACAAAGTATACAATCATTCCATAAGCAGCCAGAGAATAATGGGTGTGATAGGAAAAAGTTATAAAGTACAGAAGATGGGAGAACAAAAATTGAGAAAGAGAAGAAAGAAGACGAAAAGGAGAACGAAGTGAAGGAGGGATAGGGGAAAGTAAAATGTGGTGGAGAATAGAAAGTTTGGGAGAAGAAACAGAAATAATTAAAAGAATGCATAAGAAGATGGGAAACATATCAACACATGGAAAAGGAAGCAAGAGACTGCTGGAAGTAATAAGGGAGAAAAGAAGCAAGAAGAGAGAAGAAGACGAAGGAACATTGATGGAGAAAAAATGAGTTATCTACTGAAACATGACTAAATAGTAGTTATGTTTAGCTTGATATCATCTATCGCTTTGGTCATTAAGAGACCGATAGATGACTAGATTTTGGGGTATCTTCTCCACCACCAGCAACTAGCGCTGGAATATAAAATAAATCTCATCTGAAAGATAATTCTACAACTAAAGCATGTGGGAAATGTAGCTCATGGTATTTAGAAATCATAACTCATACTCAAATTTGCTTTTAAAAGTGCAGCAGATAGGGTAAGGACAATAAAGTATAAGAGTAATTAGTCTGGCGTAGTCACTTATTGTTTCGACGAAATAAACAGTACCTTCTTCAAAGTTAATAACTCCATTCTTCTCCTCCCTCTCTTTCGCTGGCTCGTTGCTGTTCTTTCAACTCCAAACGAAGTGCCCCGAGAAACACTCACCATCCAGTTTTGTTTCCCGGACTGAGGCCTCAAACCACACCTCCTGATTTCCTCAATACCAAATATGGTCACTCCATAACTCACCTTTTCCTAACACCGTGTTCGTGATGTCACATGAGTCAAAACGTTTGAGAGTCGAAGGCCTCACACGCTGGGGACTTCACCTCCTGATCCTGAATTGTATTTTCTGAGGAATTTCAAGTGCAAAGCTAAACCTCAGCGAAAAGTAGAAAATACAAAATACACACTTAATAATCGTTGACGTAGTTACCAGACAATAACTTTTAGTTGAGGCAATCGAATGAGTCAGCTAGAGAAAAGCTAACTGGGCGCTCGAAATATTTACAAATAAGTTGAATGTGAGCAATGTCCTCAAACGCAGACTAGTGACACTGCCAAGAAATGGAAACGTAGCCAGACACAAGTAGAAAGTTGATAAGTTGCACAAAGGTAGGAAAACAAACAAGGGTAGTGACTTTATATGAGGTTAAAGGAATCTGCTATTGCACTTATCTTTTAATAAAACACAAAGGTATACAAATATGCTTCTAGGAAGCTTGAGACTACATAATTGAACTTTCCGAGGAAAGAAAAAAAAATAAAAATAATCCAGCGAAGTAGATGACGTGAATCCAAAAGTCTGTCGTTGGAATCGAACCAGGGACCTCCGACGTATAGTATCGTAACATGCCCTCCCCGCAAACAAGATGATTGAGTCTAAGAGCTGAATACATGGAAGATCTAGAACAATCATCGGCATCTAAAAGAAACTTAAAAAACACATGTAAGTATACATTCAAATTTTTTCTCAATATTCAAAATTAACAACCAAAAAAAAAAAACCTAAATCATACTTAGTTACGACATCGAAGTTAGGATTAAAAAACACTAGATGGCATAGGCTGTATCGGACGACGAATCCAGGCAGACGACAAGTTCTCAAATAAGCGAAAGTGGCGACGCCATACATCTAGTACGAGAAACTAAAACAAAAGAAGATTTTTAAAAAGTGATGAGAAAAATCAAAATAAAGATATTTTAAAGGTAAGTCCTACAAATATACAACAACAACAACAACAAAAAAAAAACAAAGTTATAATATAAATATATGTATAGTCTTGAAGTAGGGGAAAAAAACTGATATGGATAAACGAATAACTAAGCCAAAGTAAACGGAAACAACCCGGTATTGAAATGTGTAAAGCACAAGCAAACTTAAAAGAAAAATAATGATAATATTTCTGTTCCGTTTAGCCTTCCTTACTGAAACAAAAGTTAATAAGCAGTATACAGCAAACGAAGGGCAGTAATAATTTTAAAAAAAATTAATTAATTGAAATACAATCAGCCTTGCACTAAAGTTTTTTTTTTAATAATATAGAATGAAATAAATAATCCACAATGTAAAGTCTCTAATGTAGATCTCACTCTAATGGAAGACAAAGCTTAATAATTTACGCATAACTAGGTAACTACCCATAGAATAGCACAGAATGTTGGCGGAACAAAACCGGGGGGCAAAGAGTGGTCCTATTAATCTCTAGAAAATTGAACCATGAAGGATTTAATCTTCACAGTGTCCGTAGAAATGGACTTATCGCGGTCCATATTCGCACTTGCCGACAAGAAAAATAGGACACGACAGACCACCACCAAACTACTCCTAACCTAACGCGGCCTATAAGTGAAGATGTCCAGGTGAAATATCCAAGGTGAAACCACTGCTCGGGGCGACGTGACGACAACCAATCGGCAGGATCGAAAATCACAATAAGTCAAATCCACTTGGCGAGAAACTTCCATGTCCAATAGCAAGGCTGAGACGTAGATTTCTCAATTGTAATCCATATCAGAAAGGCAAAATAAGTCCAGACGAAGCATTGAAAGTGAAAAGTATGTTCGTAGTCAGAGGTAGAAGTTTAAACACTAATAAAATACATCCTGATCCAAAGACATAGATTCTGCTCTAGCGCCTTTCACACAGAGAGTACACAAGAAAAACCCTTGTTTATATAATAAGTAACCTATGGCTAATGTCAAAATAATATTCCAAATCACGAGAAAAATAGGAATAAAATTGTCTCTATAATAAATTGGAGTATAGGGAACCACAGTAGCGACAGAATAGCTAGAAAGATTTAGATGAGGTACAGAATAGTGCCAATTGAGATTTAATAAATTTGAGGAATTGAAAACTTCATGAGTTTTAAATTTCTGATTAAGGTGAACAAAACTATTGGCAGACAAGAAAGCCGGAAATAAATGCACTACAGTAGGCGTAACTAATTCCGTTTGAAAACAAGGAAAGACGGCTTTCGCAAATAAATGGCTATTAACTCTTAATGTCGTACCACAAGGCAGTTTAATCATAATCGAACCATACTTAGCTTTATCTGTAATGTCTATGAGTTTAGTGTTAGTACCAGTGACTAATTGAACCGTAGCAGGCGGATGAGTTAACACATAAGTATGTGGTTGTAATTCCAGCAATTGGCTTTGAGAATTCTCATGACAAATATAAGAGCACGATGAAATTATATCATGGACAGTTATACCAAAATATCCTTTATATAAACATTGCTCTAAATGAGAAGACACAGAAACATGTGATGGGATTTTACATAAGGGTGAAACTTGCAAATTACATGACAAAAGGTCTGATCCAGTAATTGGTAGGGCTAAAATATGACCCTGAAAGATAACATAACTGGGTGAAATACTAATTGAACATGTTTGGTTATGATAACCAAATGGAATGGCCTTAACTGAAAATAATTTAAATTGCATATCTTGTTCTCTAAGTGGCACTTTAAAATGCACAAAAATGTAATTATCAGTAATAGTGCACGAAAGTAATTTCAAAGTATAATATATATCAATATCTTCAGCAGGAATAGCCAAAATCATACGTTGTTTAGTTATAGATTCCTGTAAAATGTGAAGCTGAGCTTGCAAAACTTCATAAGGCACCAATACGGGATCTAACTTCCCTGCACGACAGCTTTGAATGGACGTTTGATAACGCTGAAATTCTAATACTTTCAAAATGTGCATCGATAACTGATATAATTCACCCAAAATCGCAAAAACTTCCAATTGGTCCTTATTTGATAAATTTTCTAAGGTCCTGGCCAAAAATTTAGATTGATCCAACAAAGTCTTAGAAAAAACTTCCATCTTTTGAAAATTTTTACCCAATTTCGCCTGGAAATTTGTTAATTCAACAGACGCATTCTGAATATACACAGAATTCCTCAGTAACTGCTGTCTTAGTTCAATAACTGTAGATTCTAATTTATCTTGTTTCTTCTGAAAAGACGATAACTGTCCTTGGGTAGCCACGTTACAGCAAAATGAAAAAAGATTCCCTAAAATAGCAATACCTCTCTTAGAACGCGAATGTTCTCGATATCTATAAGGTTCATTAATTTTCAAAAAATTACTCGCTATATGTGAATGTAATGCGTCAAGACTATGAGCTAAAGAGCATGTCTGAATAGAGTACGAAGAATTATCGGCACAGTGTAATGATTTAAATAAAGAAGACGCACGCAGGGATTGCGGAAAAGTGAAACTTACGTTAAACATGATGGGAATAGCATATTGGTATAATATGTGGCCATGTAACTCATTAAAAAAAATCCACTTGAAATCGACACATCAAAATTGGCAGAAGTACCAAAGGCAATGGATAAAACCAGGATCATCTGTAAAAAATACAGACGAACACACATATAACACCCAAAATAAATAAATAAAACTCAGAACAAAACTCAAATAAAATTCAAGTGCGTTAACGTATGCAATGCATATATATTTGTATCTTAACTACCATAGTGTAACTTGATTCATTAAATAAGAAGGCTAATAGATGCATTTAAACAAAATAACTCAGCTTAGTACCATTAAATTAAACTGCTATACTTCTCATAAAATGTTGAAATTACTTAAAAACCATAACGTAGCAGTCATAAAGACAAAATTGTAATAAAAATAACACTAAAATTGATACTCAAACAGGTATATATTGTAATTAATAACACAACTAAGCAAAACTTATATCATAAAATGCGCATATTGACTAAATTAGGATATATATATAAAAAAATACGTCATAATCAGGAAATTAACATCAAAATAGAGATATCTAATGTCAAAATTAGGAAAACTGCAGTTTAAAGTCTTAATTCGGTGAAATTCAAACGTCACAGACCAGGGTAAAATACACAATTAGGTCAATATGTAATATATATATATATATATATATATATATATATATAGATCATGATCTAAGCAATTATACTCGAGTAAAATAGTCATAATGAAAATTGCAAAATAAATAAATAAATAAATAAATAAATAAATAAAATAAGTACTAGACCAGCTAGTATAAAAATGTCATAATTGGTAAATTTTTTTCTTTTTTTTTAACTTATGATCTGAATAGAAAATAAACTAACGTCAAATCAAAGTATAATAAATATCCAAATTGAATTTCTTTTTTTTCTTTGCAGGTAAGAGAAAGGAAAACCCTTCGTCCAGGATCTATATAACCGAAGACTAGTGATCAGTGAGTGTGTGCCTGATACAGTGCTGTGCGTGCGTGATACACTAATATGTGAAACATTAGTGATTTTTTTTTTTACTTTTAAGTCATTAATAATACATGTAGGTAAGAATAGCTGTAAGAACTCTACTAACCTTCATATATGCGCTACTAACCACTGTCTTTTTTTTTTTTAAATCCGCACTGGGAAATAAGCAAACATATTATTTTCATATAATTTCCGGTTCTCTTTATCAAAAATACATAGCACAATACGATCAAAATCTTGCAGATTAGCTTCCAAAACATTTCGAATCGTGGATAAAGCAATCTTCATTGCCTGAAACTTGTCAAAATTGAATTTCCCAGTCCCCAAATTAGGGAACGCTATCGTCCGACAATTATTCTCCAAAGCGCGTTGTAGACAATTCGTGTAACATTGTCGTAAAATTCTTTTATTATTATCTCTAGGCGCGCAAGTGAATAACACATATTCCGCTGGTAAATTAAAAGCCGAAGAGATCTTAGCTTCACCAGGTTTTAACGAACCTAGCTTTTTACAAACTTCAACTAGTTCCTTCCCTGCCCCTCTGTGAATTGCTCCGTCGACTCCAGACAAGGGAGTAAGGGTCTCATTCGCTGCATTAACCACGATGTCACACTTCAGATCCGCAATATTACCATAATATACACTCACTTTTCTATTAATGTCCTCATTATAAGTATATAATGGCTTCTTGTATGCGAATTTCTGAGACAAATCCATTAAAGTTGGAAGCTCCAACACATCCACAACTCGCTGAATTTCCACGGGATCACTGAGTGCAGTGGTGAATGTTAGCTGGTTAAACTCTATATTATGTTGAGAACAATCTTTGGCAACATTAATCACTTGCATGTCACGTATTTCTTCTTCTTCTTCCTCGCCTGTCATCGGTTCTGGGGTTACATCCGGGTAATACGGTTTAAGTCTAGTAATGGCAATCGACTCAATTTTTTCTCTTCCCTTTGAAGTTTTGTACTTCACAAAATAAGCATTTTCATAATCTTTTCGTACTATAACAGCAGGTCCAAAAAATAATCCTGAAAATGCTTTGGCATTACCTCTCCGTCTTGAAGGGTCAAAGATCCATACACGCTGTCCTTCCGTGAACTGTACAGATCTATGATGTTTATTGTAAGACCTCTCAGAAGTACGAAATCGATTAAAAAGTTTATCCTGAGCCTGTTCTGTAATATCAACAAGAGTGGCTAGACGCTCTTGATTCACACTGTGTACACACGGTCCATTAATGATAGCCTGGTGTTCTAAATAAGGATCCACTCCGTGTAACAGTTTAAATGGGCTAAATGACGTGGAATGGTTCACAGTGATATTATGGGCAAAAGTGACGGCTGGCACGTGATCCACCCAACTACCATGATTGTTAGGATCCACTTTCCTTTTCAATAGTGCTTCAATATGGCGGACAGAAGTCTCAACAAGACCATTGGTCTGGTGAAAGTAAGGATTAACAAAGTTCATTCTAATATCTAAAATATTACATAGTTCTTGAAACAAAGAACTCGTAAACGCCGTAGATCTATCTAAAATCACTTCTTTGAACAAACCAAAGCGTAAAATTACATGATTGTACAAAAAATCTGCCAAAGCAGCGGCTGTCTGTTCACCCAACGTAGCCGTTACTACGTAACGAGTATTGTAGTCTATTGCGATTGCTAAATGTTTGTGCCGCAGAATATTGGCATCAGAATACCTCCCAGCTACATCAATACCAATACGAAAGAAAGGAGGCACGCTAGGCATAGTTTGTAAAACACCAGGAGGCGAACCCGGTACCTTTTTGAAACGTTGGCACACCTGGCAGCTTTTGCATCGCTCGATGACGAACTTTTTCATGTAAGGAAAATATACTGAATTTAACAACAAATTATATGTTTTTGTAAATCCCGCATGTGAACTACCCAAAGAAGAACTATGAGCTGACTGAAACACTTTCTCTCGTAAGGAAGCAGGAATAGCTACCAACAACTGTGTACCAGTTGGACGTCTATGTTTTCGGTACAACAAACCATCCTTCATCTCATATCGCAGTGCCTGTCGTTCAATATCGTAATTTTGCGGTATTTTCCCTTCTAAAAAGAGAATGATATCTTTGTAACAGGAATCCTTCCGCTGTTCTTCCTTTAACTTATCATCTTCTTCTATAGTAAAGACCCGGGGATCTTCTAGATTCTTCTGTTCATCCGCTTCGTCTCTTGTGCAATCTACATGGCGACTAATACTGTCTACAAGACTATTGGAAGCACCCGAAATATGAGAAATAGTGTAATTATAGGTCTCCAACTCCGCAAGAATTCGAGAAAATTTAGCCACATTCTTAGTTTGACGTAAAAAAAACCAGTGATCTACAATCGGTACGCAAATAAAAGTGACGTCCTAATAAAAAATATCTAAAGCGTCTTAGCGTAAAGATCAACGCTGCAAGTTCCAAATGAAATGGGTGATAAGATTTCTCGTGTGGCCCTACAGCACGAGAACAGTAAGCTATTGGAACCAAAGGAGCATCTTTTTCATCACTTTCAGGTTGCAGGACTGCCCCAGCTAAACCGCGTTGTGAGGCGTCCGTGACGACGTACACGTCTCTTTCTGGATGAAATTTCATAAGAGTAGGCGCAGACAAGATCACTTCTTTGAGCTTTTCAAAAGCTTGTTGTTGTTCACTCGTCCATTTGTATGGAACATTTTTTTTCAATAGACGCTGTAACGGCTCCGCTATAGATGAAAAGTTGGCAACATGGTTTCTAACAAATGAACACAACCCTAAGAAACTTTTCAATTGTTTTTGTGTTCTTGGACGTCTATAATTTTGAATCGATTCAGTAATACGTTCAGAAATAGAAATACCACGCTTAGAGACGCGGTGACCCAATATTTCCAATGAAAAATGGCCTAATTTGGTTTTTTCAGGAGATATTTTCAAACCTCTGCGTCTTAATCGTTCAAATAGTTCACGTGTTGTATTAATAATGCCATCTATCGTATCGTCTGACCACAAAATATCATCAAGATAATAAAATACTTTATTTTCATCTAATCCTTCTAGTGTTAGTTTCATTAAATCATTTAATGCCGCTGGAGAAGTAACTCCTCCCATAGGAATGGAAGTGAAACAGTACTGCTTAAGTCCAGAAACTGAAAAAGCAGTTACTAATTGGCTTTTTTCAGACAAAGGCACTTGAAAGAAACCTTGCGAGAGATCTGTCGAACAAATCAGGTTTTTACCACTAGAACGCACTAATATGTCCTGAATTGGTGGTACAGGAAAATTAATAGGCCTTATTTTAGCATTCGTAAATCTCATATCTGCCACGAACCTCCAAGATCCATTTTTTTTCTTAACTAATATGATGGGATTATTGTAACTACTATGACAAGGACGAATGACGTTCTGTTTAAGTAACTGTTCAACTTGCTCGTGAACAGCATCACGAAGATGGAACGGGATGGGAAACTGGCGGATGTATACTGGGTCTTCATCCTTTAACTGAAATTCGTGAACATAGTCCCGTGCCTTTGAAAAATCGTCCGGGGACCAACTAAACACATCTCTGTACTCCGTAACTAAATCATAAAATCGTTGTCTGTCATGTTCAGAGAGTTCAGGGTTCACATCCACCCTGGTACAATCAAATTTATCAGATTGAGTCTTTTGAAGACCAGTATCTTCTGTAACATTACTACAAAAATGTTCTTCCCTATTCAGAACAGCATGCCCTAAAACTTTATTCTTCCATAGCAAAAATTGCTTGTCAGTAGGATTCGAAACCCAAATATGTGAATTTACGCTGTCAACCGCAGTATCTCTTAATAAAACATGTACAGCACCCACTACGAACTTATTAGGTACCAAATAATCTCTATTTCCCAATAAATCAAAACATTTCTTCACTTTAACACATGTTCGCGAACGTGGGGGCAACCAAACAGACGAAAAAACCTTATACACAGGAGATACGAGCGTTGCAAATTCGTTAGACACAGAATTAACTGTACTGTTGGTGGGCAGAGTAAATTTAGGAATCCTACCAAACCGCATAACTTCCAAGCATAAATCATGTAAATTTAAATTTGCCTTATGTGCTAATAAAAAATCCTGCCCCAATAGGGGTGGGTGGGAATACGCTGGGATAACCCGGAAAGGATGGCAAAAAACTTGAGATCCAAGCTTGAATCGAACCAAAGCTATCTTGTTAACAGACAAAGTATTCCCTGTCACGCCTTTCAAAAAACTATGTGTTGCTTGAACTTTAGCAAAACGCGGGACCATGGCCTGACCAATACAAGACACCTGTGATCCAGAATCCAATAATAAAGGACTCTCTTTCCCATTAATAGTAACATTAACATGAGGAAGCGCACGATCAATCTGAATAGGGACTTTAAGACGTTGAAGAGCTGATGGCCCTGCGTCATCAACTCTATTGATCAGTTTAAATTACTTCTACAGTGGGTGGCAATATGGTTTTCTTTTCCACATTTATGACAAATAATAGGACCCCTCTGCTGTGTCCTATTCCCTGCATTGTTATTCTGACCACCCCGGGAACGATTTTGCTGAAACCGTTGGCCATTGCCCCGTCTATTATAATTACGTCCATAATTGTTATTACTATTGTTATTATTAGTATTACGTCTCGAAAACGAACGTTGATCATCTGTTCTCTTATTTTCTACTTGCAAAGACAATTGCGTTAATTGCTTTTGTATAGCAGCCAGCTGATCTTTAACCTGATCAGTTTCCTGTGTATTCGTAGCTTGAGAGGGCAAAGTCCGTACTACAGCCTGGGAAAGCTGACTTTGCGGAACAGAAGCCGATTGAACTTGAGTATTCTCAGGTGGATTACATTGCATTAACTGAGAATTAGCTAACAACGGATTTTTCTTAATCAGCTTTTCAATTGCTTTTCTTTCTAACAACACGCGTGCCTTCTCCTCGTCCAACAAATCTTGCACTAAAGCTTCAACAGTAACATATTGTTTTTTTATTGCCAATCTCATATACTCCGGAGATAATCCATCGATTATTAACTGCACTTGCTTAGCTACTGGCGCGTCCTTATCGTTACGTAAAATTAAATTACGCTTGGCGTAAACGTATGATAGAATACTCTCTCCTTCATTTTGTTCTCGCATCCGCATTTCCTGTTCTGTAAGTTGAGGCAAAAGCGCGTCCTTGAAAGCAGCTATTAACTTCTGTTTAAACTGCTCGTATGACAACTCCGGAAAATCTGCTTGTTTTGACGTAGTGTTAAACCAATAGGCTGCTGACCCCTTTAAAAGCGAACCCAGAATCCATTTTTTCTTTACGTCTGTCCAATTATTTACCTGAGCCAATACTTCGAATTGATCGATGTAGCGAACAATATCATCGCCCATACGTCCAAAAAATGGTTCTGGCCGAAGGATATGACTCAAAATGCCAATATTATCCTGATTTCCCCCAACAGCCATGTCTACAGTAAACTCAAACCTGTCAGAATCTAATGAAGAAACAGTGTCAATACTCGAAAGCGAATGCGTAAACTGTAATTGCTTTTTAATTTTATCAAAACATTGTCGCGTAAAATGTATGCGACCCGGAGATGATGTAATAATCGGCTCAAAAAATTCAGTAGCATCTAAATCATCACAAAAATCGGATAAAAACACATTATCCTCAGCAAAGTAACGCAACATATAAAAATAATCTATAAATAAATGTAGTCAGAACAAAAAAGTGAAAAACGCCAATTTTTTTTTTTTAACCCAGCTGCACAGGTACTACAGAGATCAAACCTAAAGCATCTCCATCATGAAACATGACTAAATAGTAGTTATGTTTAGCTTGATATCATCTATCGCTTTGGTCATTAAGAGACCGATAGATGACTAGATTTTGGGGTATCTTCTCCACCACCAGCAACTAGCGCTGGAATATAAAATAAATCTCATCTGAAAGATAATTCTACAACTAAAGCATGTGGGAAATGTAGCTCATGGTATTTAGAAATCATAACTCATACTCAAATTTGCTTTTAAAAGTGCAGCAGATAGGGTAAGGACAATAAAGTATAAGAGTAATTAGTCTGGCGTAGTCACTTATTGTTTCGACGAAATAAACAGTACCTTCTTCAAAGTTAGTAACTCCATTCTTCTCCTCCCTCTCTTTCGCTGGCTCGTTGCTGTTCTTTCAACTCCAAACGAAGTGCCCCGAGAAACACTCACCATCCAGTTTTGTTTCCCGGACTGAGGCCTCAAACCACACCTCCTGATTTCCTCAATACCAAATATGGTCACTCCATAACTCACCTTTTCCTAACACCGTGTTCGTGATGTCACATGAGTCAAAACGTTTGAGAGTCGAAGGCCTCACACGCTGGGGACTTCACCTCCTGATCCTGAATTGTATTTTCTGAGGAATTTCAAGTGCAAAGCTAAACCTCAGCGAAAAGTAGAAAATACAAAATACACACTTAATAATCGTTGACGTAGTTACCAGACAATAACTTTTAGTTGAGGCAATCGAATGAGTCAGCTAGAGAAAAGCTAACTGGGCGCTCGAAATATTTACAAATAAGTTGAATGTGAGCAATGTCCTCAAACGCAGACTAGTGACACTGCCAAGAAATGGAAACGTAGCCAGACACAAGTAGAAAGTTGATAAGTTGCACAAAGGTAGGAAAACAAACAAGGGTAGTGACTTTATATGAGGTTAAAGGAATCTGCTATTGCACTTATCTTTTAATAAAACACAAAGGTATACAAATATGCTTCTAGGAAGCTTGAGACTACATAATTGAACTTTCCGAGGAAAGAAAAAAAAATAAAAATAATCCAGCGAAGTAGATGACGTGAATCCAAAAGTCTGTCGTTGGAATCGAACCAGGGACCTCCGACGTATAGTATCGTAACACTACAATATTCAGATATGTGATATGTGTTATATGGAGAAAGTGGAAAGAGACTCACAGAACGTATAAAACAACATAAAGATGACGTTAGATTAGAGAGGGATTAAAATGCGGCCTACAAACACATTAAGAGACACGGGACATGCAGTAAATTGGAAGGAAGTAAAAATTCTAGGAATGAAGATAGAAGCATAATCAGAAAGTGGAAGGAGGCGCGATGTATTGAAATGGAGGGTAATGAAGCGATGAACTGGAACGCAGGACTTACATAGACCAGAAGTGGAAAAAATTGTTACAAAAGCTTAAAGTATAAAATGTGAATATATAATATGTGTATAATTATTTACTTAATTATTTAAGTTAATTAATTGTTAGTTTAAATTAGTTTAATTAAGATCGTCATTTTGTGTTATTAGCAACAATAGAAAGCATCTTCAAATAAGTATAATTGAAGGGGATTTGCTGCTGCCAGGAGCCAATCAGAAGAAAGATGTTTCAGCTGTATATATATTATTTTGTACAGTTATCCTGTATCTCATAGTGTCTGATGAAACCAAAGAGTTAGTTGGTGAAACTGTAACACATACTTAATTTTTAATGAAAATGTATGGTTTTGCTCAGCAAACAATCAGTGTGTATGTAGGTATTTTTTTATTTTTAAGCAACAATGTTGTCAGTTAAAAGTTGTGATTGACAAATATTTCCTGAAATTCATAGTTGCAATAGGAAGGACTTTGTGTTCACAGCCTGTTGTCTTTTGTCTCTTATTATTAACTAGGAAAATGGAAGAAAATTGTTTGTCATAAAATAAATACCTCTCTTATTGACACAAATTTTGAGTGGGAGGTCATATATATTAATTAATGAGAAATTAAACCGACGTTTTGAAATGTTGAAGTTTGCATAGAAGCAACATAATTCTAAAATAAAACCTTCTGCCTTTAGCTAGTATTGCGCACTAGATGATACGAGACAACTCTTCTAATTAATACAGGATACACTTTCCAAGATGAAACGTCATTTTTCACGACTCTTTTTTGAGACAACACAACCTTGCCTTAACTCTTGTCTTGTAGAGAAGTGTGTTCTCAAAAGAGTTTACAAATTCGACCTCTTTAGAAAAGCTTTAGTTTAAATTGAACATTTTCCCCAATGGTTTTTTCCCCTTTGCATCAACGAAGTTGGTGCGTGTTACAATTTGCAAAACAATATTGTGGCTGTCAAGAACCCGTTCAAACGCAACTTTGACATTGATTCACCGACAAATAAATTTGTTTAGAAGTTTTTAGACAGAGTGTATTTATGATCAAGGTAAATTACATTCTGGTCGACCTTCCGTCTCGAAGAAATTTGTAGATCATGTGCGAGAGACTTTTTTATGCAGCTCGAAGAAGTTAATAAGGAGTTGCAGGTGTCACAAATGACAAAATGCAGGACATTTCACAAGCTGCAGTTGGTGCAGCTGTATCACAAGAAAAGGTCAATCAATCCTAATTTTGTTAGACAATCCTGACTTAAATGGAGGACGAACTCTGCTGATGAAGATCATTTTAAACGAGTAGGTGACCTTTCACGTATATGGCGAATATTTACACTGTCATGACCGCGGGAGTAGAGAATCCGCTTACCACTCTCTATGTGAAATGTGATAATTCCTATGTTAATGTATTCTGTACAGAACGTGGAGTGTAGTTCCATTCTCCTTTAAGAAACAAGCAATAACAGGTGAAAGTTATTATCGTTGCTCTCCAACTGATAAATTAATCATCTAAACACAGAGAGAGATGTCAAAACTCTATAGCAAGATAGAGCACTGCCACATTAGCGTCATGCTATATACATATTTGTAAATGAGAACTTGCCAAATTGATGGATCGACCGTGCCTGACCTAATTATTTGTGAGTTTTTTTCTGTCTGTGTGAGTTAAGGACAAAGTGTATGTACCTCCACTACCGGCCATCCTCCATGACCTTTAAGAATACGTCAGTGTTGTTGTCCACTCCGTCGATTGTTGTCCACGTGTGATTGGAGCTTGATTACCGCATCGATATTTCCCGCGTAACTGGTGGCGCGCACATTGATTATTTGCCAAAGCAAGTCCGAGTTATACTAGTAATGCCAACCAATTCTCCAATGGAAAATGAAATAGCCAATGATGAACGCTGAAACAGATCCCAGAATAACTGTTACGTAATAACTTGCGTAAGTTCCATTTGCTCTCGTGTTTGTGATTCAAATCTGTATCACCAAAATCTTCATGAGTTTACGCAACTGTGACAAAATCGAAGCGGGTTGTTGTTTCCGTATTAAAGTATGCCCTTTCGAAGTCTGGAAGTGTTTTTATGCTGACCTAGCCATTTACATCATGCTCTGCTATTATGTTGCGTATTTTGCTAATTGTTCTATTTATGTTTCTTTATTAGGAAGTGTTGCCAGGTTCTTTTGGTAGAAAGATTCTTTTAGAGTTTATAGAACTAGATGCATTCCAAGATATGTAAACAGATTTTCGTATGTGGAGTCTACATGAGAACGTAGGCATTGCAAATACTGAAACTCGTGTTTAAGAGATGGACTCTACAGTGATATTGACGGAAATTGGATATTGCATTGTAAACTTAGAAACAGTTGTTGCTCTTGGGGAAGATGTGTTTATGAGGTTTCACACAAGCCTTTTAAGTTTTCAAAGTATTAAATGTTTCAGCACTACTCCGTGAGAGGCGACGTTTCTGCTCTAAAATTGAAATTCATGCTATATATATATGTGTGTATGCATATGTAGCCTATGAGTACAGAGTTCTTATGTCACGTTTCAAATGTTTGTTTCGGTTGTTTTCGTGCCAAGTCGTAAGTCAAGTGACTTTTCCCTACTTTAAGTATTTAGACAATAAAAGCTTGCTTTCGCTGTTTGTTTCCCCGAATGTATATTACCAGAAAGAAGATGATAGGAAACACGATTCCAATTGAAGGTTGTGAAAGTTCTACGATAAGTTTTGTCAGTTCTGCATTTGGCATCCCGACTAAATAGTAAGCGGAATAAAAGTGTCCCGCTATTAAACAAGTAAATTTTGTTACGCATTGTTAACAGTGGTAGAATTCCAAATTATAGTGATTCTAGGTATATTGTAACCGGAAGCAATAGTTTCGTTTCATATTGTAATCTAACCTGCCACTTCCGGTTTTAATTTATGTATAGGACCGGAAATGTTGGAACCAACTCAAAGGATAATCAGTCCGTATCCAAAAAACAACGAGCTCTTGTCGATGGTCTTTGGTCATTAATTTCCGACTGGCCAATTTAAGGAATTGAGTTTTACGATGAGAAACCGGATAGAGAGTACAGGTTGAGCAAAGGAGGGGAAGGGACAAGGTAGGAGAGAGAGAACTGATCTTGCATCGTTTGGCCTAATCCTCGTTCCACCTAACCAATTATCTGACACTTTTATGACAGATAAAAGATAAGCTTTATGTCCGCCATTTTAGGCGAAATAAGGATAATCGTTTGGCCTAATCCTCGTTTTGCCTAAAATGGTGGACTATAAAAAATCGTGAAGATAAAACTCGAGGGAAATTTTCCGAAAAAAAAATATTCCCTACTGTGTGAAGAACTGAGAAATACAAATTAGTTTTCCCATAACTAATTTGTAATAGGACTATTTGCTTTCGGAAAAATTTTTCAACATTTGTACAGTTACTTTTCCGTTCCATTTTGAGAATATTAATGCCCCTACAGGGTGTATAGTGACAATATATTTGAGATGAGAGAAACACAAAAAGTTACACCTGTTATTAATTTTGTTTAAAGGTGAGTGCTGTTCAAAAGTAACTTTTAGTTTGCAGTTTGTTTCCAAATATCTGATATTGTCAAATGGTACTGCTAATCGGTACGTTAAAGGAAATATAGTTTGTGTGTTTATTCTTATGTAGGTACAAAAGTTACTTTATTGCAGGTTTTGCTGGTCTTTCAGATGATTTCATTCCACTTTCAACGCTTTTTTGAAACTGTTAATGCATTATAAGAGATCCGATTGTGATTCTATTGTAATTACAATTCGAAAACTGAATTCTCATCAAAAACGATTTCTCATTATCTCTTACGATTTTTAATATTTAGGAATCAATATTGAAACTGAAAGTTGTACTAGCTCTTACTTTAATAGAAGACTCAAGCTGAGATGAAATCTGTTCTTAATATTTGGAATCCATACCATAAATCGTTTAGATCGTTAGAGAACGTGTCGATATATATACGATATATGAGTAGGCCAATGGCAAAACACTTTAATTCACTTTTTTTGTTTAAAAAAAGTGAGATAGTGGTTGCTCTGGAAACCTTAGTTGGAAAGCTATTATTTCCAAATAGTATTCAGTAGAAAAAGCCATTTTAACCAGTTGAAAATTGAAATTGAAATATGTGCCAATTACCAAAACTTGTTAAATCCATCATGGCAACAGATGCAAAACTAGTTAAATCCCTCTTCCATATTCAGTTTCATAAACTGTTAAATCCCAAACCTGCAAATAACCTAATGAGAAAAGCAGAATCAAACCCGGTTAATTCCATATTTCAAACAATTTGAAGTTTCGTACTGTATAGGATTAGTTTAGTAATCTGAATATTTATTGCAACTCTTCGTAAATCATTCGAAATTTTATTTGGCAGAATTTGAAGTGAAATAATGGCAGGCTTTCATTATTTTTCTTATTTTTGGACTGAAAATTGAAAAAAAAAAAAAAAAGAAAATGAAATCTTTAGTTTTACGTCCAACGGTTATGCCGGTTAGGCTAAAGGAGACGATGATGATGAGAAATTAATGAAATGGTAGAATGATGAAAATGGAAGGAAACGGGAGAACCCCGAGAAAACCCACAATCACGGTGTTTGTCCACCACAAAGTCCACATGGAGCGAGTTGGGATCGAACCAGGGACCCCAAGCGAGGTGAACGCTCTACTACTGAGCCGCCGCGCACCCTCGACTGAAAATGGAGATATTATATGTCTTAACCTAACTGTTCGTGAAACTTTTCTGTGCTTATTTGCTTTTCTTTAATAATTACTAGACAAATGCACGCAAAATCGAAAGGAAACGATACTCTAAGCAACGATGATCATAATTTTGTTATCAGACAACAGCAAAATTGTCTAGAAAATGTACAAGACACATGAAAAACTGGAAACGAAATGTAGCCAAAAAAAACAAGGTGAGTGGACTATCTATGGTTAAAAGTCGTTTGTTTTGTATTTCAGGGTAACCCTTTACTTTGAACAGAACATTGTTGGATTAGGTTCTTCTCTAAACGGTCTCTTCAGCTTCAGTAGAACCTCTTTCTTAAAATGTCTCGTGTCAATTATCATTGAAAATTATAACATGCTTCTGGTACAACATGTTAAAAAAAATTGCCACTTATTTACCATTTCTGATTCTCTTTTTGCCACTGTTTTGCTCAAACTCAACATTTGCACATTTTGTTTTGTTATATTTCAAACTCATACATTGAGATAATTGAGAAATTAATATTCACCCTATGTTACTCCATAAAAGGTTACACACTCTTCCAAAATATAGTAATTCAGTTTAGAAATGTATACGGATAGGTATAATTAACTCCGCTTGTAGTTACGAAGGGTTTGACGAATAAAAGCATCTCAAAGCACACGTTTTACAAAGAGGTTTTTGAGGAATAGAAAACCGAGAAAATGGTGATGCACCAGAGGACGACGACGATATGGATTTCCATTTAGTAGATGATGATGGATAGGAGGTTACATAATTCAATTTTTTGCACATTTGGATCCATTGTTTTTAATTTAGAACAAAATTAATGTAGCATTTATGTATTCATATTCATTTGTGCCAATCTTGTGCAATATATAGTTGATAATACATCCCCCCCCCCAATACTTTAGTAGGCATAATACTGATTTCTGACCCTGACTTCCTTTCTTTTTGATAGGTTTTGTATCTTGAGCCTCAACAAAAATGGCCGCTCGTCCAGATACAAAAGCTGTTATTTCTATTTACATACGCAAAATCTGTTAAATCCAAACTATTTTCTTCAATAACGCAATTCACAGACTAGTGTGATTATACAGCTTTCGACAGAACAACACTCACATTATTATTAATTTTTTAATGTTCTCTAGTTTCTAATGTTATTTTACAATTATGACGTGTTTAAACAGTTTTTCTCGATTTGTCACAAATTTTAAAATGTGAATTTAACGGGTTTTGCTATTCACCTATTCATATATATTCGTATATATCCATGGTTCTAGTAAATACATAAAGGAGTTTTGGTAATCCTAACTCCTCGAAAATAGTTAATATAATATTAATCTATATATTTTGCATTTCTTAATTCTTTATATACTAGGGAATTTTCTCTTATATAATTTCCCTCTAGTTGAATTTCCACGATTTTTTCTTATTGTCCGCCATTTTAGGCGTAACGAGGATTAGTCCAAACGAGGATCCTTTTTTCGCCTAAAATGGTAGACACAAATCTTATCATTTATCTGTCATAAAAGTGTCAGATAATTGGTTAGGCAAAACGATGATTAGGCCAAACGTGGCGACACAGAGAGAACTACAAGATGCATTGTTAGTATATGGTAGTCATGAGTCCAGGATTGGTCCCTCTAAGCACTGCCCCTTAGTTAAAATTGAAATCTTTCAGTTTAACTTCCCATTTTTATGCCCTTTAGACTAAAGGAAAGAATGAATAAGGCAAGTGAATGATGATGGAAGAATTGCTGAATAAGAAAGGAAAGAAACAATAGAACCCCGACAAAAGCGCCGGCCACGATGTTGTCAACCACATTCAGTTTAATTGCCTGTAACCCACTCTATTTCATGAACGCCAAGTTTCATGTTTACTCTTTGTTCTGTCAGTATGATTTATTGTGAATAGGAGCAAGAAGCTATGCCTCACAGATCATCCAGTTGGGAATGACTAGTCTACAGTCTTGCCGTTTTTGGTCTATGATAATCAAGTATTGAAACCAGAAGTGGATGATTTCTACCATTACCGGTTTTAATAGAAGAATGAGGAAGAAAATGAAAGCGTAATCTACTTTTAGGACGTTAAACATATGTCAAATCAATTGCTCGCAATCTCCCATTGTTTTAGCCGTACAGGGAACCAATGTTCAAGCCGGAAGTGCCAGTTATCCATCACTTTCGGTTTGAAAATTGAATGAAGGACAGCTGGACACGATTGATTCATTCTAAAATACTTTTCCCGTTCTTGCGCATAGCATAGTTTGGAAGTCTAGGAGAATAGAATTTTTCTTAAGGTCATTTTCTTGTCCTCAGTTAAGTGCAATTTAAATAGAGCTTTCTCACTAGTTTAAAGGTTATTTCACACATGGCGTGCCGTTCCCATAACGTACCCCCCAGACTTTAACGTTAAAAATTCTTTGGGTTGACTTTTCAAATTCGCATATGACCTTCTGTGCCTGTAGCGTTCCTCTGCCATGCACCGACAGTATCGCCTTGGAGAGAATCCATCCCAGTCGAGACTCGACGGATGCAATGCTTCGGTTTTCCTCAGTGTACTCTAAGTGACACGAAGTAAACCAGAACCAATGAGAGTGCCTTCCTCCGTACAATCCATCTTCGGAAAAGAGTTGGCAACCGCTAACGACACGGCATGAAAATTGTATGTGTGAGTGGTCGCGGTCATAGCACAGATGAATCATGGCAGGGGAATGGAATGGGCATGACATCCTATGTGTCAATTGGGCTTTAGTCGTAGCTTTTGGCTTAATATTCTACTTTGGATCCTGCTGCAGACCTAGGTAGTTTTCGATATACTGTTTACAAATGAAAACACTATTATAGTATGTCGTAATACGAAGTTATGTTGCCATAATACGAAGTAGAGTTACGTTGCTATAGATGCTGGTTGACCTAGACTTCCAAGTTGGAGCATTTTTTTTATGTCGATTCAGCATTCCAAGAATATACTCTAGTACGCCGGAACCCTCTATCGAAACCAAAGGTTGAAGATATTGGATCGTCATACGAGAGACACTCACGAGTACAACGAGATACTTTGTATCGATTGATAATTACCTGTATTTTTGGGCAGAAAGTGCTTCTACATAAGCACTATACCTGATATAATGTTAATTTAAAAATAACAAAAGAAGAATGTTTTTAATATATGTAAGAAATATACATTATTGTATAATTGGTTGCTAGGTAGTTGTTTATAGATACATAATTAACATGTTTGATTGCAAAACAGTTTGTGTGAATATACGTTAAAAGAGAATCAACGAATAAATTATTTACTACTCATCATCGACTTGTAATTTCAGTATAAAAGGTGAGAATACTAGTGGATATAGTTACGGAAGATCACGACTCTGGAACTCACTAAGGAAATAATAAACACTTCTGACCAGAGTATATACACTTGTTTATTAAAAACTAAATTCCAGTGTAACAGTTTCAACAACGTAACGTTGTCTTCATCAGACACTAACTGAAAGAGATATCTTAGAGCGCAGTTATATATACTAAAAGTGAAAGTCCTTGTGTGCATGGGAAGCCACCTGGGTCGGACTTCCCCGGCCGTCATCTTCCAGCCACCTGCCCTGACTTAATTACCCTCCCACCTGTGTTTATCTTTTCCAGACACACCTGTTGTTTATCCTGACCAATTGCCTTAAAACATTTTCTCTTAATTGGTGATGAACAGATGGGAGCAGAAAGTGATAGAAGAAGGTGGAAACAACCTAATATTGTTTTGCAGATACGTGGATGACTGTTTGGGAGTATGGAGAGGAACAAAGAGACAACTGGAAAAATTCGTAAAGAAGGTTGAAGATGAAGAAAAAGGGATAAGACTGGAAATGGAAGTGGAGAACAACAACATTATAAACTTCCTGGACATGACTATAGAGAGAAAAGATGGACGATTTACAACAAGATGGTATAGGAAAGAATGTGCAGCAGGAGTTTATTGCCACGAAAGAAGTGATGTGGATTACAGCACCAAAAGAAACTTCATAAGGAATATGGAGAGAAGAATAGAAGAAATAGATACTGAAGAGGAGAAAAAGAAGGAGGACATAGAGAAGTTCCACAGTTTACTAGAGCAGAACGGGTACAACAGACAGAAGTTAAGGAAGAACAGAATTGAAGAGGAAAGAAGGAAAGGAAGGAGAAAGGAGAGAAAGGAAGAGGAGGAGAACAAGTGGCACGGGATAGAGAGCATCGGGGAGAAGACAGAAGTACTAAAGAACTTACTTAGAAGAGGTGGTGTGAAGACGTACAGAAAAGGAGGAAGAAGAATTTTGGAAATGATCAAGAAAGCGAAAAGTAGAACGAAGGAAATATGTGAAAAAGATGAAGGTGTAGTGTATAAAGTGACGTGTAAGGATTGTGATATGATATACATAGGGGAAACAGGGAAAAAACTTAGGGAGAGAATTAAACAACATAGGGATGATGTGAGACTTATGAGAGAAAACAATGCCATATATAAACATGTTAAAGAAACGGGACATGATATAGATTGGGAAGGTGTAAAGGGGCTAGAAAGGGAGAATAGGCCAATGATAAGAAAATGGAAGGAAGCACGAAGAATAAAGAAGGAGAAAAGTGACAAATTAATGAACTGGACAAGTGGACTGTTAATACATGATCTATGGGATAAATTATTAGAACAAATTGAAAGGAAAAAACAAGATTGAACATATTTACATGTAATTTATAGTCATATATTTAATAGTATATATATTGTTATAGTTTAATATTGTATATAGTTATATAGAGTTTTATATATTGTTATATTTTATAGTTTATTTTTATGTCTATATATATATATATTTGTATTGCTGTATTTATAGTCAGTTGTATGTAGTATAGTCTGTTATTTATTTCTAATAAGCATCGGAGGTGGATTAAGAGAAAATGTTTTAAGGCAATTGGTCAGGATAAACAACAGGTGTGTCTGGAAAAGATAAACACAGGTGGGAGGGTAATTAAGTCAGGGCAGGTGGCTGGAAGATGACGGCCGGGGAAGTCCGACCCAGGTGGCTTCCCATGCACACAAGGACTTTCACTTTTAGTATATATAACTGCGCTCTAAGATATCTCTTTCAGTTAGTGTCTGATGAAGACAACGTTACGTTGTTGAAACTGTTACACTGGAATTTAGTTTTTAATAAACAAGTGTATATACTCTGGTCAGAAGTGTTTATTATTTCCTTACGGAAGATATTTTAAGGTGTGAACAATTACGGCCACTAAAGATTTACTTATGTTATTAGCCGAACCAGGGTTGGCGACCACCTTTGGTGAGTCGTTGTAAAATTTTGGTGCCGAAACCCGGGAGCTTTGTAAATTCATATCCTGAAGCACAAAGTAAGGGGTGAATTTACTTCAGTAATAAGGTTCATGTCTACGAACTTAACTATACTTAGAAGTGGTAAAATAATCACAAGAAAAATTATGCTCGGTGAGGCAATGGAGAAAGAAACTGGTGACAGTGGTAACGACGAACAAAATACAGCTCCTGTTGTACCTGAAGTGTTGACATTTGAAGACAAAATCTTAATGGCTTTACAGCGACAAGAACAAAAGTTAGCCCAGATGTCGGAAGAATTAAAGCATACGGTTCAGCAGAAATCCGAGGAATCCAGTAAACAGTACGAGGAATTAAGTAGACAATTGGAGCAGAAATCCGAGGAATCCAGTAAACAGTACGAGGAATTAAGTAGACGGTTGGAGCAAATAGACCAAAATTCAGAAGATACGAAACAATCTGTGATCCAGGCGGTGAAAGACCTTACATTACAATTTGATGAAAAGTTAAAAAGAGTATCAGAAGATTGCCAGGATAATTACAACCACGTAATCCAAGAAGTCAATTGTGTAAAAAAGGATTTGGAAGTAATAGAATTTTCTGTACGGCAACAAAAGATTCAGGTTACGGATAATTCTAACCAAATACGTACAAATACTCAGTTGATATCTACATTACAAGAGGATATTAGGATGTTACAAATTAAGGACAACGCATACCACAACAACATGGTTAATGATCATTTGGAGTTCCCTTGTTCACAAGAGATGACCTCGCATTCACCCGTAACAGATCAACGTGGACCTCATATTATCTCATCTTCAAGTAATCCATCCGATGAGGACATTATTTTGGAAGGAATTCATTCAAGGAACAAAGATGGGCGGAAAAGAGATGGTGGAACCACAGATAATGCAGTAGGTAAAAATTGTCACTCAACACGAACACGAAATGGTGAAAGGAAGGTAAAGTTAAGTGTAAAGATGAGTGAAATACGTGCTATGAGTAAGTTTAGTGGTAAATGTATTGAAAATGCTACCTCTTTCTTAGAAAAATTTCAAGATGAGTGCAATATAATGTGTATAGATAAATCGCAATATATGAAACTAATCCCTCATTTATTACTCCCACCATGTTCTTTATGGTTTAAAGCAGTACGAGATCACATCAATACATATGAGGAATTCAAAGCAGCGCTGATTGCAAATTACGAAAACGACTTTTTGCTTGCAAACAGAGATGCCACGATTAGAAACCAACCTTTTAATCCTCGTTTGCACAAATCTGTTGTCGATTTTGTCGTAAATACATATAACGAATTAAAAGTCGTAAATCCGTTGCAATCGGAATCCAGAGTAATTGCATCAATTCGAAATTTGCTACCGTTTAAACTACAACAGATCCTGTTTTCTACCCTGTATGAGTCTTAATCACCTATTAACGCTTGTCCAATGTTATGAAACTCAATACCACGCTCAGAATCATCAAGCAGGATTAGGCAAAATTAAAAACAATTCAGATCACCTTGTACCTGTTCGGAATCTAAATATCCGTAATGCAGACAATACGGAATATAACCTAAGTCGAGCAAATTTCAACAATCAGAACGGACAAAATAGGCGAAGATATGTTGGGAATCCACCTAACCTAATTAATCGTGGCAATCCGTATGTTAGACCATATAACCAAAATAGATTTAAAAATAGACGAAATACATGGCGAAATTCCAGGAATACAGTAAACTATATGGACACACGTAATCGTAATTCAAGAGATGGCATTTCGCATCCAAATCAAGATAATGACACAATTCCTGTACAGAACAATAATACGGGATTGTGCGTAATAATAATGATTGTGATAATGATAATAATGATTGTGCGTACATAATAATGATTGTGCGGTACAGTGTACTTTATTGGAACCATACACGAGTATGAATTTAAACTAACTGCAGCTGATGTGGTAGGGGTTAAACCCATATCAGCTATAGATTCTCATGAACATTTATCTTCAAATTTATGCGATAATGTCAAACTCACATCAGCTATTGATTCTTATCAACATTTATCTTCAAATTTATGTGTTAATGTTAATAATGAAAACAACCCTTATGACTTTTAGATATTTTATCATGTCTGTTTCAACAAATGATAATTTTCAAATGATTTTAATTCTTTCTTGTTAATGTGAAGAATTATAATTCGATTCGTAATTGATTAAAAGCAAAGGTTATTTATATTATATTGATTTGTGTTGAAACTTTGTTGTCAAAGATTATGTTAAATATAAGATTCATTCTATTAAGCTAATTATTCGACGGCTGTCTTTATGAGCTACCTTATATGTTATTCGAATAAGATCCTTTTGTATCATGACGCCTTATTGATATAATGTATATTTTAAAATATCATCTAACATAATTACTATATAATGCGCCCTGGAAAGATCAAACATCTTTTTCTTAATATGATCGTTTTTAATAATGATTGAAACTATTGATCATTGTGATTTATGTTTTAAATGGTAATTGACTTTTACAATTTTTGACTTCGCACCCTTCAGTGATTAGATTAATAAGCGACGACGTTTCTATAATAAAAGATAAATATTAATGAAATAAAAGATTTATTATAAATGTATTTCTATAAAGGAAGCTTAATAAAGTTATATACGAGGGTCGATCAAAATGTAAAAGGACGTAATTAATAGAATATCATTATTATAAACGGACCAGTAGTTCTTAAATATAAAAGCCAAGCTCGCTTGTAACTTTTATATTCAGTCCCGTCGTCGGGCGACATTTTATACAACGAGATACTTTGTATCGATTGATAATTACCTGTATTTTTGGGCAGAAAGTGCTTCTACATAAGCACTATCTATATTATAAAAGAGAACGTACAAATCCTTTGTTCCCTCATCACGCTAATACGGCTGAACCAATTTCTTTTATTTTTGGGGGGTTATTAGGATTTGGACCCTAGATGGTTTTTATCATATCACTTTAATTTTTAATTACCAGTGTCTTGAGATAATTGACCATTCAAGTGTCCATAACGTACAAATCCTTTGTTAGTTCATCATAGGTATAAAAATAAACGTATTTATATGCAACCCGCATGACCGTGTCACTCGGCGGGTTAACATAAATGACAGGCGCTATAATGTTAACATTTACTGCAATTTGAAAGCGAAAAAGTAAAAATTATCTAAGTAACAAAGTTTATTGCGTTCCGGGGTGACCGCAGCGAAGCGGGGTGAACGCTGCTAGTACCTGATATAATGTTAATTTAAAAATAACAAAAGAAGAATGTTTTTAATATATGTAAGAAATATACATTATTGTATAATTGGTTGCTAGGTAGTTGTTTATAGATACATAATTAACATGTTTGATTGCAAAACAGTTTGTGTGAATATACGTTAAAAGAGAATCAACGAATAAATTATTTACTACTCATCATCGACTTGTAATTTCAGTATAAAAGGTGAGAATACTAGTGGATATAATTACGGAAGATATTTTAAGGTGTGAACAATTACGGCCACTAAAGATTTACTTATGTTATTAGCCGAACCAGGGTTGGCGACCACCTTTGGTGAGTCGTTGTACGAGGAATGTCCAGAAACCGTGAGAGTTGATTTTTGATAAAAATTTGTCACAAGATTCAGTTCGAGTTGCTAAGTAACGTAGTAATAGTCACTCGATGCGCAAATGCTTCGTTGAGCTGCTACATCGACGCCATCTTGAAATCCTGTGGGCAATGTCCAAGAATATCCTTTTAGCACAAAAATAAAAATGCTTTTGATAGATCTGACTTCAGTATTGTAAACCAAGGTAGATCATCTATATGTGAGAGTACTTCCAGTGCATGATCGCCATCTTGAAAGGCGCCATATTGAATCGCCGTCAAGTATGATAAATGGCAAGGGGGTCATGTGGGGTATCAAATAGCACTGGAATTTACTCTTGAATCCATTTCCGTAACCAAAGTTGACATATCTGTTTTCACTTCAGAGTTAAGAGCTCTCTCGCTCACATGAACATATAAAAACTGAGCAAGTAAAATTTGTGTTATAAAATGCGGTCGTGCGAACACTTGCATGATTTTAACTAATGCAGTAGTAGTCACTTGATCTACAATAGCCATTATACCTATCAGATCTTGAGACTAGTGAGAGATATCGTTAATTAAATTGAAATGCCTGTAGTGAAAAATGAAATATCAGCACTGTAACAAATTATACCTATTTCAAAGTGCGCTATATATATGAGTCTGCGTGTGTTGCGATTATGCATAGCATTTAAATGCTGTAATATAAGTTAGGTGCAACGGCACATATGATTTTACAAGAATATGTCTGGAACTTATTAGAAAATTAATAGAAAAATAATAGAAAAATATTAGAAACATAATATAAACTATTGCTCATAAGCAAATATTAACCTACTAACCTTTTTCTCTTCAGTTGTGATGATAGAGATCCAAAACGTAGTGATTAGCACACAGCATTATGGAGCAGTGTAAACACTTAACAAATGCACTTCCGTCACAATCTTCATGACCAAATACACTATTTTCTACTAGTCTTCAGAACATTTGTAAATGAACCAACTATTGCTCCTGTTAAGTACTCACATTTCTGCCATGCATATGCAAGCATGTCGTTCAGGACTGGCGCACAAAATTGATGATACACAACAGAATGCATTTTCTTCATGAAAATTCTGCCATATAACTTATACACCGAACAAGTGAACACCTGCTACAATCAATTATTTATCACAGTTTTGATATGAAAACTAGTCTTGTTCTTATTATAAGCAAGCGTTTTATCGTTAAAGGTGGAACGATGCAGATATTTAATTATTTAATATTGAAGGGAAAAGCAAGAAAGAGGCTTGTTTTATGGATTGCAACTTGGAATTGAATCTTGTAATAACCTTTACTGCCACATATTCTTAGCAGGTGTGCATGCATTCTCTTATCACTAATAGCAGAACAGACAAAAGAACAGTGAATTCTAAGTTTCCAGGTGTATGGCTGTGAACTGATAATTTAAATCTCCTTCATTGTTCAATGCGGCAGCAATAAATCGATTGTATTTAGAGAAACTGTCAATAAATACATTAAAGTATTTTAACTTTGTAATATACACGGTAAATTATAGGTTGTCAATTATGAGTATTGGAAAAGAATGCAATGTTCTGCAACAATAATGGTCTTTGCGTAAGGTTTCTAGATTGGAGAAGAAAACTTAACACACTATAATGGACCACGTAAAATTGCCTAAAACAGATTTTTGGTTTGATACAATTCAACGTCCCACACACCTGCTACGCTAAAGGAGACGTGGACCTACTGATTATAGTGGAATCCGAACCATTTTGGTCGTTCCATTAATATATACCAGTTTATATCATTTTTCTAATATATATCCGAACAATCCCTTTGGTATTCTTTGCTTGTCAGTACTATTAGGCATGTGTTTCATCGACCAGCAGTCTATTCCATCGCACTTTGAAATAGGTATAACTTGTAGCATGCAGATATTCCATTTTTCACTACAGGCATTTCAATTTAATTAACGATATCTCTCACTAGTCTCAAGATCTGATAGGTATAGTGGCTATTGTAGATCAAGTGACTACTACTGCATTAGTTAAAATCATGCAAGTGTTCGCACGACCGCATTTCATAACACAAATTTTACTTGCTCAGTCTTTATATGTTCCTGTGAGCGAGAGAGCTCTTAACTCTGAAGTGAAAACAGATATGTCAACTTTGGTTACGGATATGGATTCAGGAGTAAATTCCAGTGCTATTTGATACCCCACATGACCCCTTGCCATTTATCATATTTGACGGCGATTCAATATGGCGCCTTTCAAGATGGCGATCATGCACTGGAAGTACTCTCACATATAGATGATCTACCTTGGTTTACAATACTGAAGTCAGATCTATCAAAAGCTTTTTTTTATTTTTGTGCTAAAAGGATATTCTTGGACATTGCCCACAGGATTTCAAGATGGCGTCGGTGTAGCAACGAAGCATTTGCGCATCGAGTGACTATTACTACGTTACTTAGCAACTCGAACTGAATCTTGTCACAAATTTTCATCAAAATTCAACTCTCACGGTTTATGGACCTTCCTCGTCAGTATATTCTAAGTCTAATCGTGACGTAAACGATTGCAAAATACATCATCAGAAAGCAAAAGTAGAAGAACCTGCCTTTTATCGTTCAGTTTTAGTAAAATCCGACGTGTTGAAACACAGCGATGGCTACAATACCCAGCGAGGCGCTGATACCAAGACTGCTATTCAATACTGTGGGTTCCGAATCCTTTCACATCTATTCTGTCCTTCAGATGGTATATGGAGAAACTGGAAACCGAGAAGTTAAATAGGAGCTTTAGAAACGGCGTCTCTGTGCATAGGAACATGATTGGTTAGTTTTCATATACATAACTGGATATCAACGTTCCGTACCTCACTGAATCCGAACGATAAATCAGAGTACTTTTTACTTTTATTTTTATGTTAAAGAAGGGTGGTACAATCGTTTCACCAGGTTTCGTTATACCACGACTCTTGCACCACTTTTAGGCTTAGAAAATAATGAACACCCCTCGTTGAACAAGAATGGCATGTAAAAGCAAGAATTGTGTATGTGTGAATTGAATATCCCAAGAGTAGGTTCCACTGATGTTGATGATAATCATCAGAGGCCGTTGCGGACCGTCTACTTCTTGGAGATCAGATGCAGCTGGATTTTGGTCTTTCACAATCCTTGCCTGCCTCCGTACAGTGCTGACGTCAACACAGGCATCCTCTTAAATTACATTCATATGGCGATGAATATTCCTGGGCACAAAACCTTCCGCAGTCAGAAATTAAATGACAGCCTGCTGTTTCAAACAGGTGGCACGAGAAGAGAACGAGAAGAGATAGGAAGGTGAAACAAGTAACACTCTATAGCTTAAACATCATTAAATTAATGATAAATAGTTCAGAATATTAGCAGTACTATTGGCCAAGTACTGGGCTTGGAAGCATTACTTTCTGAATACTACACGTACAAGATGTTTAAAAAGACATGTAACTCGTAAAGGTACTACAAAAGATTAAGAAAATGGCCTTCATTTACTACTTCACGCCTGTCCACGGCTTTTGATCATGTCTTTGAACGTACTCTGGAGCGTTGCACACGAAATGTCCTGAGTGCACTGAATGTTAGTCTGCGATTCTCCCAAAGGATGCGAATGGATCGGGGAAGATATACATAAATATACCTAGGGAGTGTTCCTGTGCACATTCGAATAAAACGGTTTCCCCTCTTTTTCATGTACTTTAAAATTTTGTTATCTGTACTTTGTTACGTGCGGAAATTTTATCCACACTTAAAAAAAAAATCTTAGAGTGTATTGCCTGAGGAGTATGCAACCCGAAATAAAGATGTAGTTTTTTTTAGCGCCTCTGGCGGAAAGTTGTGAATTACGTACCTACGACGGTGCTTGAAGAGGATGGCTTAGCCATTCGATTGCTACTGTGCAAGTGGGCATTATCTGTTCTGCTATAGTCAACTGCGTATAATGTTATTATATACAGGCACGTAGCCAGGGGGGTCCGGACCCCCCCCCTTTAGGATCAAGAAATGAAAATATTAAGGAAAGATGAAACAAAAAAATACGAGAAAAGGATGAATCAGCGTCAAAAATATAAAGGTACAGCAAGCGTAACAAAACATTCCGAAATCCGTCTATCTCCACGTTAATCCTATGGACTACAAATGACGATCGATAAACCGGTTCAATAAGATAGACTCTCAGATAGAACTTAAGAAATGCCTTTACTCCCGAAAAAGATCTCATTGCTATCCTTGACGGCATTAAACGAAGATAAGAAAAAGAAGACAAGTAGAACCGAGTTCGAATGACCTCGGAAACTATATAGTCCTGGGCCCAGCCTATACCCCCGTAAAAATTTTTAGGTCCGGAGAGTTTGATTGCTGGAATGAGTTATACAGTGACCAAATATAATTAAAATTTTAGGTAGACATCTGGTATCCTGTTCATTCTCTCTGGGCAGCCATTTTCCAAAATGGCCGCCGTTCATATGTAAATGTCTATATATCTCGTGAACCAAGGTACTTAGATAGGTGATTTTGGTGTCAAAGTATATGTTTTCGAGGTCGCTGAATTCAAATATGGCATCATGGGTAATGCCACTTAGAAAACTTACTAGCTGGCAACACTGTTATCTTTAACGGCCAACTATAAAAAAACTACTGATGCATATTGCACAAGGATGTAGCGAGTCCCTTCCAGGACTACAGAAAACCAATTTTAGCTGGTAGTTGACATCACAGAAAAACAGATTTTAGAAATTAATATAAGGAAAAAGTGGTTTTAAATTCAACATGGCGGACAATATGGCAGCTAGTGACCAGACCGCCAAGCAATGGACTTATTCAAATGCCTGTAAGGCAGTCACTTATTGGTCTAAAGAGTTCAAACAAGAAGCAGGATGTACAGGAAAGGACCGACGTCCCAAACGTTT
Source organism: Thermobia domestica (assembly GCF_964235325.1). Taxonomy (NCBI): domain Eukaryota; kingdom Metazoa; phylum Arthropoda; class Insecta; order Zygentoma; family Lepismatidae; genus Thermobia; species Thermobia domestica. The sequence continues at coordinate 173,894,254 of NC_137468.1, read as the reverse complement.
ACGGGTTAGGTCCAGGGAACGAAGAGTATTCTCAGGGGGGGTCGACAGAATTTAAAAAATGCACACATTTTCAAGAAAAACAGAGCTTTGACCCATTGTTTCCAGACAACTATACCTACAAGGATGTAACTACAAAATATCCTACAAAATGTTCCTTGGAAATCTCCCGTAAGATTCCATTTGTATTATGTCCGTACTGTGCATAACTACGTGAGGACAAGGGAGCAAACCCTTGTTTTTTGTTAATTCTTTCGTTTCCGGTGCTATAACCCCGTATGGGGCAGATAAAATTAAAATTGTTTTGGCGCGCAGAGTTTAATGGCTGAGTAAGTTATTCAGTGACCAAATAAAATAAAATCCTAGGTAGATATCTAATATCCCTTTGATTCCATCTTGGCAACCATTTTCAATATGGCTGTTGATATAACACCACCAGATTATCATTTTAGCCACTTACACTTGATGAATGATTTTTAAAAAATCCTGTTTTTTTTTATTTCTTCAATCATATGAAATTATTTTAAACTAATTTTAATTGTAGTACACTGCTTTTGGAAATTAATACTACCAAGACATTATACCGTAAGGGCGAATACGAATCAAATATTTTAGTTTATGTAGGTAAAGAGCGAATGATAATACTGGATGTAAAATTTTGTAATTTATAAGAAATAGTAAAAATCGTGTGTACAAAATATTTCGCTGGATACAAATATATTTCTAACGTATAATTATGATAGTTTTATTCATTATCAATCTTCCTTGTATAATGTAGTTTCTATGTTATCTCTGTCATGAAGCAGTTTGTTTGCTTATCAAAATTTTCACTTTGCACTTATTATTTGTTATTACACTGTGTACTATTACACTTGCAGTAAGTCGTACACTTGTAAAATACACTTCTACAAGGACATCGATAATTGTTACACAAGTTGCATCCACATTTTCGAATCACATCATTTAGCAACTGTTTCATGAATTTTATTGGTCGCAAAACACCATTCAATTCAGTTCATCCAAAAGTATACTGATCCAGTTCCGGAAAGATGTTTCTAATATGCTAAGACCTTTTCTAATTGAATAATAGGCACGGAGAATGTGACCTTGGATTGACATTGCAAGCGGAACATTTCTTATATATTCTTCATATCTTAGTTCGTTAAAAGTTGAACATTTTGTGCTAGGTTTCCAAACGCGCACTAGGTATTTGCAACAACAGAGACTCCGATTGTGTTGTCCTCTGTCTCTACAAACTTCTGTAAATACGTTGTAGGTTCCGCACGCATGGCACCTTTCTTGGTTCCAATTTTGCTAACTTCATCATTGCCTGTGAGTATATGAGTTTTTATAAGATTGTTTCAGAAAAGTGAACCAACTTTGGAGAATAGCGTGTGAAGTGGTAAAAAACGTCGTTTTTCGCCAGTTCCATAGTTTACCCAAAGCTCTTGCAAACTTAAGAGCAAACACTTCTCGGCAAAGCGAAGAAGGAATGCAACAACATCGGCGTAATTTGAAGGAACAACAACTCTCTTCTTTCCGTGAATTATTGCCCAGTATGTGTGAAGTACAATACGCAGGTCCTCTTCTTTCACGTTACTGTTAAGATCTTGTACAATTGAGGTTTCGTGATTAGAGATTTGGGTTGCTTGTAGCTCATCACCATCATTAAGTATTCTACCAATAATTGCAGTAGGACCCTTAGCCATCATTGATGAGTCTTGTAACATGAAATCTCACACAAACATTTGCAGTTTTATCTTATTTTCCGTTGACGCCCAGAACTTATCTAATTAAATAGAAATGGGGGTTGAAGAGTCGATATATACCATTTCGATTGTTGAACAATCCGATGATCTCCTTATCCGCTTCGATTGTTTCACTGATAAGGGAAAATAGTTGTCGAAAACAATATGCAACTCTTAGGCATCACAAGTGGACATCACTGTCTGCAGAAAGCGGTGCATCGCCTCTGCGGAGTCTTTCAGTGATGACATTTTAATGTTTCGCAACTGAGCCATGAATCGATGATCAAAACTGTTGGAAGATGGGATGTTTTGGTAATCGCTTTTTGGGCCGATTGGAGTTGGCTTTCTAGCTCCGACACCAAAACATATTTTTGTGGTTTCATTGGTGCGCTCCTTCGAAAAGTGCGTTTCTGTCGAACAGGTCATGTGAAAGAATATCTTGCATAGGCACACCTCGCTCTTTTCGCCACATCACTGTCTCTCTGAGCTTGAGCTAACTGCTTGTTGGATATGGTATCAACATCCCCAACTTTAGAAGCATGTGCTCTTGAAGCAAACAAGGTGGGCAAACTGACGCGAGATATACTGTCAGTGAGTTTTTTTTTTTACTTTTTAGTACAAATCTCTCCTCTTCAGTTGGTTGTAATTCTCTTCTCCTTCTGCCAAAACATTTAACAAGCGACCTGCAATTTTTTCGTCCACGTACTGTCTAGTTAGGAAGTTGTGCAGATTTACTGTATGCTGCTGGTAATCAAATGGATTGCCTTGCTGAATCACAAAATCTAGCAAACGCTTAACTTGCACACCAAAATTTTCACCTCTTTTCCCGATCAAGTCACGATGAAGTACAGTTTCTTGGTGATCCATGAAACGAGAATTTGTCAGTTCTCTAAATACGTTGGTTATTTGCAGAATTTCATGATACCCCAACTGCCATTTAGCAACGTATTCCACTTTTCTTGTTTGCCCAACAATCCCTTTCGAGCTTTTTTGGGATCTTTGGATAGTCTGCTCAAGTTTAATATCCAGAGAGACAGCATTGAAGGAACCGTTCTTGTCTTTCACGACGAGGTGTCCATCTGTAAACTTGCTGTAAAGATGAGGCAATTGCATTTCTAGGTTTCTGGCCATCTCCAGGTACCACGAAGCATATCGCAGATAAGTGGTGCAATCGAACTCGTGAAACACTGGCAACAATTGTTTAACAGCGGTGGGTCTAAATATGATCTCTTTCTCTTAAGGCATTTTGACACAATTTTGCTAGCTCTATCTGCGTTTGGAAAACCTTTTGTTCGTGCTTTGCCCAGAAGGCTTGCCATTGAAGAGTTAATGCAACTTGTGAAACGATATGCATACCTTGAAGAAAATGGACATAATGTGTTCCATGAAGCAACTCTGTATTGTTTTATTTCCAAAAATTTCACATTCCATCATAGCCTCTCCCATTCCACTTTCAATCAACAAATTACCGGCACAACGTAATGCGATTTTTGCCATATGGAAAGTGCCCATCATGGAATATATATCCTGCAACTCCAGAGAACAAAAGAGTATGATGTCCGCCACAGTCCGAAAAACTGCTTCATCACAAGATACCGGAGGAATAGGTTGATCTTGAAACTGTCCACGAATATGTTGCGTACAGGTCGGTCGGTTGCGTACAACCATTTTTGCTCACTTTCCAGGACAGCAACTCGACAAAATACTTCGTCTTGGAAATGGCTAGCTGCAGCTAGAAAGGAGTTTGCACGTGCTGATTCACATATACTATATTTTTCCCTCACAATCTCTCCCACATTTCCTCTAGTTGTCAAGTTTGCTCATATGACGCACAGTAATAGGTACGGAAACAACACTGCTAGGTTTTGAACGTTCTCCTTTTCCTGAGCGAAGCGATGGTTTCCGTGGTGGGAATAATGAACATCCTCTCTCTTCCACAGCCCTTTTCAGTTACTTCAGTTTCCTTTGCTTTTCAAATAGCATCTGCATTTTTTTAAATGTATATGTCTTGTAACAAGCGTTGCCACGGTGGTTCACTATTTTTTCTCCATGATTTGCTTTTATACGTTTACTTACGTCGTCATCACGAATTTCAGCAACTTCCCTTAGCCTTTTAAACCCAACAGTTGTACTGGTCAATCGTTCCGACGTATTCCGCTGACAAATTACGGATCTGCTCTTGTCGAAGGGCTCTTCCATGCGTTGACGACTAAGTTGAATACTTGGGGTAAAACTTATTGCAGAACTATTAGTCATCCTTGTTTCTTACCTGAAATAAGAAAAGAAGTTGTACTTGTTAGATTTATATAGTTTTGTGGCATGTAAGTGCACATTCATGGTATGAATATGGTCGAACATATATGGCTTAGACCCCTTGCAAACCCGTTTATCTGAAAAGATACAATGGAATACAATAAAGATGAGTTGCTTCCTGATCTCAGAAACTATAGACAGTATGGACAAAGTAGGAATTGAATCTTATGACATTTTTCAGGGAACATTTAGTGTTTTACTGTGCGTTATATGCATAATTATCTAGAGCATATCACTGTTTTTCATAAAAATGCCTGCCCCCGCCCCAGCCCATCTTTCTCTCTGAGAATACGCTTCATTTCCTGGGCCTAAACCGCAAACGCTTGGAACGTCTGTCCTTTCCTGCACATCCTGCTTCTTCTTTGAAATCTTTAGGCCAATAAGTGACTGCCTTACAGGCATTTGAATAAGTCCATTGCTTGACGGCCTGGTCACTAGCCGCCATATTGGCCGCCATGTTGAATTTAAAACCACTTTTTCCTTATATTAATTTCTAAAATCTGTTTTTCTGTGATGTCAACTACCAGCAAAAATTGGTTTTCTGTAGTCCTGGAAGGAACTCGCTACATCCTTGTGCAATATGCATCAGTAGCTTTTTATAGTTGGCCGTTAAAGATAACAGTGTTGCCAGCTAGTAAGTTTTCTAAGTGGCATTACCCATGATGCCATATTTGAATTCAGCGACCTCGAAAACATATACTTTGACACCAAAATCACCTTTCTAAGTACCTTGGTTCACGAGATATATAGACATTTACATATGAACGGCGGCCATTTTGGAAAATGGCTGCCCAGAGAGAATGAACAGGATACCAGATGTCTACCTAAAATTTTAATTATATTTGGTCACTGTATAACTCATTCCAGTAATCAAACTCTCCGGACCTAAAAATTTTTACGGGGGTATAGGCTGGGCCCTGGACTAATATCTTTTTCAATACTTTTTTATATTCTTTTACTTCAAGATAGTGTTGTAAATAGAAAAAAAACGGTTCGTATTTTTTCAGAAATGTACGTTTTTTTTAGAAAAAAACATTGGCTCTCGTTTTTTTTCTAAATTTCGTTTATTTTCAAACAGTCATTTGTAATGCATCTTACGTCTATTTAAGTATGAAATATTTTTATGTAGCTGTAATCACCGTAAAATGCAATATAAATTAAACGCTAGATACTGATACGCTACAAATATTTTACAATTTACATGAATACCATGCCTATTAACAATTCGGGTTTCAGCAGTTTTCATCAATATCAACTAAGAAATTAAAGTAGAAATGAAATTTTGTTTTTTCGTGAATGCAGACCTTTAATAAGTACGAAAATAATGTCACGAGCAGTATAAAGTTCCAATAACTTGTCTAAAGGTAAAAACTAATACTAATTTGCCTAATAGTATTTTTCTAAATGTCATATATAAATAATTTGTCGACTAGATGTATATGATATGCAGAGCCGGCTCTACCATATATGCAGTGGCGTATTTACGATTTTGTTTCGGGAGGGGCTTTGCTAACTTTCGGGGGTATTTGTCTGAAAATGTGAAAATTCTGCAAGATATTTCATATACTTTACTATAGTAAGTAAGATTTCGGGGGGGGGGGGCTTAAGCCCGGAAGCTCCCCTAAATACGCCACTGTATATATGCAACACGTGCATTTGCGTGGAATGGCAAGATTGGATGGTCCAGCAAAATCTGTCATAAGTATATTATTTAAATTAAATATTTCTTGTTTAAAACAGACTTCATGATGATGGTAGTTACATTTACTAAGCTGACCTTCTATTTGAATACAACATTCATAAATTATGTTTAGGTCGCATTAGTTTAAGGCCACATGGACACATGGTCGAATAAATCCGAGCACAAATTGCTTGATTGTTGTCAAATGCAAGAATTCAATTCTCGAATAGTAGTGAATATCTGTTCCATTTATTAAGTTATCACAGTTTTGATATGGAAGTAGTCTTGTTTTTGTCAGAAGCAAGTTCCTTATCATTGAAGATAGAAACATTTTTTTTAAATGTTAGAACATGTAGAAGAAAAATCAAGAAATAAAGATAAAAGAGCTAGTTGCACTGGAATTGCAAACTGATGCATTGAGATTGAAGCTCGATAGTGAATCCTATAAAAAGGATTGCCATCTTTCCTCTGCAGGTGTGTTTACTTTATCTTTCACTATCATAATAGATTAACATTTAAAGAAAAAAACAGACACAACGGAATTGCATTTTTAGTAAGTATTTAAGCCGTTCTGAGTGCGACTGCACTTACTCTCACCTTTGTTGTTCATGCTGGAGTAGCATACTTAAAATCATGACTTCTAAGATTTGTTCTTTCTGGAGAAAGGGGGAGGCGGCAAATTATGCCATTGCACGAGGCGACAAATTGACTAGGAGAATGTAGGATGACTCAATTTGAAATAATGCAGTGTGTTTCAAAATTAATTTTAGGGTTTTGAAACTTTGTAGTATCTATTACAGTTAACTTACAATTATAAATATTATATCAAATGAAAGAGCAACTCAAACAGTTTTGTACGCAAGCATGTACATGCATTGTTTCTTCTGTCTGCCGTTAGAAAGAGCACGTAGCAAAGATGGAGACTAGAGAGCAGAAAGCTTTTTGTGTTTTAATAAAGACTGAACCTGTACAGTGCAACCGTCTGTGTGAAGAATATTAAGGAGACGCTTGTAACTACGTCTTTATTGTTTGCAGTTGCTATAGGTCTAAAGCCTACAGACTACGGCTTACGTACCAATTTCGCAAGTGAAATATTCCTGCATAACAATGAAGATTTTCTGGATCGTGCCATCTTCAGTGATAATTGACATTTCACCTAAGAGCTAATGTGAACACTCATAATGTTTGCATCTGACCGTCAGCAAATCCTCAGGAGATGGTACAATTGAAACGAAACTCCCCTAAATTGAATGTGTTTTGTGCCATGTGGCGGAAAGTTTATGGGCCTTTCTCGCCTATCGACTAGATGTGTCCCGTGTGGCGAATGAATCTGACATTGAACACTTGTAGCAAAGACTGTTTGAGGTGCTCTTTTACTTGATGCATTGCTTATAATTGTACGTAAAATGTAATAAATACTACGAAGACTTAAAACCCCTTTATTTTGAAACACCCTACATTTCTCACCAACAGTGTTGGAACTAAGATGTAACAAGGAGGGAAAATTTTCCTTATAAAGTTATTGTTTACAACGATATTATTATTAGTCGAGACTATAACTACAACAACAACACAAGTTAGTAGTCCAAAAAATGTAATCAAATGTATACTCGGTGGCCCAGGTGGCCAAAGTGGCACACACAGATATGTCACTTGTTTAATCCGCTCCAGTGTGGACACTAATTAAGATATCGGGATATTATTTTTGCAAAATGTGGTTGGACTATAGTTTAACATATTAATTTCTTTTTCTTCTGGTGTCGAATTTCCTTCTCAAATTTCATCCCAGTCAAAAATTCGAGAATTTTCTAATTTCGAATTTCCTTTATTTTTTCCCTGTAGCTTCCTTCGTTGTAGAAAGACATCCTTAAGACTTGCCAGGTAGATACCTCGGATGGATACCTAACTGTTAACCTCAATTGGATGGGCTTGCGCGCAGTGTTGCCAATTAGGGAAATTAAAATTCTCTTATATTTGGGCAAAAAATTAGGAATTTTTGTTTATAAATCCGTACCTATACGTCCGAGTGCAAGTCAACTTACGCCAATCAAACATTTGTCCTTACTTAACAAACGAAGTATAGATCGTTACAATGGGGTAATTAGGGGGCGCACGTAAAATTCGTATTTAGGTTCTAGCCCTTAATTTTTCTAATTTTCCCTTACTTTTCTGTTTACCGTAATATATTTTTGGTAATGAGAAGCTTTGTTCCTTAAATATCGCCATAATACTTGTAGGATATATTAGTGGAGTACCAGTGTTTAATTTAAGATAGTTTGCGTCTGTTTGGTAGCAGTGTTGCCAGCTACAGAATATTTTAATTTCAGATTTTAGGGGGAAATTTTGGAAAAATTATATGTTTTGTTTCTATTATTTCCCTCTAGTTGGTTATATCGGAACAAACGTACCAGTATCTAAAAGTCTCGTCTTTGCTCTACACAACTCACTATAGAAAGTTTCAATAGGATAATTAGGGGAAGTACAGTTGAGGTTTACAGTGGACCTTGTTCTCTAATTGGAAAGATAACTGTGATTTTTTTAAAGGTAGAATGAGATATTTTTTATTGACATGCTTACTTTATTAGATATCGTCACAATATTTGTAGGATACATTAGAGGGATACCAAAGCTTATTTTAATATAGTTTGTGTGTGTCTGATAGTAGTGTTGCTAGCTACAAAAAATTTTAATTCCAGATTTTAGGGGCAAATTTTGGAAAAAATTCTCTTTTTTATTTCTATTATTTCCTTCTTGTTGGCTACATTCGAACAAATGTACCAGTGTCTAACAGCCTCATCCTTAGCCTACACAGCGCACTATAAAAAGTTTTACTAGAATAATTAGGGGAAGTACAGTTGAGGTTTATAATAAACCATGTTCCGGAAATGGTAAGAAAATGGTGAATTTCTGAGGTAGAATGAGATTTTTTTAAAATTTCATGCTTACTTTGTTATATATCGCCATGATACTTGTAGGATATATTCTTGGAGCACTACGGTTTATTTTCAGATAGTTTTCGTCTATCTGATGGCAGCGTTTCCAGCCAAAACAACTAATTCCCGCTATTAGGTGAAAAATTCGGAAAAAATCCCTTTTCCCCTCTATTATTACCCTCTTACTGGCTAGATTGAAACAAACGTACCACTACCTGAAAGCTTCCTCTTTAAACTACAGAACGCACCATAAAAAGTTTCAATAGGATAATTAGAGAAGCTGTATCCCGGCATATTTGATTTTTACTTCTGAGGCGTAAGAAGTGTCAAAATTTCATGTGTATGACAGAATTTTTTCTTTCCCTCTATGAATGGAAGCCAGCGACTTCAGGATTTCACTGTACCTTGTCAACACACCAAAGATTTGTTTAGGTGACTTGAACCCATATAGCAGCAGTGGTGCTAGAAAAAATTTTTTTTTGAATTTCGGTTAGGGAATTTTTTGTAAATTTTTACCAATACATTTCCCTCAATAATTTCCCACCCGTTGGCAACACTGCAATACAACTTACACCAAAAAATAGCCACATCCATTTTCTTAAAAACAAGGCCTTAACCATATCAATCGAATGAATAGTTTTTGAGCAATAAGTCACTAATTGAAAATGTAGGAAAACGCCAAAAATGACCTGGGGTCGAAAGGAATAATCACACAATTTTGCTCGTATAGGTACAAAGAAACAAACGATTTGTAAATTACGAGGGCTTCGACTCAAGTTTTGTTGATTATTTTAATAATCTGCAACATAAATCAATAAATAATAGTTGCCAGAAAAAAAACAGACTTTTGAAAAAAACATGAAAAAGAACGATGTTTTTTATTGAAAGAAAACTTCACAGAAAAAAAAAAACGTTTTTTACAACACTACTTCAAGATTTCCTCATAGTTTTTCTGATTAAAATACTTACTAACATATCCTCATTTTATTGTCCTAAAAACCAATATGGGTACGTTGCCAGTAAAATAGTTTCGGTCCCATCGATCCCCTGGTGTGTAACCACAGTATTTCATGTCACGCCCCCCCTCCCCCCTTGCCATTACGAAATCCTGGCTAAACGAACGAATATATGTTGCCAGTAAAATAGGTTAGAAGGATCAAGTCCCTAGTGTGATAACCACAGTATTTCGTCACGGACCCCCCTATTGAAAAATCCTGGCTACGTGCTTGTTATATATCACGCGTTTCAGAATTACTAAATTTTACAGTTTATTCCTGAAAAAGAAATCTATATTCAGATATTTTCTAAAGTATTGGTATCTAATTTCCGAAAAGTGTTATTTCGGTTTGGCGATATTGTGTGGATGAAAAGTTCTGTACTGTGACACAAACTTAATTAAATCGGGAGTGAATGGGATTATATACCACTTTTGTAAATGGGTGAGTTGTTATACTAATTTGTTATCTTCTCTGATTTAAGGTATTACATTATTTAGGAGTAAATATATTTTATATCTATTTGAATTATTTAACAGCATGTTATCAAAGCAATTTTGAATATTTTTTTAAAGAAAATTAATGATATGGAATTGTGGTAGGGTAGATGCTGCTACTCTAGTAGACTCCTTAATTATACTTACAGTAAAAGCAGTTTTTTCTCGTATATATATATATATATATATATATATATATATATATATATATATATATATATATATCAGGATATAAATTTACATATGTAGAAACTACTATTCTTGTTCAAATCCATTGAAAGTATATATTGCTTGATTGAATTATTGTTATAAAGTTTTCAATTCACATATATACGCTTTTATTTCACTATCCTAATAGCATCATTTTGATTATTTATATCTTTTTTTTTTTTTTTTTTTTTGTTAAGTTGAAATACGCAGAAATCCTATAGATGAGAATTAATATAGAAAATATAGTTAAGATTTGCACTAGGAGGATCTCGCGTAATTTCCCTCATTTAACAATTATTACTGTAGGGCATGTGCCCTTTATAGATATTTGTCCTGGTCATTAACGGCCGGTGGCCCACGACGGAGCCATACCTAAGCAGGCACGTTACAACTTTTTCAATTCAATGAAACGTTATTTTATAAAGGTAACCAAGAAAGTCCTGTCGCTTTTTCACCCACTACCTTCGAACATCGATATGTCACCTAAGACGTACCTGGAAGATCAAAAGTAGTCCCCATCAACATCGACGAACTTCTGCCAATGTTCTGGAAGGCCATGGGTTCCATCGCGGTGGAACTTGGTGGGCCGTGAAGCGAAGAAGGTATCAAGTGCATTTTGTACCTCTACTAGGGATTTGAACTAAGGTGATTGTAAAAGGAATTGGAACAGGTGATAATCGAACGGTGCAATGTCCGGGGAGTATGGCGGATGCAATAATGTTTCCCACCCAAGGCGTAGAATGGTGTCCCGGGTCAAATTAGGCACTTGGAGCTTGGCGTTGTCTTGTAATAGAATGACCCGTTTGCGATTCAGAAGTGCTAGCTCCAGAGTTTTGAGTTTTTCTTGAACACGGCTCAACCGCTTACAGTACATAATTGCATTGATGCTTGACCAGCTGGTAGCAATTCCCGATGTACGATGCTGCGAGCAGTACACCAAACACACAGGAGGAGCTTCTTGTACTGGTTCATGGGATGCCAACGAATGATGACGGCGCCTTGGAGCTTCGTACAAGGACCCATTTCTCATCCAGAAATGGCTCCTTCCTCAGACGATTCAGCAAAGAAACACAGGTATCTGCTCGCGTTGCCTTCTGGCCCAGAGTCAAATCATGTTTGACCCATCGACCCAACTTGCAGTGCTTTCCAAGTTGATGAAGGTGCTGCCGAATAGTTTCTCCACTCACACTGGATTGTAGTTCCAGTTCCGCATATGCCTGGCCGCTGCCTGAAGATCTTCATTTTGTACGTGTTGATCTTCCGATATGTGGCGTGTCTTCGAGTATTTCGTCACCGTCCTTAAACTTGTTAAACCACCGCTGTACTGTGCACATAGTCACGACACCCTCACCAAAGGCCTAGCATATCTTCCGCCCCGCTGCACAGTGGTCGGAAACTTGGAAAAAGCGGACAAACATAGTTTATTCTGAAACAATGGAAGTTGACGGACGACTCTATGTCGTTCTATACGTAATTGTCCTTTCTAAATCGATTGCAATTAATGCGAAATTGATTCGAAGAACCCCTGCTGCAATATGTGTAGTTTTATATACAAGGTGGTCCAAAGGTGTGGAAACCCCTAGCCTAAATGTCAAATACTGCAAAATATAAACAAAGGAACAACGTAGGACAGTAATAAAGGTGAGAAGAAATTGAGAACAATGAAAGCCGCCATCTTGAAATTCACCATTGTGAATCATACATACAGTTTATAAATTGAAAATATAACACGTTGACGCCTTATGTGAATTGGACATCGCTAGTTAGTACGAAGTTATGACAGGTGTTAATATGCATCCAAGAAGTGGTTACAAGTTCAATGTGCTCTCCCTCTAATTGTATGTGCAGTTAATAAAAAGATGGTGTAAAACAAATATGTGTTTGGCCTCAGGATACAAAATTAAAATTCGCGGTTTTCCACTCGCACCATCTTGGAAGAAACACTAATACTTATTGGAATGTAGTTTAGTTCAGGATTACGTTGTTTCGGTAAGATTAATAGATTCAGTATAGAATCTTCTTATATACTACTGCACTGATGTGTAATATACAGCAGCTTCACATGACTGTTAGTTTATCAGTGCAATATGTGTGAATCTTTCACTACCACTTTGATTCAGGAACGAAGGGCAATTCAAATTACGTACAAGACAATCTGCCTTTTCCCTTTGTAAGGCCCAGATAGCGGATCACGATTGCGACCACAACAACATTACTCATCACTCATTTCCAGTTAGATGGGGCTGAGTCCTTCAGCTATACTTGGTTGAAGCTATTTCCAATGCTCAATCTCTGTACTACTCATGATCAACTCAATAAAAATTATTTTGCAGATAAGCAAGGATAAGCTTAGACTGCAGAGCTACTAACATCAGCATATATGTATCTTTTCGGTAACACTAACAAAACTATCATGTAAATGATATGACAATGGATAACAAATAAAACTCTTCACTAAACACACAGTATTTGAGTCCAATGTACTGTCCAACAAGTTTCATCGACCTCAGGAACGATACAAATAGTTAAAACATATCATATTGTTTGGTTCATTTTTTACTGATTTTTCGGCTCTTTTATTTGTTTATGTTTACATGCGTTTTATGAACAGTGAAAATATTCCTATGTCCTGAAACTACGAATTTGGAAGCAGAAGAGATACTTATAATCAAATATCAATACCGATTTCATAGACGGCGAAGTTAACAAAATCGATTTTTGACCGCTTTTTTCGTTTCCGATCACTGTGCGCTCCAGCGGCGTTTGACCACAGTTTGAACTTGTACAGCATACACGTCCTTATGACGCTCTGTGAAGGTCCCATCTTCACATTGTCCTTACGCAAGTTCACGGTGTAACTGAATTGCCACAACCAGGTAGTATGTTGGATATACCCACTCCAAAAACTGACCTTCGCCTTATCTCCATTCTCATTCAACTCACGGTGTGAAGGCCAATGGAACACAGACCTCCACAAAAGTGACATAACTTTCTTGGTTACCTTTGTATTTGATTTTTAATACACATAAAACTCAGTAAAATAAGCACGTATGAGTGAGCTTTAATTACCTTTCCTCTGTAATCACCCATACGGAAAGTTCTGCTTTAATTATCTTTGTCCACACCCACATGCAAACTCCAACTATTGTTATGCTTGTGTCCTTAGATATAATCTTTGAGTTTTACGTCCCACGGTTATGCCGGTTAGGCTAAAGGAGACGGTGATTATGAGAAATGAATAAAATGGTGGAATGAAGAATGTGGGAGGAAATGGGTGAACCCCGAGAAAACCCACGAGCACGGCGTTTGTCCACCACAAAGTCCACACGGCGCGAGCTGGGATCGAACCAGGGACCCCAAGCACCGGAGGTGAACGCTCTACCACTGAGTCACCGCACCCCCATTGTGTCCTTAGATATCCCCATTTTATAATGTATGTACTTTTCCAGAATAAAACTTCTTTCCTCTAATATGCAAACTATATTGCTGTGCAGCTACATATTCTGTATTACAAATTCATTGTCTATCACCACCTGTCACCTGCTAGAAAAGAAAGAAATGCTAGATATTTGCGCTATGGGTTACGTGACTTTTTGTTCACACTGTAGCGAACATTATACACAGGCTGATACGATATCCCATTATAATAAAGAGATACACAGAGATTTTTTTTAAGCCTTTGTAGGAAATGCTATAGTGTATACCTGCAGAACAGGATACTTGCGTACGTATTTTAACAGTAAGAGATGTTCGTGTATAAACTCCTGTTTAAAAACCAATTCTTCATGGATTTTCTTTCTTAAATAAATCTTGAAACAAGGCTGTGGAGACTTGTATTAGTGCTTCTCGTGCAATAAAAAGATAAGAAAAGTTTCTGCCTGTCAAAGGATATGAAATTACGTTTCTCTTGTGAAATTTCGTCAAAAGCATCCTTCGATCAGCGCCATTACCTGCTGATTCAATTTCGAAGTTGGAAGACTTTGCTCGAAGAGTGTCAGTGGTCGATTGACAGTTTTTTCTTGTTGCTACACGTTCGATAGTATTGCTTTCTACACTTAGTACATACCTTGCATTCTTCTTAAACACTACCGTGTGTCTAATGACTGAATACCAATTTTTAATTTCATACTATATAATGTTGGAATATTAGATTAAGGTAACTATCATATTGATGTGAAACGTATTCCTTATTATTTACGTTCTAGAAAACTGAAGCTGTCTCTAGTCCTTAGGAGAGAAGATAATTGTAGTAAAGTATGAAATGTGGAAATCAGTTGTTCAAATCAGTCTTAATGGAAAGCTGAGAAGAGTAGAAATACAAAGCTTATTCGAGAAACCACTACAACCTGCACCGGCAAAAAATAATAACAGGGTATTGATTGGATTTGCCGCGTTCTAGATGACCATCAATTTGACGATTTCAATAAAGTGTTACGTACGTACAGTCAGCGAGAAAAGTTCTTCCCATTTGATAAAATTAGTTTCGTAAATAACCTCAGAACGGAAGGACAGTTCGAATACAGTTTTCAGTATATTAAAAAGAATGTAATTTTGTGTAAGTTCCAGTCATATCACCGTTGTACGTTCCAGCCATACCACCGTTGTACGTTCTAGTCGTATCACCGTTGTACGTTCCAGTCGTATCACCGTTGTACGTTCCAGCCATTCTACCGTTGTACGTTCCAGCCATTCTACCGTTGTACGTTCCAGGCATACCACCGTTGTACGTTCCAGTCGTATCACCGTTGTACGTTCCAGCCATACCACCATTGTACGTTCTAGACATACCACCGTTATTTCCAAAATAAATTTTACCAAACGGAAAGAACTTTTGTCGTTGACTGTACAAGATATGTTGCAAAGATGCCCTCATTCGTCAGACATTCATATAAAACGAATTACCACCCTATACCATTGAGACTTCTTTTTAAAAAGGTAAAAGTAGAATTTATGTCTCTGGAAGCCTCATTCCCGCAAATCTTCCCGAGAACTGCGGCGACTGTAGAACTTCCCTAAATTCCAATCTCCTCGAGATCTTATAGACTGATGAAGTAAGTTTCATATTGTGGTGTTTATATTAGGCATAATAATCACTATCGGTGAAACAGTGATCTAAACACTATTGTAGAATAAATGTAGTCACGTCTAAAGATAATAATGTGGTGTGGAATGACGTCAACAAATGTAGTGGGCCTTTATCGTATACGGGACACAATAAATAGTCTACGGAACGTGGATATGCTTTATGGACTTGGTGGTACCTGTCATCACTTAATGAAATAACGCTGAAGAGCTCGTATTTATGCAGAATGGTGCTCCTCCACATTTTGCTCTTGATGATCGGTAGTGGATCAGCAGTCAGTTCCTAGGAAAATTGATAGGTCTCTTGGACCAACAGAGCGGCCTCTATGAAGCCCTACTTCCAGCCCGTGCGACTTCTTGCAGAGCTGAACCAATAAGAAGTTTACAAGACTCATCCAAATACGTGATAAACTTGAATGAAAGAATTTGTAATGTTTTGAACGCAGTTCAAGTAATTTCGTAAGAAAGGCTAAGTCAAGTAAGTTAATTAAATTGATTTTGAGTTTAACGTCCCGTTCAGCAGCGAGGCTGTATTAGACGTGGACCTACTGATTAACGTGGAATTCGAACCACATGAGGTCCTGCCGGGAATCAAACCCGAATCTCCCACGACAGAAGCGCGTACGCAAACCGCTTAGCCACGAAGGAACTCTCAAGTAAGCAAAGTCAGGATGTAAATTTACTATCTTCATAGGAAATGAAGGGACACCCAGTACCATTGCTACTTTGTTTATTATATTTGATATATTTTTAATAAGAGATCCAGTTACTGAGAAAGTTCTTGATGTGTCTTTTATGTTGATTGCTACAGTGACTTCCTACTCCTCTCCTTATGTTTCCGTTTGTTGAGTGTGGTGATGCTCATCCCGGGTTCGTATGTTTGTGCATGTGCCAGCGATGTTGCCTTTAAAATATATATATTTTACCAAAACGTTTACAAAAGTGTTTTGCGAATATTGCTGCTTATTTTAAGTTCTAAGAGGGATAATTTACAATGGTACTAAATATTCTTTCGTTTCCATTACTAAATATATGTGCGGTTTATATACCTAGGACTCAGGATGCAGTTAAAACTAGTTAATGATATTTCAGACACTCTGAGTCTGCCACTGTAATATTTTATCATTTTGATAACTCGACCAACTTTGAAGTAAGGGTGTTTGATTTGACTTCGCGTCTCTCTTGAGCGCCAAGACCGTACAAAACATGCATCTGCAGTGTAACGTCAGATCCACGCCAAAGCATTTAAATTTCAAGATTCTACAATTTAGAATCTTGGAATCTGTGCACCAAAGGTGCGTACTTAGGAAAACGGGCGTAGGTGAAAGATTGGGATAATGGAGAGGCCTTGAGTGCCATTGTGACAGGCCTTTTCCATGGTTTTCCTCAGTTTCTCCATACGAATGTTAGGACAATGCCTTTACTAATTTCCTTCGACAATTTCTTTTTAGATTTCTTTGTTAATGATTCCGGTGTAATATTTGCTTCAGCAACTACTTGTGGAATTTTCGTGTTTAATTGATAACTGGAAAGAACAGAGATACAGGTACTTAGTTCTGGATGATCCCAATAATCCAATTATTTCAATAATTCCAATAATTATATAATCCCAATAATCGTAGAACAAATACAAGAATGGGTTTTGTTAAATAATATTTTTTTAACCTAGGGTCGAGATCCTAGGAAGTGTATAAGGGTGGATCAGTTCAGGTTCAAGTAATACTTAATTTTTATTTCCTTCGAAAGTAATATTAACATTGATTTATAATTTACAGGGCCGTAACTTGTGGGGGCAAGGGGCAACTGCTCTGCAGCGAAGCTGCCTGCTGTTCGAGGGGGGCCCATTTTAAGTCAAAATTTTCTTACTCCATACACGATACGAAAATGAAATTATAAATGAAGTATCAAACAGGTTCACTATATTACATAAACAAAACGGCACACAAAAGGTAAATAAAACAAAAATGAGTCGTGGACCCATTTCAGTAAAAGTTGTCTACTATTAGGGACACTATAAATAATATTTATTCGTATGGCTTTGAGATTTTCCAATATTGGTACCTTAATTTGTCATATATGAAACGGGCCCAGGGGTGTAACTAACGGCCCCGCAGACCTTGGCGCGCGGGAGGACCCATAAAGAGTAAGAGAAAGGTGGAAAAAAGGGTGCCCACGAATTAGAAAAACAACTTTTTCTAGGGGCCCAAATGCGGGTTTTAATGCTTGCCCCCCCCTCCCCAGAAAAATCTAAGTTACGGCACTAATGTATGTTGTTGAGGAAAGCATGGAGTAGATAGGATCATTCGTTCACTTATCTTTATTGATAATTCGTTGATGTTTTGCTCCTTCACAATAAATAACTTTTAAAAAAGAAAAGGTGTGCCTTTCATCACAAGTATTACACGATATCTCGTGGACGAAAGCACATATTGTCTTCAGTTTTGTTACATGAATTCAGGTGTTGTTACATGCAAATCTTTGTCAGTTCTTGACTTTTATTAGGGATGCGCACGAGACAAAATTTGAGGCTGTCTCGTCTCGAAAATGTGCTCTAAAAGCAATGTCTCGATTCGAAAAATGTATATTTCTCTATTGGAAAAGATTTGTCTCGACTCGAAAATTTTGTGAGAAAAATTCTGTCTCAACTCGTCTCGTGCGCACCCCTAACTTTTATGTAAGGTGTGTGTTTGTGAAAGAGTTGAAGTTCTTTAAAACTCCTGAAAGTTTGTAAATGGAAGTTGTGTAAGGAAAATTCTGCGAAGTCTCATCATTATTCCTGACAAGTAGATTTCAAAATCTTAGAAACTTGTTTCATTGCCAATAAATAAGGCCTAGACCAGGCGCGTACCAAGAAATTTTTGTTTGGAGGGATCCAAGGTTTGGGTTTGGGGTCCAGTACTACAATCCACTATGTCGATGTAGTATTGAACGAGTGTTATTCTGCACCCGATAAGACATAATTACAGTTCAGAAGGTATAAGGTCGTTGGCTTCCCGCGCTTGGACCTGCTCGTCACTGGGGGTGTGGTAAGAGGATAGCCAATCACCACCAACTGTCTGCTGCAATCAGCGAGCCACGAGTAACCAAGCTGGCAGCTCCGCATAAACGTCACTACAACTTTTCGCGGGAAGCCATCAACGTTATATCTTTCGTACTATAATCGTAAAATACTTCCATTTATATTTTCAGATAAAATTATAGAACTAGATTGTTTTTACAATAGAAAGAGTACGGATGAAGTGTTAAGATCAAATTGTCATGCTACGTCAATCATTTGCCTGTTAAACAAGTATAGTTTTATTGACTATACTTGCAAAGTATAAGAGTGTATGTTCAGTTATGAAGTTTTGGGGGGGATCCGGACCCCGTGGACCCCCCTGGGTGCGCCCCTGGCATTGACCGTTATTCTTCGTAAACTATAATGAAAGTTAGAACTGGTAGGCTAAATAAGTGGGTGGAAACAGGAGAACTCCGAGGAAACCGACGTACATGGTGTTTGTCCCCCACAAAGTTCACTTTGCTCAAGCTGAGTTCGAACCAGGGACCCCATGCACCAGACATGAATACTCTACCACTGAGCCTCGCAGCCTCCAGATATGTGGTATGGTGGTATTCGAGTTCGATCCTTGGAGACACAAATATTGTGTGCTTTATATGTATCTAGAGACGCAAGAGTAAAAGAGCGGCTTCTTGAACTTTCTTTTTAATATTTCAAGTTTAGTGGAGACATAATGGCACGTTGCACCTTGGGTTTCCCATTGTAACAAGGAAAAAAAAAACATTTAATTACTGCATTCAGAAAATAAAATCTTGAAAAAAATTAAAAATTCAAAGAAAATTGGTCATCCCATAAGAAAGAAAAAGTGCAAGAGATGAACTCACTCCAGTTCCAACGAATTGTTTATGGACTTGTTAGATTAACGTTTAATGACAAAAACGTTTTACTACATAATTCAAAAAGTGTTACCAATAGCTCTTCTAAAAGTGTACTAGATTTCATGGAACAAAATTACTATTTATAATTTATGAATAAACTAAAATTTCATTGTAAACATTTATTGAGATGACTGAAATTCGAGGAAGAGAATATTTATAATGCTGTCCACAAGTTCCTTATTTCAGAAAAGAATTTATACCGTAAAACAGTAGAGGAATAAGGAGTTCAGTGATTAATGACGTTAAAGTAATATCATAACCATAATAACCGCTTATAGCTGTATTTTTTTAAGCGAACTCTCTGAAACTCAGTATAAAATGTTCCTCAAAGAGAGAACGAGATGTAAGCAAGATTATTTAAAAAGAAAAGAGGGAATAAAAGTCAAGTTTTGTACCTACGAGGCAAGGGCGCCCATGTTGTGGTTTCCAAGTGAGGGGGGGGGCAAATATAAGCGATGTTTCAAATATAGTTTCAAATTTTGCTACAAGTAATGTAAAAAATTCTATTGGCTTTCGATATTCCCAAGTACGATTTCCTCTTAGGGGGGCGATCGCCCCACCTTGTCCACCGTGATGGGCGCCCTTGCTACGAGGGTCGTTCAATAAGTCCTTAGAAAATCCGAAAGATGTCACTGTAGTATCGAAAAAGGTATACTTTTGATAAGCGTCATTCCCTACTAGACTGTTGTTAAAGATTCAGTTATATCCGTCACGTGGTTTTATTGTCATAGTCGATTGGAAAGACAAACTTACGTTTATTTAGAAGAAAAATGGAAAGAAATGAGTTTCGTGCGGTTACTAAACACTTCTATTTAAAATGTTTAACTCCGAAAGGTCTTTGCGACTGTTTACAATTGGGTAAATGAGTTTAAACATGGCCGTATATCCTCAAGTGATGAGCATTCTTCGGGACATCCAATAGAAGTGACTTGTTCCGCATTGATTGACAAAATCCACGATGTGGTTTTGAGTCATCGATGAATCAAAGTGCGTGAAATAATTGAGCTCATAGCCATATCACAATGTACAATGTTTTCACTTTTGCACCAAAAATTGGGTGCCGCGTTTGCTCACGGTGGAGAATAAACGCAATCTTATGATCGATTCGAAAGCTAGTTTGTCGCATTTTCGTCGCAACGCCGACGAGCTTCTGCATCGATATATAACAGTAGCTGAGATATGAATGCACTACTACTCTCTAGAAACAAAGAAACAGTAAAAGAGGTGGGATTTCTAAGGACGATTCGGCCCCGAAATAGGCGAAGACGGTAAAATCGGCCGAGAAAATGATGGCCGTAATTTTTTTTCGGATATACGCGAAATAATCTACATCAATTACTTGGAAGAAGGACAAACGATAAATGGAGAGTATTATGCATCGTTATTGCATCGACTGAGAAGAAATCGATTTAAAATGTCCCAATTTAGCAAAGAAAAAATCTTCCATTAAGAAATGCAAGGGTGCACACATGCGCAGTTTCGATGGTAAAAATTATGGAATTAAAATTAGATTTATTTCAGCATCCACCGTATTCACCAGATTTGGCGCCAGCTACTATTTATTTTATTTCAAAACTTGAAAAAAATGATTCACGTCGAACAAAGAGGCCATCGCTCAAGCAGATACTTATTTTGAGGACTTTATGAAAGCCTACATTTTGGACGGCGTAAAAAAAGTTGGAGAAACGCTAGGGAAAATGTGTCGAGCGAAAATTAGATTATGTTGATTTTTAAAAAATCTATCCAAAATGATATGTTTTTCTATCTTTTTCTAAGAATTTATTCAACGACCCTCGTATATCTTGGTTTATGATACTTTTTCTTTTCTTTTCTTGTTTGCCAGATTGAATTTAAGCAGCCAATAAAACACGTATTTCTAGATGTATAACTTCCACTTACTTGACAAGATGATTAGGCAACCAAAATGACATTTGTGATATGGTGGTTGCATAAGACAAACCTGCTGACAACAATTACAATGTCAGTTTGGAAACCAGTCAAGATAGCCAGTCTCGAACTGGACAAAGGACTCACATGTACTGGATGTTATAAACTCATTTTCTTAATTGTAGAATCTATTACAGGGAAACAAAACTGGTGCTTGAAGAAGAGTCATAAAAGGTCCCAAAAAAGTTAGAATTTACGTTTTTCCCACAAAAAGTCTGGCTTTTTATTAGGATAAAACCTTCGCCTTAAAAACACTGCCTTTTTTTCCATTTTAGTTGTACAAGGTGTGATCACAAAGTACGGTGAATATAGTTCCACAATGCCATCTATTGATGTTCTATCAATTTCAACTAGTAAGCCCGGTAGCCTAAACCTTTGCTACAGTCAATGTCGAGTTTGAACGAGTTTTGACATGTTAGATTGCTTCCAGAGGCAGAAGAGTGAGGACGTGTTAAGAGTGTCTGCTCACGTCCAACATTAAGCTTTTTCTTAAGAGTCTTCATCCCGGCAAAATTAAAATACCGCTAATTTTACAGTAATTATGTGATATCTTCAAATAGATAAAAGATAATCGAAATGTGGAACAAGAGTGCCCTAGACAATATTATTTTACATGAGAAATCGTTATCACGACTAACTTATCTGTTTTCGATTTCGAGCCATTTTGAAAATCGGCATTTATTTTCGCGTTTCTAAACAGCTCAAAACAGAAAGCCACTAGGTGACTTGTGATAACGATACCTCACGCAAAATAATATTGTCTAGGGCGCTCTTGTTCCATATTTCAATTATCGTTTATCTATTTGAAGATATCACATAATTACTGTAAAATTAGCGGTATTTTAATTTCGCCGGGATGAAGACTCTTAAGCTTTTTCTAAAGTTGAAAAAAAAGTGCCAAAGAAGCTCACGGAATGTGAAAATCAGTATATGGCAATTATGACGATGAAGCGGTAGCATCGAAGACTATTTACAAATGGTATGAGCGATTCAAAAGCTGCTAGGAGTCGGTCAAAAAAGGAGCAACGACCGCGACGTTCTTCAACGTCTGTTTTTTGACGTTGAAGGAGGCAGTAAAATGCGGTGAAAAGCATTTTAACTGCCGATTAAGTGGGCAAATGGCTTCCTTCTTCACCACGGAAACGCATCGTGCCACACCTTGCTTTTGATCTGCGAGTTTTTGGCCAATAAAATATTCATGTCTGTCCACTTTCACTGCACTCTCTAGATATGGCACCATTCGACTTTTGTCTCGTCTTCCCAAAAATTAAAAACCGTGCATAAAGGAAAATATTTTGACACCATTCCTGACATTGAGAGGGCCACGACAAAGCAGCTGGAACGAATCTTCCAGAAATGCTTCCAGTCCTGGAGTCAACGTTGTGATAAATGTATTGCTAGTCAAAGACAGTACTTAGAAGAAGATTAAATGAAATTCCATGTAATCTTATTACTTTATTTCTAATAAAATTATTCACCGTATTTTTTCCATCAACCTACCTTTGTTAAAGTTATGGAATCTATTCAGGTAAACAAAGCTATACAAATAAAAGAAAAGAAACCATTTCTAAAACTTTTTTGTGTGTTTTCCCCAATATTCTATTTTTCTAAAGAATAGTTTCATTATTTCAAGGCGTCATTGAGTTTTTAGATATCCCTGGAACCCTTTCATGTGAGACGTGTTGCTGCGACAAACTATTCTACAAGGAAATGATTTCGTATTTGATAGGGTGAATGTATTTTCACTTTATTAAAAAGTTAAGACTAGAAGTCAAGGATGGAGAGTGCATTGGAGACGTCAAAAAGTGAGGGATGTATCAATATATTCCTTATAATCCAGTTATTGTGTCAGTTTTATGTAGGTGAGTTCAGTAAAATAAATTTTAACTTGTCAATGTGTTATCTATAAGCGCCGAGGGATTACCTAACATATGGAGCTGTTTGTGAGAACTCTATATGGTGAAGAGCTTTGCAAATGAATATTATCTGAGAACATTGTGTAATGCTACTTGCGATTACTAACGCTTACTTACGCTAATTCCCTGACGTCATTGAGTGGTAAACTTCAAGAGTTTCACGTTGTATTTTCCGTACTTTTAAAGTTTTGCATGTGTGATATGCTGTAGTTTATGGAATTAATATATGGAAAACAGAGCTTTCCTTGGTTAGTTGATTGGATTAGAGCTTTTTTGCCCAGTTCAGTACCTAGGCTTAATGAAACATGAACGGACAGCTTTACGTCAACTTCAAATCCCATAAGTTTCTATCGGGAGTCAAACCCGGATCTCCCTGGTCGAAGACGAATACGCTAGCTATATAGCCACAACAGAGCTATCGGTATTCTTGATGAAAGAGATGTAGGAAAATTTAGAATTTAGTCAAATTTTAGCAAAAAGTTTCTCTAATTGCAAGTTAGAACAAAAGTACATTGTCCAATTTTTATCAAGTTTAACATGGTGGTAAACCTAGACGAGATTAGTATGCATATAAAATATTATTACAGTGCAGATTTCAAGTTCCCGAGTTATTGAACATCAACGTTGAGTGTATATATACTTACTTACTTATATACTACAAATGTCCTTAAATAAATGGAGGCCGTGTTTTTTTCTAGTAATAGGAAACCCACTAGTCAGCAAATGCGATTCTTTATTTGTAAGAAGGCCATGAAATGTTACTGTCATTTAACACGGGATATATAAATAATCAGTTCCTTACCTTGTGGAAGGCAGCGGGATAACTACGCCTCTATTTAAGCTTCTCACCATTGGAGGGAACCTATTTGAAAATAAAATATTCGTACTCCATATAATACGATATGGACATGAATGTGTAAATAAAGCATAGAATAGGTTTAGTACATCTCTGAAACAATCTCTCTTAAGGTGGATCACTACCCGGAAGTCAGTACATATTTTAGCCCATCGCCTTAACTACTGCGCAATGAAACGTTACATATTATAAATATTGTACTATAGGATGGAGTAATGTTTCAGCTACAGCACAAGACACTGACTCACTTGGTTGTGTCTCCTGATATCGAAAAATGTAACAAATAAAAGAAAATATTTGATTCGTTTTACAATGAGCACACAAGATGGCACTTGCTGTAAGATCTTACAAGAAGTGCTCAGTTTTACGAAATGTTTATTTGTATGTGTAAAGTATTTTAAAGTAATGATCTTATTACGAAATAGATATATTGTTTGACCGTTTTTCGTGTTATGTTTAATATTTTATTTAAATATTAATTTACATTTAAGGAAATAGATTTTGAGACAAAACTTGCGCAGAACGCCATAATGCGTTGTTGCCAAATTTGTACATTTACTGTAGTAGTCACAAAAGGAAAATTATTGGATTATAGCCTTGCAGTTGAAGAAGCACAATTGCGGTAAGGGTAGAAAACTAATTTCTCTAGTAAATATCCAAGCAGAATTCTATGATTACTTCCTTTAGTATCTGGCATCAGTAAACACTCGACAATATCTGGCAACGCCACACTATTTAAGCAGCGTTTTGCATAGCTCTGCGAATACCTAGTGATTCACCTTATTTCCATAAAATGGCACAATTAGAGCCTCCCAAAATAATATATGTTCTTGTTGTGTGGGATATTATCCCCTCCATTCATTTGGTGAAAAATTCATCGAACGAAAACAATATACACCCAAACAATATACACCCAATCAAAGAACAATATTACAAGCTCAGACAAACTATTGCCATGAATAAACAACACAGTGAAAAGTAGAAACATAAACAACTAATGCACAACACCCGTTTTTCTCAACTAAATTCCGGGATTGCCAGCTAGTGTGGGTTGAAAACCTGATACGGCAAAATAACATAGTCAAAACAAAACATTTCAGGAAGAACTGTAACTAAAACAAATAAAAACACTCATTGAAACAAAGAACAGAATTGTAACAAAGAAGAATGCTAATTAAAGCAAAGAAGAATACCAACTAAAACAAAGAAGGACCCTAACTAAAACAAAGAATAACACCAACTAAAACGAAGAACAATTATAACTAAAACGAAGAAGAATGCTAACTAAAACGAAGAAGAATACAAACTAATAAAAGAAGAACGCTCACTAAAATAAAGAAGAATAATGAACGAAACTAAAAGAACACTAACTAAAGCAAAGAACACTTACTAAAGCAAAGAAAAACACCAACTAAAACTAAGAGCATTAACTAAAACAAGGAACACTAACAAACAAACAAAAAATACAAAAAGAATATTCATAAAGAACAGGAAAAATGGAACAACACATAAACCACAAGGAAGAATGAATGCTAACAACACAAATGAGTCCATTGCGTCAAATGAACTTTGTGGTGGGCAAACACCATGTTCGTGGGTTTTCTCAGAGTTCTCCCGTTTTCTCACTTTCTTCATTCCACTATTTCATTCACTTCTCATCATCACCGTCTCCTTTAGCCTAGTCGGCATTATCATGGGACGGAAAACTCAAAGATTTCATTTCATTTCATTTACAAACGAGTCCACTAAAGAACGCAGATTCACTACACATGCACACAGTCATCATACAGACCTAGCCTTCTTTCAAATACACGCATACGAAAGAAAATAAAAACACTGGTAGCAGAAAGCCAGAAATCCATCCATCTCAAAATCGAGACGGAAAATTGACTTGACTTGATGTCCCCTCAATTTAACCAGTAAAGAATGGAATGGACCCACTATATCATTGCCAAACGAACTGAAAATAATTTAAAATGTTGCTATTGACCCATCATCTAAATCAGTGGTTCTCAACCTAATACCTTTCACGATCCCCATTTTATCACATCCTCTTGCCAGCGACCCCCCTTATAATTTCTGTTTTGTAGTAAGCTTGTGTTTGATATTTAATATACCTATTGCTGAGATCTCACAATATCCATCTATTTCTATAATACAGTAGTATAGAATCGATTTCTTGTATGTAGTGGATACAATAACTTTCCTAAAAGCGAATGGATTAAAACTAAATTCTATCAGTTCATTCTTATTAGAAATGTCGAAACCGATCAATCATACAGCTTCAAAATGAAGGCCATTTGAAAATTTTAAAACTTCCTAACTCTCTTAATTTTGGGTCATAATGATAAAAAAAATTAAATGCTTTCTAATTTTGGTCAAAAAAACTTGGACAGTTGTTAAAAAAGTTATTGAGTATTTTAAATAACTTGATAATGTGCGTCACGGAGATTTAACCGGACATTGTCTCACTAGTGAAATCACACCATGCTCAGGTGAGGTGAGATTTTAGTTTAGCGTCCCGTTCAGCAGCGAGGCTATATGAGACGTGGACCTACTGATTAACGTGGAATCCGAACCACATGAGCTCCCGCCGGGAATCGAACCCGGGTCTCTCACGCTAAAGGCGCGTACGTTAACCGGTTAGCAACGAAGGAGCTCACACCATGCTCAGGTATCCCTTTAGCTTTCAATTTTAATTGTATTTCAATATGCAGTTTTTGATGCATTTGTATTTTTCTAGTATTTCAATATGCAGTTCTCATTAGTTTCATACCGTACCTCTTTCATTTAAATTGAATTTTAAAGACCTCTGCACCTGTTAAATAGCTTTAGTGCACAGACCTACATTTTGTTGTTCTTAACAGTATGTGTAAAAATAAAAATATACCTATCAGAACAAAATTTAAAATAATGTTTAAAATTATTCTCCGGTATTATATTCTAATCATATTTATTTCTTCCTCTTATCTTCGCAATCCCCATGAAACCTTCTCGCGACCCCTAGGTTGAGAAACCATGATCTGAATAAAATATGTTTCTCTGAAATGAAACATAAGTATAATCTAGTCTCTACTTCAGTAAAAAGTAGATTGGGGCATCTAGAACTTACAAAAATATTTATTAAGTTTTTAAACTCTAGGGAGGGAGCAATTTCACATATCGTATTTTTCTAGACTCAAACAGCAATGTTTGTTACCTTTAAAAAGTTTCCAAGTTACAGCGCTGAAAAAAAAATAAACATTATTAATTTCTTGTTCAAAGTTTCAATTCCTGTTTGGATGGAATTGACGTTCTCTGATCATTAATAAAACTTGACAAGTTGGCCAATGAGAGAATAGTTATCCACTGTTAAAGTAGAATGGTGTAATGGACGATTAACCACACCTCGATAGTTTCACATTCACTGTTCTCGTATGTAACGAACAATTGTTCCAACATTGTTTTCAGTTTTATTTTAAACTTAGCTTCTGAAACAAAGCAAAAGTATACAACAAGAGGGAAACAAATTACAGTTGGTGAGTTTACAACCATTCACAGCCGGTTATCTTCAAACAATCACAGCATGGACAGAGAGAGAGAGTGATTGGAAATAAATCTCGTGCGGTTCTCTGTCGAGAGAATGAACATTTGTATTGACCCAGGATATCAATTAATTGTATCATATCTAATTTCAATCTCTATTTTCGAATTTGTATCTCCACTGCTCTTTTTCTTTTCTTTCCATTTTTTAGAAAAAAAATTTAAAAAAAAAACAGTATGGTAGCGGAAATACCGTTTAATTGTATTGTATTGGCTGGTTGTGATAGTGGAGCGGTCGATAGTATTGCTCGTGATGGCAAAATCTCTTTGTTGTCACTTCGCATCTCACTTAAAGTATGGGATTTTTTCTACCATTAATTTAGTTTCGTATCGCCTTGTTTAGCCTAAGATAACACGCGGGACGTGAAACTCTAGAGTTCAGTACAATATATTATACGTGGCTAATCTTGACATCAGAATTACTTATGTAAACTAAGCCTTCTTTTTCCCGATTCTTTTGGGGATTGAAGGTCTTTTCCTATTTAAAAAAAAACGGCTTTTTTGAGTTGAAGGTATTTTCCAATAACAAAAAGCTTTTTTTGGAGTTTAAGGCTTTTCTAATAAAGAAAAGACAACTTTTTGGATCCCATAAAAATAATCTTTTGAGTTGAAAGTATTTTTCTATAAAAAGAGAATTTTGTTTTATTTGGAAGATCATTTCCCAATAAAAAGCCGGTTTTTTGAATTGAAAGTCTTTTTTCAAATAAAAATAATACTTTTTGGGGCTGAAGGTCTTTTCTCATAAAGATGACTTTTTGGGAGAGTTGAAGGTCTTTTATCATAAAAGCCGGCTTTCTTGGGTTGAAGGTCTTTTCCTATAAAAAGCCGGCATTTTCGAGCTGAAGATCTTTTCCACGAAAGCCGATTTTTTTTTTTGGGGGGGGGGTTGAAGACAAGGATCTTATAAAATAGAGGATCTGCCCTTACAACAAAATCTTGAAGGCATACGTCACAGTTTCGCTACCCCTACTCTGCCCACTCCGCCAAATAGGATCGCAATGTTTTGAGCCAACAATCATGGCGGAAACGAAAGTAGCAAATCAGACGATGGCGGAAACGAGAGTAGCCAATCAGACGTAGCGATGCATTGTTGTTTTTTGGCTTCATCGATTTAATAGGATGACGATACATAGGGGCAGATCCTCTATTTATAACATCCTTGGTTGAAGATCTTATCTCCTAAAAAGACGAGTCTTTTGGTTTAATGGGCTTCTCTCATAAAAACCGAGCTTTTGTGAGTTCGGGGTGTTTTTCCACAAAAGACAGTTTTTTAGAAGTTGAAGGTCTTTTCCCTTAAAAAGACAACTTTTTTGGGTTGAAAGTCTTTTCCCAATAAAAGTTGACTCTTTTCAGAAGAAAAAGAACTTCTCACTGTTTCGACGTTCTTATTCAAGTATCATCTTTGTTTTTCTGTACTGAATTCCACAATTTAAAAAGTTCATTTACAAGATTCACTATTTTTGAGACTTATCGTCAGTCCAAGATTGGCTATCTTCATTAGTTTTCGAACTATCGTTTCATTGGTTGTCAGCAAGTGTAAGTTATGCAACCTATCATATCACAAGGATCTCGTTGGTTGCCTAACCACTTTATCAGGTTCCTGAAAGCTTTACATCTTATCATATGTGTTGTACGCGTTGGGAAAATTGAATCTGGCAAACAAACAAACTATATCATAAAAGCAAGAAGCATACATATTAATATTTGTTTTGGTATAGAATTTTGCTTGCATTTCATTCTCCGTTTATTCTGATCTTCAGATTTATTTTAGAATCTAATATAAATTTATTTTACAAAATTAAAGAAATAGTCATTTTGGGTAGATTGTCAGTTTAACGGTAATAGAAGTTCATTTCTTACGAAATCTGTTTTCTCTTTCTTTATACAGTGTCAATGTATTTTAAATTAGAATCTTGGGTAGATAAATAGATATACATGTTTCATGTAACTTGGCACTCACAAGGTGTCTTTACTTCCAAACAAGCTGAAAGTTTAGTTTTTGCATAAATTTCTTCTCCTACAAGAGGGGCAGCGCCGTAAATTAGATTTTTCCGGGTTGGGCAAGCATTAACACGTGTATTTGGGGCCCCAAGAAAAGTTGTTTTTGTAATTTTGGGCCCCTCTTTCCATCTCTCTCTTACTCCATATGGGACCCCTGGAGTCTGTGGGCCCTCAAGCACGTTAAGGTCTCCGGGGCCGTTAGTTACGCCCCTGGACCCGTTCCATACATGACAAATTGTTTAGTCCTAACTTGTTTATTTCAATTGTTTAGTTTTGTTTAAAGATGTTTGTTCAATGTAACTTGTTAGCTGTAGAAGAAGAAGAAGAAAGGGTAGGTGCTTGTTGAAACTGTGTATAGCAGCAGTGTGTGAGTGAGCGCGTAGCCTATAGCTGTAACATCGTAGTGTTCAAGTGCATTTTATTTTAACTCGGGAATTGTAAGAAATATTAACAACATTATTAAATCGAACTATTACAGAACGAACCAGCGTTTGTGTGATACAGTCCATCATAAAGATTTGGTCCTCCTACCCAGATGTTAATACGTGTTTATGTGTTTTATGTGACCTACGTGCTAGGACTTGTGTGTTAACAAGAAAGAAAAAACTGTGGGGGCGACAATGGAAGCTTACAATTTCCGAAAGCGTGTTTTAAAAGGTAAGGTCACTCGTGCTGAAAACTGCATAAACAATATCACAGAACAGGAAGATATTAGTGTAGTTCAAGTCTACAAAAACAAAGTGAGTGAACTGTCACGTGAAACAAATGAGCTTTTATTGCTAGCCAGTAACTTGTGTGCCGAAGAAGAAATTTATTTGGTGCAAGAAGAAGAGCTTGCTGCTATTGAAGATAGACTTACAAAGCTTAACGTGAAATTAGTGGAAGTGCAGGGTAAAATATCTCACGCTTCTTCTAGTGATGAGAATAATCAAAAGAACACAACAGAAATTCGACTTCCAAAATTGCAGTTGCCATGCTTTAGCGGGAACTTAAATGATTGGCTTTCGTTTCGTGATTTGTTTATCGCAGCAGTGCATAATAATGAAAAATTGACGGGTGCACAAAAACTTCAGTACTTAAAAACTAGTCTGCAAGGTGAAGCAGCAACACTTATTCAATCTATACAAATAACTGACGATAACTATAAAGAAGCTTGGGACCTGTTAAATTTAAGGTATCAAAATAAACGAGAATTAGTCACGTCTATCTTGCGGCGGTTTGTAAGTCAAGGTCAAGTGCAGCAAGAATCAGCTGGCGCGTTGCGTCGGTTGTTGGATACAAGTGTTGAGTGTGTGCGATCGTTATCAGTGTTGGACATAAAAGTAAACGAATGGGATCCTTTGCTTATATTTCATATAACAGAGAAGCTAGACAGTGAAACAAAAAGACAGTGGGAACTTTCATTGTCAGACAGTGAACTACCAACATTTGACCAATTGGTGAAATTCATAGATCATAGGTGTCGCGCAAGTAGCACTTCCAATGCAAAATCAATCCCACCCAGTGAGCCAAACAAGAGTAATAAAAAATCAACAATAGCGCATCATGCTTCAGCTCAATTTTTGTGTTGCCAGTGCAAAAGCAAAAATCATCCTTTGCATAAATGTGATGACTTTCTTTCGCTGTCAGTTGACGAACGTCATTCCTTAGTGAAAAACAAAGCATTATGCTTTAATTGCTTACAATCTAATCATAAACTGCCCAGTTGTAAATCAGCATCGTGTCGTGAGTGTGGCAAACGTCATCATACTTTACTTCATTTTCCAAATAAACAGAACTCAGGTGTTTCAGTGGGGACTCATTTTTCAAGTGAAACTAATGTGCAACATGCAGTGTTATTACAAACTGCACTAGTGATGGTGAAGGATTCATATGGTAATTTACAACCTGTGAGAGCCTTGTTAGATTCAGCCAGTGAAAAAAGCTTTGTGTCAGAAAACTGCTCACAACGGCTTGGTTTACAAAAACAGCCTGTGTATGTACATGTTTCGGGACTGAGTTCCAGTAATGTTGCTCGGGCAAAAGGTGTTGTTAATATTGTGTTTACATCAAGTTATGATGTTAAATCAGAATTTTCTATAGAAGCGTTAGTATTGCCAAAGGTAACAGGTATGTTACCAAAACGGTATATTCATAAAAGCAAGCAGTGGTCGCATGTTAACACGTTAACATTAGCAGATCCGAATTTTAATGTTCCTGACAGAATTGATCTGTTATTGGGTGCAGATATTTACCCTCAATTATTATTGGTGGGTGTGTGTAGTGGTGTTAATGGTTCTCCCGTAGCAGTGAATACCAAATTAGGATGGGTGTTGTTTGGTTCTATTGGTGACTACGAAATGCGACGTAAAGAATTCACAGCGTCAACATATCATATCCAGTGCAACAGTGAAAGAATTTTGCAACAGTTTTGGGAATTGGAAGATATTCCTACACAAAATATAATGTCGTCAGAAGAAAAACAGTGTGAAATTTATTTCGAGAAGACCCATCAAAGAGATGAAACAGGTAGGTTTCATGTGCAATTACCGTTTCGCGACAACAGTGCAAGACTTGGTGAGTCACGTGAAGTGGCAATTAAACGTCTTAAGCAAGTAGAAAGTAGGTTGAAGAAGAGGCCTAAAATGCGTCAATTATATGTAGATTTTATGCATGAATATGAGGTACTTGGGCATATGGAGATTATTCCAGAAAGTGAAATACTGAAACCAAACAGTGAAGTGTGTTATTTACCTCATCACGCAGTGCTAAAAGATTCCAGTTCTACGACAAAACTGAGAGTAGTTTTTGATGGTAGTTGTAAAACTTCATCTAATGTGTCATTGAATGATAAGTTACTCGTCGGACCTAGGTTGCAGTGTGACTTAATTCCATTACTTGTGCGTTTTAGACAACATAATGTGGCATTGACGGCTGATATTGAGAAAATGTATAGACAGGTGAGAATCCAACCCGAACATAGAGACTTCCAGCGAATTGTGTGGCGTGAAAAACCTAATCTTCCGATCAAAGATTACAGGCTTGTGACGGTTACTTATGGTACAGCTTCAGCACCATATTTAGCAGTGAAAAGTTTGCAGCAATTAGCGAAATATGAAGAAGAATCATTTCCTATCGCAGCGGCTGTAGTGATGCAAGACTTTTTTGTTGATGACTTGATCAGTGGTGCCAACTCAGTTAGTGAAGCAATTCAGTTACAAGAACAACTCAGTGCATTATTGCAGAAAGGAGGTTTTGAACTGAGAAAATGGGCATCCAACAGTCCCAACGTTTTGGACTCCGTACCCTCTCATTTGAAACAAGTGACGAGTAGTTTAGACTTTGATAGTAGTAATTCAGTGAAAACGTTAGGAATTCAGTGGTATCCATCAAATGATGTATTTTCGTATAATGTCAATCTTGTGTCAGTTAAGTCAGTTGTAACTAAGCGTAACATTTTATCAGAAAGTGCAAAAGTGTTCGATCCATTAGGTTTGATTTCTCCAACTACTATTATTGCGAAAATATTATTGCAAGAAATTTGGAAACTAAATTTAGAATGGGACAGTCCAGTTCCTGAATGGATTTTGAGAGAATGGAGAAATTACTACTCAGAGCTTTCTTTATTGAAAAACATCAAAATCAACAGGTGTATCAGTGTCACTCAGGCTACGAGAAGAGAGTTAATAGGATTTTGTGATTCTTCCGAAAAGGCCTATTGTGGAGTGGTATATATGAGGTCTGTATCTCAAGACGGCCAAGTGAGTGTGAACATTGTTATGGGAAAAACGAAGGTTGCTCCAATCAAACAAGTGTCCTTGCCCCGATTAGAGCTCTGTGGTGCCTTGCTATTAGCTAAAATGATTAATCTCATATTAAATTCATTACGTTTGGAAGTGCATGATGTAATTGCCTATTCTGACTCTACTGTTGTGTTATCGTGGCTGAATTCGGATTCAAGCAGATGGAAAGTATTTGTCGCGAATCGTGTAGCAAAGATTCAAACTCTTTTGCCATCAGTGAAGTGGCTCAAAGTGGATTCAAAGAATAATCCAGCAGACTGTGGTTCTCGAGGTTTATTACCTTCTTCCTTACTTGCACATCACTTATGGTTCTCAGGCCCAGAGTGGCTCAGAAACCCCATTCTCCCAGAGTGCAATGAATATACAGTGGATTCAAAGTTAGTCAACTAAGAGGAAAGAAAACACATAGTTTGTATGCATGTTTATGTTGATACCTCCATTATTGACAATTGTTCATCGTTGGTGAAACTTGAGCGAACTGTTGCATATTGTAAGCGCTTTAGTAATAATTGTCGTGTGTCGCAAGGAAACAAGCACACAGGTCCACTTACAGTAACAGAGCTTTTCCATTTACATATTGTTTCAATTTTTACAGTTCTTTCAAATATTACCAATTCATCTTTGTGTGTATCTTGAACTAGATCGTTCAAGGGTGGGGGCTATGTTTAGTCCTAACTTGTTTATTTCAATTGTTTAGTTTTGTTTAAAGATGTTTGTTCAATGTAACTTGTTAGCTGTAGAAGAAGAAGAAGAAAGGGTAGGTGCTTGTTGAAACTGTGTATAGCAGCAGTGTGTGAGTGAGCGCGTAGCCTATAGCTGTAACATCGTAGTGTTCAAGTGCATTTTATTTTAACTCGGGAATTGTAAGAAATATTAACAACATTATTAAATCGAACTATTACAGAACGAACCAGCGTTTGTGTGATACAGTCCATCACAAATTAATTAAAGGGACAATATTGACAAGTCTCAAAGACATACTAATACATATTATTTCTAGGGCCCCTAATAGTAAACATTGTTTACTGAAATGGGCCCACGATTTATTTTTGTTTTATTTACCTTGTGTGCTGTGTTGGTTGTGTAATATAGTGAACCTGTTCGATGCTTTATAATTTCGTGTTCATATCGTATATGCAGTAAGAAAATTTTATCTTAAAATGGGCCCTCCTTGAACGTCGGGGAGCTTCCATGGAGGGCAATTGCCCTCCCTGCCCCCCTCATAAGTTACGGCCCTGAAAAGGGGTTTCTACTGTTAGTTTCACACATTCAGGACCAAGGAAGATTTCACCAAGGAATAAAAAAGTTTCTTAGATTTGACACACCTAGGTCTTCAATATTTATTAATCCTAGATTAGTAGACATATTTTTTTGTCTTCTAATACTATACTGTGCGAAAATTCACCCAAATTTATTGTTTACTTTTTTGTCGGTATGATTTACTGTATTTTAAGCTAATAATTATATTTTAAGATAGATATATTTATGCTACTCAAGGACTGTTTTTTGGTAAATATTGTCAAAGAGAAACTATTTAAAACATACATGAACTAAAATCCCATTTTCATCACAAAAATATTAATCAACATTTGTCTGATCACTAATAATAAGACTTCTATGCTTTACCTTTACCCAAAACATTTATAAAACTGAAACAAATATTTCAATAAGTTTTCATTGTGTTTATTTTATTTCTTTCGACATATATTCAAATACACATTTTTTCTTTTTCTTTTACAATACGAGAAAAGGTATGTTTAGAAAACTGAGAGATTATCTTTATATTCAATTCTAGACTCGGTGAAAATTCACCCATTTTTTTCTTTAAAAATGTAAAGTGCATATTAAGGGAATACTTATTTCTTAAGCACCTGTTACGATTACAGCATACGACTTGTTTTAGGTGAGTAGGTGCAAGTAATACTTTATTTCTTTATTCAGAAGTTAAGGGACATTAATTTTGTGAAAGAGCATTCTTTGTTGTAAAGCAATCGAGTAACTAGAATGTCATTACAATCTACTAAGTTTTATTAGAGGGTTTCGCCCTCTCTCTTGGCTTGGGATTTGTGATAACCATTTATTCTTTATATAACTTATAGATGGTCAATACTGTGAAGGAAATATACACAAACAATAATAATAACATATTAAACAAATGTTACAACAAAAATATTAAACTAGTAAACAAAGGTGCACATATGTACAAAAACAATAACCTTAGTGAAAAAGCAATGGTAGTAAATAGTGCAGACGCAAATATTGTAGAATATACGGAGTATTGTTGAAATATATTATTAAAAATTGATGATTAGAGCAACCCACATTATGCTTTATTTTTTGTTTAATTATGATTTATGTTTTTCCAAATTATGCTTTATTATGCTTATTGTTAATGTCAATTATTGTTTTACATTAATCGTGTATAATGTATAATATTTACTATACATTAAATATTGTAAATATCTTGATGTATTAATTAATATTTTATGCAACCGATTGCTTTCATATTTAATGAACTTTCTACATAATGCACTGTAAAGAGATATGTATGCTTTACTCGTGTCAGTTTTTTCTATCACTTGTGTGCGCCTTAGAGGTACATATATGCAGAAAAGGAAAGTAAAAAATGCCACCGAAAAGTACAGAAAGGTCTCAAGTTCAAGAGGTACACATAACAATATAGTGTGGAGTTCTTTTGTCGTATTCATTGTTGGCGGAAAGTTTTTTTTTTCTTTTTTCTTTTCTCTACATCAAAGGATTACACCGAAAAGTTTACAGAAATAAAAATAAGCTTTCCATTGTTGCATTGTTATGTTCTCAATGATTTTGCATTGTAAATATTGGTTTTAAAAATATTAATGCAGTATGTTAAACTTGCAATTAAAGAGAATTTTCCAAGAATTGTGCTATATATTTTAAATTACGCGTTGTGCTTTATTTTCTAAAATTATACTTTATTATGCTTTTAAAATTAGTTTCTTCTGGACCCTTAGACAATCACAACCATATTCAAGGTACCAACCATATGTGTAAATTGCTTTTAGCTTTTTATGCTTTTGGGTTGCCTTTTTGATGACTAATGAAAAGTGATGAATGAGGTGCTCTGAACGCCATAACACGTTATAATGATGCTAGAAGAGAATTGCATGTTAATTTTCTGTCCTGGGGCGACTCAGGACTGATGAGAGACATTTGGAGAGCCCTTATTAGTGGTATAGAAAGACAGTGTTATAATGTAAAAACATTAGAAATATGCTGGTGAATGAGGTGATGATGGAAGATTGCGGCATGATGAATACTGCGGAAGTTGGTTTATAATAATATTTATATGGATATTCTTGCTGTAAGTCTGTAAGTATTATATCTAGAAAGATATCCTTTCTATCCTGGAGATTCTTGGCTATAAATGTTTGAAGCAAGTGGGCGATGTGGTCAATGAGCGGAGGAGAGTCAATTTTGTCATATATTTCAGTATTATGGTATGGGAATTTGATCCGATATGCTAAGCGAATAGCATGTCTCTCTAGAATCTCAAGTCTATTATAGGATTTCTGTAGGGCTGAACACCATGCTAGCTGATCAAAAGTGAGTACACTTCTCATGAAGGCTTTGTATGTGTGAAGTTAGAGTTAGAGTTTAATCCTCAGTTCTGACCAACAAGACGTCGAAGAAGTTGTAGTCTGTTCTTACTCTTCGTAACAAGTTTCTGAAGCTGGGGTGTCCATCGTAACTTATCACCAAAGATGATACTTAAGTATGTGACTGTTTTGGAAGGATGAAAAAGATTTTCGCCTACCTGTATCTGCAATTGGGATTACGTCGAACTTTACTACGACACTTAGATGGGAGAACAACTATTGTCTGAGTTTTGCCTTCGTTAACTGACAATCACCACTTACCACGCCAGTCGAGGAAAGCTGTAATCGTAGCCTGCAAATTTGTGTTAATTTGTTGTATTGTTTTTCCTAATGTTAGGACGTCTGTATCGTCAGCGTATCGGAATAGATACGTAAGTTTCGGCTCTGGAGATGGCAAATCTGAAGCATATAAGGTGTATAAAAGAGGCGATAAAC
This sequence comes from Thermobia domestica, assembly GCF_964235325.1. Classification (NCBI taxonomy): domain Eukaryota; kingdom Metazoa; phylum Arthropoda; class Insecta; order Zygentoma; family Lepismatidae; genus Thermobia; species Thermobia domestica. Next base: position 173,856,705 of record NC_137468.1, on the reverse strand, counting down.
TAGAACCTTGCGGCACCCCGGTGTGTAGGAAGACTGGATGAGATAAGGACTTGTTTACACTGACATAGGCAATACGGTTAAGTATGAATGAATATATGACTCGCAGATATGAAAGAGGGAAACCTAACTTAATCAGTTTATAAAATAATCCGTAGTGCCAAATCCGGTCGAATGACTTTTCAAGATCCATCAAGATGAGGCAGGATGGAAGAGATTTATTATAGTGATTAATAAGAATAGTGGTCAAGCGTAATAATTGATCATTTATACTGTAAGAAAGTCTAAATCCAGTCTGATAAACTAGTAAAAGTTGACATTCAGAGATATAGGGGTGTAAACGTAAGACTAATATTTTTTCAAGGACTTTGCCCAGAATGGAAGTTAGCTGGATGAGACGATATGATTGTACAGAATCCATCGATTTGTTGTGTTTAGAAACATACAAATTTTTGAAACCTTCCACTCGAAAGGATAGTATCCAGTACGGAGTATAAAGGTATATACTGTAGCCAGAAAAATGAAGAAGTTTGCCGAACATTCTTTAAGAAGTCTGTACGATATTTGATCGAAACCAGGAGCAGTGCTACGTTTGCGCTTAATAACGAAATGAATGTCTCCAGAAGTGATGTTCCTAGTCAAAGGATTATTGATGTCTAAAGTGTGATGGACGGAAGGCTGTAGTAATTTGTTGATTGCTTCTTCGGAAACTGGGACTGCGGCGGTGAATGCTAGGAGAGAGAGTAAAGACTGTCTGCAGATGGGTGGCGAAAACGTCGGCTTTCACCTTGTCTATATGTAAAGGCTGGTTGTTCTGTACAAACGGATAAGTGAAATTTACTGTCTGACCAATTAGAAGATGAAACTTCTTCCAATATTTCGCCTGGTGTGATTCTGTGTTCAACTGATTACAGGTTTTGTTCCAATTAAGCTGTTTGTAAGCAACAATATAATTATGCTCCGTCCGTTGCCATCTACGGGCCTGCGTTTTGTTTGTGCTACTCTGGGATACTCTGGGTTTTGTGTTGTTTCGTATTCCCAAAAGTAATGTCGAGATTTACGAACGAGAGCCAAGTATTGTGGAGGTAACATTGGCTGATATTTCTTACCGTGGCACTGAGGTATTTGTTTGTTCGCGCTACTTGTTACAGCCTCTACGATGCTATAGACCTAGTTCTCAAGGTCTGATTCAGTTGTAGATGGCGCCAAAGTAACAAGATCGACATCTATATCAGAGCAATACTGATCCCAGTTAGCCTTGTCGTACATCTTGATAGTTCTTAAAATTGGTTCAGCCGGTTGTCTTTTATGGCTGACAAGCACTTTTATCGGAAGGTGGTCGCTACCGATACAATCAAGAATTTGTATGGTGTATTTATCGACAATTGAAGCCGTGCTAATAACGTCAGGTGTCGTCTGGCTGCTTGGGCGCGTATGTTTTGGTAAATGATGAACATGTCCATGCAAATTAAGTAATATATGGTCGAAAAACGTTCCTTATCTCTTACAGAACGACTGTAGATATTGATGTCAGCCAATATTAAGGGATGTCAAAATAGCTGAAACAAGTAAGTGAAAAACACAAGAGGAATGACATGACCGGGACGGACGTAGATTGAAGCCACGGTTAGTGCAAGATTTGGTAGGTAAATTGTTGTTACTAAGTGCTCTTGAAACTGGGAATACAGTACAATAGAGTGATCTCTATGAACGATTTTATTATGTAATCCGATTGCAGCACCGCCTTGGGCTCGTGTCTGCATAGTCAGAACGAAGAAAGTTATAGCGTTAAAAGGGAATTATGTGATTGGTTTGAGCGCAGTGTCATTCAGTAGAAGGATATCGATATTCTCCTCTAACGATATTCTCCTCTCTTCAAATAGTATACGTTGTGACACTAGTGAGTGAATGTTCATAAAAAGAATTGGAGGAGCCATATTTACATACGACGTTATGGAGTGAGACTGCTGTGTCTTTGGGTACGATGTGAAAATGAACATAAGGTCCGGAGTAAGTAGCACACAGATTGTCTTGAAAGATAGCTGAAACTGCTGTTATAACATGATCGAGAATAAGTTGACGTTGAAAAGGAAATATATTTTGTAGTATGAGTAATGTATCGAAGAAAGTTTTCAACAATTAATGGAGATGTAATAGATAGATTGCGATAACAACTTGCGATAACAACTTGTGGCTACGTGTTATGCAGTCAATGGAATATGTGATGAATTCATTAGCAAGAGTTGCTTAATTAAAAGTAACGCAAACAGTAGAGTGGATAAAAAATCACCCACCCGCATGTATTTGACGCTGAACTAAATCTCGAAACACTATTCTCAACATTCGGTCACATACAGCCCACAAAGAAAGGAAACTACTAGGAGCTACATGAAACTAGGTGGTGATGTCCTCTACTAACACGCTGCGAAAGCAAACTCTGGATGAATTTTCGCTCAGTCCAGTAATCTAGGATTAAAATCACTAAATAGTGTCCCCAATCGCGACTGAACATTTAGTAAGAGTACATTAATTGTTACGTAATAATTTCAATCACTCTGCAATTGAAGTATATTTTTTCCCTGCCAAAACATCCAAAATCCTCACGTTTTTCACCCTTTTCTCTACATAAGCAAAATTATGATGCAGTTTTTCCTCGATATGGGAAATTTCTCTCGAGTTGGCGTCACTGTCCTGAAAACCTTTTCTGAGAATGCCTCTTAAATTTTGTTTTGGAATCATTGTTTTGTGTACGTGACTTTATACAAAACGTACTTACAAGGCAATACATAATTCTTATAGAAACTGCAGTTAAGTGACGATACCAGGTACAGTAACAGCAGGCCCGTATCCACCGGGGGCTAGGGTGGGCCGGGCCCTCCTAAATGTTTTACTGGCCCCCTAAAATTTTCATGATAGGCTTCCAAATGAACTATAATAGGTGATGAACTATGATATGGTTGGATCGGACCCCCCTAACTTCTACCGGCCCCCCTAGATTTTTGGGCTGGCTACCGGCCTGAGTAATAGTGGGCATCTGATGATACTTTTACAGTATTGAAACCATCAGAAACTGTAGGCTTTGTAATTGTTGTGTATTGTCTTCTAAATGTGTTTGTAGTATGTATCTGTATATAATTTTGTTTATAGACTTCATAAATAATTGAAGGGGTGGATTCCAAAAGAGCCTAAGTCAATTTTTGTCAATTTTGAGATATTGGTTCTATTAAGTTCCAATTTAAGCATCTTCGTATATTAAACTGGATTTCATGTCAAAACTCCATAAATCAAATTAATTGTAGATAAAAGAAAACAGTGTTGTTTTCTAAAATGTCGTTAGTTAACAGTATTCTCTGAAGTAATTTTCTGACTCATCCCTAAAAACACTTATATAACTATTGTTATAGATGATAATTTCACCGTTATCTTTCGAAAAGTAGGCAATTACAATTTTCTTTTATGTAGCTTACTTTTCTTTCACAGAAATAGAATGATGGAAAAACACACACACAAAGTCGTCTCCTGAAAAAATGACTTTTTTGACTTGGGCTCTTTTGGAATTGAAAAATGAAATGAAATGAAATCTTTAAGTTTTACGTTCCACACATATGCCGGTTAGGCTAAAGGAGACGATGATGATGAGAAGTGAATGAAATGGTGGAATGAAGAAAGTGAGAGGAAACGGGAGAATCTCGGAAAAACCCACGAGCACGGTGTTTGTCCACTACAAAGTCCACACGGCGCGAGCTGGGATTGAACCACGGACCCCAAGCACCGGTGAACGCTCTACCACTGAGCCACCGCGCCCCTCGTTTGGAATTGAGTTCTTCAGTTATTTAAGTAATAACTGAATCATAACATCGCCTAATTGAAACAATATGAGAGGGAATTGTTGTATATTTGACTCATACCAGGGACGCATTTGCAGGGGGTCCAGTAGTTCTGGACCCCCCAAAATACTTCCTAACTCAATACTCATTTTTTCACTTCCTTAATAAAACTATGTTTGTTTAACACGTAAATGATTTGTGTAGCATGAAAATTTGATTTTACACTTCATCTGTATTCTTTCTCTTATAATCGCCAACGCTCTCGCCTTCGGTGCGAGTGGTCCCGGGTTAGATTCCCGGTGGGGCCATTCGGTCGAAAAAGTGTAAAACGCTTTTTCAGGCCAGCCACCCTGAATAAGGTTTTTCCTGTATTTTCCTCATTCACAAGAGGCAAATGTCGGGATAGTACCTAGGTCACAGGTTGCTTCCTTCATTCCCTTTCCTCGGATTGTGTGATCGCCGAGAGGCGCCATCCTTCATATGTGATGTCCATAAATGCCGAGAGCCCAGAAATGTAAATACTAAATTCCTATTCTTTTTCTTATAAAACAATCTAGTTTTATATTTTTTTCTGAAAATATAGATGGAAGCATTTTACAATTATTTATCGTCTTTTCGAGTGCAGAATAATGCCCATTCAATACTACATAGATATAGTGGCTTCTAATATTGGACCCCTTCTTAAAGTTTGGATCCAGCCCACCAAAAATTTCTGACTGCTTCCTGGCTCCTACCAAGGGCGCCCATGTTGTGGTTTCCAAGGGGGGGCAAGTATAAGCGACGTTTCAAAAATAGTTTCAAATTTTGCTGTAACTAATGTAAAAATTCTATTGGATTTTCGATATTCTGAAGTACAATTTCCTCTAGGGGGGCAATCGCCTCATCTTGCCCTCCTTGATGGGCGCCCTTGGCTCCTACTTTTATTTTATTATTACGTACGATGATTTCCACCTAAAATTGTTAATGGAATGAAATAAAATTTCTAATTTTACTTTCCACGATTGTCATTTAGGCTAAAGGAAGTGAAATTAATGAAAGTGAATGATTCATAGAAGAATTTGTAGAATGAAAATGAGGAAGGAAACTTGAGACTCTTCCAGGATAAGGAAGAGAAATTAGATTTCTAGGCTTTCGGCATCTATGGTCATGTTAGCCCCTCACTACGATTAGGATTAGGAATTAGATTTCTATGCTTTCGGCATCTATGGTCATGTTAGCCCGTCACTAGGATTAGAATAAGAAATTAGATTTCTATGCTTTCGGCAGCTATGGTCATGTTATCCCGTCACTAAGATTAGGATTAGGAGTTAGATTTCTATGCTTTCGGCAGCTATGGTCATGTTATCCCGTCACTAGGATTAGGATTAGGAATTAGGTTTCTATGCTTTCGGCAGCTATGGTCATGTTAGCTCGCCACTAGGATTAGGATTAGGAATTAGATTTCTATGCTTTCGGCAGCTATGGTCATGTTATCCCGTCACTAGGATTACGATTAGGAATTAGATTTCTATGCTTTCGGCAGCTATGGTCATGTTATCCCGTCACTAGGATTAGGATTAGGAATTAGATTTCTATGCTTTCGGCAGCTGTGGTCATGTTAGCCCGTCACTAGGATTAGGATTAGAAATTAGATTTCTATGCTTTCGGCAGCTATGGTCATGTTATCCCGTCACTAGGATTAGGATTAGGAATTAGATTTCTATGCTTTCGGCAGCTATGGTCATGTTATCCCGTCACTAGGATTAGGATTAGGAATTAGATTTCTGGGCTCTCGGCAGCTATGGTCATGTTAGCCCGTCACGTATGGGGGATGACGTCCATCGGTGATCACATTATTCGAGAAAAGGGAAGAAAGGATTGGGGAAGGGAGGAAGCGACCTGGGATCTGTATGTTAGATACCATCCTGGTATTTGTCTGACGTGAATGAGGTAAATTTCACTCAGGATTACTGGCATGAAGAAGCTTTTACTCATTTTCGACCGAGTGTCCCCACCGGGAATCGAATCCCGAACCGCTCACACCAAAGACAAAAGGTTTACCGACTACGGTACGAAAGAATCTTGACAAACCTCACAGACACATGTAGCGTACATTACAAACTCACCTAGCCTGTTGAATTGGAGTTTAGGGTCCCTTGCAACACCCATGCTATATGAAACGTAGACCTATGGTTTGGGGCGGAATCCGAATCATCGTAATGCGATCAAATTTTAACTCTCTTCACCGAGAATAGAACCCTGAACGCCATGTGGGTTAGCCAAGGAAAAACAGGTAAGGTGTCCTAGTATCAAACCAGATGTTCCGAAGATTAAAGTGGACAGAATTTTCCAACGTTATGTTTTTTTGAAACTCAGGATAAATTTTGAACTTGGTTTCGATGTTGCTTTCAGGTTACAATGTATCAAAGATAAATACTAGATTCCATAAAGATTTTGGTTTAATTTAGAGGCATGTTTTATAGATCAAGTGAGATTAGCAAATCTGTAAAGATTACATTTTGAGTTGAGTTGATTTTGAGTTTTACGTCCCGTTCAGCAGCGAGGCTATATGAGACGTGGACCTACTGATTAACGTGAATCCGAACCACATGAGCTCCCGCCGGGAATCGAACCCGGGAGATTACATTTTGTGAAGTGCTATATGGAGATTTATAAAGTACAAGATAGAAAAGAATTCAAGTGTAATGTAAATTTGTGCGCTACATAGAGAAAGAAAACGTGTGTGGTATACTTTAAAACGTAGGTTACATGCGTAAATCCTGTAGTTTTTTGACTTAAAATACGAGTGTATATTACATCCTGCAGTAAACGTATAATTGAAAATGTGTGTTTTATAATAATACTGTCCGTATAAGTGTTCCACTTATACGTACTTTCCGTATGACTTTATACGCTGTAAGGATTTTCATATACAGATGGACGTATGTAACATATAGCTGACATATGTAACATGCGTATATGTATGTACGGAAGACTGTTAAACGTCAAACATCCTGCACTTGCATAATGTAACATCTAAGGGAAAAAGGCAGTATGTATGTAGCATATGAATAATGTATGTTCCGTACAGATTTCCGTAGTAAACGTATAGATTCCGTATATTTGTACAATATACCGCTGTCCGGATAACGGGTTTTCCTGAGTGAATCATGTACAACCATAGACTTAAGCATCTTCTGGCTGTTACTTATGTTACGGTACAACTTTAAGAGCTATCAATATTTCAGATTTGTGGCTCCATGTAGCGTAGTTGGTACGCTCTCGCCTATTGTGGGAACTGCCCCGGGGTCGCTTTTCCGTGGGGACACTCGGTAGAAAAGTTGTCACAGTTTTTTCAAACCAGGTTCTTGAGCGAAGTTTTCCCTGGATTTTCCTAATTCTCACCGGGCAAATGCCGAGATGATACTTTACATATAGATCCCACACAGCTTGCGTCCTTACCCTCTTTTCCGTGTAGTTTGCTCTCCGAGTGACATCATCCTTCACACGTGATGGGCTTAAGGGTTTAGATGTAGGTAATCCCTAGAAATATGTATAAATATTATAGGTTTACTAGGCTAATAGTGTTTACAAGATATCACGGTCGATATCTGGATGTAGTAATCTTTAAAAACTTATCTAACACTAGGGATCCCTTGAAGCGAAAGCAAGCGCTCTACCTCTGAACTATCCTGCTTCCCACCTCTCCATCGAAAACACTATAAAGGATTCAGAAAAGAACCTACATAATTTGTTATCTTCAAGGTAATATATAGAGTAACTAAATCCCGGAACTCTTCTAGTATTAAGGTATTACAGCATAATCTTTGTTCTCATTGGCTCAATAGAATGTTATTACAAGAACTCTACCCGTCCTTGTTCGACTCCACAGGTGGTATTGATTTTACCAGAGGTAGTCGGAGCTTCTACTTTCAACACGACGAAAGTCAGATTCACATATGTGAATTAGCATTGAGCTTTTATACCTTTCTCGTTCGCTCTCGCTCATCAGGTTGTGTAATTATGGCGTGTAAGAGATGCTAGCTTGTTTAGTGAGATCTAATTATCTTCCAATGGTAAAGTCTTGTTTTGTGTAATTAGGTTGCAGATGATTGGTGCAGACATCCCGCTGCAGATGAGGTACAAAGTTTTCGCTTCATGTGTGATACCACTGATCAACTTCAAAAGCCGATTATCCTCCGAGAGATCTTCCACCTATTCTGCTCTGATATATATATGGCTTTAAGTCTCGATATTAACAGAAATTAATGTAGTTATTAGCTGCTTTCATTGTGAACAAGAGGAAGGTATCTTTCCTCTTCCCTGATGCATTGTATTTGATATTCAGATCCGTCTCCTTTAGCCTAACCGGCATAATCGTGGGACGTAAAACTCAAAGATTTCATTTCATTTCATTTTTGATATTCAGATTTGCATATGTATGAAGGACTTTTTCAAATATTAGTCTCGAAAAAAATCATAAGAGTCGACATAAGAGTCATATTTTTAGAGTCGACTTTTGATTTAGGTCTCTTGCACTATTTTTCATAACTATTTGCCTTCGGCAGCTCTATTTCATATTATTTTACAGGGGATGGCTCAGTGGTAGAGCGCTAGCCTGTAGTTTGATACTCGGCCAAGTTAGTTTGTGGTCATCATGTCTGTAGGTTTTCTCGGAGTACTCTCGTTTTCTCCTACATTATCATTCCACCAATTTACGTCCTTCATTCATCGTCTTCCTTAGCCTAAAGGGCATAAACGTGTGACGTTAAACTGAAAGATTTCATTTTTCTTACTTTAGGCTACTTTAGGCTTACTTTAGGTTTTTGAGTTCGTTCTACTGCCTTGTGTAAGAACGTTTCCTAGCTGACTTTTTGTTTCTTAGCACCCATTTAAGGACTATTTTCCCTATCGATCATTTCCTCTTTCAATATGTCCTTCCAACTGCAATGTTAATGCCTTTATTTTCTCGATAACATCACCCTCCCTCCACTGTAGGAAAACTGAACGGAATTAAGCCAGATCGTTGAATCGAGGTTTGATTATCAACAACTATCGTTTGATCATCACGCATAATGACATAATACGCATATTTTGTAGGAAAAGTCAACCAGCTAATCTTGTCCGCTCCATGAAACAAAATCGTTCGGCATTTTGCCAGCTCGTTGATGGTTGTTGTCGATCAATCGCGATTAAGTGACAATCAAAGGATCTGGGCCAATTTTAATCAATTTTGCTTCCATTGGATCGAACAGGTTAATTTCTTAACTTTACACAAATAATGTGTATTATGTCATACCGAGTGGAGATCAAACGATGGTTGTTGACGATCGAAGGCGGTCAAATAATGATCAAGCGATTTGGCATAATTTCGATCGATTTTGCTACCATGGGGAGAAGCAGGTAAACTTGTTAGACCTCTTTAACACTACCTGTGAAGATCGAACGATTCTTGTTGACGATTAAATGATCTGGCCCAATCCAGATCAATTTTGATTCCATGGGAACTTACAAGTTAACTTGTTAACTTTCTACAAAATTATGCTTATTACGTCACCATGCGTTGTGATGAAATGGCGGTTACTGGGCATTAAACAGCCATCAAACAATATGAGTCAATTCCGATCAACAACATTTACAAGGAGGGCTAATCGGTTAACTTACTAACTCTTTACAATTATAGGTATTGCGTCACCGCGCGTGGCGACCTAATATTGACTTTTGGCTATCAAAGAACTATGAAACACTCTAGTTCATTTCCGACCAATTACACTTACAGAAGGCTAATAAATTAATATGTTAACAGTCTATAATTATGCGTATTACGTCACTATGTGTAACCTAACGCTGATTGTTAGGAATACTACGCGATCAAATAACGATCAGAAATCAGGCACAACTCTGATCAATTACACTTAGAAAAACCTCATAAGGTACTATTTCATCACCCATGGCGATCCAACGCTGATTATTGATGATCAAACGACGATCATCGATCTGGCACAGCCAGGTTAACTTGTTGCCTCTCCTACAAAATTATGCGTATTTCGTCACTACACGTTGCGATCAAACGTTAATTGCTGCTGATCGAAAACACGATCGAACGACAGTCACACGATCTAGTCTAATTCCGATCAATTTTGCTTCCATATGGGAGCTAACAGGTTATCGACAAAGCGATGTCTTACTTCCCCTTGTGAAACCAGTCGAAATACGGTAAGATTGAGTATAGCAGAAAATCTCCATCAACAGAAACAACGCAATACATCTATTGAACGCTCCCTCTTTCTCCTTCTACCTTACAATATTCCCGCTTTAATCTCAGTTTTATCATAATTGAAAATAGATTTGTTTTATTGAATCTCTCAAGATTATCATTGGCATTATTTGGCAAACATAGGAAGTCACTCTTGCATTTTAGAGCTGTTTTTCAAATATGACTGGATTCGAATCTCGAGAAGGAGAAGCGAACCTTTACAATACTAACTAGGAATGATTCCATACCGGGACCAAGTACCTGGGGAAAACATATATATCGTCTGAAAGCTCTTCCCATGAGAAGTACGAAACCGTTTTCAGATCACGGGCAAACCCACAAACTGACCCTATATCGGACCAGTTTGTTGGTGTTTGAAACCAAATATATGGTATATTCGACAGAAGTAAAAATGAATGTTACGATGCATCACACGTAAGCTCCTGAGCGCATCATGTTCTTGCTTGGCTCACTGCTAAAACGTGACTTGAGTAAGAGTTTGATAATATCACTTTGCACCCAAACATACCCATTTCGTCAATGTTGCCAACGAATTGTAAATACAACATGGCAGATGGTTTCTGTACCACTTTATATATATCCATGAAACGTGGCATAAACATCATACTTCGGTCATATTCCTCTCCCAAGAACACCAATTTGTCAGCGTTGCCAACCAAGTATAAAAATAAGAAATTGTAAAACAGGTTCCGTACGATGAAACATTTATACATCAAGCTTGACAGAAACATCACAAGAACTATAGCAAAAATATGTTGAGTGTGGCCTTCTCCCAACCATTTTAGGTTGTCAGTGTTGTCAACATGTGTAAATATCACAATGTTGAAAATGGCGTGAATTCCATTGAATGAATATATGGCAAAAGTGACTGAAGCAGGATTGGAAAACATACTGTGATTGTCCCCTTCTACCAAGCATCCCAATATGGCAGTGTTGCCAACCAATGCGGACATTCAAGATTTTCGCGTGAAGTCTACAGCACTGACGGATGTAATTAGAGTGTGACCCATACTAGATTTGTAGTATGTTAGTGAACCCACAAGCACCCATGTTGTCAGTTATGTCTGCCAATGCGGTAGTCTTCATGCGAACATCTTGTATTTTCGCATTGGTTAGCAACACTGCCACACTGGGATGCTTGGGAGACGGGGACACACACTGTTTTCTATTGTCCAATGTTGCTTCTGTCACATTTGTCATATATTCGTTCAATGGTATTTACGCCATTTTCAACATTGTGATGTTTACACATGTTGGCAACACTGACAACCTAGAATGGTTGGGAGACGGCCACACTCAACATATTTTTTCTATAGTTCTTGTGATGTTTCTGCCAAGCTTGGTGTATGAACGTCTTATCGAACGGAACCTGTTTTACAATTTCTTATTTTTATACTTGGTTAGTAACACTGACAAACTGCGGTCCTTTGAAGAGGAATATGTCCGAAGTATATTTTTTCTAGTGACGAATGGTGTTTATGCTACGTTCATGGATATATATCGAGTGGTACAGAAACCATCTGCTACGTTGTATTCGCAATTTGTTGGCAACACTGACGAAATGGGTACGTTTGGGCACAAAGTGATATTATGAAACACTTACCCGAGTCACGTTCTAGCAGTGAGCCAAACAGGAACATGATACGCTCAAGGCCTTATGTGTGATGCATCGTAACATTCATTTTTATTTCTGTCGAATGTACCATATATAGGTTCACAAATACCAACAAACTTGCCCGATATAGGGTCAGTTTACCAGTTTGCCCGTGATTTGAAAACCGTTTCGTACTTCTCATGGGAAGAGCTTTCAGACGATATATATGTTTTCTCCAGGTACTTGGTCTCGGTATGGTATCATCCCTAGTAAGTTATTCTCATTGCAAGCAAACTTCGGTAGAAATACATAAATTATGTTTGTATGCGTATAATACATAAGGACAATATAAATTTCAATTAAATGAACATTTGATATGTGTTTCATACCCATACCATCATCGTAGTGTAATTTTCGCTTTCACACCAGCAGGATATTTTAAATAGAACATAAATTCTGCGAAGAGCATGACCGGAAGGCCTGGTATTTTGCATAGCGGCAGAGAGGGAGAGAAGGAGAGAGAGAAAGAGAATATATATTACCTCAGGAAACTGCTCTATATAGCCAAGGGATAACTACAACCAAAGGGAAATTAATGATTAGTGCTGGAAGGTAATTGGCAATGACCTAGCTAGTGTAAAGGAAGGTATTATTTTATATAGATTTCATTGTTCTTGGAGAGTAAATCGTGTCTCTTAAAATAAAGAAAAAATCTCATTATTCTTCAAAGTGCTCGAAAAGTAGTTGAGCATACTGGAAAAAATTTAGGCTCTAGTACTGAATAGGGCCACATTTATGTGTTCTGCAACATTGGGTATAGTAAATTTCGTCTCATGAGTTTCCAGCTCATATGGATTTGTAGTAGCCTGTATTAGAGAATTTTGAACACACATACGTTATCTTTTATGTCAACAGTTGCTAAATCTTACATTAATTTAGCAACAACTAGGGATGGCCACGAGTCGAGTTAAAACTCGACTCGACTCGAATTCGATTTGATTTTCGAGTCGAGTCAAAGGTAATTTTTTCGAGTCGAGTTCCGACTCGAGTTACTGTTTTTGAGGTTGAGTTTCGAGTCGAGTCGAGTTTGATAAATGGCTCGCTCGTTCACCTCGTTTAAACTCGTTTTGAAACGATGGCCTGATTAGACTAGAAAGCGAAAGCCATGAGAAATGTAAGCAGTAATATTGAATACTTTTAGTATTGCTCACAACGGGAGACAGTACTCGTATCTCGTCTCGTCTCTACAATAGATTTTTATAAGGAGACAGCCTCAAATGTCGTGAGCACCAATATAAGTATATATTATAGTTCTTACCATCAAGGCTGAGACCTACAGGGTCGAATTTTTCAGCCCAAGCGGGTAATGATGTCAACCGACTCTACTCGATTCAACTGAACGAACAGATCGAGCCGGCTCGGTTGGGACTAGGGATGCGCACGAGACAAGATTTATGGCTGTCTCGACTCGAAAATGTGCTATAAAAGTGATGTCTCGACTCGAAAAATATATATTTTTCTATTGGAAGAGCCGTGTCTCGACTCGTCTCGTGCGCATCTCTAGTTGGGACGAGCCATCGACTCGTCTCAATTGAATCGATGGCTCGAGCCGGCTAGGTTGGGATGAGCCACGGACTCGGCTTAGCTGAGCCATCGGCTCGAGCCGGCTTGGTTTTGTGAGCTGTTGTGTCGGCTCACTTCTCGGTTCAGATCGATAGTGAATGAAATGTGAGCCGATCCGCTCCAGACGTTGACAACCCGAAACCCGGGCTGAGCAGTTTTGAACATACTTGGCCTACACCCTATAACTTTCAACAATGTTCGGCTCTAGATCGAATACTTGTTCCTCCGGAACTCAAACCCAAAACCTCGTGAATTATGTCCTTGGCTCCTGAAGACTTCTCGATTACCGAGATCGGCAGTCAACTAGTTTTTAGCATTCAGACACAAACCACCTATCTTTCGTTGTTATACACGGTGTTGTTATAATAATAATAATAATAATAATAATAATAATAATAATAATAATAATAATAATAATAATAATAATTATTATTATTATTATTATTATTATTATTATTATTATTAGTAGTAGTAGTAGTAGTAGTAGTAGTAGTAGTAGTAGTAGTAGTATTAGTAGTAGTGTTAGTAGTAGAGTAGCAGTAGCAGTATCATTGATAATTATATTGTCTATGTTGGATACTTAAAGAGAGTTCTTGAAACTACACTCGGGATTTAGCTGGATTTGGCTCGACTCGACTCGAAACTCAACCTAAATTGTAGTCGAATTTCGAGTCGAGTTGAAGGAAATTTTTCAAGCCGAGTTCTCGAGTCGAGCTGAAAGATGTCTGTTTCGAGTCGAGTCGAGTTTCAAAGAAAACTCGCTTGAACTAGCTCGTGCCCATCCCTAGCAACAACCCAATCAGGACATTTTTGAGCCACAGTAACGTCCCAACGCTATCTGGATGAAACTCTCATCGCGTTTCTAAATCAAATTAAATTCCACAAATTATTGAATGTTTATTTTTAACGAATTCTGTTGCATCTTCACACAGTTCCTAGGTAAATTGAATAGGTACTTTTTCATGTGAACACCGCCAGTGGTGATACAACCCAGCCTTTGTGTCCGCATTCTCTTGACTTGCCAATACGCAGTTTATCTTTAAAGCGGAAGTATTTGAGAAAAATCCGAGAAGTCTAGAGCAACTGAAGAGAAACGTGAATATCACTATTGCGGCTATCTAATTCGACAAATATATGTATATTTCGTAGCGTGTGCGTCAAACTGCATGTGTGTTCGAGTTTTTACACACTTGCATTAACCCATTTAAGGACATTTTAATCCACTTCGTTTTAACGGGTTGCTTGTTTCACACACACACTTAGATGCTGAACTTTCTTGCAGGTTCTTTTCAAACACTCACCCTGTATATATTATGACTTTCCACCTGCCTCTTAAGAAGAATTCAGATACCGCCTTGAATTGAATGTGCCATAGATTGGCCACCTCTCCTCTAGAGAATTGTAAACTAATTATGTTTTCTAGATGCTGGATTAAAACAAGGAGGATTAATGAAATGGTCATCACGGTGGCCTAAACTCAAACACATTCACTATACCATCTTTGAAATTTTGAAATCTGAGCCGTAAAAATATGATTTGCATCATAACTAAACAGTTGGTCTGATTCCTTTCATGTTGAAGAAGATTTACAGAAACAGAAGAAGGTTTGACTAAGTATGTTTAGAAATGTGCAGACGCGTAGAATTCTTTTCCATTAAGATACCTTCATCCAGGCACGTACCCAAGAAGTGGCTCCCCCCCCCCTTCCCGTCTTCGAAACCAGAAATGAAAAAATTAAGGAATTATGAAACAAAAAAGAAACGAAAAAAGAAGAGTCAGCGTTAAAAATATAAAGCTACAGCAATCGTTTGGTTACTCTATCTTATTAGGAGTGAAGGACGCCGATCTGTAGATGTAGCCCTCTATTGTATTTATGAATATACAATATTTGGCATAATTTGAATGCAATATGTCTTAAAATCCTCATATATATACATTCTGCATCTGAATAGGCCCCCCAAATTTACAGAGAAATCGGCGCCCTTGTGAGGAGTTCTGTGTGAAGGAAAAGGTGAGGGCCAAGTTGAAAATGGATATTATTGTATCGGGGATATTATTGTAACGGAGCATTCCGAATTCCATCTAGCTCCATGCCAATCCTATGTACTACAAAGACGATCAATAAACAGGTTCGATCAGATAGACTCTCAGGCAGAACTTAAGAAATGTCCAGAATCACCAATAATATGAGCCTGGCAACATATATTGCAGTTACACTTGTTAAAGAAATATTCAAATTCGCGGCAACACTAATCTATTTTATAAGATGTCTTCACTGCCGAAAGAGATCTCTTGTTATCCTTAACAGTATTAAACGAAGATAACAAAAAGAAGAAAGAAGACAAGAAGAACCTAGTTCGAATGACCTCGGAAGACTATATCTTCTTCAATACTTTTTTATATGTTCTTTTACTCGATATTTCTTCATAGTTTGTTATTAAAATACTTACTAACATATCCCCATTTTACTGTCCTAATAAACCAATATGGGTATGTTCACAATAGAATAGTGTAGATTGATCGAGCCGCTGGTGTGTAACCACAGTATTTCATCTCACACACACATTACGAAATTCTGGCTAAACGAACCAATATATGTTGTATGTAGAATAGTTTAGAATGATCGAGCCACTTGTGTGAAAACCCCAGTATTTCGTCTCGACCCCCCCCCCCCCTATTACGAAATCCTGGTTACATGCCTGCTTCATCATGTGGGATATCATACGAGTGGACCTGTATGATCATTACAACCATTAATCGTAATACTTATTGCTTAAATACTGTGATTCAACGTGATATGGTAGCTACAGAAACAAAGCATAATTTCTCCTGTAGATTATTAAACAATAATAAACGAACACGTTTGAAATTCCGTTGCTAAAATTCTCTCCATTTAAAAAATCGACAGTAAATTTGACTGCACCTTATAATTTACATTCATTAACGTGTTTGCTGATTGGTTTTCTTAATTGTGCACATACAAAACTTCTTTCGGAGATATTTTAAAACTAATATCTATGGTATTATCTAACTAAGTTTATGACCTTTGGAGCCTTAAGTTCAATGCGCACTCACCAAAGATTTCCATTGACTTCTGTTCTTAGCTAGCTGGATCCAGTTTTTACGTTTTATTTCTATTTCTGCAAGATCTATGTTAATATACTAGTGATGTTACGCAATCACAAAAATCTGTAAATTATTTGGTGTATCAACCCTAGACGGCGGAAAAGGTACACTGTAATATTTGCTATTAAAGTGTTACTTGCTTTCCAAATGCATTACGAATAGTTTCTGAAATATCCAGATTTCCCGCAACCCGTTAACGATTGCAATTTTCATCGCTAGATACAATTGTAACACCCCGGAACTTGAAGGGAAAACCCTGACTTTGGCAACACTGATTTCAGTATGTTGGATCAGCTCCGAAACTTCCATCTGCCCGCAGAAAATTGAATGTTGAACCATTCACACCGAAGGCCCGGGGCTGGAAACATGGCAGGCACCAATATTTCCTAGTAGCATTCAAGACATTTCATCTAATCTATAATGTTTTTCACTTACACTATATAAACTTTATCTTAAGACGGCAAGTCAAAAAGTATCTACACTTTTCGTTTTATAATTTATTTGCAAAAAGATAGGGGTTCAGCATGTATATAATTTTTCAATATAGTCATCTCCCTTGTCAATGTACTTGGTTAAGGACTCCGCAAGATTCCAATAGGTTTTCGGTTGGTCGCGAAGCCACTTTTATATCACTTCCCACACGTGAATGAAATCATTAAGTTTTACGTCTTACGGCTAGGCTAAAGGAGACAGTGATGATAAGAAATGAATGAAATGGTGCAATGAAAAAGTCAAGGAAACGGAAGAACCTCGAGAAAACCCACGCATACGGTGTTTGTCCACCATAAATTTCACTTGGCGCCACCTGAGATCGAATCGGTGACTCCATACACCAGAGGTGAATGCTCTACCACTGATCCACCTCGACCCCCACTTCCCAAACGTCTAGATCTGCGATTAGTGGGCAGAACTCTATGTTTAAAGTAGACGACGCTATCTCATCAATATGAACTCGCCTATTCACCAGAACAATCTCTCGACTTTCCCGACGGCTGGGTGGAGCTTGTCGAACTTCCTGCTCCCTTTTCATGAGTTACACTCATCCACTCAATTTTAAACTTCTCTAACCATGAAGAAACACTTTACCGGTGATAAAATACTTTTGCCCTATTGTGATTAGATTCTACAATGAATTTCAGACCCTTTTATATTTTCCGACCAGCAAAATTGGATAACTGCTCGTTATTCTTTCTTGGTGCATACTGCTAGTGAACTGTACGTGTAAATGTGTAAACTGTAATAGCAGACAGATAAATTACGCCGTCGGGATTAAATTTCGCACACGTGACCGCAGCCACAATATCTCTAAATCTGCTTTCATAGAAGGTGTATGACAGCCTTGAGAGTATGTTGTAATGAATATGTAGATAAGATTTGACTCCCCCTCGTACTCTAAATAGTCTGCTGCCAGAGTTTGTTTATTTATTTAGTCTCAACACGTCCGCCATTTTACACTAACACGTAAGACATGTAACTTCAGTAATAATAAACATAATATCAGTAATAATTAAATATAAAGTGTAATATAATATAAGAAATAACAGAATATCAACAGGAACATTTTAACGACAACTTACATAAAGATATTTAGAACTTAATATTGCATAATGCGCATCGAAAATTTTTTTCAGAGCTAAGAATATTTATGATGGGTGAAAGATCGTTGAATTCAGAAGGAGGCCTCTAAATGAGAGACCTTTCGATTATTGCACGTTTAGAGTTTGGAACATAGAATAAACCTGTAGTGAGTTGGTATTCGGAAAATAAGTGTGGAAAGTAGAAGGTAACAGTTTAATTTGCCATTTACTAGTTTATTAAGAAACAAAATATGAGCTCTTTTGCGATGAGTATTGTAATATGTTATTTCAGTGTTTATAAGATACATTCATTACTTATGAAAATTAAATTTTCATAAGTAATGAAAACTTATGCCGACTAGGCTAAAGGAGATGGTGATGATGAGAAATGAATAAAATGGTGGAACGAAGAAAGTGGCAGGAAGCGGGAGAACCCAGAAAAAACCCACGCATACGGTGTTTGTCCACCACAAAGCTCACTTGGCGAGAGCTGAGATCGAACCAAGTACCTCATGCGCCAGAGGTAAACGCTCTACCACTGCGGCCTCATTCGTTACTGATGTACAGCCTTATGTAAATAACCTGGTCATTCATCTATCTTTGAAAATTTATATACTCAACCTACATTGGGAATTGCAGGATACGATGGCACAATGATAGAGCGCTTACCTCTCGTGCATAGGGTCCCTGCTTCGATCCCCGGCCAAGTAAGTTTGTGGTGGACAATATAGTGCTCATGGGATTTCTCGGGGTACTCCCCTTTCCTCCCACTTTCTCATTTCACTAATTCTTCCATAATCATTCACTTGGTTTAATCATCGTCTCCCTTAGCCTAACAGCCATAATCGTGGGATGTTAAACAAAGATTTCATTTCATTTTTCATTTTCACGTAGGGAATTAAATCGAGCAAATCGTGACTCTCTTAGGCTAATTTCAAGGTCTTTATTTGGCGTGGGAGACCCGGGTTCGATTCCCGGCGGGAACTCATGTGGTTCGGATTCAACGTTAATCAGTAGGTCCACGTCTCATATAGCCTCGCTGCTGAACGGGACGTTAAACTCAAATTCAACTCAACTCAAGGTCTTTATTTACAACCATAGTATTTGCATTATATGTAGGCCGCGATGGCTCAGTGGTAGAGCTCTCACCTCTGACGCGTAGGATCCCCAGTTCGATCGATCCCAGTTCCTGTGCTATGTAGTGGACAAACACGATGTACACTCATGTCCAAAATGATTGTCGCATATGTATAACTGTATTCTTGTAAGAATATAATTTGATAATGATTTTGCAGGGTATTTTTAATACTGATACTATATGTATAATCGGGAAATGTATATTTGTGGTAAATTTCATAGGAAAAGAATTATAAATACGAAAATTAGAATGAGTAAAACAAAATGATGCTAAATGGACAAGAAAGTTTTATTTTCGTTTTATTGTTCTTATTTACTGCTCTTTTGACATGAAATTTACCACATACTTGTCTTTGCCGATTATACACATCCTAACATTATAAGAAATACCGGGCGAATTCGTTATCAAATTATATTCCTACAACAACATATTTATAGATACGCGACATTAATTTTGGACATGTGTGTACACGGGTATTCTTGGAATTTTTCTTCCTCCCACATTCGTCATTTCATCGTATTATCACTGTTTCCCTTAGCCTCGGTCATAATTGTGAAATGTTAAAGTAAAATGATAATAACAATATTATTATTATTATTATTATTATTATTAATAATAATAATAATAATTTCCTATACACTGTTACCAGAATATGGTCTTTTACAAGGAAATGGGTGTCTAAAAAGTTTTGAGCAACAGTATCCATTGCTCACAAATTCTATGACGAACAATCGATAAGAAGAAGATGAGAATCAGTGGCGTATTTAGGGGGTTTCCGGGCTTAAGCCCCCCCCGAAATCTTACTTACTATAGTAAAGTATATGAAATATCTTGCAGAATTTTCACATTTTCAGGCAAAGCCCCCCCGAAAGTTAGCAAAGCCCTCCCCGAAACAAAATCGTAAATACGCCACTGATGAGAATTGTGTTGAGGAGGGAAAGACATGGAACAGACAATAGACCAAGTAGCTGAAGTCTGTCTTGAAATGTTGTAAGGCTGACGGTTATTGTTTTGCTTTTCTTCTGGAATTTGTAGAGTGAAGTAAGGGTGATCTGAAAATATTATATTATACTGAAAGTTAAGGATTTGTGAGTCCGAGTAAGTTGTTGTAGGGTGCAAGCAACAAATATAGGCTAAAAAATGAATTATTTGTTAAATAATATAATTTATCAATATGGTATGTAATTATAGTGGGAGAAAGTATCGATGTGTGTAGACCTAGTCTGTGTGTGCTTCATAGTGAAAACAGTCAGTATGCTACCATTTAGATGCGAAAACTCTTTTTCAAAGGTGTGTTCATATATCACTCTATACAATAAGAGTAATTAACGAACTTTAAAAATTCGTTATTGAATTCTCTCTCTCTCTCTCTCTCACCCTGTGTGTGTGGGTGGGTGTCTGTCTGCCTGTCTGTCTGTTATTTGCGATTTATTTCAAATTTGAATCCTCCATTCGATAGAACATCAATAACTATCTAAAGAAGTAATGGAGTTTTTCGCGCTACTCTTACCGTTCCCAAGATATTGGTAAAAAAAAAAAAAGTTCCGATTTCGGGAGGTTTAAGAAGACATACATATTGGGAATCGTAAGTCATAAAGAAATGATATTGATGTTGATCAATACCAAGAAAATGGTAAATATTTTGGTAACAAATAGTAACCGGTGGTCACTGGGGCCAACTGGCCACCGTTCCCCTGATATTGGCCAAAAAAGTTCAAATCTTGGAAGATTTAAGGAGTCATATCTTGGGAACCGTAAGTAATAGAGAGATGATTTTTGGGAATTTTTCAATTTTGAGCCCTCCATTTTGAGCATGTCTTAATATAAAATAACATATCGTAGAAAGTTTTAACAGAACACTTAAACAAAAGATGGGGGAAAATTTAGTACTCAACGAAATTATAAATGAATAGATGTATTACAAGAATTGTTTAATGAATATAATAAATACATAGAACAATTGAAGCGCTTGGAGGATAAAGGTGTTATGTAACAAATTGAATATGACGGGAAAATTGACTTTGACAACTTTGTTCCTTAACATACCGCCTTCATCTTTTGTAAATACCTGCACACAGACGAGGGCTCACTAAATAAGGTGTTACGTGGCATAGTTAACATATAACACGTGCATGAACCGTCAGAATGCAACGTTTCAAAAAAATGTATCCTCCAAGCGCTTCAATTGGTATCAAGATAGTGGAAGTTAATAAGAAAAAATATTTTATTTAATTTCGTTCTGGCAATGCTCTTGGAGAATTCTCAGCTAATTTCGTTTTGAATGAACTAAAAGTTGTAAGCTTAAATGGATGTTTTTTTTTTTTTTTAGGTAATTGAATCGTCTACAGTATTAAAATAAACCTTGAATATTTGATCTAAACAATATATCATTCGTGTATATTTAAACATGAAACTTCTTTCCCCCTAAGAGGCAATAGATGGCAAATGGCGATATAAAATTCACTACGGTATGAATCGACATCTCGAAATTACTCAAAGCGAATGTGCTATGATGATTTACTTCTCAATCGCCATTTGGCTTCTCAATTTCTCTCAGAGCCCATTATGAGTTCCAAGCCATATTGCAAGAGACCCCAACCTGCGAAATTGCTCTGAAAACATCAGTGTTGTTACGACCGCTTTCGATCACCGTATACGTATTTTGAACTAAAATGACTTTAACACACATGCAAGAGTTCGATTCGTTAAGTTCTGAATTAGTTTTTCCGTGCGTTTGTGTTTTTTTGTTCACAATGTTTTTTTTTTTTTTTTCTGGAAAACTTGGATCATTTGAAACGAAGGGAATTTTTCACTGTCCGCTTTTTCAGTCTCTTTTACTACTGCGTGAAGACAGAGTGTTTGGAGAGGAAATTGATTTTGTCAACAATATAATGACATCGCTGAAATGTTACTTGCGATAGCTGTTGCTTTTAAAACTGTCAATTTCTTCAACTTGTTTTGAACGATGGATGCCTATGTATCAATAAAGTTTTATCAGATATATAAAAAAAAGAAAGTAGTTCTGCTTGAAAAAGAAAAAAAAACGGTTCTACGTTTCACAACTGATACTTCTAGAAGTTGTGGTTTTCTCGATGAGTATGATATTTTAAAATTAATATTGTTAGTACATTCATTTGACTTTTAAAAAAGGCATACACAATTATCACAAGCATTGCCTTTCCAGGGTATGAGGTATGATCGAAAAAAAAATTACAAAATATATAACTTTTGCACTATTCTCTGTAACTTAACGAAAATTTATTTGTAGGTTGATAACATGTTTTTCTTGTTTGCAGGTTTGAGGATTTCGGATCATGTATATGCTATTTAAAATAATGACTCTTCTGAATAATTAGTCAAGAGAAGGAATGAAGTCAGTGATGCCGTTTCGGTGGGCCAAAAACATTTTGCTCACTGGCATTCATAGGCAGATTGTAAACATGTATGGGGAAGGATTAATTTCAAGACAACATGTAGCAAAGTGGTATCGTACCTTCAAAGAAGGATGGACCGGTATTTTTAAGGATAACCCTAAACATATCGGTAAACTCAGTCCTTCAACCAAAGACGTGAACTGTGCTCGTGGGGATGAGCATATTCGTGTGGACAGAAGTAGATTACGCTCAATATCAGATGAGCTGGGACTACCGTATAGTGTTGGGCAGAACATTGTGGTTAATGTCCTTAAATATAGAAAAGTGTGCACAAAATGGGTGCTACGGCCACCATCCGAGAACCATAAGACAACCAAAACGGCAATGTTGCTGAATATCCTGCAGTATTATGCAGCGGTGGGGAACAATATTCTTCACCAGATAGTGGTTGGTGATAAAGCATTGTTGCACCTGTTCACTCTATCAGGGAAGCAGGCGTTCATGTTTTGAGGATTGCTTTGAGAGCTCCACAGATTTGATCTCCGTTGACGTCAAGCCAGGGAATCATCTTTTAACTTTTTTATTTTTTTTAAGAATACATTATCGAAGTCGACTAAAACCCTGAGAGCACTTTTGTAACTTTTTTCCTTTCTGTTTAAAGGGGATGGAAGGGGGCATTTTCTATATAAATAAAAATGAAATGTAAGAATCTTTGACGGCTTGACTTAGGTTTCCATCACGTTATTGGCTTTTGAATGAGAATGGGTGAAGTGTATGGTTCGGAAGGAAGCAGAATGTAAAAATAACTGAAATCGACCGATATTAGTGTGCAACTCATAATTTCCGGAATCGCTGAGATGAATAGTAACATACCCGATGTCCTTTAAATACAAATACACCCCCCGTCGGCACAAGAGTTGAGGGTAGGAGTAAAATGTGAAAATAACCGAAAGCGACCGGTTTTAGTGTCTAATCCATAATTTTTGGTGGATGTTAAGAAGAATAGTGACAAGATCCCTATACCGCTTAGAGCCAAGTTCAACTTCCATCGGCATTGACATTACCTATTCTTTATCAGTGTACTTTAATTGATATGCGTACCGTAAGGGGGGAAAGGGGCTATATGTACTTCCCAAAAGCGTATTTTTCCTGCAAGGGAAAACAGTAGTCTAATGGTTAGAGCATTGGATTCATGTCCGTGTGGGCCCGGGTTTGATTCCTGACCGGTGGTTCCCAATTTTCAGCGTCCGCCAAGTGTCGTGAGTCAAACTGGGTAGTCACGTGAAAGCAAGACGTGATAGCCACTAGGTCTAAAAAGCTCCTGATTCGCAATGGTTAATCACTTGTAATGTGTGTTCTGTTTTGTTTACACGTTGCTTGAAATCGTGCGATACTATATTACCAAATATAGAGTTTTGTACGTCAGTCGCATGAGGACACCAGAGTTCAACGTAAAAGCCACATTTTGAGTTGAAGATAAAGCTTACGAGCGTTGACAATAAAATTCGTGAACTCGCCATACTATACTTGTTATGACAGCACTATACAGAAGTCAAGGTATCGTTTTGATATATCAAAATCACATCTGTTGTTCGGTTATATCTGGCAGATTTGGCAACGATGCTGTCACCTGTAAGGTTGTGCCAGGAACACAAAACCTGTCTCGTTATAAGTGTGGTATGTCTACTTGCATCTGCCGTAGTGTCTTACTGGTGCTTATAAAATATGAACCTTTATTATGAGGGGTTATCATGACTCGTCCGCGCGCATATTTTCTTTCAACCAAATAATGAACCAGTGTCGAAAAAATGTTTAACCATAGGAATGGCCTCAATTAAAGATGCAGGGAATAAAACAATACGAATGTGCGCGGTGCAGAAATATCCGACAACAAAAGGTTACGAGCGAACATGTCGCCTGAAGTGCTTCGTGGAATTCATCAACTACCAGGTCAGAAGAATACACTACCTGGTGAGATGGCCCACGAATTAAATCTAGCATTCGACTGTGAACTACAACCTCCGTGCATTTTCAACCTCCTCCCACCGCATAGTACTGAACGTAACACAAACCGCCGCAAATTATCCGAAAGACACTTGGAGCTGAGGTAAAAACAGGACGGTTCTCATTTTCGATAGAAGAAAAAACTACATTTATCTCAGGCATAATGGTAATATAGAGCAATTACATACCGTGAGAATAATAAAAAAAACACGTGTACTTTATCTGAATGAGTCCACCAACTTTATTGCTCACCCTCGTATTTGGATAACAATTCATGTCCTAATTTTATGGTTTATTTAGATCTCGTACATTACAAGGGTGAGTCATAAGTGTTACAATATTTCCACAACACAAACAGTAGGCACGTGTATACGCTGTGATTGACCATGACTAGGTGAAACTGACCCAAGAGGTAGTGTGGCAAGCGGACGGTGTAACAAGGAGGGGCTATTCTATCAATATCTTTAGTCTATTTTTAGTGGCAGTGACGATGAGTCTTCAAAAACGTCTGATACATGACCCGTTATTCTATGAATTCGAACTCGGGCACAACGCAACGACAGCAACACAAAACGTATGTCATGTGAAAGGAGACTTTACAGTGAACCACTGCACAGCATCTCGTTGGTTCCAGAAATTGTGTGCAGGTTATAAAAATGTCGAAGATCAGGTTGCCCTACGGTAACAGATCCTGAGACCATACGATACGCCATTGAGGAAAAGCCATCAACCAGAATACAACGATTGTCAAAGCAAATCAACGTGTCTACTCAACTGTAATACGTCACCTTCACGAATGCGGGAAAATCATCAGCAGCTGCCTCATTGCCCCGCATGAGTTGGCAACAGCTTAGGCCCAGAGAAAAGTAGGTGTTGGCCGAAAACTGCTGCAAAGTGCACGGAATTTGCATTTCCGGAAACAGATTGTCACATGTGACGAGAAGTAGATGCTTTTTGTCTTAAATTCGAATGTGCAAAAATAATAGTTGAATACGGGCCAACTACAGAATCGGTCATCAAACAAGGTCGTTTGGTGCTTAAAGTCATACTCTGTGCGGTAACGGTAGTTTGTTCGTAATGGTTTCCTTTATTCCTAGTAGAACAGATTATGATGCATTATGCCAAAAATATATCCTGTATTGGTGAAGCCGAAATCGCACCCTGCTGCAACAGAACTGAAAACGTAGCTTGCAGCAGAAAATACAAGAGCTTAATGACATCGAACTGATTTCATACTGGTCCTAATCTTGATTCTTCGGATAACTACCTGTTTTGGTCCATGACACAAAGCGCGATGCTTTATCAACCAGCAGGAGGTGAAAACAGTACTGATTACCTTTTTTGCGTCTAGAGCAGGGATGCAAATAAGCAACAAAATTTTACTAGTCCAAGAAAAACGCTACTAACCCGCATCCTACAAAGGAATCGTGATTTTTGCAGTCTTTACTATTTCAAATAAGTAATAGTGATATTAAAAACTCACTAGCACCGATGAACAACTCGCCTCAGGCGAGTAGGCGAGTGGTTATTTGCATCCCTGTTCTAAACAACAACAACAAAAATGGTATCGATGTGGAATCGAGGAACTAGAAAGAAATTGGCTGCAGACAGTCCAAGACGAGAGACGAGACGATGTTGAGTTTAACGTCCCTTTCAGCAGCGAGGCTATATGAGACGTGGACCTACTGATTAACGTGGAATCCAAACCACATGAGCTCCCGCCGAGAATCGAACCTGCGGCTCCCACGCCACAGACCAACACGAAACGTTATACTTTGCATGTTGACCTGTTATCGTTGTATTGTAACATATACAGGATATTGATGAGTTGAGTTGATTTTGAGTTTAACGTCCCGTTCAGCAGCGAGGCTTATGAGACGTGGACCTACTCATTAACGTGGAATCCGAACCAGATAAGTTCCCGCCGGGAATCGAACCCTGGTCTTCCACGCCAGAGGCGCGTACGCTAACCGCTTAGCCACCAAGAAGCACAAATACAAGATATTGTGTACCAACATATAGCAAGACATGAGCCATCCCTTTAATTTTGATGCAGTTAGTATATGCCCTGCGAGTCGAAATTGATGACATGTTGTGTTAAACTTGCGCGGGAAATTTAAAGAAAATCGGAACTTTGAACTTCATGTAACAGAAGAAACAAAACTTTAACGTAAGCGTAAGGGAAGTGGTTTAAAGTTATGTAAGAAAAATCTTTAGTTGTCCAACACAAAGAAGTTGATTTGGAATTTTATCAGTTCGTAAAATCCAGTTGTAACATAACTTTCAACTCATTACGTCTTCAATAATAAAAAATAAGTTTTTATTTGACGTGGAAAGGGAAAGATTAACACACAAATAAAATTGTTCTCATCAACAAAACCGGGATAACTAACACCCACTGTGTGGAACATGATTGTTCAGTTGACTCGTTTGTATTTTTCCCGTTGCGCCATAAGTGGATCTGCATTTGATTTCCCTAAAGATCAAAAGCCGCTTTATAGCTCTGCTCTGGTTTTCCTTTGTTTTATGGATAGCCCTCAGTGGCTTCGAATCAGCTCTTCTCACATAAACGCAGATGTTCAGTTGTGCAGTGGCGAAAGGTGCCAAACCTCTGTGTTAATGCTTCTCGAAGAATATAAAACTACATTGATGTATATACGAGGACCGTTCGGAAGGTGGCCTCCGATTGGTTAAAAAAAACACCAAAGTAAATAAGACGAATTTATTATATACAGCTGAAAACTACTTCTATGCTCTATTTTTCAACATAGTTTCCGTAAATATTGAAGCACTTATCATATCTCTGCACTAGCGTAGAAAGTCCATCAGCATAAAAGTCTCTCGCCTATGACTTGAGATACAGTACTTCCTGTAGCCTAACCTCTGTGTCACTATGTCATATAACACAGTCCTCAAAATTTGTGCAAATTCATAGGAAAGTTTCGAGATTGTGAAACGTCGATTTTGACGAACTTTTCCATCATTTTTCTGAACGAGTTCATTAGTGACCACTGATGGCTTGCCACTCCTCTCTTCGTCATGAATGTTTGTTCGTCCACTTTTAAATGAACGAACCCATTCACGAACAACCCCTTTACTCATCACACTTGGTCCACATACGGCACGCAAATTTTCTGACTAATAGTTGCTGCCGAATATTGTTTTGCCGTAAGAATACGTATAACACCTCGCACCTTGGCTGGGTTTTCTATTGCAGTACACATTTAAAGACTCTATAAAAGTGGAACTAGTGATCAGACAAACTTTACTCTACTACGGCTGGATGCAGACTGATCTACCGCACACGTCTGTGCAAAGATGGTAGTGCTTTCCCCAGCACCTCACGCACAGTGACCAATCAGAGGCTACTTTCCGAACTCACCTCGTAGATCAGATGTTGAAACCTGTTTATAATTTAAACAAATTAGTAAATTAGTAATTATGTGTTTAAGGAAATTATGTGTTGCTACTTATGCTTTCCACCACGTTTTAATAGAAGGATCACGCAATGAGACTTACAATATTATAATATTGTACATCGATACGTCCGTTATTCCGCACAATAAGTTCTGAACGAAAGCGATCATTAACGAGTTTAATCCGTTAATACTTTAGCTGATAACGGTGACTCTATCCACATCCTGTTTAAAATGTAACCATTAAATAGCTTGGATGCAACCCGCACAGCAGTAATGAAATGTTGGTTGTATATAATAAAGGATAGGTTAAAAGTTTCTGTCCATATTCCATACAAGAAATCACGTGATCTTTTCTGTCTTCAGAAGAGTTTATTTTCGTGTGTATTGCTAAGACAACGACTAGTATTGAAAATACAGAATGAGTCGTCAATATTTGGAAAATATTGTTAAATATCGAAGTAAATAGTTTCAAGTATTTTCTTTTTAGTTTAAGGTAGTTTTTTAGTTTAACGTCCTACGATTATAGACCAAGGACTATCAAGATGGTGATGATGAGATAGATGATAATCGTAGAACGATAAATGTGGGAGGAAACGGTAGAACTCCGAGAAAACTCATGCACACGGTGTTTGTCTAGCACAAATCCACTTGACGCCCTATCACTGAACTCGCAGCCCTTATATGAGATCCAAGAGCTGGATGGAGATAAGGATGTACACTTATTAAACTTTCGCATATGATACAAGAGTTCTTAGTTCCATGCTCCAACTGCCTTTTAACTCAGGTTTGTACAGGTTCCCAATTTTAGAAGCTGGATGACCTTTCTGAGATCGCACTGGTAAAAAAAAAAAATAGAATAGAACGATGGATAATCCCGGTCCTACTGGAAATCAAACTAGATTTTTACTAACTACGCTACCTTATGGGCTATTTATATTTTCTTATGGCCCAGAAATTAAGTTACAAACGTCAAGGTTTCAAATATTTCTACTATTTTAAAGATATTTTAAACAACTGGAAGAGTAAAGTTCTTCGGTACCATTGTATTATTTTAGTTCAAAACAGTGATGGCGGTCCTTGAATATATATGAGACATGTAAGATTTGTTCTTCTATTTAAAAATATTGTAAAATTACTTTGTTAGGTAGAAGGTGGAGCAGTTAAATACGGGAAAGGATTTTCTCCCACAACTAGTTTTATTATAAACGTTGCTGTTATTAAGCAATGTAATACAAAATAATTAGAATAAATAGATGTCCCAAGGCCCAGGCAATCAAGGGAGGGGTACCCACAAAGCTCCAGGCAAGCTATGTGAAAGGAAAGGCACGAAGCTCCACACAATCTGGATAGTTGCGGTTGGGAATCCCTCAGAATTTCACGCCAGCTAAGAGAATGGTTTAGTTCCCACAAAACTCCAGTCAAGCTAGGAGACTTGGGTTAGGTTAGGAATATCTCAGAATTCCAGGAAACGTAATAGAGGGTAGTTGATTACCGGAAACTGATGTCGGTTATGGCAATGCTTGAAATTTTACAGCTTCTTCTGAATAGCGGTAGCGCTGGTGTTCCTCTTCCATCACATGACTAAGTGATGACGATGATTCCTGTCGTCTGCTTCATGTGGTAACTTCTAGTGGAAGAGCACTTGATTCTGAGTATAAATAAAAACACATATTGATGTATATAAATATAACAACGCACAGAATATTACAATATACAGAATAGGAAGTGTGCAGTTAGCCATCATAACATACCTGAATTGAGACTTTTAACTGTAAAAATGTTCTAAACTTTTTGGTTAAGAAGCCCATTTTGGAAGATAAGGCCCGCTGATACTGAGTCTTTTTTTAAAAGGGAAATGTAGATACTTAAACTTTCAAATATTCGTACCGTAGGCTCTATTTGGTTACATACATAAAACAAGAACCAAGATATAGAGACTACAACAAAGATTTAGAAAACGTATAATATAGGTAAATTAAGTGAAGTCTGGCTTCATGAGGGCGGTTCAGTGGTAGAGCATTTACCTCTAGTGCTTGGGGTTCCGGGTTCGATCATAGTAAACTTTGTGGTGGACAAACACAGTGTGCGTGGATTTCCTCGAGGTTCTCCCGTTTCCTCCCACTTTCTTCATTTCACTATTTCATTCATTTATCATCATCACCGTCTCCTTTATCCTGGCCGGCATAATCGTGGGACGTAAAACTCAAAGATATCATTTCTTTTTTTCTGGCCTCGTGGGAGAAGAAATCTGGAAAATGGTCCCCAAGTTTGACTCTTCTTCTCGGTACTAGATAGCGAGAAGCAGTTTTCTTCAGTGCATTTTGTGTGCTAAAAATGAGTTTCACCTCCTCGATATTCCTCTACCAAAACCGAAAGTTTCAGAAAAATTCCTTCTTCAGTTTCAATATTGATTTCCATAAACAAAAATTTAGCACTGTAAGACAAAATAAGAATTTGTTTTTTGGAATATATATATTCAGAATCCATAGATATGTTTCATTACTTCGCTGTTTCTCTATTCAAACTGAAAGTGGTAGAAATCTATGATGTTCAGTTCCGACACTGATCATTATATAGCAAAAATGCTAATAGATAGCAAGAAAGAATATTTTGATATGGATTCAGTATCACAGGACTAAGGCTATTTTCGTTTTTAAATCTCCAACCAAATCTCGAATGGTAGAAGTATACCGTTCCCGGTTTCAATGATCATCACAATAGAACAAAAAACGGTAATATGTAATTTGTAGTGGTAATTGACAAACGTTTGTAAAAATGAATTCAGAATCTATCAAAGGTTTCAATGCAGGTCCCTATAAAGAAAAAAACATCAAAATATAGCAAGAAATTACATTTTAGGAATGTAATGTATTTGATATGAATTCAGTGTTCCACGAATAGGCCGCTAATCCTCTCTTTAAATCATAAGCGGTGCAAAAGGTCTTTCCTAGTAAGAAAGTGAAATCGGCTCTTGATCCAAATTAGGTCGTTATTGACCCAAAATGTTAGTTTTGACTTAAAACCACATCAAAAAATTTCGATCCTGTACTCCCACCCCTTACCGAATTATCGTATCATACAGACTCACAATTTAATACTTTTTAATTCTGGTAAAGATGGTCCAAATCATTTGAAAGCTTCACAGATTGTAGATACTATGCAGGTGTATATGTGATTTTTTTTTTAAAAAAAGTCGTTGCGTACTTTCTTGTTTTCGTGTGTTGAAAATTTCAAAAAAAATCGTAGAAAAAATTTGGGGGGCACATGTCTGATATTTTTGTTCAAGATATTGTAATATGCTTAGATACAACATTTTTCTTTCAGGATCATAAAGTGATGGCAACATTGTCAAAATATTAAAACTGAAAATTAGTTTTTTTTCAGTCTTTTGACCATTTTAGGACCCTCAAGGTCAAAACTAAGAACGTTTCTTTGCCAGAGTTTACGATTTTCCTTTGTCTTTCGTCACTAATTTATTTAAAACAGGCTCTAAAATTGAAAATATTCCAATCAACGAAGAGAGCGACGAAGATTGAATGAATTATCTCAAACTATATAGTTTTTGATATGTTCTCATTATCAGAGATTATTTATGTGTACCTTATTGCTTTGTATGTCAAAATAAACGAACATGTATAGTAAATAGGTGTACTCAAACATATAAATGTAAACTGAAAAGACATTGATGTAGCTATAATCTAAATATCGTTTTGTCTTCTTTTCTCGTAAATTAAATTTGCTTTGATTTAGTTTTTGTTTTTCAACTCTTAAACTTTATTTTTGTACATTAAAGCTCTAATTTCAAAATTATTAAAGTTATAAGATTCAATTCCATCTTAGATTGCGAATTAGAAAAATACAACTGCAATTGTATTTAAAATACATTTTAAATTGTTCTTTTGTAAAAGAAGCACTATACCAAATAACAGGTAAAGTTGGGGGGATTGCAAAACGACGTTCGGTACCCAAAAATATGCTACAAGGAGCACTTCAAAGTACTCTTTTTAAATATTAAGTTGGATTCTAAGTTTTGACATTGAAGATCTTGAAATGGTAAAAACTGTGCAAAAACAGTTTTTTTCAGTTTTAAATTTTTTGATAATGTTGCCATCACTTTCAAACGTTTCCTTAGTAAAATACATTTTGCACGTCAGGAAATTAGCCATATCATTTTGAACAAAAAAAAAATCAGCGATACCCCTCATTCGAAATTCCTTTACGATTTTTTGAGAGGGATATCGCTATTTTTTAAGAATGATATAATAACCTTAAGTGCAACATATATTTTTTCAGGGTCTTAATATTTAAAAAGAGTATTTTGAAACGCAACTTGTGGCATATGTCCGGATACCGAACCTCGTTTTGCAATTTTTCCCAAGTTTGTCTGATATTTATTATAATGCTTCTTTTACAAAAAAGCAATTTGAAATTATTTTGTACACAATTGCAGTTGTGTTTTTTCCAATTCGCAGTTTAGGATACAATTGAATCTTATAACTTTAATCATCATGAAATCAAAGCTTTAATGTACAAAAATTAAGGTCAAGAATTAAAAAACAAAAACAAAATGAAATTTACGTTTAATTTAAGAGAAAAACAAGTAAAAACGATATTTAGATTATAGCTATATCGATGTCTTTTCATTTTACATATATATGCTTCAGTAAAATTATTTACTATACATAGTCATTTATTTTAACATACAAAGCAATAAGGTGCACATAAATATTCTATGATAATAAAAACAAATGAAACATCAAACAACGTATAATTTGCGCCAATTCATTCAATCTTCGTTAATTGGAATATTTTTAATTTTGGATCCTGCTTTCAATAAATTGCTGACAAAAGAGGAAGAAAATCATTAACTATGGCAAAGAAATGTTCAAAGTTTTTACCTTTAGGTCCTAAAATTGTCAAAAAAACTGTGGAAAACAGGTTTTTCACAGTGTTATTTTTTTTTTACAATGTTACCACTACTTTTAGATCCTGAAAACGTATATATTGTACGTAAGCATATTACAACAGTTTGAACAAGAAATCAGCCATTTGCTTCCCTCCTCCCAAATTTCTTCTACGATTTTTTGAAATTTCCAACACGCAAAAAAAAAAAAAAAAAACAAGAAAATACATGTCAATTTTTTTTAAAAAAAAAATCATATTTATACATGTAGTATCTACAATCTGTGAAACTTTCAAATTATTTTTAGCACCCTACTAGAATTTAAAAATATTAAAGCTTGGGCATATATGACATGATAATTCGGTAAGGGGTGGAGGTAGTGGGTTGAAACTATTTTGGGATGGTTTTAAGTCAAAACTAATATTTTGGGTCAATAATGACCCAATTTGGATCAAGGGCCGATTTCACTATTTTACAAGGAAAGACTATGTATGGTTTCTGGTTTCGGCATTGATTTGCTACTGGAGAGATTTTGTCTGCAGCAATCGATCTTTTGAGATTCTGAAACCATAGAAATTGTTGTTTCTAATTGTGTTTCTATCTGGACGGTAGCGTCTCATATTCATGTCCGTACAATTCTATTCGAAAAACGAAATTATGTTTCCATTTACCTTAAATTTAATTTGTTTGTAGTTAATCCTCATGCACTTCAGAAGTCTACAGATATTGACTGTTTAATTTGCTGTTTTAAGTTCGTGTTGAAATATGATTCGTTTTGTCTTGCATTGCAGCAGAATAATATTCGTAAGAGCTGAACTTCTCTGCCCACGCTCTTCCTTCTATTCTGCTAAAACTTTTGAGTCTGGATAAGAGGCAACGGAAATTGTTATTACCATCTTCGAAGTCGAAAAACACCTGAACGTTCACAACGCATTCTCGCTATATTGCGCTAAGAATGTAATTCAAGCATGTGTTAATGAAAACGGCCGAGTTTTCAGATGTATTTACTATAAACCATGAATATCAAAAAAAGGAAGATGTCTATGTTTTCAATCAATAATATAAAAAGCAATCTATGTTTTCAGTTCGATAAATTTGAGTAAGTTTGTTGACTTCATAACTTCATTTCGTGCTGAAATATCTATGTCTTTTAAATAAAGTGTTAACTATTTCCCAATTAATAAGTTAAAAGCCGGTGTTTTTTTTATTAATTTATAATTGTAGTAGAAAATACTTTTTACATAAGGTCTATGTTTCTGCCATAATAGCGAGTTTTACAGTAGTAAGAAAAATGTAGAAATCAAAGAAAGCGTTATGAACATTTTTAATAATCTATGGTAGTGACACCGTCAGTCAAGAAGTCCATAAATACACTTAAATCGAAGTGCATTTGTGTCTCTTCTAAACGACTTATACAAATGCACCGTTAGAATATTCCAACAGTAGATGTGAATGTAATAATTATTCCATTTTCTGAAACTGTTACAAATCTTGGTGTAATAATAGATCATTTCCTTGAGTGGAAACCTCACATTAACGTTGTATGTAATAAAGCGTTCTGGTCTTTGCATTCACTCACTAGACTAAAGAAAATTCTACCCATTGAAACAAAGCTACTACTTGTAAAATCTCTAATATTCCCTCACCTTGAATATTGTGATATACCTCTATCAGACTTAACCCACAAACACTCCTTGTGCCACCAGTGACCCACTTTATTTTTCACTACGTTACATGGGCTATATCATTCATTTAGCCAAACCCCCGTTGTTCCACTTCAGGCACACTACCCGTTCTCTTTGTTGTACGAATTTCGTTCAGTTTCCTTCTCAGGTTTTCGATGTAACACGGTATTGTTCAGGCAGTTGCTAACGAATAAAACTGGTCTTGGGTCTTTGTGGGTTAAATGAAGAATTAGCGTACCGTTTGCAACGTGTCCAAAATACGGTTTCCTTATAATCTAAAACGATCAAGTCATTTTACTCCATTCTATAGAAAGCTGAGCCTTTTGAAACTTCTGATAGACGTTATTTGCATCGACTTACACTTCTCTTTAAGACTTCGCGCTTTCAACAACCTTCCTACTTATTTCAGCGTTTGCAACCACTCACCACGATCACAATACAAGATCAGGTGTAAATAAACTCCTTTCTCTTCCCATACATTCGTCAAAATTCTACTGGAATGCGTTCTTTGCATCCACTATCTGTGCGTGGAATGACCTTCCATCCAACACAAGACAATCTCAGTTAATCAACCTATTTAAGAAATCGATTGAGCAGATCCTTCATAAGTCTATCAAGGCTTACTAATATCTGAAAAAAAGAAATGCTGATTCTTATACTTTCTACCTTTTATTTCTTTCGTTCACTAAATGTGTGTGACTATATTATGTGGTTATTTGTATGCATGTTATGTTATGCGTGTGTGTGTGTGTGTATGTATGATTGGGAGTGTTTTATATATTTTATACATATTTTATTATTATTATCGTATTACTAATCATGATACTATTGTATTGCATGGTCAAGTGGGAAAAAGGCATGATAGCCTTAACTTCGCCATGTAAAATAAGACTAAATAAATAAAGAATCTGGTTTCGTTATTTCTCAGTTACTCACCTGAACTGGACGGGCAACGAATTAACCATTGCCTATAGTGTACTTATTAATTTGTCTTCTAAAGCTTCATTAGGTGATTGAGCTACAGTCTGCCTTCAGGCAGAAAATCATAGAGAATAATACAAATTACGACACAAATACGAGAGTTGCTCTGACAGTTTCGAGAATCACGTGCTGAGGATAATGTAGTCTGTTAGATTTTGTCAAGAGTTAACACAGGAAGAGTGTGTTCGTTGGATGACTGCTACTTTTCCTGATGAAGCCCCATCCAAAACGACAATTTACAGGTGATTTCAGGAAGCCAGATCTGCCCAACAATCAAGAACATGTTGCGTAGGAAGTGCTTTTGCATTCCAGAAGAAGACATCGAGGCATATAACCTGCATGTTTTACAGGTATCAACTTCAGAGTGGCGTAACTGTTTCAAGATATGGTTCTGCCGCATGAAACAATGCATTGCTGCACAGGAGGAGTACTTTGAAAAGCAATTTAAAAAATTGCTGTACTTTGATGTTCTTGCGTACTATCATTTTCCCGAAACTTTCAGTGCAACCCTCGTACATATGCGTGGGCTTTAGATAAAATACCAGGACACCGTGTGCGTGGGTTTTCTCGGGGTTCTCCCGTTTCCTCCCACTTTCTTCATTCCACCATTTCATTCATTACTCATTATCACCGTCTCCTTTAGCCTAACCGGCATAACCGTGGGACGTAAAACTCAAAATTTCATTTCATTTTCAAAATACCAGGAAACACTATGGGGTGCGAGAAGAGTCTGAAAGTTCAGTCGAGGTATGCAGCACTAAAACAAATCGAAAGTAGTGGTTGTGATATTGCCATTTGACTTGATAAGACAACATATACCGTGAAAGAAATAACGTATTAGCGAGTGCTTCCTATTGTAACATGCTAGTTGTGGTCGCTACATTTCAACAGAATGACATTGTGGCAAATAATATTACATATGATTGTTCAAGTTTAGACATGGAACAAATAACGGCGAAATGAGAAGAAAAGTATCAGATAGACATTCGATAGGAATGTGGTACATGAACAGCAGTAAGCGATGGCTTAACAAATTCAAGAACGGCTATACATTTCTACAGAACGACCATTGGACACAGGTAACGATAAAGAAGTACTGATAGTAATACCATATGGTGCTTTCGGAGTAGAAATCAATTGTAATACAGAATCAATTTACCAGCACCATTATCAACTTTATAGATCATACAGAGTAGAACGAGTCTCACATGAGTTTAGTGCGGCACAGAAAGCGACAAGGAGCAAATTCTTCCTTTTTCGTCTTGTCAGTAGAAAGATCTATTTCTTAGTGTCTTATCAGTAGAAGGATCAGTTTCTTGTTGTTTTGTCAGTAGAAGAACCTGTTTCTTAATGTATTGTCAGTAGAAGGACATGTTTTCGCTGTCTTTTCAGTATAAAGATATATTTCTTTTTGTCTTGTCAATAGAAGGATTTGTTTCGTGTTGTCTTATCAGTGTAAGAACCTATTTCTTGCTGTCTTGTCAGTAGAAGGACCTATTTCTTACTGTCTTGTTAGTAGAATGACCTGTTACTTGTTGTGTTATCACTAGAAAGATGTATTTTTTTTTGTATTGTCAATAGTAGGATCTATTTCTTTTTATATTGTCTGCAAAAATACCTTGTAGGGCAGTAGGTAAAGCACATGGGATTTTTGGACTTTATCCCACAACCTTTTATTATAAAAATACTGTTATATACAAATACTCCAACTGAACTCCAGTCGTTTCATGTTCCGTACTTGAGAAAGAACTTCTGTCTGTTCAACTGCCCCGCACTTACCTACAGACCATACTGCTCAACACACCTGAACCAAATTTTTAGCATTGTTAATGTTTTTATACAATTCTGTTTCGATTTTTGTCTCTCTCCCCAAAATTAGAGTAGAGTGCTTGAGGGTGAAAAACATGTGTGTTTATGTACGCATAACGGCTCTAACAATTTCGTTTATATTCCATAAATTAATATTTCGTTAACGATTCTGTGATATGGTGTAGGTCATTTTCCTGGAGAAATTTAGCAAGGATAGTTTACTCTTGAGAGTAACATCTTTTAACGAGGGGGCGCGGTGGCTCAGTGATAGAGCGTTCACCTCCGGTGCTTGGGGTCACTGGTTCGATCCCAGCCCGCGCCGTATGGACTTTGTGGTGGACAAACACCGTGCTCGCGGGTTTTCTCGGGGTTCTTCCGTTTCCTCCCACTTTCTTCATTCCACCATTTCACTCATTTCTCATTATCACCGTCTCCTTTAGCCTAACCGGCATAACCCCCGACATAAACTTAAAGATTTCATTTCAAAGATTTCTTTTAACGATTCAAGCAATTTTATTCACGATTATGATACCGATGGCTAACAAATCGAATCCAAAGAGATGTGAGGATTATTGAACTATTAGTCTCATGTCTCATGCAGCAAAACTTTTGCTTCGAATTTTGAACACCATGTTATATGGAAGAACAAATGAAGAAGTTCAGGGAAAACAATGCGAATTCAGGAGAGGTAAGGGCACAAGAAATGCAATTGGATTATTAAGGGTGATCAGTGAAAGATTATAGAAAAAAAGGAAAGAGGTGTATGTGGTATTTATTGCTCTAGAAAAGGCTTTTGACCGCGTGAATTGGGAATTATTGTTGGACGTTCTAAAGAAGGTTGGGTTGGAATGGAAAGATCAAAAACTCATAAGAAACTTATATATGAACCAACAAGTAAGTGTTAGAATGGGTAAGAAAATGACAGCGGGGAGTGCAATTGGAAGGAGTGTTTGACACGGATGTTGTCTTTGCCCTACATTATTTAATATCTATCTACAGTAGAAGAGATGGTGAAAAAAGCATGCAAAATAAAGACGCATTTCAGTAGGAGTAGAATGATTAGGTATATACGGCTTGCAGATGATATATCGCTTACAGCAGAATCTGAAAAAAAAATCAATAAGATGTTAGAAAACATGAGGAAGGGATGTGAAGATTATGGGATGTAAATAAATGTTAGAAGGACAAAACCCATGATGATTGGAACGAAGAAGAGAGGTGTCAAACATAAAAGTAGGAGGGAAGAAAATAGAAGAGGTAACTAGTTTTGAATACCTAGGTAATATTATTAGTAATAATGTGAAGTGTGAACTTGAAATAAAAACAAAGACATGAATGGCGAAAGAAGCCTTTAGGAAGAAGAAAATAATATTTTGTGGAACCTCAAATAAAGAGTTGAAAAAAAAACTTATAAAATGCTTTGTGTGTAGTGTTGAACTGTATGGATCAGAAATATGGACATTTCGCAAAACTGACGAGAAACAACTGGAAGCTTTCGAAGTGTGGGTGTGGAGAAGAATGAAAAGAATTAGTTGGGTCGAGCGGAAAACGAATGAGGAGGTTGTTAGAAATATTGCGGGAGAAAAGAACAATGTTAGATATTATTAAGAAGAGGAAGATAAATTGGTTGGGACGTTGGACAAGAAGGAACTGTATTATGAGGGACGTGGCAGGAAAGAGAAGGAGAGGGCGAAGGAGACTACAATTAATGGACGATATCAAAACAGAGAAATCGTACGTGCAGGGCCGGCCTTAAGTCGATTGGATCGATTGCTCCCAATCGGGCCCCGCGCCTAAGGGGGCCCGCGCTGGTGCTATCTACTCTATTTTAAAGTCTAATCTACTCTCCAGTGCCGTTTTAATAGCATATTAGGCCCCAGAGTAAACAAGAGCGTTGTGGTCCCTAAAACTAAATTTTGTTCCTAATACATGTAATTAATACATGCCGTTCTGCTCGCGGGGCCCCCAATGCTTGCTTGGCCCCCGGTCAAATGACTATGGTACCGTTAAAATGGTTCTGCTACTCTCGGTTGTCAAGTATACACAACAACAAAACCAATACAAGTACATCCATGGGGACCTGGGTTCGATTCCCGGAGAAAGCTCATGTGGTTCGGATTCCAGTTATAGCCTCGCTGCTGAAAGGGACGGTAAACTCAAAATCAACTCAATAAGTACATCCATGGACCTCACAAGGGAGAGTATGACATTTCCCTAATAAGTAAATTAATAGTTTGTATTAAGTTTCCGGGCATAAGCAAGTATTTTCTTAATTTAATGCTGCAGTACTTTCTTTATTTTTTAAATTTATAACTTCTGTTGTAAACATAGATATTATGTCCAGGGATTATTCTGCGCACCCATAACACTCCCCCAAATTTAGTTATACACACCCCTGGGTGTAAATATATTGCTTTCTTTGAGTTTGTGTAAAATTATATATTATTATTCTTGGTGCATATCCTCTTTTATTTTGAACACCCACTCAGTAAAGTTGCTGGCGTTCTTACTGATTATGTGATGTGATACTACAGTGAATACCGAGATGGTATCAAATAAATCAGCCTCAGTGCGTTTTCTTTGCATACTCTTTCTCTTATTTTAGCTACATTAAAAATACAAAACCAGAGCACAAACTTTGCCCTCTCCTGAAAAAAATTCCGTGGATTTTTTCTAAAAATCAAGTCAGAAAAACCGAATGTATACTAATGCGTACTGAATAGGTGGCTACTTATGAAGGTTTGCCTTCTAACTCGAATAATCCAATGGAAAATATGTCATTCATCGTTTGTCAATTCCTTAAATTTTGTGGTCGTCCCACCACCATTTCATTTTGTCTTTAGTCAATAACGATTTCAAGCTGATTATACCTTTCATAAGTATCTATCTACGATATCCTCACTAGCGTACATTAGGTTTTCCTGACTTGAATTCTTTTCAGAAGATACAGCTGTTAATAAATCTTTGAACCAATGAATTCATACCAATGTGCATTTCATTATGTCTTACAAATATAAATTTACAGAAACATAGACTTCACCATTGTATTTCTCGTAAAATTATAGCCCAATTTGATATATTACATGACTCCCTTCCTATTTTAAATAGTCGAGCAAGGTACAAGATGGCCGACTTCAAAATGGCGGTCATGATAAGCATGCCCTCTAATAGATGTCTACTTAGTCCCAGTATCCGTTAATGTGCTTTTGTTTTTCATCCCTTTACCTGTTTTACAAATAAAGTGAAATTTTCAAACTTGAAATACATTGTTATGGCGTATTCTGATCAATCAGGTTTTTAGCCACTGCGTCCGTCTTTATGAACAAAAGCACTTTAAATTTTGCTAAAGCTCGTTTCTTGGTATTTCACACTTCCCTTCTAAGTTTGGTCAAGAAACTAGATTCCATCATCGATAAATATACTTGTAAGAGAAGAAAACTATGAAATACTGGTACAGAACCTTCTTTAAAAAAAATGTGAGGCACAATGGTGAAATTTGAATTTTAGAATTCATTCACTGTCAGCTTTTCCATTTGAGTTATTTCTCTGAAGAATTAGCTGCTATAAGCAATGAACAGGGTGAGATTTTTCACCAGAACATCTTGCAGATGGAAACACGTTATAAAGGGAAATTGGACCCGTCTATGATGAAGGCCCATTGACCATTCAACAATTTTTTCTCTGTACAAAGTAGCATGACAGCTATACGTTCTGGGCCCACTTCGTGCCTGGACGAATCAACACTTCTTGTCTTGTCTTTCCTTAACTAAACTAAATAAATTGTTTAAATAAATCATTTCACAGTCACTAAAACAAGTAATATTATTACTAAGTCCTTTTCAGGTATGATATACGGTACTAATATTGCTAGTTGTAGATTTACATATAGGCCCTATTGAAATGTTCCTTATATATGTTTAGATAATTAACTTTCACGTAGACTACTATTTAAGCATATATTTTGATTACCATCCATTCTGACTGCAAAATCTCTGTTACCGGTAAACTTTTGAAATGAAATGAAAATGATATTTGTTTTATTTGGCGCCCAGGCGGGACGTACGCAGGGTGTTGGTCCTGGGGGTCCGGACCTCCCTCCCGAAATTTCGACTTTTGTGTAAATTTAGCCTAATTTTAGAGGCAATTTTAAAAATTTTAATATAAAATACACTCATATTGAGTTTGGGTCCCCCGAAATAAATTCCTGCGTACGCTACTGGTCCCAGAGTTTGTTCTTAGGAGATGGGTGTTTAATGAAAGAGAGTGATTAGAAAATTAAATTTTGTGTACTCTCCCATAGGGAAACGGACTCGAGACTATGTACACCACAGGCGCACGCGCTAACCACTAGACCAGCAGGAAGAGCGCAATATATATATATATATATATATATATATATATATATATATATATATATATATATATATATATATATATATATATATATATATATATATATAAATGATCTGCCAATAATGGCAGAATATCTTTGATAATGATAATGATCATAAATAAATGTTTTGGTAATAATAATAGCATAGATTGATTTTATTTAAGAAGTTGCTGGTTACATTGGAATTTAATGACCCTTTAACAGCGAGGCTATGTGAGACGTGGATCTACAGCTTAATGTGGAATCCGAACTACATGAGCTCCAGCCAGTAATCAAAGCCGGATCTTCCACACCAAACGCGCGTACGCTAACCGCTTAACCACTTTTGAGTTCCTTTGTCAGAATTGCAGATATATGGGACGAAATCTAAAGTTTAAAGTGATACTTCAACCACTTTAGTTCATTCGTTGCTGTCTCTCTAGGTACGAAAACGGAACCTCGTGCATCAAATGCAGATGCCCTAAGCACTTGACTAAGGAGGAGGGTTAGGAAAAAATCCTTGAGAGTTGAAGATTGGAAGTTGAATTAGAAGGGACACTATTCAGAAGGTAACTTGGAAATGGTAGCAATATGGCAATATTTATTGTATTGCCTATTCCGGTGCGAATAATCAATGCTTTGAGCTCTGATTTTACGCTTGAAAATTTTTGCATATCGAGATCTTACGCTGCTTTGCAAATACGTACTTATTTCCATTCTTGATACCAGAGGCAAGAAAAATGATGGCCTCTTATGTATAAAGTGACATTTTGTGACACCTCTTTCCTCGCGTCACCTATAGAAGTTCTCACGCAAGGTCTTCTTGAAACCAATTTTACGATTATAATGCCAAAGTCGTAACTTCTCCAACAGATTAAACGTTGCAACATTTTATGATCTTTACATAGGAGAACGAAAATGATTTAAACGGCCGAATTTATGACCTCAGGATAAATACTATAAAAGGGGGTTTGATTTTTTATCCTTTCCAAAATAATGAAATATGTCTTTTCATACACACGCACGCCTTTTTTTTTCGATTTGGAGTTCGGAAGATCTTATATAATATTCAATACATTTTATGGCTTTGCTTTTAACGATAATTGTTAACGCTGCCAGCACGTGTATCGTTCATCTTGTTATCCGTGTTCCCTTCATAATGACTTTGCGTCTTAAAGATACCTCAGTGTTGCCAGCTAGATAATATGTGTGAAACAGTTGACGAGAATAAAATAGATCCTTTTCAGTTATTACTAGTCGTTTTTTCTCATCGATGCCAGAGCAATCGTCAACACTTTATCAGAAGGGGCCGCAGTGGCTCAGTGGTCGAGCGTTCACCTCTGGTGCTTGGGGTCCCGGGTTGGATCCCAGCCCCCGC
The DNA here is from genome assembly GCF_964235325.1 of Thermobia domestica. NCBI lineage: Eukaryota > Metazoa > Arthropoda > Insecta > Zygentoma > Lepismatidae > Thermobia > Thermobia domestica. Next base: position 173,813,642 of record NC_137468.1, on the reverse strand, counting down.
CAAGTGAACTTTGTGGTGGACAAACACCGTATGCGTGGGTTTTCTCAGGGTTCTCCCGTTTCCTCCCACTTTCTTCATTACACCATTTCATTCATCACTCATCATCACCGTCTCCTTTAGCCTAACCGGCATAACCGTGGGACGTAAAACTCAAAGATTTCATGTCATTTTTTCACTTTATGGAAAGATGTGTGTTAAAGAGCCCCCAGTGCTCCCACCTAGATGATGAGTGAAACATTTGAGCAACGATAATATTGATCCATTTTCAGTTGTTAGTAGTAGTTTTCTCATAGATGCCAGGTCAATCGTCAACAGTTTATCGGAAGATTTCTACGACCAGCGTTGAATCTAATTTTGGCTCGGGTCAGTGATAGAGCGTATACCTCTGGTGCATGGGGTCCCTGGTTCGATCCCCGGAGAAGTAAATTTGTGGTGGACAACCGTGGGTTTTCTTGGGGTATTCCCGTTTGTTCCCATATTCTCATACCACCAATTTTTCCATCATCATTCAATTGTTTTAACCCTTTCGGCCTTGTCGGTGACATATGTGTACATCATATTTAAGATTTATATAATTATTCTGGAAGATTCAAAATCGCTGTTTTTTCATGCCAGTATTCTTTGAACTTGTCTAAATCACTTTCCGCTATTTCCGTGGTGCTTTCATCTGTTGTCAAGAAGCTACCCACATTTCGTATAGAGCACTTGCTGGAGCTATCACGATGGGCGAAGTTGGGTCTCGTAGGGTGTTTTATTCTTGGCGAAACAAGCTGTTTGCAATAAATCCTCCTGCTTTAATGATGTGTTTTGAGTTTCTAAACTATGTAGGTAACAATGATGTTTTCGATTAATGCCATTTTGTATTTTATATACGTATTTCAACCCTAATGCATGCAAAAATGTACCGTACGTCCATAATTATTTTAATATGAAACCCGCAAACAAAATGACGATTTTATTTCATTTGTTAAGTCAAAATTAATAACAGGACAAAATAAAAATAAAATCTCTAAGTAAACAAAAAAAATCAGGGCTGAAAAGGTTAATCATCCGTCTCCCTTTGCCTAATGGACATAAACGCGGGACGTTAAACTGAAACACTTCATTTTTTCGTTTCCACTCAGGGCTTACAGTGTGCAATATACTACGCTCTTCAGTAACTTAAATAAGGGAGAAATTATGACACACCACTTTGTCAGAAACGTAAAGGGTTGGAACCAGTGTTTCTTTCAGAAACAATGTTCCAGGGGGCACACTTAGTATTTCGGGGGTGGGGCACTGCTGATACTATTCTATTTATTATTATATTATAGACGTAATATTTTGATCTGCTCCGGAGAGGCACTCTCAGAGCTCCGGGGGGGCAGTTTCCCCCAAAAAACAGATCTGGAAGAAACACTGGTTGCAACTTAGAGCTAAGGGAAAATCTAAACCTAAAAGAATAAATAACGAGACAAAGAATGCATTTTATAAAAATAACAAGTAATAGTTTCCCGTGTACACCACGCAAAGGAATTTGGTTAGTATGGCGTGATATTTTCTCAGTTAATATTGAGATCGGAAATGGCAGTAGATTTCTATCACTTCCGGTTTTAATAGGCATATTATAGTGGAGATAAAATGTATTCTTATCTCGTTTAACTGATTTTAGAAAACAGCTTCACGTTATCTGCAAGGAGGTATCAAAATGTTCGTGCAAACACCTAGAAGAAGTCCACAATGGGTAACTCTGACACCATGATGGTATTAGTCCTTCGCTACGTAGTCACCGTGCCTAGCGACACATTGTTGCCAGCGGTTCTTCACTTTTTTTTCTGTAAGCCCATTTTGTAAAAGTCTGCTGTTTGGCTTTGCATCAAAATATTCTGAACTACGTCATGCATTTTTACGACACTTGTCACTAATATACTTCGGGAGCTTTAGTGTTCAATATTTTCGCCAACAGACCTAGCTGACAGTAATCTGAAAGTCAGTAGTTTTCTTTCACAGAATTCGGTAGCAGTTTCCGGAGTTCTATTAACATAAGATTACCGTATTTTTGAGTATGGAATATTATCAATAGTCTGACGAATCAGAATGCCTCTTAGCAAAGTGCAAGTGCAATTGCTGTTACTGTCCTTGATATGGTACTATTGATTGAAACTAAGTGGTACCTGACTTTGGTGTTTATTAACACTTTCGATCCTGGGCTAATCTGACCTTGTTTATTTCAGTATCCTGGGTTTTTAGGCCTTTTAAAAAATTTTATAGCACATTGCTAAATAATAATAGACGCACTAAAAACATTGCAAACAAGTTTTTGGACTTTAGATTTTATTTTATATATATATATATATATATATATATATATATATATATATATATATATATATATATATATATATATATATATTTGGTGATGTAAGAAGACGTAGTTCGCTACACTGCTGTTTGAAATATGTAGTTTTTGAACAGACAAAAGAAATTTACATAAGAAAAATAATACTCCCGCTTCGTATGAAGTGCAAACAATGACAATGGAAATCTGACAATGGAGCGGGAAATCTGCGGGAACTGACCGCTGAGTTCCGCTATTGTGAGGATTCGGAGGAAAAAGGAAAGATATATATATAAGATGGAAGGAAAAAGTAATAAAAAGTGCTCAAAATCAAGGAAAAGCAAGGTTTATTATTTTCTCGCTTCCCGCCAACTATGGCGGTGCTTTGCGGCTAGTCTATCGACTTCACTCATATGTATGGGGAGGAGAGTGACGTCGTATACCTGTAACCGACCAGTTCAATTCGAGTCGCTGTTCGGGCGGGCATTTGTATGTAACCGGCAGAGTGTTCGGGTTGCTGTTCGGGCGGCCATTTATTTGTAATCGCCCAGCGTTCAAGTCGCTGTTCGGGTCGCTGTTTATTTGTAACCACTCCGTGTAATCTGGTCGCTGTCCGTGGCTCGTGGTACTACCAATAAGTATCTTTCTGATACTTGAACTTACCTGGACAGGACGATGAAGGACCTCTCCAAGAAGAGGTTACAAACTGTTTCCAAATCGCTCGTCGGTCTCAATAATGAGATGAACATTAGGCGTCGAGAGGTTCGGGTGTCTCGTCTCGAAAACCTCACGGACGATCAGATGGTCATCCAGACCATAACGCACACAAATATCACTTATACAAACAACGAAAACACACTAAATTAAATAACACTATACTTATTTATTAGAACACTATTATATATATAAAAAAAATAAAATAACGAAGAGGAATGAACACAACACTGAACACTGAATATGTAAAATAATTTTCGTCACTGAAATCACACTTTGCCTTTTCAGTGCACGATAGCCCTTTAAATATATAAGATTATAATTTGGATTTCACTGTAAATGCTTCTCTCACACCATTGACACACTTGGGGGGTTAGCACTGGGGAAAAGTTGTCTGGATAGTCCCACGATGAATCCAGTTGCTACGCCAATAACCATGCAGCGTAAAGATGAATCTTCAGCAAATGAAACAAGAAATCCTCCAAAGTAGAATGCTGATGTTGAAGGGCGCGTATATAACTTACATGTACGCACAAGATCTGCGGACCTGGGATTTCACTAGTTGGGGCTAGCCGTAAGAAAACGTCCTTCGCCGGCTAGTAACTTGTGCCCCTTAACACAACTTATATTTGAAGCTCGACGCGAGATGCGTGGTTACGGCTTCCAGACCTGGAATCAAACTCCCTGAGCATCAAAACTCAAGCTACGGATTGCAATGATCAACTAAAAGTGTTGGCAGTTCATTTCAAAAATCACTCAGTTAACTCACCTGTATGCACATACAAACAGAATACGGAAAATAATTTATGTTAATTTTAGTCAACTGCCTATAATGCACTAGACACGGCGATAACTCTGGCGTGAGAAAGTACAGATAAGGGACTGCAAAACAACGCAGTTGATGCCACTTTGGTTGCTGAACATCTGGTCAGCCCGTATTTCTCTAATCTATTATAATGTTTCCATAAGCGATTAAAGAAAGCACTTAATTCAGTTCCCAATAACTATAGAATATATACTGTGCATATAATAAGTCAGGAAGAAACACTGAAATGGTTAGTCATTCGCTGAAATGTTCTCACTAAAAGCAACGTTTTAAATATATATATGAGAAAACGATGAAAGACTTCTTTGTCCAATTGTGTGGGAAAGAAGCAATTCTCACCAAAGAAAGAACTTATATGCGTTGCAGAATAAAGTACAAATCGAAAATAATGATCACTGTCTTTACGAAATATACAGAGTGTCCACAAAAAATCCTTCTATAACTTGGTAGCGGTTATATACTCCCGCCCTGGGCGCTGATTTTCCACAGCACCGAACTGCTCATGTACTCACCTGCTTTTTAAATTTCGAAATCAGGATCTAAATCTGAATCGTCAATATCACATTCCGAACGGGATCTAAACTGTACAGAAGGGAAGATACGTATATTTTCATGAAAGCAGGAAGGAGAAAAAATTAACATCCAACCCTGCTCAGAAGGTAATTGGCACGTGTCGAATTAGCTTGTTTGCTGTGCGATGTTTTGCCTTCAAGCAAACTACTGGCGATCGACTAGATAAGAGTCAAGAAAGAAAGAAAGAAAGAAAGAAAAAGAAAGATATGCTTATTTCATAGAAAAATATGTTTACTTCTTGCCATTAAGTGTTTGAAAACCAAAACTGTTCTGAATATCCATTTTCTAATTTGCATAATAAGATTAAAGGGAAATGTTAATTCTCATATATAGGAAGAAAGGAAGAAAAATATATTTCACACAGATAACAAAATAAAATATTCTACTTAAGTACGACTTGCCTTGTGTGTTTGAAAATTGTTCAGAATGTTTTTCCTAATTCTAATAGAAAAATAATTGAATATAAAGAATTGTTAATTCCCATAGAAAAAGAAAAACATGTAATTACACTTATTAAACAAAAAGAACAAGATAAAATATTTCAGTCTGCCTTGGCAATTCCAAATGCTTAGGACTATTTTTTTCCTTCTGCTCGTGAACATTTCATATCTTCAAGCTAATATTAGTCTTAAATAAAACACTTTTCAATAAACAAAAAAATCTTATAATTTTAAACCTTATTGCGTGTCCACGACCCATGATTATCTATCACCGCAATGATTCGAGGAGGCATTGAATCAATTAGTGACGAAGGAAGACAGGAATGGAAAAGAAAGGAAGTGGACTGGGACCTACATATTAGGTGCCACCCCGGCATTTGCCTGGTATAAATGAGGAAAACCGAAGAGAAACCTAACTCAAAATAGCTGGACTGAAAAAGCTGTTACACCATTCGACCAAGTGTCCTCGTATACATAGCAAATAAAACATCTTATTTCTCAACACTTTCAATCAACAGGTTTGTTGGAGTGTTTTATATGAAATATGATCCTTGATTGTTTAATGGAAATCCTTGATTATTTAATGGAAGATGAAAATGTCTGAGTCATTGTCCATCTGAAAATAAAATTTTTCGTTTGGTGTGGGCAGCATAATATTCAACTACAAAGTCTTCCTTATTCCTGTTACCTAAGGGTCTTCTTCCTGTTACCTAAGGGTTTTTTACTACTTCCTTCAAGACTAAGCACGATTCTTCCTTAACCTCCTAATCTCACTTATAAAGAATTTGTGATCCAAACTTCCACCTTAAGAAAGAGAAATAATAAAACCTGTTGACTTAAACACTTAAAACAATATTGGTGAAAATTTCACGAGTAGCAATTACGCAACAGATGATAGGATATTTAAAACATAACCTATATGATAGTAGAGATGCTACAGGTATATGATCTTTTAAATGTGTGGCGAGTAAACGAAACGCTATAATACTGAAAACTGATACACATGCTATTTACTCATATGTGTGTTATTGTGTCGTTGCTGAGGAAACGACACAAGACGACATGGTCCAATATAAATAATTAAACCTTTTTGAAAACGAAATTGAATCTCCATCGTACTTCACGAGACGAGAGAGAGTCCCCAGTCGTGAACAACACTAGAGAAACCACGAAATTCACGTCTTTGTTGATAATGGTATGTATGCGCTTCGAATATAAATAACCCTCACAACTATACTGATGTAATCGCAGTTCTCATTCTTGATATCTGAGCATCTGAGATTAAGAAATAAGCGCTTATACTTTGTTCTGAGAGATCACATGTTTAACCCTGTACCTGTAAGAGGTTCTAAAAACAAAGATAGTTATACAAAAATGCCTGTTTCTGGGTATAACTGGGTAATATTTACTGGGGTTTAACAAACGATTTTGCGAACTGAAAATATTTTAACAACCGGTTCTAGCTAACCGGCTGAATAGCACCAAAGGACTGCGGGGAATTCCCTCGTAATAGTTAGAGTGCTCATCTTCGACATGGGAGATCCGGGATCGATTCCTGGTGATAGCTTATGTGGTTCATATTCCACGTTAAGATATAGGTCCACGTCTTAAGTTGCCTCGGCGCTGAACAGAATACTAAACTCCAAATCAATCCACCACCCAACCAATCGACGTCGGAATCGGGAGCGCCTTTGAGTCATAATTAGAGTATAGTGGTTCAATGATAGAGCGCTAACTTTTGGTTTCAAGGTCATAGGCTCGATTCCAGGATATACTATGTACGTTTGTGTTGAACAGCATTGTGTCCATTTGTTTCTAGAGTTCTTGATTGCCTTCCACTTCATTCCTCAGTTCCTTTCATTAACCATTTCGTTCACTCATCATGTGTTTCCTTTAGCCTCCAGGACATATTCGTGCGATGTTAAAATTTCCATTTCATTTCATAGTATTAGGCCAATGTTGCAGTCTTGAATTTCATGAGTATTTAGATATCTAAATTAATTATAATAGGTAATCTAGCACTTGTAAAGTACTATGCACGAATTATTTGTTTCCCTTGAAAACAAATTCAAGTATTATTTTTCTTCTCTGTCTAAAAGCGCTAAGTTTAGTGTCGAAAAGAATATTGCTTTACAGCAGACACTGGATTCGTTTGGAAGAGCTGCTTACAGACCTCACGTAAAAGCAGCAAATATCTCGAAGTCAACTCACGTGAATAGGGTTGGGAATATTTTCTCCTCTTGCCCGGCTGACTTATTTCTTTCGTGACTGTACTCTTCTAAAATCTTTGATATTCTTTCTATATTCATTTTACTTGCTTCAAACAAGACAACTTCTGTAAAATAAAATAGTTTTCTAAACGAAATATTTCACTATATTATCGAGCATGTTGCAGTCAAATGAAGAAAGTTAATCACAACAATCAAGCTGCAAAAGTTCGTTTACTCTTCGCTGTATGTCAGGTTAATAGGATTTCTTCAAGAACTGAGTCTCACTCAGTAAGTATTTAACACGGCCGACAACCGACGGGAACCGATAATAAGTTACATAGGGGCTATTACCTAAAAAAGCGAGTTGGATTTGGGCTTCGGCGTTTTGGTATAACCAGGCAACCCGAATCTGACTCAGGCTTAGGATCGAAAGTGTTAAACGAATCGTGTTTACTTGTTTGTTAGTGCATAGCTATCAGCCGATTTGTTCTTTTATTTTTTTTCGGTTCTTTTATTTGTTATACAACGTTTTAGTTCTCCTATTGTTTTTATAGTCTTTCCATTTTGGCAGTCTGTGTTTGAGCAGGCCTGTTGATCGAGACGGGGACATATAAGTGTTGTCATCCCCAATACCCGCAATCAATTAATTAGTGAAGATTTACCCAACCTCAACAATGCTGTCCTTTTTATTGTCAACTCACACATTTTTAGAACCTATTAATTTGGAATAGAGGATACGATTACAAGTTTTAAGATTTAGGAGAAATTGAAAATGTTTCACGGAAGTTACCCAGCGGAAGCACTTACCGTTTAAATCGTAGCTACAACAACGAGTTATCCTTTTTCCGTATTTGGTGAGAGAGTGTTATCTCAGGAATATTGCTTTATAGCAAAAGGCACAAACTTATAAATGTTTACAGTGCTGTTAGAATTCGTACATCTCAACAAAGCGATGGAAACATTGTCTACTCTGTCACGAAACTGTTCTAGGTCCTACAATAAATAAACTTTGTTTTAGGTGTCAGTTGGCAGAACGTTTCGCATATGTTTGTCTTTTCTTTTCCAAGAAATCGCATGGGGTACATAAATCAACTCTAGTATGTCAAAGCGTATATCAAGGACAAAATCTACAAAACGATTATCAACTAAATCAAAGACACAACCTTTGTTTAGTGTCCAGAATGGCAAGGGAGAAAACACACCGAACGTCCCTATTAGTCAGGTTCACTATGTAATTTCGCCGGAAATTGTTGGAGAGTATGAAAAGTGTACATTTTCTGAAAGCTTATAGTATAACCAACAATAAAAACAATGTTTCCATTTTCTACGACTCCTACGTGGGTGCCATCTTGGATTTTACAAAATGGCTGACGTAAAAACAATTTTTGTTAATATCTGAGCTTCTAAACAACATAAAAATATAATTTTGACAGATAAACATGCATTTTCCGGACTAGGGAATCCAATAGTATCGAAATAAATGATCTAGATTAAGCCACAAACTATGTTGATTTATATCAAATGGCTTTTTATACAAATTTCCTGACACCAACAACATAAGGTGTAATATTTTTAATTTTATAGCAACTACAGAGTCTTTACAATGCATCGTCGTCATTGTCATCATTAGTTTCATACTGTGTTTGTGTGTCCTCATCATTTGTACACTCACTGCCGCACTGGCAAAGATCTATGCATGATAACGTAGGCTTATTTGCTCTGCAAGGACACCTTGCAGAAGAACAGTCTTTTTTGCATTGACAATTAATCATCTCAATTATTGCCTTTGGAGCTGGAAGAATATCTGTCATGGTTGGTTTCAGCTGGCCATCCAAATCTTTGTGATAGCCATTCTTCGTGGGATCCAGCTGATGATCTTGCATAGCGATGTTAGTCTGTCCCAACAGCCTGGCTTGGATGTGGACTCTGAGGACATGCTGTTTGAGAGCTTCTAGTGTGGGAGGTAGCTTGTCACTTTCTGCCATATGCTTGCAAAATAGATGCCTTCGCAGTTCGATGATATTGTCGATATAGATGCCTTTGGGGCAATAAGCTACACAGTCGAAGCTGGCAAGACTTGACAACATGGTATCGGACGCTTCTGCTTCTGTTGAAAGCATCTGCAGTGAACTGATCACATCTGGGTTTGCTTTTATGAAAGCTTGCAGCCAGGTTGCTTTACCTATACGAGAGAACCGTTCAGTGTTGTCGGCTCCAGTGAATGCATGGAAAGCTGGCAAAGCCTTTGCTCTTTCCGGCCCTAGGGCTCTTCTTATTTTCTCTATGTCGATTACTCCAGAGACCATTGAAATCGACGTATTCTTCAGCATGAGGTCATAGTTAGCTATAACTAACACCAGGACATCAGTATCTGGGGAAAAGAAAACCATCTTTGCATCCGGCGAGTTTCGTTGTGTTGCCAGGACAACTTGGTAGATTAACAGTGTGTCTGCTTCTTCGTGATTGTTTTCGTCGAACACTAAATCTTTGTTGCTCCTGGTCGCCCTAAAGAAGAAGTAATGATGAGTTTTTGTAAGGAACTATTGTACTCTAGAATCTTAGCAGCAAGACAGTTTGTCAGGTCTGCCTTTATCTTGTCATGTGAAAGAAACCTGTTCATTGGGATGTGTTTAATGTTTGTGTCATCTCTGATCTGATACTGAATTGGTGCTTTTCCTTGCCTTCTTCTATCCCTAGTAGCACCTTTGAGAGAATCTTCTCTGTATGTATCAAACACAAGGATGATTTCATCATAATTTCCCACGAGAGACATAAGACTGCTATTGAAGGAAGCACCGAGATCTTTGACCGTCGCCATCGTTGCTGGTTTTTTTGGCCATCTTCTGAAGAAGAACCATCCCATCTACCAGGGCGATCCTACGGCTTGGAGCATCTGATGTTGTGTCCATCCAATCCTCTGGGTGCACATCTTCCTTTAATGTTTCTGCTGTTGCCAAATTGTTGACGAGACTGATCAGTTTCGACTTGTCAAGGCATGGCAAGATTGTACCATCTGGAGCAAAAAGAACTCTTGGTGTCACAGTGAACTCGTAGTTCTCAATTGCCTCTTTCTGACTAATGTCTCTGGTGACCTTGCCAAGACCATCATTCTGCCATATAAGTTCCTGGTCTCCTGTAGATCCACAGTCTTGTCTCGGAGTTGTACTTTGGTTTTCTTATTTGCCGACATAAACATCTTGTTGTTCTCCTTCTTTACTGGTGCCCATAGACTAACATCCCCATTGATTCGCTCCGACACGTATTCTTCGTACACCTTTTTGGCCATTTTCATCTGCATTCACGATCATTTTTACATACTCATCAGAGATGAAGGTATGAGTGATAATATTGTACAAATTGTCACCTACAGCAGCAAATGGGTTTCCGTGTTTCAAAACTGCTTCCTTTATCTTGTCTATAACATGATAATGCTTCTTGACTGTACTTGGCCCAAGTTCATGATGCTCTCTGGTTTTATCACTGTCTACATCAAACTGATTCGTAAGCTCATTGACAACACGGGAGAGTTCAGGTGTAACCATGAAGAATCTCTGTCGAGCATTGGCATTGTTCGAGATGCCGACAATTCCAGAATGAATTTTCATGAGCTTGTTCAGATGCTCGCATGCATGGTCCGCTCCGATGGATACAAAGGGGATATCATTTTTCGTCACTGAAATGTTACCTGCTTTCAGTTCTTCCCATGTTTGAGGATGATTGCTTCTAAGGTCATGCATGTCCGTGATGTATCTTGGCCAGAGTCATTTGTATTTGATCCAGTCAAATGCAAAGAAGAGCTTGCTGAGCTGCTCTCCAGCTTGAAGATGAAGCTCAAGATTTGCATTCCGAGTTGCAGCGACAAACATAAGAATTGTTTCTACTCGCTGTAGGTAATTCATCATTGACTTAAACATTGCATTTTTGGATCTCTGTTTCATCCATGTATGGAACTGTGTGCTTAAATCACTAGTGAAGATGGCCTCAAGTAGTGTGTTGTTTGCTTGTTTCATGGACTCACTTTTTGTGTTCTTGTTCCTCTCAGAATAGGCAGCTTCAACTCTCTCTGTTGCCATCAAACACACCTGCTTTAGCTTCGGATTATCAATGAAGAATTCATCCAGCAACATTTCATACAGAGCAATATATGTACACGTATGGGCACGAGGAGCACGCTTGTAATGGGTACATTTCAAGATTTGCCTTGTTGTTGCAGACCCATACACATCAGCTTCTATCCACGCATCATCAATACCTGAGCTCTCTATAGAGGTGCCCAGAGCACGTAGGGCAGCCATAACAGCATGTAGCTCTCCCAGTCGCGGGACAACTGTGAGTTTCAGGTCAAGTCTGGCTTCTAGCAGTTGGACCACCTTCTCATACAGAGCCATATCAAATGAAATGACAGTAGGATGATCTTCACCAACAGTCAACTTCCTCAGTTCACTCGCTTGCATGATCACAGTCAGCGGCGTTGACCACTCGTGTGCCAGCTCTGGTAGCAGTGGTAGGGCTCCGACGTGGGTAAGTTGCTTGCTTTCGGACAACATTGAGTTGTATCCTGCCCACCCGGGAATAATGCTGGATGCTTTCTCTTGCTTCAATCTGGACATAGCAGCAGCAACAATCCATCCAAATTGTGATTATTGGTAGGAACCTGATATATTCTGGCTTATGACAAAGTGTTCTGTTCTTGGAGTGTGCCGTGCTTTTGGCTTATCACAGTGCATTATAGGTACATGGTATGGAATGACAGATAAAGTGTGGGCATCAGTTATCTTCAAGGGTGGTGCAACAGGCTCTCCAAGAACATCTGCTTTCTGATATACAGCAGTTATAGTTCCATGTGTTGTTCCTTTCCCATCAGGAGTGTCCTCTGCAAAATCTGTGTTATCGACTGCAAAGAACACAAAGGCACCCTTATTTAAGAATGGTGGCACATACACACCTTCTAACTGTCGCGTGTTTTCTACAACAGCATTGGCCAAAGCAGTTTCCAAAACTAGGGTACGGTCATAAGGAACACAGTATCCATGTGAACTGAGAAGATTCATCAACTTCTTATCGCGGGTGTTCTGATAAACTGATAATATAATATAATTTTAAATCTAAAACACGCTTATTAAAATAAACAAGATGGATTGAACGGTCGTTTTTAGTTTGCGTGATACAACTAAGTATTACATGTTTTAGATCGGATTTACACATGTTAATCTCCACAGGGGACCCTAGCCTGAAAAATGCATGTTTATCTTTCAAAATTATATTTTTATGTTGTTTAAAAGCTCAGATATTAACAAAAATTGTTTTTACGTCAGCCATTTTGTAAAATCCAAGATGGCGTCCACGTAGCACTCGTAGGAAATGGAAACATTGTTTTTCTTATTGCTTATACTATAAGCTTTCAAGAAATGTACACTTTTCAGACTCTCCACAAAATTCCCGCGAAGTTATATATCATGACACAGTGAACCTAACTATATCAATTTGTTTTCAACTACAACTACTAAAGACCTGTACTTTTACCCAAGAGGTCAACCACAAAATAATGTTAGTCTTAAAATTAAATCAAGATATGTTTGAATTCAGTAAATTCAACTCTGTACCACGGAAAAAGAGTTAGCTGTTCATAAAGAAAATAAGAAGTTTCATAGAAAGGAAAAGTGTGAAAAGCATTGGTTAGAAACGAAGAAACCAACAAAAAGTTTGCTAATATTGTTGGAAAACTTCAGAATTTTGATTCCAAGTATAATGAAATTATGTTAGTAAATCAGTAGGATTACGATACGTATTGCAGTTGCATCCTACGTGATGTACTTATTATTCGTTTGTTTGTTCGTTTGTTAAAGTTTAGTTTTCCTTTAAAACATTGGCGTCTGTGGAATGTAAAATTTGGTGAGGGGAGACATCAAAGAAAGTTATTTAAATGGTGCTACCTAGCCCAACCTGTTTCGATAATTATTATCTTCGATTCCATTTCTTACCTTTCTACTTACCTTCACGGACCCCTGAGTTATTTCAAGAACTTTGTTATAATCGTTTCACAGCCTGAATATTATATTTCAAATAAATAAATAAATGTTATTTGTATGTTATTTTGTCGTTAGTAAATAAATTAAATTAGAATAAAATATTGAATATTTTGTAGTTCAAACTATTGGGGAGGACGCCTTCCTCTCGTCCTCCCAGCCAGAGACGCCCGTGCGTAAAGCACATATCGTCGTTTAAGATGTGATACCTCGTATGTCCAATTTCTTAATCTTTCAGGAGACGAAAACAATTTCATTACGTTTATTCACAATACCTTTATTAATATTTCAGACCTTCTTAAAATTGTTATGCGTCAAAAAAAAAAAGTATCAATCTATCCGAAGTGGTCCAAAGATGGGGAAAATGGTTGCTCGACCATCTCCGAAAATTATAGAAATTGTAGTGTGATTAACCTTGTGTATAAGAAGCTCAATAACATTATTCACGTTGTATGTACAAGTGTTCCTGAATGGCGGCCATCTTTGTTGTCAATGGAGTGCCATTTTGTGCATTTGCAAGCGTTTACGAAAACTACAGTTGCTCAGGACGTACGTATCAAACGAACTCCGAATAAAAACGAATGTTTAGAGAATAGACTGAGGTACACGGAGAATATATATATTCTTGCTTCTAAATAAATATGCAGTGTTGCAAACCAATACATGAAATCACTAGAAAAAGTACAGAAAATTACACTTTTAAAGAGGCTGTAATTTCGAATGGCATAAAGTGGAGGGATCATAAGTTTTGTGCTGAATACTTTGAATGTAAAGAGTCTGTAAAAATATCCACAGGTGTGATACTACAGACACCATAGATTTATGGGGTCCAAAATTTGAAGTTTGTGATTTTGATGCCATGCTTGGGGCGTAATATCTCTTGAGTGCAAAGTGTTAAAAAAAATGCTGCTTATGCCACAAAGTAAATCTGAATGTGAATAAACGATTGCAAAAAGAAAATCATGACTGATATTACATGGAGAAAAAAGTGAGTACATGGTAAAAACACGAAGAAAGCACGCGCGTGACGATGGTCGTAGCTCGGAAAAATTTAAATGTTTGGATATGTTTCATGCTAAATCTCAAAAATTACACATGGTTGAGCAATTAGGCCCGCTTTTGTTTGTGTTCTGTTGTGCAAAAGCTTGCGAGTGGCGTTTGTTCCACCTTTCTAGCTCCATGATCATTGTCACGTCTATATGGTAAGGGGGTTAGCTCCCCTTGCACCCACGAAACTCATCGTTGAACTGGACCGCGGTATTAAGGCACTTAATGTATCAGCAAAGCATAATTGAAAACTTATCCCAGTTATGGAAGTTAATTTGTTCATAAGGTTGCGTAACATCTGTCTATCCTATCTGCTGAAAATAGCATATTTGTGGAAATATTTAAAATGATTGTTGTTTCCCGTCTCTTCTATATCATTACAGAAATAGCTTTCAGTAGGTGTAACTACAAGTTCTCGCAATTACACGATTTAAACAGTGTTGCAAACTTCAGCAATGTTTATCATATATCCAGATCGGTTTGAGACATCAAAGTGCTGTAAACGGCAAAATAATTTACACATCCATTACAAACCATACAAGTAACTAGATATGATAATTATCTCAGGATTTATTCGAAATAAATGCTTTCAAAAAATATTAATAATTTCAAGCACCTGGTAACTTCGTTCCTATTCACTCAAAACAAGTCATACCATGACCATGGTATCCAGCAATAAAGTACTTTCGATGTGCATCTCCGTTGTGCTGTATTTGCGTTGGAGGTTTCCCGAACTTTGAATGTTTGTAATACTATAACATCCTTAGTTTGTAACACTGAATAATAAAAGTGATATTTTAAACTTACATTTGACACGTTGCTTTTAAATATGTAATAATCTAACGTAGTGCCATTTGAAAAAATATAAGTTTATATTGAGTTGGCAACACTGTTTGTTGAGTCTTTCTGTTTAATATATGTCTCCTTTCTTATAGTTGTTTCGTGCAAAGTTTGCTTTTCTGTCTCTTTTAGTTTGTCCGTTATAGTGGATGGTCATGATAAATTGTCCACTCTGTAGACGTGGCAATGATCATGGAGCTAGAAACATAGAACAAAAGCAACTCGCAAGCTTTGCACAACTGAACACAAACAAAAACGGGCCTAACTGTTGAACCATGCGTAATTTTAGAGGTCTAGCATAAAACATATCAAAACATTTAAATTTTTCCGTGCTACGACCATCGTCACGCGCGTGATTTCTTCGCGTTTTTATCAGGTACTAACATTTTTCTCCATGTAATATCAGTCATTTTTTTTTTCGCAATAGTCTATTCAAATACAGAATTTCTTTGTGGCCTAAGCACCAATTTTTAGCACTTTACCCTCATGAGAAATTACTCCCCTAAACATGGCATCAAAATCACAAACTTCAACTTTCGGACCCCCATATATCTATGGTGCCTGTAATACCATAGCTGTGGCTATTTCTACAGACTCTTTACATGGAATAGTATTCAGCACAAAACTTATGAACCCCCACCACTTTATGCCATTCCAAATTACAATCCCTTTAAAAGTGTAATTTTTCGTACTTTTTCTAGTGATTTCATTTATTGGTTTGGAACCCTCCATATTTATTTAGAAGCAAGAATATATATATTCTCCGTGTACCTCAGTCTATCCTCTAAACATTCGTTTTCGTTAGGAGTTCGTTTGATATGTACTCCCATGCGCAAAAAATATTGCGCGTATACTGTAACTCACGATTTTTCGCAATTATTCCATTTTCCTTATGTTTATGGGTAAAATTCAGTTATTAGTATGTGGAGATAATAGAAAGCAATCCATCTAAGGAGATATTTCCAAAAAATATAATAAAATAATAAAAATATAAGCAAAAAACAAAATTATGTTCGGTTTTGTGTATACTGGCAATAATGTTTTCGAGGGATTTTTTGCAGTAGCACAGCACGATTGCAGAGGGAATAACTTTAGTTGAATTAAGGAACTGGAAAGTGGACTAATATATTGCATTTATTGGCTTAAATCTAGGGTGTAAATTGTCTACCAAATATAAATTAGCTTCTGTAACCAAGATGTTATACGGAAGTATAGAAACAAAGAGAAAAACTGTTGTCTTAAGTTTGGAAGTGACATGCTCTATAGCCATGAGCATTTATTTGTTAAGAAAAAGACAGGCAACAAAAGGTAGTCTGTGTGGTCAGGTGGGTAGAGTGGCGGACTAGTAATTCTTATATTGTTTTGACACCAGATCGAATCCCATGCGATCCCATCCAATTTTTTCTTTAAAAAACATTGTAGAAAGTGTATAATTTTTATGTTAATAAGAACCGAAACAATATAATAATGAAATAACTTTTTGTTTTTTCTGATGACGTATTTATTTAGAATTAGTGTATGCTGTTGTATAGCTTCTTTTATCATCCTCTTTTCTTGAAAAAAAAAAATTGTCTCCAATAAAGTATGAAAAATATATATAGACAGAAACAGACATCTTAGTATCAAACGTGATTAATCGTGATGAATTAAACAAGTTTCCCGTTGTTAAAAAAGAAAACTATAGAAAATTATTGAATTTGGTCTTTAGGTTTTTAGCATGCTATATATATTCTTTATAAGACTATACTTTATAAGGGAAGATGTGCGATCATACCCACAAATTTAGCTAGTGAGTGAAAGATGTTTTCGGTACAAATATTTTACAGGTTTAGGTGCATGAAACACCAATACGCCATGGTCTCGACCTTCGTTTATTCCACATTATTATCCGACATATCATAGCATGTAAAAAGCAGCATCAATTGGCAAGAAGAACTGCAAGTTGTGGTCTGTTTTCGATGCTCCGGACTCGATCGCTTAGCACGCCCGTCTATACCATGACTCATACGTCTATCATTCAGTGCAGGCACGTATCCAGCTTTTCTTTTCGGAGGGGGCCCAACACGAATTCTCGTAAGCATGTAATTCTAATGTTTCAAAAATATCAATAATAATAATAATAATAATAATAATAGTAATAATAATAATAATAATAATAATAATAATAATAATAATAATAATAATAATAATAATAATGCAACAGTTCTGTATTTCAATAAACGTTTCTTACTTTTCATTTATGAACCGGTCAAACTGCATTGTAACACAAACGAAATCAAAAAATATTTTCTAAGGGGGAGACATGTAAGGAAAACTGTCTGCTACGTATATCACATAAAAAAATAGCAAATGGCTATGAGTGTATCGTTCTAATACAGTAATGTTATAAACAAAACGGAAACGAAATTATAATCCCATTTAAAAGTGTGCTTTAATTCCACCTGGTTTCAATGGCATTACGGTATATTCTTACAAGTAACACTCCGATTTTGATAAAATTTGGCAGGTAGATACTACACATAAAATAAACGAATACATGTTTCTTTTTTTCTGCGGAAAAACGATTTTAGGGGGCAAAAGCCCCCACCCAAAATTTTGAAAATTGACGCCCGAAAGGCAAAAACAAGTGGACCAAAGTGAACGAAATTGTGCACAGATATGGCAGACGTAAAATAAAGGAATACGTGTTTTGTATTTTCCTGGAAAAAACGGTTAGGTGGGGCACAGACTCCTCCAAACCTTTGATCACGAAATATCAAAAGTGCTAGTAACAATATGTCAGATGTGTGTAAAGGACGATGAATTCCAACGACACTTTGTGTATATACGATACGCAAAAACTAAACGAATACCTGTTTTTTTTATTTTCTGGCGAAAAAATGGCTTTTGGGGGCAAAAGCCACCATCCAAAATTTTGAATGTTGATGCCCGAAAGGCAAGAAAAAGTGAATCTAAATGAAAGAAATTGTGCCCAAATATTGTAGACGTAAAATGAGGGAATACGGGTTTTGTATTTTCCTGGAAAAAAGAAAAGAAAAACGTTTGGGTGGGACACAGACCCCTCCAAAACTTTGATCGTGAAATATCAAAAGTGCTAATAACAGTATGTCAGAAGTGCCCAAATTTACATGAAGAATTGGAACGACACATTGTGTAGGGACAATACACAAAAAACAAACGAATACGTTTTTTTTTCTGCGAAAAAATGGTTTTAGAGGGAAGAATTCCCCACCCAAAATTTTGAAATTTAAGGCCAAAAAGGCAACAAGAAGTGCACCGAATTGGATGAAATCGTGCACACATATTCTAGACGTAAATTGAGGTAATTGTGTTTCGTATTTTCCTGAAAAAAAAAAAAAACGGTTGAGTGGGGCACGGATCTTCTTAGTTGGTTATTACGAAATATCAAAAGTGCAAATAAGTATACGCCAGAAGTTCCTAAAAGTATGGAGAATTGCAACGAAACTTCGTATAGGGACAATTTGCAAAACAATAAATGAAATGTGTTTTAATTTGTACGGAAAAACAGTGTTGGAGCCTAGAGCCACTCCGAAAAAAAAAATATTACCGTAAAAGTGCAGGAAGGAGTGGACCGAAGCAAATGAAATTGTGTGTAGATATTGTATAGACTGTATGTAAAATAAGGACTTTCGTGTTTTTAAGATGTCCCTATCAATTTTGGCACATCAACAGCAAACAGGAAATTAATCGGCACGTGTTTTTGTTTATGCGGAAAATCATTGTAAGGGTTAAAGTTGCCTCGTGAAATACTATAAAATACGCTATACTGTTTGTGATTGTTGTTGATCTGCCAAATTTGAATAAATCTAATGGAGACACTTGTGAAACAGGAGAGGCTTTATTTATCATATCCAATATCTATAGACAATTTCATTGGCTTCGGTCCACTCCTTCCGACACTCAACACCACGGTCCACTCAACAGTATTTTTCTTTTCAGGAAAATACGAAACACGTAATCCCTCATCTTACCTCTACAACATTTGTGAACAATTTCATTCAGTTCGGTCGATTTCTACTTCCCTTTCGGGCGTCAAATTTCAAAATTCTGGGTTGGACCTTTTGCCCCTAAGACCGTTTTTTTCACAGGAAATAAAAAAGCCGTATTTGTTTATTTTTTGCTTATTGTCCTAACACAAAGTTTTGTTCCAATTCTTCATGTAAATTTGGGCACTTCTGACATACTGTTATTAGCACTTTTGTTATTTCATGATCAAAGGTTTGGAGGAGTCTCTGCCCCACCTAACCGTTTTTTCCAGGAAAATACGAAACCCGTATTCCCTCATTTTTCGTCTAAAATATCTATGCACAATTTCATTCACTTCGGTTCACTTTTTCTTACCTTTCAGGTGTCAACTTTCAAAATTTTGGGTGGGGGTTTTCCCCCTAGAACCGTTTTTCCGCAGAAAATAAACAAAAACCGTATTCGTTTATTTTTTGCGTATTGTTCATACACAAAGTGTCGTTGCAATTCTTCATGTCCTTTACACACATCTTACATGTTACTAGCACTTTTGATATTTCATGATCAAAGGTTTGGAGGTGTCTGTGCCCCACCTAACCGTTTTTTCCAGGAAAATACAAAATACGTATTCCCTAATTTTACGTCTGCAATATCTGTGCACAATTTCGTTCGCTTTGGTCCACTTGTTTTTGCCTTTCGGGCGTCAACTTTCAAAATTTTGGGTGAGGGCTTTTGCCCCCTAAAACCGTTTTTCCGCAAAAAATAAAAAAGCACTTATTTGTTTACTTTATGTGTAGTATCTACCTGCCAAATTTTATCAAAATCGGAGTGTTACACTGGGGAAGTGTTACTTGTTAGAATTATAACAACAACGCATTGCCCACAGTTTGAACACTGACTCAAAGTAATCTGATATAAAAGAACCTCAAAAGGAAAAAAGTAGGTTTATTAAAAAGTGTTTGAGGTTTGGAAAGGGACAGCTTCCAGGACCTCACGCTGGATACGTCCCTGAGTCAATGCATTATATTTGTTTCTTGCAAAACATGATTATTAGATGCGCAATATGTAAAATTATATCATAGTTTGACTTTTAATAGGTCTTTCCTTAACACACCCATATTATCCGGCATTCTGCCTGTCTGTTTTATGTCGGATAAACGATACTCTACTGTATTTCCAAAGATAGCATATACACAGGGGCTAGCGGTCTGCACGGGCCGGAATTTTTAGAACGGACCCTGCCCGTCCCCTTTAATTTATAATCTATAGGCATTAGCGGATTAAGGGCGGAGCCAATGGAGCCCAGGCTTCGGGACCCCAAGCTCAGAGGGCTCTTTAAAATCCCTCTGTTTAACAGTAAAATATAGTAATCAACTTATATTATAGCCTCCAGACCGATGCTAATTTTTTTCCGCTCGTTACGCTCGCGGTATCGCTAGATTTAAGTCTTTCCATCAGCAGCATTTAACTGTTAATAATGAATGCAATTATTTAATTGTTAATAATGGATTTAACTAAACTAATTATTGTAAACTTGGAGCACATTCAAATATTACAGCATAGTTCTCGGTAGTTCCATAACCCTATGAGGCTGTGGAAGGCAGCAAAGAAAATTTATGCACTGGAACTATTCTTAACATAGGGCCCCCTTAAAATAGTCGGCTCTAGGTCCCCAAAAGCCTTAATCCGCCCATGTCTATAAGCAATATTTCACGAAAAGCATGTATTTTTTTAACAAATGTGTTTGTCATCAAGTTTTCATAAAGTAGTCCCTTTCTCCTTTAAGCAATTTCAGAGGCCACGGTGTTTCAGTGGTAGAGCGTTCTCCTCTTGTGCATGGAGTCCTTGGTTCGATCTATGCTCGCGCCAAGTGAACCTTGTGCTGGACACTGTGTGCGTGAGTTTTCTCGGGGTTCTCCCGTTTTATCCCACTTTCTTCATTCGACCATTTCATTCATTTCTTATCATCACTGTCTCCTTTAGCCTAGCCGGCATAACGTGGGACGTAAAACTTAAAGGTTTCATTTGAAATCATTTGAATCAAAAAACAGTTGTAGGAAGTATGTAATTTCGAATAAAACAAACTACTATATACAATTCTGAGTATATTATTCTTTTATGAAATTCTCTCGAACCTTATTTCTAAATCGAAGGGTAAGAAGACTAAATTCACTCTCTTATTGTTATAGATCCATTTCAATTGAAGCAGTTGGAATAGTTGGAAAAAATTAAAAAGCCATACCCTATATTCCAGTGTGGCACAATTGGTATAACGCGGCACACTGGTGTGTCTAGCAAAGTGAACAGTGTGACGCAAACTGTTTCCTATTATTTGCAAGAATATTTGTCGAGTTTCTGTTATTTATTATTATTATTATTATTATTATTATTATTATTATTATTATTATTATTATTATTATTATTATTATTATTATTATTATTATCAACGATTCTTCCATGGACAGCTGTCTGTATACGGTTAAGCAACCACAAGTATCACATTGAGGGATAATGCAAAAGTCTATTTGCTTGTATATTCTATCGGGAATAACTGCATCCGTCTAGAAAGCTAGGACTAACAACAAAGGGATCCGATGTTCTGACCGCACACCGCCCCAAATCGTGAGTGCTACAAGTTCTCTTCTACGCCTTAGCACAATAAGGGCTGTTGCGTTAAGGGAGAGAGAGAAACAACTTAATTCCATTGCAGTTATATGCTTATTAAATGTTAACTTATGTTTATAAATTATGTAAATGATCGTATCGTTTTCTGTTTATTATTATTATTATTATTATTATTATTATTATTATTATTATTATTATTATTATTATTATTATACATTTCTTAATAGGTTGATTGCCACGTGTATGGAATTCCATACACACGGCTCTCCTGTGCAGCAGAACGTGATGATTTTCCATACGCAAACAATGTAGATATTCCAAGTTTGTTGTGTTCGTTTTATAGCTGTGTATGTAATTAGATACATATTGCGTAGAAATCAAAATTTAATATCCATGCCACGTATATGCAAAACCATACACAAAGAAATTTATGAACAAAGACATTGAGTTTCAGTTTATCGTCTCGTTCAGCAACGAAGCTATATGAGACTTCGGCCTACTGATTAACGTGGACTCTAAACCACGTGAGCTCTCGCCGGGAATCGAAGCCGTGTCTTCCACGCCAAAGGCGCATGCGCTAACCGCATATCCACTAAGGAGCTCATGAAGAGAGACATTTATGGGCTAAAACAAAGGCGAAAACAAAGATGTGTGATGTGATTTTGAGTTTGTCGTCTCTTTCAGCAGCGAGGCTATATGAGACGTGGACCTACTGATTAAAGTGGAATCTGAACCACCTGAGCTCCCGCCGGCCGAAAACAAAGAATGTTCATTTCAATGCAAACCTATGTAGGCCTACGGACTTCAATATTCGCCCTCAAACGAAAGTGAAGACTATCCATGATTCGCAGTATTAAACTCTCTCTCACCTCTGTATTCTCCTAACATGTCTCCCAGCGATTACAACATTTTTTGGCGTCTCAATCACTTCTTATGTTAGTAGGATAGCTTTACCTAGAGGCCACTGATTAACCTGGCATTGTATTTTTCACTTTTTTACCTTTGGAATTGACAATCATCGTTTGGACATTTCAGTCGCACCTACCTAATATTAACAATGTTTCTACAATAATTTCGTAACATTGTATTATTTCTTTGTTGATTAGCTTGGTTAGGCTTATTTAAACACTTTTTTTCTTTGCACCGACGTGTAACATCTCTTGGACGAAAATACACTAGCTCTCACTGGAAATCAAATCCAGAACCAATGCACTTGAACCATTTGACCACAACAAGGCACATTTAAAAAGAGGTTTCGATTTTGTTCGGAAAATTGTGATTAGGTGTAACATTAAAAATACATTTAAGAAAGGGTACGGAGCAAACGCACTGTACTTTCTCGCTTGAATTTCTTACACTGACTCGTGTTAGGCTGCAACTATTATTGAAACATTTATTTGGGAAATTGCGAATAAAATAATATTTTGGAAAACTTTGCTAGAAGAAACTTCAGGCCCAAAAGTAAAGTAACCATTGGTCATATTTTGGTTAGAAATAACTTGATCCATATATTGGAATTATTAAGGATATAATTGTATGCGAACTATAAGCAAAAGCGTCTGAGTAATTTCTGAGAAAATCATGAAAAAAGGCACCCCAAGAATAAATTATCCTTTGTGGATCTTTTCAGGACAAACAAGCTATGCTATATTGTTAGTGTTTTCATAAAACATTTATTTATGAAATACGAACACAATCGCCTGAGTCGTTCTTGAGAAAATCGCAGGGTAAAACTTACTGTCAAAAGTATTATACCACTTCTAGATTTTCCGGATGAGGGAATTATACCATATAGCTAGGTTATTTATGTAACATGTATTTATAAAATATGAACAACAAACATCTCCTGAGTTGTTTTTAGGAAGGTCATCGTTAAAAGCTTACCCCCAAAGGTAAACTCTTCTATCTGTAATTTTGACAGTATATCGAATAATTTTTAAGCAAATCGTCGGGAAAAATTTCACTGTCAAAGTAAACTCTCTCTTTTGGATTTTTCTTTTCGGAACAAGCGAGTTATGCATATTGTAAGAGTGTTACAGACAATATTTTTACTGAAATTAGAAGAAATTTGTCTCAGTTATTACTGAGAAAATTGTCAAAAAAAAATTCAACCCTTGAGAAAACCACTTCTTCTGTATGTTAACGGAATAAACGATTTATGCTGTATCTTAGTTTATTAATGAAACATTTCTTTACGAAATATGAACAAAATTGCCTGAGGCATTAATGGGAAAACCATCGGGGGAAAGCTCACCCTAAGAGTAAACTACTCCTTCGAACGAGTTGTCATATTGTTAGGTTATTAATAATACGTTTATTTATGAAATGTGGTTGAGAAAATTGTGGAAAAAGAACGCATACCATACAGTAAATTACACCATATATATTTTCTCAGAAAAAATATTCATATACGGTGGATATTTGTTAATAAAATATATATTTATAAAAAGTAAATAAAATCGTCACAGCTTTTTTTTTTCTTGAGAAAATTGAATTATTTTAAATTTTAATCCTTCAGTAAACTACCCTTACTTTTAGGTGTCGAAGGATATAAAATTCGAAAGATAGGATGTTATTAAAACGTTATGTCTAGAATTTGGTCCAGATACGTTGAACAGTATGGCCTCTATTTGAGTGCATGTAAAAGCGTGACGAACCGAGAGACGAATAGATGGACAGACATCGAAAAATAATTTTTTCGATATGTAGGAGCATTGTAGCTTGAATTCATTGAAATCTGGTATTCGGTTTTTATAACTATCACCACACTTTCTTCTTTCGTCGCTCGACTGTGAAAACGAATAGGCCTATACCGACACGTAAGGTGATAATTTGTAATCCCAAAAATTTAATTTGTTATGTTTAATGTGTTGTCACGCTAGAAAAAAAAAGCTTATGCATGTTACATAATTTTATTATCAGTTTTTCACGCTACTGTATAATTCGGTATGATTATAATTAATACCCATGGCATCTTTTGGAAGCATTCGTGTTCCTCACAAATATAGCTGTTAATTTAGTTTTGTTTAAAGAAAGCATCCTTTATTTCCTTACACAGACTTATGATTGCATTTGTTACATTTGTGGATATGAAACAAAAGGAGAGAGAGAGTCAATACTCTAAAAAGAAACACACACACTGAAACACTAGAACAGTAATTTAACATCAGCTTTTTTTTTCTTCATGACAACGAGCTATCGCTGTGACTGTGTACGCCACGCTGTATGTAAGGCAGCAGGTCGCGCATGTTTTGTTTTTTTTACTGTTCCTGACTCACAGACACTCGCAGTGAGTTGAAGTTACTTTTGCTGACGGAGAGGGAATGATTAAGCATATCATACCATAAACTGAAAACAATCGCTATTAGTAATAATACACTAATTCTAAATAAATACGTCATCAGAAAAAACAAAAAGTTATTTCATTATTATATTGTTTCGGTTCTTATTAACATAAAAATTATACACTTTCTACAATATTTTTTAAAGAAAAAATTGGATGGGATCGCATGGGATTCGATCTGGTGTCAAAACAATATAAGAATTACTAGTCCGCCACTCTACCCACCTGACCACACAGACTACCTTTTGTTGCCTGTCTTTTTCTTAACAAATAAATGCTCATGGCTATAGGGCATGTCACTTCCAAACTTAAGACAACAGTTTTTCTCTTTGTTTCTATACTTCCGTATAACATCTTGGTTACAGAAGCTAATTTATATTTGGTAGACAATTTACACCCTAGATTTAAGCCAATAAATGCAATATATTAGTCCACTTTCCAGTTCCTTAATTCAACTAAAGTTATTCCCTTTGCAATCGTGCTGTGCTACTGCAAAAAATCCCTCGAAAACATTATTGCCAGTATACACAAAACCGAACATAATTTTGTTTTTTGCTTATATTTTTATTATTTTATTATATTTTTTGGAAATATCTCCTTAGATGGATTGCTTTCTATTATCTCCACATACTAATAACTGAATTTTACCCATAAACATATGGAAAATGGAATAATTGCGAAAAATCGTGAGTTACAGTATACGCGCAATATTTTTTGCGCATGGGAGTACGTCCTGAGCAACTGTAGTTTTCGTAAACCTTGCAAATGCAAAAAATGGCACTCCATCGACAACAAAGATGGCCGCCATTCAGGAACACTTGTACATTCGACAACATGAATAGTGTTATTGACCTTTTCATACACAAGGTTCATCATACTCAATTTTTTTTTATAATTTTCGGAGATGGCCGAGCAACTACTTCTGGACCACTTCGTATGGATTGACCCTGATACAACTGTTTTCATTACAACAGAAATGGCTGTAATATATTGAACTCACTGCCATGGGAGGTATTATCTAAAGTTGCCAACAATTGACATGCAAGCCAACATTATAATTGATTTTTTCTCAGTTAATCGACCTACGATGGTTTGCTAGAACATGAATTATTGTTTTCTCATCAGGTTTATGCCAGAAACTCAAAATCGCAAAAAATGGACACACGAGGTATCCCATCTTAAACGACGATATGTTACATAACGTGAGGAATCCGAACTACCTTAATAACATTCAAATTTCCAAACTGGAACCACGTGCACCGAAGTCGCACGCCCTAGCGACTACACCAGCGGGATAAATAAACATTTTTGACTTTAATTTTTTTTAGGGGGGAGGGTCGCAAACCAATTAGGGAAGTTTATGAAAGTAAAATTAAAAGAACTAATACTATGGTACGCTGATCGCACCGGATAGTTAATCAACGGAGGTAGGTGAAGAAGATAAATGATTTTAATTTAATTAAACTGTAGCTGTGGTTGGTTAGCAAAGAAGAGGTTGGATGTTATACAGGGTGTTTCAAAATAAATATCGGGATTTTAAACCTTTATAGCATTTATTACATTTAAAGTACAATTATAAGTAATATATCAAATAAAAAACAACTCAAAAGATTTTTGCTACAAGTACCACTTGTCTCAAAACCGCTTCTCGCAAACTATTATTTCTTTTATTCTAAGATTATCAATATTAAAACCGGAGGTGTTTGATTTCTGCCACTTCCGGTTTTAATGCAAAGATTAGAGTGGAAATGGAATATGTTCTTGGGAAGTCTAATTGATTACATGAAACTAGCTCTCGCTATGGGATATCGTTTTCACTCTATAAAGATTTGCGTTAATACTGGAAATGGTTAATTTCTACCACTTCCGGTTTGATTACCGGTTCCAGGAACTCGATTTTTAACTTTTCAACTCCCTACATTCTGAGCAAATTTTGGTGATGATTTGGCTTACGATATTCTGTTGTCTGCCAGACAGACGGGGTTGGTAAACACATAAATGAGCTTTGGTGAACCAAACTGTTTAAGAATTGATCAAGGATAGAGGATCTGCCCATATGTATCGTCATCCTATTAAATCGATGAAGCCAAAAAGCAACCGAGCATCGGTACGCTGATTGGCAACTCTCGTTTCCGCCATCGTCTGATTGGCTACTTTCGTTTATGCCGTGATTTTTGGCTCAAACATTGCGATTATATTGGGCGGAGTGGGCAGAGTAGGTGTGACGAAACTGTGACGTATGCCTTCAAGATTTTGTTGTAAGGGCAGATCCTCTATTTTATAAGATCCTTGGAATTGACGCTATACGTTAACTACGCCACATGTTGACATGTAACTGATAGCGGTACCCTCATCAAGATTTTTCATGATGGCTGTGGCAAAACGATTATTCACACTGTAGTTAATAAGGTATAGTTAGAGCTATCAGATGTTCCGGATTTACATAGTCTGTTCCTTATAATATTGCCCCAAAATTATATACAGTACATATCAAGACAAAGCATATGGTCCTGAACAAAAGGAGATACTTGAGTGTTGTTTCTCGTGCGTAATTTTCCAGAAAATCGAGACAAATGAATTTTTATGGTGCTAAAAGGTGTGTCACTTGTTGTCAATAATAAATGGTATTTTTTATTCTGTTAGAACAAGTTGTTTATTTATTTATTTATGTAAAAAAATAGTAAAACACTGTTAAATAGTAGACTGTACCTATTTTTGTATTCTAACAGTGATACACATATACCTAGAAATGATACAGATAATCCTAAGGATACGGTTATACAGAAATTTTCCAATTTCATTCTTCCCTTTTCCTTCTTTGACGGGAGAGAGACAGAAAATCAAACAATTGGTTTGAATGGAACCTGATGATACAGTATGCTGAATTAAATTTCACATATCCTTTTCTTTTTTTTAAAAAAACAAACGTTTTTGTAGTGAACGATCAAGTGAACATCCTTCTAAGTGACAACTATTTATCTCACAGCAGATTTGCTTGCTCAGTGATGTTTAAAGCAAGGTTGCAGTTGTTCTCTTTACTGCAGATGTGCTGTTTCTGCCTGAGCTGCAGATAATTCTTTAAACACTTTTGCTGTCAATGCTGATTTACATCTGAGTGAGGAAAATTGATTGCAAACTCGATATAAACACGCTGTTCTATAAAGGATGAAATGTGATTTCAGGTAGGAAAATTGAAAAAGGGAAGTATGAAAGAGGAAACTTTCGGCATAACGGTACTCTTTAGGAGGCATTGAAAAATATGAGACGCTCAGAGAACAAGGGAATCAAGTGCTGTTACCAAAATTGAGAATAAAAAAAAAACGTAAAGTTTATACAGTACGTTTAACTACATGGAAAAGCTAATACTGCTTTTTAACAATATAAGAGGTATTTACAATATCCAGCCATGAATCTCTTAAGCTCTAAAAGGAGCTTCAGACAAAGATAAGCTCTGAAAGCAGTTTCAGATAGAGATAAGCTCTGAAAGGATCTTCAGATAGAGATAAATTCTGAAAAGAGCTTCAGATAGAGATAGGTTCTGAAAGGAGGTTCAGATAGAGATAAGCTCTGAAAGTAGTTTCAGATAAACTCTGAAAGGATCTTCAGATAAACTCTGAAAGGAGTTTCAGATATAGATAGCTTTAAAAGGATCTTTACATAGAGATAAACTCTCAAAGGAGTTTGAGATAGAGATGAGTTCTGCAATGATCTCAAATTGAGATAGCTCTGAAACGATCTTTAGAATCAGATAAACTCTGAAAGGATCTTCAGATACAGATAGACCCTGACAGGATCTTCAGATAAACTCTGAAAGGATCTTCAGATAGAGACAAACTCTGAAAGGAGTTTCAGATAGAGGCAAGCTCTGAAAGGATCTTCAGATAGAGATAAGCTCTGAAAGGATCTTCCGATACAGATAAACTCTAAAAGGATCTTCAGATAGAGATAAACTCTCAAAGGATCTTCGAATAGAGATAAACTCTGAAAGGAGTTTCAGATAGAGATAATCTCTGAAAGAATCTTCAGATAGAGATAAGCTCTGGAAGGAGCTTCAGATAGATATAAATTCTGAAAGGATCTTCTGATAGAGATAAATTCTGAAAGGATGTTCTCATAAACTCTAAAAGAATCTTCAGTTATAGATAAATTCTGAAAAAAATCTTCAGACACAGATAGCTAAGAAAGTATCTTCAGATAGAAATAAGTTCTGAAACCAGTTTCAGATAGAGATAAACTCTGAAAGAATCTTCCGATAGAGATAAAATCTGAAATGATCTTCA
This sequence comes from Thermobia domestica, assembly GCF_964235325.1. Classification (NCBI taxonomy): domain Eukaryota; kingdom Metazoa; phylum Arthropoda; class Insecta; order Zygentoma; family Lepismatidae; genus Thermobia; species Thermobia domestica. Next base: position 173,784,417 of record NC_137468.1, on the reverse strand, counting down.
GATAGGGTTAAACTCTGAAAGAATCATCAGATAGAGATAATTTCTCTGAAAAGAGTTTCAGATAGGTGTAAGCTCTGAAAGGATCTTCAGATAGATAAAGCTCTGAAATGATCTTCAGATAAAGATAAATGCTGGAAAGATCTTCAGATGCAGATAAACTCTGAAAGGTTCTCCAGATACAGATAAACTCTGAAACAAGTTTCAGATAGAGGTAAGCTCTGAAACGATTTTCAGATAGAAATAAACTAAAAGGATCTTCAGATACAGATAAACTCTGAAAGGATCTTCAGATATAAACTCTGAAAGGATCTTCAGATAGAGATCAAATCTGAAAGGATCTTCAGTTATAGATAAACTCTGAAAGAATCTTCAGATAGAGATAAGTTCTGAAAGGAGCTTCAGGTAGAGATAAGCTCTGAAATGATTTTCAGATAGAGATAAACTCTGAAAGGATCTTTAGATAGAGATAAGCTCTGAAAGGATCTTCAGATAGAGATAAGCTCTGAAAGGATCTTCAGATAGAGATAAACTCTGAAAGGAGTTTCAGATAGATGTAAGCTCTGAAAGGATATTCAGATAGAGATAAGCTCTGAAATGATTTTCAGATAGAAATAAACTTAAAGGATCTTCGGATACAGATAAACTCTGAGAGGATCTTCAGATTCAGATAAACTCTGAAAACTCTAAAAGGATCTTCAGATACAGATAAAATCTGAAAGGACCTTCAGTTATAGATAAACTCTGAAAGAATCTTCAGACAGAGATAGCTCTGAAAGGATCTTCAGATAGAGATAATTTCTGAAAGGATCTTCAGATAAAAATAAGTTCTGAAATGATCTTCAGATAGAGATAAGCTTTGAAAGTTTCTTTAGATAGATATCGCAAAGGTGAGATATGTTCAAACTGACCAGAAAGAGAAAAGGGTTTGATTAAGTTCTGCACCGAACATGGCATATTACAAAGCATCTTACTACATCTAGTGTGTTGTCTTTCTATTTTCTATTCATTTATATAAGTTTCCTCTAATTTTCTATTAGCGTTCACATACACGTAAATAGATCCATATTTCCAATTTGCCAACGGCGAACGTAAATACAGAACCGTTAAGAAAGAGGGACTAAAAGAAAATTTTCTTTTCCATAAAATTAACTGACAATTGTCTCTTCTTGCCAGAGACTTATTCAGGCTATGGTAACACTTTTTTATACATTGTATACTAACCGAATTACGGGACATTTCATTTCGGTAAAACGTTTCCTTAAGTCGATACACGGTAGCGAAGAAGGGAAATAGAAGTAGGTATAAATGCTTGGGCGTTGTAAAAAGAGATTGTGCATCCCAAAGCGGCTATTAAAAGCGAGAGCAAAGTCGGAGCGGAAAACGTTGTAAAACGAGATCAAGAGATCCTCGTCTAATATTAAAGGTGTACGTTGAATGTCTTTAGAATCTATCTCCTTCTTTTGTTTGATTTTTTTTTGTGAGGAGATAATGTCTTTTATGTCTTCATTTTGTTCTCGTTGTTTTAAAAGAATGCTGCCGTAATTACTTTGAGAGATTGCCATAATGTTTTGAAACGTGTCGGATAATTTGGTGTAATTACACTCTCTCTATATTCTTCGCTAATCATTTGGAAGTCATGACTTCTAATGTAAGAGGGGAGGAGGATTGAGGTGAAATTGCAGATAAATTACATCTTATGTGAACTCTTCCCTAGCTGTTCTTAAAATCACATTGGACAGGGTTCCAATCCTATACCTCATGTTTAAGACAAAAAAATGATATTTTTTAGCTTAAAGTTCCACGGTTACAGCCTTCAGGCTAAAAGAGACAGATGATTACATTAAGTGAATGATATTTTAAACAATGCATTCTTTTCTTCGGCTTCGTTATGTGGACAAATATATATTTTTACTACTCTGTACTTATATGTGAGGCCAGTCTGAAATAAATATGGAATAATGTCACTTGAAACCGTTGGATGAATAGCAATTGAAGAGGAACAGTTCAGTTCCAGGAGAGATAAAGACACAAGAGATGCAATTGGATTATTGAGGGTGATCGGTGAAAGGTTTATAGAAAAAGTGAAATCACGTGTCTTTGGTCTGTATTGATCTAGAAAAGGCTTTGGACCGCGTGAATTGGGAATTGTTCTTGTAAGTTCTAAAAGTTGGGTTGGAGTTTAGTTGATTTTGAGTTTAACGTCCCTTTCAGTAGCGAGGCTATGTGAAACGGGACTTACTGATTAACGTGGAATCCGAATTACATGAGCTCCTCCAGGAATCGAACCCGGGTCTTTCTCGCGAAAGGCGCGTACGTTAACTGCTTAGCCGCGAAGGAGCTCCCAGATGGGTTGGAATGGGAAGATCGAATACGCATAAGAAGCTTATATGTGAACCAACAAATTAAAATAGGAGAAGGAATGACAGAGGAGAGTAGTGCAATTGGAAGGGAAGTTCGACAGGAATGCTGTCTCTCGCCAACAATACTTAATGTCTATCCACAAGAGATAGTGAGAAAGAGCCTTCAAAATAAAGACGGCATTTCAGTAGGAAGTAGAATCATTAGGTGTGTACGGTCTGCAGATGATATGGCGCTTGTTGCAGAATCTGAAGAGAAAATCAATAACATGTTTTAAAAACTTCAGGAAGGGCTGTGAAAATAAATGTTAGAAAGACAAAAGCTATGGTGATTGGAACGAAGCGGTTGGTATCAAATATTTAAGTAGGAGTGCAGAAAATAGAACAGGTGACTGGTTTCCGATACCTGGGTAGTATTATTGTTGTCATGAAATGTGAACATCAAACAAAAGCAAGAACAGTAATGGTGAAAGAAGCCTTTAGGAAGAAGAAAATAATATTTTGTGGGACCTCGAATAAAAAGGTAAGAAAATACTCATAAAATACTTCGTTTGGAGTGTTGTACTATATGGAACAGAAACATCGGCATTATGCAAAAATGATTAAAAACTACTGAAATCTGTTGAAATATGGGTGTGGAGAAGAATTTAGAGAATTAACCGGGTCGAGCTGAAAACGAATATGAAGGCCTTAGATATTAAGATATTAAGAAGAGGAGGAAGAGGGAGATATTAGGGTATTGGCTAAGGTGGAGCTTTATCATGAGTAGTGCTCTCAAACGGGTCGGGTTACTGGTCGGGTCGGGTCAGGTCAACTCGGGTCGGGTCAGTCGGGTTGTCGGGTCAGGCTACTCGGGTCGGGTTGTCGGGTCGGGTCAGTCGGGTCAGCTCGGGTTGTTCGGGTCGGGTTGTCGGGTTGGGTCAATCGGGTCACCTCGGGTCGGGTTATTCGGGTCGGGTCAATCGGGTCAGCTCGGTCGGGTTGTCGGGTCGGGCCAATCGGGTCAGCTCGGTTCGGGTTATCGGGTCGGGTCAGTCGGGTCAGCTCGGGTCGGGTTGTCGGGTCGGGTCAGTCGGGTCAGTTCACTTTGGTCAACTGAGTTTAGGTTGAGTTTAAACTCGGCTGGAGTCGAAAGCTGCTGTTTTTCACTAGCTGCCTAATTAAAAATAACAATTTTCAATTGATTTTATAGAAACCATAAATCTATTTTGAACACTTGCAGCTAGTGTTTTTATGGTAAATGCTTATTTTTGTACTTGTGTGTACTTTAATTTTTAAATGTGGAAGATTGATTTTACCAATCGACTGTAATATTAATATCTACGCCAATATGGAATCTGGATTTAGAACAAAACTAGAAGTTGTTTAAGCAACACCAAAAGAGATATTGGTTATGGACGACCAAGCCCAAGCAGGGCCGCGGTGGCTCAGTGGTAGAGAATTCATCTCTGGTGCATGGTGTCCAGTAGCGTAGCTAGAGTTTTTTCAGGGGGGGCAATGAAGGACCCAAGAGGATTTTGAGGGGACCATCTCCAATATATATATATAGGGAGCAGGAAAATTCGGTGTAGGAAAATTCGGTGTAAGAAAACTCGGTGTAGGAAAATTCGGTGTACAGAAAATTCGGTGTACGGAAAACTCGGTGTGGGGAATGTTCGGTGTAAAGAAAGATTCGTTGTTGTAGAACATAGGATTTATTAAAAACTCAACTTTGAGGATAAATGAGCTTATTAGTTTTAAGTTCAAACTTTGTGTAGAACGTCTTTTACTGTCTGCTATACCAAATTTTGAAAAATTGTGATCGTGAAATAATTTGAATTCTAGATACCGACGGATTTTAACATTTCATGGCCGTTACATGACGAGAAATTTGTTTTTTGATGTCCGTTTGTGTGATTTAGCGAAGCGACCATCGCTACCAATCGACATTTTATTTAAAACTTAAGTTTTTATGCTGTTTTGGAGGATGTCTCCTAGAATTTTCTATTTCAAAAAAAAAAAAAAAAGTAGGTTACTAGACGGGTAAAGTTGAAAATTGTAGATTTTTCAAAAAATTTCTGACGATTTTATGTCTAATTTATAAATAAATATTTAAATTTAAATTCTTCAAAAACGACATAGTTTATTTATGTTACTCAAAGGTGTAAAAATAAATGCCTCAACTAAAGTATCTACGCCTGATTGGAGGAGAAGTCAATAAGGAGTCAATAGGGTTGCAGTACTTGTTTACCTTAACTTAAGGCAAACAAACTAAAGTGTCTGATTGGAGGAGAATTAAACTATTTGTACAAATATTATATGATAAAACCATCCTGCTTTATATTGCCCTTTCCACTAAGACTTTTTTGATCAATATATTTTTGCATCTTACATATGTATATGCAGAGTGATACTCACGGATTCATTTGGCTCTAGAATTTCCAACTGAAGTCCGGTTTTCATGCGGTTTGTTGCAAATTATCAAGGGAGAATGGGAGATTTATGGGACTATGTTTACTGGTTTAAATTCATCCGGGGTAATATCGAGCAGGCCGCAAGAAAAACAGCAAATATTCGCCATTGTACGTTACAGTTCGAATGAGATATTGGATATTTGAAGCGAAATTGAAGAATACAAATTAAGTGTTAGTGAGAATACAAATTAAGTGTTAGTGAAATGAAATGAAATCTTTAAGTTTTATGTCCAACAACATCCACCAGCGGTGTCCGATGCTTCCCTGCCTTACTCAGAAGCGATCCTGTTTCCTGCAATTTATTCACTAGGACCATATTATGTTCCTGTTTGGGGCAGAACGTGAGGCAAAGTTGCGTGTAGCTGCCCTTTGCGTAGCAACAACAGATCCCGGTCTCCAAAATCTTTTTAACGATAAAAATCACGTTGCTCCAAAGAGTACATTATTGTAACTGTGTCCTGATCATATTGGTACAGTAGCACACCATAATTCTCAACACAACGGCCCAGTTTCCTGTTTCTTATTGACCGTCGCGAGGTTGCCATCTAACGAAGAAACTCAAATCTCCATACCGCACCTCACCTAATTCCAATTCGCTACAGTGGCGAATATTTGCTGCTTTTCTAGAGGCGTGGCCTATATTACCCCAAATAAATTTAAACCAGTAAGCATAGTTCCATAAATCTTCCAACGTTCCTTGATCATTTGCCACAAACCGCATGAAAATCGGACTTCAGTTAGAAAATCTAGACCCAAATGAAATCCGTGAATTTTAAAAGAATCACCTTGTATATGTTCTATGATGTACTATACAGGAAAGGTGTTTTTAGTTTTTCCTATAACTATTATCTGAACTTATAGTTGTAATTGTTTTATTTCTGACAAAAAGTGTCAGCTTCATTGTGTAATGAAAAGTAGTTTATAGTAATACCCCGCAAAAGACATGGAAGAGGTATTGGACTCAAGGCAGAAAAATAAATTTGCTTTTCTTGAAATAGGTAATAACATTTTATTCGTTACATTATATGGTTTTCGTTTTCACAATATAAAATGTCGTAAATTATCATAAGTGGTAATATTCAATATGTATTACACCGAATCTACCTTACACCAAAATTTCCCCACACCGAGTTTTCCGTACACCGAATTTTCCTACACCGAGTTTTCTTACACCGAATTTTCCTAGACCCATATATATATATATATACATACATGGTTGGTTGACTTAAGTGGAAGCAAACACACTTTTACAGGTAAAGAAAATAATTTATAGGTTCATGCCTCTACTTGAAGAGGATCTTTCTATTCGTGTGGGCAGCAGCAAATATATCCACAACTTGTTAAAGATCTAACGATTTAGCAATTTTCTTCTCAATATAAAGTAACACTAAGTTTTTCAACCTATCATGAGTCATTGAATTGCGTATACAAGTCTTTAATCTTTTCAAAGAAGGGAATGACCTTTTACATGTAGCACTAGAAACTGATATAATCACAGAGATGATACCTAGCTTGTAGGTTTCTAGGAATGCGTTTTTGTAGACACAAAGAAGATCAACGAAATTCGTTAAGGAATCAGCTTTGGTTTTCTTCTCGTCTTCAAACAACTTAATTGTTAGAGCAATCCCCAATATGCTTTATTTCTTGTGTAATTATGCTTTTTTTTAATTATTCTTTATTGTTAATTTCAATGGTTATTTTACATTAATCGTGCATAATGTGTAATATTTATTATACATTAAATATTCTAAATATCTTGATCTATTTATGGATATTTTTTGCAACTAGTTTCTCTCATATTTAATGAACTTTCTACTTAATTCATTGTAAAGAGATGTGCTTTGCTCGAATAATTTTTTCCTATCATCTGTGTGCGCCTTACAGGTACATATATACAGAAAGGGAAATTAAAAGATGCCATCAAAAAGTACAGAAAGTGCTTAAGTTCAAAAAGTAAACATAACAATATAGTATGGAGTTCTTGCATGCTATTCATTGGTGGCGGAAAAATTTCTTCTTTTACTTTTTTTCTTTTCTCCACATCAAAGGATTACACCGAAAAGTTTACAGAAATGAAAATAAGATTTTCATTGTTGCATTGTTATGTTCTCAATGATTTTGCATTGTAAATATTGGCTTTAAAAAATATTAACACAGTATGTTAAACTTTCAGTTAAAGAGAATTTTCCAAGAATTGTGCTATATATTTTAAATTATGCTTTATGCTTTATTTTCTAAAATTATCCTTTTAAAACTAGTTTCTTCTGGACCCTTAGACAATCACAATCATGTTCAAGGTACCAACCATATGTGTAAATTGCTGTTATGCTTTATATGCTTTTGGGTTGCTGTATTAATTGTGTTTGGGAGGCTTTTGAGTTCTCACTTTAATAGGGTGACCAAATCGTCAACTAGAAAAAACGGGACACTTTTTATTTCTGAATAGGTTGCTCCCATAAATGTATTTTTTTAGCCTCTCCTCTCTCTCTCTTTCTCTTTGTATCTCTCACAAAAAAGGGTAAATTTACACTTTTCACTATTGAAAAGGTTTTGAAATTAATTAGATAACAAGTAACTATCAGCAGCTAACAAAAAATGAAATATTTGAAAACATTACTAAAAATATATGAGCACTCAAATCTGTCACCGACAGGATTTATAATTATATCTCAGCATCGGATTCCAACTCCTTTTATTTCAATCTTCCACCGCCCGAAACAGAGAGTAAAAACAGATTACATTTGTTCTTCATAAAACTTTCAGCCCCTTGCACTGTTGTCTGCGGAGTGGGGAGGCCTGAGGGAAAACAGTGCAGCCACCACATCCAATATCGCAGACGTCGTAATGACGCTACTCAGTAATTAGTAGACTTCAGATTTTTGCATGTTTGCATGTTTTTTTCCTGATGTGATATTGATATGCTCTTTCAACAGAAATTCGTTTCAGCTGTTTCGGGGTAAAATAGTAGAGTTTTATAGTGCATATATTTGCATATTTCGGAGGTTTGTGCATGTTTATGTCGTTATTGCATATAAATGCATATTTAAAGAAACGACCAAGTTGATAATTTTTAATGTACGAGGAATATACAATAACTTACGTCAATAGTACGTACAATAACTTCCGTCATAAATAGAAGTCCAAGTTTCTAATGTAAATAGACTCAAGGTCTTGAAATGGTTCATTGTTGTCGGTTTCGAATATCTTCTAAGATCATGTAAAAGGAGAATAAGAAAGGGATGAGTGATCCATCCTCCCGGCAATGATGCATGATTGACACCTTTTTTTTTAATAGAAGATATAAATAACCGTGTCAAATCACCTACAACAAAATTTCCACGTCACCCATCTCGGAAGTTAAAGTTGCTACTGTTGTGTGTGTGTGGATTTGAAATTGTGTAGCCCTGTGGCAGGACAAAAATACCGAAAGAAAAATCTTCTAGAAGTTATCTTCTGACACAGGGTCCATTTAGTTGTAGTGCGACATCTTCAAATTGAATTTTAACTAGCTCAGAATTTTGTCCATTTTTGCCCAACCTAGAACAAATTTTGTACGATTCAAATTAACAAAGGGAGAACATTTCAAAATTTGGGCCACTTTGATCACCTGTAGTGCGACATCTTCAAATCTGAAATTTAACTACCTCAGAATTTTGTTCATTTTTGTCCACCCAAGAATTTTTTTGTTGTAGAATTCAAGTAAACGAGGGAGGGCAATTTAAAAATTTGGCCACTTTGATTACCTGTAGTGCGACATCTTCAAATCTGAAATTTAACTACCTCAGAATTTTGTTCATTTTTGTCCACCCAAGATTTTTTTTTTTTTTTTGTAGAATTCAAGTAAACGAGGGAGGGCAATTTAAAAATTTGGCCACTTTGATGGCCTGTAGTGCGAGATCTTCAAATTCGAAATTTTTTCGTTCAGTTTTATCCACCCAAGAAAAAATTTTGAAAATTCAAATAAACGAGGGAGGGCCATTTCAAAATTTGGCCACTTCGATCACCTGTAGTGAAAGATCTTCAAATTTGAAATTTAACTATCTGACAATTTTGTCCAATTTTCGTCTGTTTGTTTACCCAAGAAAATTTTTCATACCATTCAAATAAAGGAGAGAGGCCTACTTCAAGATTTGGCCACTTCAATCACTTGTAGTGCGACATGTTCAAGATCTGAATTTTAAATAGCTCATAATTTTGTCTGATTTTAATACCTTTTAGTACCACCAAGAAAAATTATGTAAAATTGAAATAAACGAGGAAGGGCCATTTAAAATTTTGGCCACATCAATCAGTGTGATATGGTCAAGTTCGCGTTTTAACAAGCTTAGAATTTTGTCCAATCCTTGTACCACAAACAAAATATTTTTTACCAGCCAAATAAACGAGGAAGGTCATTTCAAAATTTGGCTACTTCGATCACCTGTAGTGTGACATTTTCAAATTCGAATTTTAATTAGCTCAGGATTTTGTCAATTTTTGTACCAAGAAAAAATTTTGAACTCTAAAATTAACAAAGGAGGTCATTTCAAAATTTCGGCCACTTAGTTCACCAGTAGTGTAACATCTTTAAATTCTAATTCTAACTAGCTTAATTTTCACTGTTTTTTTTTGTAGTTTTGTACCATCAAGCTAGTTAAAGTTCAAACTTGAAATGTCTCACTACAGGTGAACGAAGTGGTCAAATTTTTAAATGTCCATCCCTGATTTATTTGAATGATACGAATTTTTTCCTGATGGTAAAAAATGTTAAAATATTCAACACAATTCTGAGCTAATTAAAATTCGAGTTTAAAGATGTCTCACTACAGGTGATAGAAGTGGGCAAATTTTGAAATGAACCTCCCTCGTTCATTTGGATGGTATCTATATTTTTGTTGCTGGTTCAAGAATGTAAAAAAAATGGACAAAATTCTAAGCTTGTTAAAATTCAAATTTGAAGATGGCGCACTACAGGTGATCGATGTGGCCAAAATTTCAAATGGCCCTCTCTCGTTTATTTCAATTGTAAAAAAAAAAAAAAAAAAAAAAAAAATTCTTCGTGGTTCATCAATGTACAAAAAACGGATAAAATTCTGAGATAGTTAAAATTCGAATTTGGAGATGTCGTACGACAGGTGAGCGAAGTGGCTTAAATTTTGAAATGACCTTCCGTCGTTTATTTAAATGGTACAATTTTTTTTCTTGAATGGACAAAATTATGAGCTAGTTAAAATTGAAATTTGAAGGTGTAGCACTACAATTAATGAACCCTCTGAAACAATGGATTGAGGTCGAGAGACGTTAACAATCAAGGAGAAAATATATTTTGCAAAATGTGTGCTAAATAAGTAATACAGTATTTTCAAACTAGTTATGCTTGTTTTTCAGAAGAGGACATTTCCATTTTGTTCGACAGCAAAAGCTTACACAACAGCAGCGCGCTATTTTTTTTTTTTTTCTGCTTCTTCTTATATAGCAGTTTCAAGTCTGATAAGGAGTTCTACAAGTATGAAACAACCTTTTTTTTTTTTAATACTCGACAGAGATCATTCCAAAGAAACCCTTTTAAAATGTATTTCTGAAGAAATGAACAACCCTTTTGAAGATACGCTCTACAATTAATTAAAATATTTGTTTTACAAAATCTAAAACTTGTCGCAGCAGTTATTTTTTTAGATAAGTTTCCGAGTTTTCCTTTAAGGAGTTTATGAGATTATTTAAATATAAGCTTGTGTTGCTTTGATATGCACTCAATTTCTCGAAACGTAACTTTCCTACTAAGCCTTCTGTTATGTTTTCGATAACTATACCTTCTTCCTATTCATGCTCCATGTTTCGCTCAAATCACTTTATTCCATTTAAAGTATCGATATTATACATTGTAAATTCTTACTGTTTTAAACGGACAATATTACGCTAGAAGAAAATATTCTAGGATTAACACATAATTGGATACAAAAAGTAATTTGAAGTGGATTTATTTTCTTTTAAACAAGAACATAAGGTTTTGAATAAAGGGTTTTAATACAATAAAAAGCCCCTTACTAAATGGAAATGTTTCACGGTACCATGAATTTAACGGTAAAAAAAAAGTGTAAAATTCTCCTGATTAGTCGGAACCTGTGTTGCGAACAACGGATGTTGAAACAGGGTGTCTACAAAAATTCCAAAATGAAATTTCGTGACTTTTTCGTGACCTTTTCTTTACCCAATCATAGCATTTCCTAACATTTTCAAGAGAGAATTTGGGTGCGAATTAGGTCGAATTTTCATCCATGCGATAGAAACGTACTTTGCTTGCGATTTAATAGCGTCTAAAGCCGACCATAAACATTTTTGGTGGTAAATTTTGACGTTTTACAGAAAAAAATTTTCCAATCTGTACTTACATTTGCACAGTTAAAAAAATCGTGACCCAAAAGCTAAATTTCATGATTTTTTCGTAACTTTCATGACTGTTTTCTGATTTGTGTCTTTTTCGTGACATTCGTAACCGATAGACACCCTGTAAAATATACTTTTTAACGGAAATTTTCAAGTTCCGGAATGCAGAGTTTAGAAAATTTTTAGACATTCTGTGAGAGGTTAGGTATATGAACTACGTTGTCTGTAAAGGTCTTCGTTTACTTGTTACTCTACACATTTAACCTTTAGTCCACTGCCATGTAAGGCTCTAAATACCATGCAACTTGTTGAACGAAGTGCAATTTATATAGTAATTTCCAAACCAATAACTATTTCTCTAGCTGGTCTAGAGACATGGAACAAGGAGCATAATATACACAATAGATCAAAGGGAACCAAAAGTAGAGGGAGGAGCGCTGAAAAGGGTATAGCATCTACTTTTTGTCGGCCTTGGAAAATGTGTGTAGGCTTTTTTTTCACTGTAAGTTTTAAGTGTGCATAACTAAATACTATAATTTAATACGATATGTATAACATTTTATCGCCCAATGTCCATTATTTATTTATTTATTTATTTATTTATTTATTTATTTATTGCATAGATCTATCTCCGTTAACTTTAAATCATTTAAGGGAAATTTTTACGAGTCCTGTTCAATTTCGCTAGTCAGGTTTTACTATATGCTTATGCCAGAAATGTTTATTTACTTCTCTGAGTATATTTATTCTTTATTCACAAATACTTAGCGCATTCTTTATATATATATATATATATATATATATATATATATATATATATATAGAGAGAGAGAGAGAGAGAGAGAGAGAGAGAGAGAGAGAGAGAGAGAGATGTGGGTAGATGTATTTCAATTTCATATACTGAGCTGTTTGAACCTGAAGAAACCAAATATATTCAAGAAGTCGTGGATACTAAAAACATTAAAAGCGAACTTGCGTTTATCAACACTCATTTCAGTTCAATTTCAAGGATCATAACGAGATGAGAAGACCGATGATATTTGTAGTGCATTTGAGCTGTTTCAGTCAATAACGAAACAGGCTCCGCCAAGACCAATTGGACAAACATTTTTTCGAAAAGCACACTAAATAGACGCGAAAAAACCTGGCATAAAATTCTTTTCTAATGCAAATAAAGTGTTCCTGGGAACAACGACGCACGAGTTACAGATTTATCGGCAAGTAACACTGCTTCTTTGAAATACTGTTCCTTAACTACCTGTGATACGGAAGGAACATTTTCGATGTACAGTAATGTTTTGACTGACAAATACAGGCTTTTGCCAGAAAATACCGAAAACTACACAGTTGTCTATTGTAGCATGAATGTTGTAGCATGAATGTTGTACACCAAGTATATGTAGTTCAAGTAATACAACCTTTTTCTCTAAAGATAATAAAATTTCTCGTTTAACTTTAGCTTTTGATTGGTGCATATTTATCCTTTTTAGTGCATATTTGCATATTTTCAGTGCATATTTTCGTGATTTTTACCGCATATTTTGCCTTTTAGTGCATATCGATCCGAAGTCTAGTAATTAGACATATTCCAATATAATCACATAGCTTAGAAAATAAAATAATATAAATTAGAAAATTTTAGAGATTCGAAAGATTTTTTTGTGCCCAATGTACGTAAATACGGGACATTTTGGCGTCCCGAGAGAATTTTTCGGGACACCGGGAATGGTAGTGAAAAAACGGGACAATCTCGTTTTTACGGGACAGTTGGTCACCCTACACTTTAATGTTTGCAGATCACTCCATAATGCTGGGTTATAGGCTCGACAATGTTGTAATTTTAAAAAGTTTTTACTTTTTGGATGTAGAGTGGTGATTGATCTGATGATTTTGCAACATTATACAAAGCGGTTTTCCATATCAGAGATTGTCTATCAATAGTAGGGAGAAAAATGTCTCTTGATAGATATATTATCTTTAGAAAATCCGTTTTCTGCATCCAATGAAGGAAAAGATTCATCAAAATGAATTTGTGATATTTCGATGGAGGATTAGTTCGTTTCCACGAGGAACCCCTATATTCTATTTGTTTCCGGCTCTGGAATTCGAGACCATTTTCTTTGCATATCTCCAAACATTCTTGATAAATTTGTTCGAATATTGTTCGTTGAGAGTCATATTTACCAGACCTCATCTTGGACAGCGTTTGAACTAGTGTATCTACAAGGATCAAACCTTCTGACATGTCTGCATCTACTTGAGATAAGGCGAAACTCAAAGTTATAGCATGGCACCAGTAATCTTAATTTTAGCAGCCCGAAAACATTCCCTCGTGTACAGATCACACTAATTTTCCGGATGGAATGATGGAGGTAAATAAATATCAGAAGTTCCAGATTTGTTTTAATACCGCATGATAATATAATTCACTTAAGCACTATCACTTTTTTTACAAATTATCATATCCATTTATTCCTTTTTTTTCATAAAATCTGTTTTCAACACATTATAAGAAAAAGCCTTGAAAATTAATCAAGAGGAACCATTAATATGTTTTTCCTTTGTTATAATAACTTGTCCTAAGGGACAACGGTGATAGACACTGATGAGACTTTATAATTGCAAAAAAATCATAAAGCACTTAATTTGAAATTAAAGATTGATAACATTTGTTAATATAATGGGGATTCAGGCTGGCAGAGGGGGAGAGTGAAAACGGAGGCAACAGAGACGTTCTTTCTTTCTTTCTTTTTTATTTTTCTTTTTCTTTTTCTTTTTTTCTTTTTTTTTTAGCCATGTGCAAAGAAATTAACCTTGGACTTCGGGTGAGAGGTTACCATATACTCATGTAAGTTTCAATTGCTACCACTTGTAAAAGTTAGCTAAGAAAGACAGTTTGAGCATAGTTTTAGTTTCCTAGCGTAATTAATTTTTGTGACAAGTAACTCGTATATGCAAATAGCATCGTTAATATCATCATGTATGTTAGAATTGTCTTTGTGTAAATAAAATTGTAATTAAGCATTTCGAGGTAAAACAGGTTCTTTTACTTCTACAAAAAAAAAAAAAAAAAAAAAATAGAACTTACCTCTTATGCACAGATACGACAGCGTGGGATACTGTCGGTCAGTAAATAATATAATCTAAAGTCATCTACCATACGTAACTAAATATAATTGATTACTCATTTTTATTAATCAATAAATAGTTGTTTGGTAGATAAACTCATAATAATAATAATAATAATAATAATAATAATAATAATAATAATAATAATAATAATAATAATAATAATAATAATAATAATAATAATAATACCAAATTATTTAATGGATGCTATGCATTTGTTCTATGTCGCCATAATCAATGGAATTCAATTATTTAGTGTACGAAGACTTTTTTCGTCCAACACAAGTGTAATGTTTTACTGCAGTGTATGTTATTTGCAAGTATGCATATCATATTTTAGTATGACTTTCAACATTGAAGCGAATGAGAATGCCGACTGATTTTCTATTTTTCTGGTTGTTTGTCAAAAACAAAGGAGATAACTAGATAATGGACAGAGGTTAAAATGAATGTCCAGGTGGCGAGGTCAATGCAAGCATCCCACAGATTTCCGTGAATTAGATCTTCCCGTACTACAAACTAAAACGAGTGGAGCTATTTTATTCGGAACGCAACGTTATTCTGCAGTTCGTAACTTTGTTGTCGAGAGATGTTTGGAAGTAGTTTCACTTGTAGCCACTGGCAACTCACCGTTTGTCGACCTATAATAGCATCATCTGTGTGAGGGGGGACACTAGGGGGTGCAAGAATTTGAGCAAGGGGGGCTGGTCCCCCTTGGCCCTCCCTTGGCTCCGCCACTGATGGTGTCCATGGTTCGATCCCAGCTTGTGCTAAGTGGGCTTTGTGGTGGAAAAAAGCCGTGTAGTGGGTTTTCTCGGGGTTCTCCTGTTTCCTCCCACTTTCTTCATTCCACCATTTCATTCATTTCTCATAGTCACGATATTCCTTAGCCTCGGTGCAGAATCGAGGGACCTTAAACTGAATATTTCATTTTATTTCACCAAGCCCAAGGACACCGATACAAGAACAAGGTAAAGATTGGATATGCAAGACGAAGTGCATAGTAATCTTCCTCTTGGCCTTGTTTTGGTGATCACCAAGTAGCGATGAGTGTATTTTCTTGCTTTCCTTATAGTATGGAAGACCATAGTCAAAATCACATTTGGTCTTCATTTGTACCGATGAGGCGAGCATTCTTGGCTCTTGTATAGCATGAAAGATAACCAAGACTATGACATGCAGGACCAAGACTTGACTGCAAGACAAAGGATAAGACGCAGTATTGATGACCAAGACCCAGGGAGCGAATTGTTTGAATTCATTTGTTGGGCTGAAAGTGATGAAATAAAATTAGTACTTTATAATTAATTATCATACTGTATTTTTAAATTTTAAATTACAAAATTCATATTATAAATTACGTGCAACTATATATACTGCAAAATACGTTTTAATTACCGAGAAAGAAAACTCAAAGTGGCACGGGTCACGGAATCATAGGAACCTATTTTGGAATGAAAGTTGAAGGGTTGGAAAAAATCACAGTTGTTCTCCTGTTTCCTCAACCCTTATCATTGCTAAACGATTTCCTTTTGTCTCCGCCAAGATACTCTTGCTACTGCCTTCCGAGAAGACCCCTGCCGTCCGAGCAGGTGAGAACACTGACCTTAAAGAAAAATTTCGTCACATAGAACTAAAGCAAGAAAAAAAATTCTCCCACGTCGGACATTGGTATCAGTTATAAAAAGAAATAACTAAACCTCAAAAGTGCCAAATATTCATTAAGATGCATATCTAATGTCTTGATCTAGCTAGTGGTTAACGTGTAAGACTTCGGTACACGTGGTCCCGTTTTAATTCCCAATGTGAGTGCATTTTGGCGTTCACCCAGTGTCGTGATCATAGTGCTCTCAAACGAGTCGGGTTGACCCGACCCGACCCGTGACCCGACCCGACCCGACTTGGAGCGGGTCAGTTCGAATCGGGTCGGGTCGGGTAACCTCGGGTCGGGTCAGTCGGGTCAGCTCGGGTCGGGTTGTCGGGTCAGGCTACTCGGGTCGGGTCATTCGGGTCAGCTCGGGGCGGGTTATTCGGGTCGGGTTGTCGGGTCGGGTCAACCGGGTCATCTCGGGTCGGGTTATGGGGTCAGGTCAATCAGATCGGATCACGGTTCGGGTCAGTCGGGTCGGGTCGGGTCGGTCTTCAACCCGACCCGACCCGACCCGTTGAGAGCACTAATCATGAGGGACGTGCTAGAGGGTATGGTGGCAGGAAAAAGAGGAAGAGGCGAAGGAGATTACAATTAATGGACGATATCTAAACAGAAAAATCGTACGTGAAGATGAAGAGGTTAGTGGAAGATCGTGGAGCATGGAAACTTCTCACTAGCTGCAAGTGACGTGCCAATAATGACAGAATACCTATGATGATGAAAATAAGTCAAGAAGAGTCAGAGCATTCGAGCTTTACTTCAACTGCCACAAGGAACACAATGTTGCAAATGCCTTTTCCATGTTCAGCTTTCCTAACAGTTTCAGTTAACTTGCTTCATATCTCAAGTACAGTCTTTATACACGTTATGAGAACACGTAATGAAATTTAAATCTCTTTATCATAGTTTCCCATTCTCTTCAATTCATGTTTGTCTCTATTTCTCGCAATATTCTGTGTGAAATCAATCTTAGTTTTAGATTTTCAGTTGACACACCAGTATTTAGTATTTCGTACAGAATAGCGATATGTTTTACTTCTCAATACTTACAGATAACAGGCTAGTCTGAAATAAATATGAAATAGTTTCGCTTGAAAACGTAGAATTAGTGACAAATATTAAGAACAGACCAATCGATCAAATAATAATAATAATCATAGACGCCGACTTTGGGGGCAGGACACTCCCCCCCCCCAATATTTCGAGGTGAGCCCCTCCAATACAATCTGGCCGAGGAAGAATTAACAAAGAGGAGCAAGAATTTCTGTCGTAAACTTTGTCCTTGCTTTAATTCAAAGTTAGGAACAGCCTTCTAGGGATGAGCACGAGTAGAGCTAAAACTCGATTCGACTAGAATTCGAGTCGAGTCAAACGTAATTTTCTCGACTCGAGTTCAGTAGCGTCATGTCAGATTTGGCTTGGGGGACAAGAGCCCTTGATATAAGTAAAATTTCGCGTTTTTCACTGACTTACTACTATTCTATTGATAAAATCTATATAAATTTCAAACTCGGGGGGGCAAATGCCCCTCCTTGCCCCCCCTAAATGACGCCCCTGCTCCAGTTCTGAACCGTGTCACTGTTTTATAGGTCGAGTTTCGAGTCGAGTAGAGTTTGATAAATGGCTCGCTCGTTCAACTCGTTTTAACTAGTTTTAAAATCATGGCATGATTAGACTGGAAAGCGAAAGCCATGAGAAATGTAAGCGATAAAGTTGAATACTTTTAGTGTTCGCTTACGAGAGGGAACACTGCTTGCATCTCGTTTTATAACGAGGCCTCAGGATTTTATAACGAAGCCTCAAATATCGATAGGACCAATTTAAGTATATACTTTAGTTCTTACCATCAAGGCTGAGACCGCACGGTCGATTTTTTGAGCCCAAACAAAAGCTCAACCCGGGTAGTGATGTAAACTTGCTCGGTTCGGCTCAACGGAGTGAAATGCTCGAGGCGGCATGGTTGGGATGAGTCATCGATTCGCCTCAACTGAGCCATCAGCTCTGTTCGGCTCGGTTTGGGTAGGCCATCGGCTTAGATCGGCTCACCCAGGCTGATAACCCTAAGCCCGAGCCGAGCAGATTTGAACATGTTTGGCCAGCGCCCTATAACTTTTAACAATTTTTGGCTGGAGCAAAATCCTTGCTTCTCCGGAACTCAAATCCAGAATCTCGTGAACGATGCCCATGCCTCCTAGACTTCACGACTACCGAGGTAGGCAGTAAATTAGTTTTTAGTATTCAGATAGAAACCACCTAACTTTTATGTTTACACAGGAGTTATAATAATAATAATAATAATAATAATAATAATAATAATAATAATAATAATAATAATAATAATAATAATAATAATAATAATAAGTTGTAGTGGCAGTAGTATCATTGATAATAATTACACTGTCTATGTAGGATAGTTCAAGAGGGTACTTGAAACTGCACAAAATTTAGCTCCATTTTGGTCGTTCTGGCTCGACTCGACTCGAAACTCGACCTGAATTCGAATCGTGTTGGAGGAAATTTTTCGAGTTGAGTTCTCGAGTCGAGCTTAAATATGTCTGTTTCGAGTCGAGTCGAGTTCCAAAGAAAACTCGCTCGAAGTCGCTCGTGGCCATCCTTACAGCCTTCTTATTCGATAGAAAAGGCGGTTTTTAGAATGTTGTTGAATCTTCAACCAACATTCTGGCAACACTGATCTGACAAGTGAAGATCAATGCAGTGTGAATTTTGCAGCGGAATATTATATCGAGATTGGGGGAGGGAGGGGGCCTTCATTAAGCAGTTAATTGAAAACGGTTGAATATGATGATAATATAGGGCTATTTATTCATTGTTTGGATCCCACAATATTTTCTTCAAGTCGGCGCCTATGATAGCAATAATAATAATAATAATAATAATAATAATAATAATAATAATAATAATAATAATAATAGAACATTTATTTTACGGTTTCTTGCTGAAAATAGCTTAGCTTGACTACAAACTTGCGTAACAAATGCTACATACTATAGGGCCTATTTATTTATCGAATTTAACAATTCAGTACGATATACGGTTTTGAATCTACGTTTCAACTTAGAAATCAAACACTCCTACAGGAAATAACATTTGATATCTCACTCAAAATATGATTATCAAATACAGAGAGTTTCAAAATTATTTTTACTGGCAGGATATCCGTTCTTCGCACGGGTAGAATACTTTCTTTTTGGACATAAAAGGATGAATTTGGATTTAAACGGGATCGAAAGTGTTACTGTTCGACTCAGCGACCCCAAAATTTATGGATTCGACACTAGTATCGATCATTTTCAATCATTTATATATATAGGGCAAATACTCCGATTATGAGACCCTAAAAGTTACGATGATATATACTGGTTAATTATAGCATGAAGAAACACTGTTGTTACTTTAATATATTCTGTGGAATGCCTAATTTATGATACAAACTGTTGGAATACATAAAAATATAATAATAAGAAATTATATTGAAAAATGTGACAAAAGTTGCTACACGGCCATTTTTATGAGGGGTACCTAATAAGAGACCCCGGCTTTTTGTGTACTCTTAAAAAAAGTTATTTTATTAATTCACTATTCAACACTGTCTTTAAGCCAAATCCTGTGATGGTACAAAAATATAAAACGTTACACTTTTAATCTAACTCACTTTCTTCAATTTTAGAATATACACACTGTAAAATTTTACACTTTTTGTGCACATAAACTGTAACGCTTTTTGAACGCTTCTTTTAATGTGCGAATATGTACCAAATGATGAGAAATGTATCCAAAATGACAGTACAATGCCAACGAAATCACTGGCTCTATGTACAGGACTAAGTCTAAGAGACTACTTTGTGAATACGGAAATGTCGATACAAATGAGCTCCTAATATAAGACCCAATATTCCTATACGGGTCACATTATGAGACCGGTCTTATATACTGAACCCGTTAAGGGTCTCATAATAAGACATTCGACCGATATACAAATGACTAACGCCATCTCAAATGTAAGTGGAAGAAACCCATGGTAACTCATTACATATTGCAATACGCATATTCACTTGTATATAAGAAAGTAAAGATAGAATGAATATCAATTTACCCTATCCATTTTCAGCGTCTGATATGTGCACGTTAAATAAAAAAAAAAAAAAAAAAAAAAAAACTTTGTAGGGGCACAATTTCTTCCAGCCTCCACTGTACTAACAACTCTCCACATAACTAGCTCACGTGACTTCCGGTGCTGTGGTGGGCTATTTTCTTCTGTTTTAGCTCGCTTCCACTAGATTGCAGCTCTTGCTTCACAAAATAGGTGGGGGTCTCAATTTAGGTGCCTATCCTCATATTAGGGGTTCTGATGAGGCAACTTTTTACTTGTCTGGCTGTGTTAACAGACACAATGTTAGGATATGGGGATCTGAGAATCCGCGTGCGTACATAGAACATTCTAGAGACAGTCCCAAATTGAATGTTTGGTGTGCTTTAAGACATAATGCAGTTATAGGTCCCTTCTTTTTCATGGAGCAAATCATAACAGGAAATGTGTTCTTAGATATGCTTCAACACTTTGCTGTTCCCCAAGTAAAATATTTGCAACCTCAAGTGATATTCCGATTGGGTGGTGCCCGGGGGTGGAGGCCCGGGGCTATAACCCCCCTAAACCCTCCCGTAATCCGGCCCTGAGTTTTTCATACATCCATACATTTTATCATACATCCGGAAGCCGTATTTACACACAAATCATAAAAGAATTGTAATCTTTCAACAATTACTTCTGATGGCTCCCTTGAATTTTATTTATGTCAGGTGAGATATTTTCATATCGCTCAGTGCATCATTTAGCAGACAATAAGAAGGAAATTAGTGAAAGAATTGCAATTTTTCAACAGTTATTACGGATGGTGTGCCAGAAGGAAACCTGCACGGAAGAAAGGTCTTGTCTTGTTTTTCGTTACTTAGTGATTTGATATTTGAGGTAGTTCTGCCTGTTTTATACTGTCATATTACTATAAATTTGAAAAGTAAATTGTAGCAACATACTATACTGGGTATAAGGTCCCGTTACCCTTTGATAAATGCTAATGTAACTTTTTCCCGTTACCCCTTGATAAATGCTAATGTAAGTTTTCCCGTTACCCCTTGATAAATGCTAATGTAACTTTTTCCCCTTACCCCTTGATAAATGCTAATGTAATGTTTTCCCGTTACTCCTTGATAAAAAATGCTAATGTAAGTTTTCCCATTACTCCTTTATAAATGCTAATGTAATGTTTTCCATTGAATCAGACTATGTGAACGTTGGTTGATACTTCCAGTTGCAGTATTGAAGAACGTGTTATTGCAAGTGGTTGAGTACATGAGAAAACCCACACAGGAGAGAGACCTCACTACCTGTGATAATGCTCTATGGGGGTTCATAAAGTACATCGTTGCACTAAACCGTTACGATACCACTACCGAGCTTATAGAAGCTGTGAAACAAGCCTTCACTCATGTGACAACTGAAATGCTCCGCAAAATATCGCACAGAACCCAAGGATGTTATAAAATATAGGATCTGCTCTTAGAACAAAATCTTGAATCCATACGTCACAGTTTCGCCACCCCTACTCTGCCCATTCTGCCCAATGAGGTAGCAATGTTTTCAGCCAACAATTATGGCGGAAACGAAAGTAGCCAATCAGACGATGCAAGAAACGAGAGTAGCCAATCAGACTTGACAATGCTCGGTTGTTGTTTTTTTTTTTTTTTTTTTTTTTTGCTTCATTGATTTAATAGGATGAAGATACATATGGGCAGATCCTCTATTTTATAACATCCTTGACAGAACCTGGCGGCGTATCTTCCTGTTTCATGAGAACGACGGTCGACAGACTGATCCTCTCGACACTTAATGTTTCATATCTCAATAAAACTTCTCAAAAGCGGAGCTTCTTCGTGGCTAAGCGGTTAGCGTACGCGCCTTTGGCGTGGGAGACCCGGGTTCGATTCCTGGCGGGAGCTCATGTGGTTCGGATTCCACGTTAATCGGTAGGTCCACGTCTCATATAGCCTCGCTGCTGAAAGGGACGCTAAACTAAAATCAAAATCAACTCAACTTCTCAAAAGCATTTTTGTTCATGTCATTCAGTTCTTTCTGTGTATTTGTATACGTACGTTTAGTGGTTTATGTTACTTATTTTCAAGTGTAACGAAACTTTGTGGACATCCTGTAGAATTAGATACTTAAAAGATTGAACATATCAACTCCCTGTTTTTAGATTCCCTGAATGTTTGAATATTTTCTTTTAGTTTTCATATATTTCTAGTGGTCTCAAGATGAATTCGAGAAGCTATAAATATTGTTAAATAAAACTACAAGTTGTATAATTTTCAATTTGAAGATGGCTGTTTAAAATGAAGAATATCCTGTAAATATGTTGTCCTCATCGTTAGAAAGGTATGTATACGTTTGTACCACAAAAAATTATTAAAGTCGGAAAGCCTATAAAGAAAATGCTTTGTCATACGAGGATTTACATTGTTAATTTATAGGAGGGATATAGTATACGTAAAGCCGCGTCAGTTCCCGAAGGAGCTGGATGCTCATACTTTCAGGGATTATTCATTGAGTATCTACGAACTTACCAAGGGGGTAACAAAGCGACTTTGATTTACTTATCGACTGATACCAAAAAAAAAACAGAACGTACCTGTACTACATATCTGCATGTGTAGTGCCCTTGTACTTTATCTATGACTATGTGTGTGTAAGGGGGGGGGGGGGAATTTAACGCATATCGCATGTCTTGTGCACATGGATACTTCTTACTATTGTACTACGTAGAAAATTTATGGTGTTTCATGTAGAAGTGGTAATAGAACACAGAAGAAACGCAGATCACGACGTTCTCATGTATACTATTACCTATAGGAGTTCAAATGTAGATAGATTCGTACAGATTAAAAATATGTACTAAAATTTATATTACAGCGATACTCGAATTACTTTGTGGAAATAATATCTTCGTAAGTTCTCCATTTTTCTTTTCTTGTCTCATGTCAGTCATTAATCGAGCAGACGGTAATATCAAACTTTGACAGGTTTCTTGCATTTTTATGTTAGGTTAGAGCTTTCAAGTTGGTTCTACCAAATTTTGACAGTTTTCTTACATTTTCAGGTTAGGTTAGGTTACTAAACGTACGAACCAGAAATTCCAGTCGCTTATTTCTACCCAATTATATTCTTGTAGGATTGAGTATAGCCCGCTCCCCCCAGTGATTTTTAACGAATCATAGTGATTCTAACGATTCATATTAGTTCATAATGAATCGGAATCGCATGTTATAAAGATTTAAGATGTAAATCTTGTGGTAAGGAGGTTTTAGTATAAGTAGTAGTAGTAGTAGTAGTAGTAGTAGGAACGGGTTAGAAGCCCCGCAGGGGTTGGTTGGGTTCTGTTCTCGATATAAGTAGTGTTAGTAGTAGTAGTAGTAGTAGTAGTAGTAGTAATAGTAGTAGCATTAGTAGTAGTACTAGCAGTAGCAGTAGTAGTTGTAGTAGTAGCAGTAATAATAGTAGTAGTAGTAGTAGTAGTAGTAGTACTAGCAGTAATGGTAGTTGTAGCAGCAGCAGCAGCAGTAGTAGTGACTCTTCCAGTTCCGGTGACAAAGAACTGGGGGGAGCGGGCTATACACAAGCCTCCTTGTATTCTGTCGCCGGAGTATGTTTAGCAGAAGGGATCCAGAAGCACGTAAAAATACAAAATTTACAGGAGAAATGGATGTTGCGAGTACTTGGACGTAACATAACGTAACCAAATATAACCTAACCTAACTTAAATCAACCTAAGGTAACTTGAACTAACCTAAATCAACCTAATATTAGTAGAAATAAGGGACATTCTCTTTTTTGGCAAAATTATGTTGGACCCTTACACTAACATAACATAAACTAACTTAACCTAACCTAATCTAAACTAAACTAATGTGAACAGAAATTACCAAAATTGTATTTTTTTTGGAAAAAAGAGCTGGACCCCTTATGCTAAACAAAGGCCCCGTCGCCTTCCGCTTCAGTAAATAGTTACACATACAATACTTTCAGTACCATTCTAAATTCATTTCAATATGCTGTGCACTGACACAAATTACTTATATTCACGCTCTCATCTTTCAGGAAAAAGGCATTTATTCCGAAATTGGTCGTCCGCCTGGTTTTCGACAAAAACCGTAATAACACGTACGCAAATTTAAAAATCATCAAATATACGTTTTTAATGAGAAGGTTCACTATTTATCCACTAGAGTGCAGTGCTGCATGGGTGGAGATACTTTTCTTGCTTTCAGGAAGGTGTAACATCTAAACAGTAAATAGAAAGATCGGGTTGCAAGGTTATTTTTATGACAGCTACAAAATTCATTTAACGTGGCAATGTGGTCTTTGTCTCGGTGCATAATCGTGGGACGTTAAACTAAATATTTAATTTAATTTCATTTCATTTTGTATAAAGTCTCATGAAATGGAAATATGAATACTCCCAATATTTAAAACAAAATGCCAATGTGTGCAGATTCTTGTGCAAATGGATGTGCACTAAACTCATTCAGATAGTCGTCAAAGCAGTCATTGTCGATTGCTGTGAAGAAAAAGAATGAATTCCATTATCTAGCTGCTCAAACCTTCACTCACAAATAAACTAAGCATATTTATATGTTACTTTTGTCTTTTGTCTTCATTACTCAGTTAGCTTTACTCTCAAATCTCAATTGCACAATGATAATCAGATTTTGAGTGAGGGAGTTTCAAGTTACAAATTTAGATCTGTTTTAAAAGTTTTCCAGAAAGAACGGTCCGATAGAATCATTGTACAGTATGTTTACAAAGTTAGGCCCGAAAAGGCCCCGAGAAATATGGCTGTACATTTAAAAATAAAAGTATATGGGATGAGCCCGGCCCGAGCCCGAAGTAATTTATTCTTTGTAGACCCGAGCAGACCTCTATTCCCTTATCAGCTACAGAGCTCTTTAGTGAAGAAACAGTGCTCGTTGATGAGAGAACAGGATTGCCACTACCTCTTATCTAACCATGCATTTTTTTTTTTTTGTGAAAGTAGATTTTAGAAATCGATGATTGATTAAAATGATAGAATTATATACATAATCTCGTCTGCCATAACAAATCGTAGTACTATTCATTTTACGCGTTACCATGGCTAGACTTGAGAACCTGAAATACCTAGCTTTACGAAAATTTCCTGCCTCGACTCCGGTTGTTTACAGCAGCATTCCAGAGACTTCGACGAAGTGTGACGCCAAGTTTCTTAAGGCCAATCTTGTTTCCTATTCCCGCCTCAAAGAGTCCATCGAAGTGAAGGTTTGGGTATCGTTGTTCAGACATGGGTATATTCCTCGATACCTTCGTAAAACAATATTTCATTTTGGCACAATAAGGTGTGTGTTTAATGAAGCTTTCACACAATCCAGTTGAAGTTGGAATCTTTGGAGTTCAAGTCGGTAGAAAATGATGAGTCACTTTATCTTATCATCCTGATTGAGAAAAAAATACAACCTTCTGTAAATGGGGTTCTGTGGTAAAACAGGTTTTAAGAAAAGGATATAAATTTAAATTTTACTATAAGATTCATATAACAGTATATTACATGACAAATCTGTGACAAATCTGGTAATTAACTGCGTCATTTCAGATGATTTATGGAACTAAACGTTTTCAAAACAGATTAGAAATCTACAAGTTGAAGAAATTGAGAGAACAGGAATCATTGTTGCTAACCTGACACATTATAAAATCCCTTCTTGAGAGGCACAAATTCCCATTTGGTCTTGAATTTCCCACGTTGACCGGATTTTAAGGTGCGAAAATGTGGCAGGAAAAAAAAATAAAAGGGACTGAAAAATCATTCAAAACGGTACAAAAAAGGAGCTAATAGGATTTCTTTATTAAGTGCTATTAAGTGTTATATAAACATTCTTTATTCATTACACCGACAAATATTGTTAAAGTCTTGGCTTTAAGCATTGGACACAAATTGCAAAATTGTTTTATTTAATCCCAAACTTGTACAACATTCAACATTCTTGAACTAAAATTGTGGTTAAAACCAACTCGGTATTAAAAAAAAAAAAAAAAGAAAACTTTAATTTAGCAATATTGTGGCTTGAGAAACCGCCACATACTACTGGGTCTTCAGAAACTGGTTATACTTGATTATGCACAATATTTCTATATTTTCAAATGTTAGTTTCTGTCGCTTGGAACTCAGGAGATCCTTGTGGAGAAACTTCGCTCCATATCAACGGAAACCAGTGGTACACATCTTGTAAGCGCATGGACAGGAAGTTCAGTTGACGTTGCAAAAGTTTTCATGTCCGGATCGTTTCGCAAATTCAGTTCAAATTTATCCCTAGCAAATCCTTTAAGATTGCGTCTAAATTTATGGAATGTTATATGTAAACTAGATTGAAAATAAAACATATTGTTCTGTCCAATTTTTTTTTAAAGAATAGACAAAAAAGGGGCAATAAAGGTGCTGAAGGCTAAAAGAAATAAGAAAAGGGGACATTTTATGAATCTAACAAAAAAAAGGTGCAACATTCATGTAAAAGGTGCAACAAAGTGGGTTCATTTCAGTTCGTTTTATGCCCGGATATACACATTTTGCATTTTGGTTGTTATAACAACTACAGTTTTAGAAAAGGTGCTGCACCTTAAAATCCGCTCTCTACTAATTACAAAATTAAAATTAAACAATAAGCAAATGAAATATGGAACTATTGTATGTCACATTTTCTTCAATATGTGACTAAACTACCCATAAATTTCCATCTTCTACGTTTACCAAGTAGTTGACGAATAACTATTTTTCTTAATTAAAAGAGACATTTAAAAATGTTCATCAAATCAAGTACATTTTATCGTAAGGTTTTAGTATTTACGTAATTCCTTTGTGTCATCATATTATAATGAAAGTAAGGATATTAGAACTTTATTCTCCAGACAATTTGTGCAGAACGTTTTCGAAGTTGGTTATTTCTCATATTATTTTACTTTTTTTCCCCTTAATTATGTCCTTTGTGTATAGAAAGTATCAGAACAAAATTTACAGCTCTTGGAGCTTGGTTTTTGAGTATCACTAGTTACTTCTGCACTAGCATGCATTTTCCAGTTAGAAAATTTGACAATTAACACTGATATCAATATCATTGAGGAGTCATTGGTCTACTTTCTGCCCATAGAGATTGGTTTCTGTCGATGAAATATTCCATATTTGTTGCCCACAATTACGATGAGAATCCCTTATTTATCACTTTTCGAAAATCCCATAAAGTGGGCATCACTGATATTGTGCCCGTTTTCTTTTCTAAAAACTCGTTGACATCATTCTAAAGGCTAAAAAAGAGGTGATATCCGGGTATACGAGAGGGTGTCTGGAACGCATATTTTTGAAATACACTCAGCCCTAGCCAGAAGGCATTAGGTTTGGCAACATTGCACGGAATGCTGAATCGCATTCTAACCCTTCCTACTACTACTACTACTACTACTATTATTATTATTATTATTAATATTGAAATTAAATCTTTAAGTTTTACGTCCCACGGATATGCCGGTTAGGCTAAAGGAGACGTTGATGATGAGAGATGAGTGAAATGGTGGAATGAAGAAAGTGGGAGGAAACGGGAGAACCCCGAGAAAACCCACGAGCACGGTGTTTGCCCACCACAAAGTCCACACGGCGCGAGCTGGGATCGATCTAGGGACCCCAAGGACCGGAGGTGAACGCTCTACCACTGAGCCACCGTGGCCCCTATTATTATTACTACTTCTTTTGCTATGGATTTGTATAAATACAAGGGCAAACTTATTTTAATGAATGAAGTTTAATGAAAATTTTAAAAAATAATCGTTAAATTACTTTTTGAATATTATTTTAATCTTATTTTAACGAAAGAAATATTATTAAAAAAAATTTTAAAATAAGAAAAATTTTCCTAGGACAGGATTTGAACCCACGCCAACAACGATTTTCCTTCCTACCATATTGCGCTAGCTCACTCGGCTACTACGGCCGACAGCATCTCCCGTTTACTTTGTGCTATATGTAGGTCATGACTCGTGATCGCGATATAAACGTCATTCATTTTTCCTACATTGTTGCCAAGCGTAACCCCGTTCACAATGCCTTATGGCTAGAGTTCAGTGTATTTCGAAAATACGCGTCTGGAACCCTATTCGGGAACAAAAATCATTCGATTGTGGCGGAATATTATGTAGAAGTTTCTGAGCATATCCAATCGTCTCTGCTGCTTGGTGTTGAAAGGAGTAAATAGTGAGGGAGTGAAGTTCGACCTCTTTCAATTGTAAATAAAGTATTCCATAACATTTTCTTAAAACACAGTACTCCAATTTTTAGGAAACATAATGGGCGGTATTCAGAGAGAATTCGTTAATCGAAGGTTAGACTCCGACTACTTAGTAAGCACACTAACTCTTTACTAAGGAAGGTGACCTTTTTGGTATTCAGAGTCTACTTTTAGTACAACAAAAATGATGATTTGAGTATGATTAACTTATAGAACCTCAATGTATCGGTGAGTAAAATAAGTGTGGCAACTACGGAAAAGAAGACGAGCGCATGCGTAGTCTGTAAAAATGAAAATACATGAAATACGAAATGTGTCGCACGCTAAACCGTGGGTAAAAAATTATTCTCTGCTTTAGATTAATTAGTCAGATGTGATTAACTTCGCCAAATACTACGTCCTAATCAGAGACTCTGAATACAATTTTGATAACCATCCGTTAGTCAAACCCGTAGTATGGTGTTAATCATACGTCAAAATGATTCTGCATAAGGCCCAGGGTGTACTTTGTTCGAGATTAGAGACTTACTTGTATAGTTTGGGGTTCAACTTAGAAAGAAGTGAGAGGTTGTTGCCCGCTTCTGCCATACACATTATAGCAATAATAATAATAATAATAATAATAATAATAATAATAATAATAATAATAATAATAGTAGTAGTAGTAGTAGTAGTAGTAGTAGTAGTAGTAGTAGTAGTAGTAGTAGTAGTAGTAATAATTTAGAATTATCTGCAACTAAAGATTAACATTCTAAAACTAAATAAATATTGTTATATATATAATAATATTTTTAAAATGTGAAGGTTGGTAACTGTTTAGTTTAATGAATAAAGCTTATAGTTAAATTTCTTATATTTATTAACTATCTAGACATCTTTCGGGAATTTGCCGGGCCTGAAAAGATGCCAGTTGGTTGTATAAAGGCCCTCAGCGCCCATGGCCTGCAAATTACAAAGGGGAAAGGAACCTGAGGAAGATACCATTAAGGTAAACAACCATCAAAGCTTCCTTTTCATAGAGGGTCTTGTTCCGGGGCGCTGTTCCCCTTCCCTCCGTTGCCCCTAAGTAATCTTAACAGCCAAGTTAACAAACTACCATATTTACGTAAATTCATGGTAGTTCTAATTTGTAAAAGGGTATCACATATTCCTAGTGACGTTTTTAGCCTCAACGCCACTAGAAAAAAAAAAGTGGGGATACTTACCTGTTTAAACTACGTATAATAACACCGCACAAACAAAAGAAACTGTTTTCGTAGCAACTGTTTGATTGTTGATTATTTAAAGTTATGAAGTAACAATGATCTTAAACAGTATAGAGATGTTAGAATAACGAATTTTTTAATTCTAGTTATTTATATCTCTAGTTTTTAATTTAAATAAATTTGATTGTTAATATACAGTATAGTTTTGGTATGTATAAGTTGTAGGCTATTCGGAAATCCATTTTCTGTAATTAATTACACCGGTCTGCGAAATAAAACCTTTTTCTCCGGCAAAAGCTT
This sequence comes from Thermobia domestica, assembly GCF_964235325.1. Lineage (NCBI taxonomy): Eukaryota > Metazoa > Arthropoda > Insecta > Zygentoma > Lepismatidae > Thermobia > Thermobia domestica. The sequence goes on along the minus strand of NC_137468.1, from coordinate 173,754,584 downwards.
GAAGAGGTGATTTAACCTAATTTAGGTGTGCTTATATCAAATATCGAAACCGCTTTTGCCTATCACGTACAGTTTTTTTGCGATTTGCAATCGATTTTTTTTTATATTTAGTAATTTCAATAGAAAACCCTATAATCTTCTAATATAAATAAAGTAAAGAGTTTGTTTGTGTGTTTGTCTGTCGGTCTGTGTCCGACCTGGGGACCAGACGAGTGGACCGAGAGTTGCCAAATTTTGATCAGAGGTACCTTGGTCCGGGCCCCAGATCAAGACCAAGAGTTTTTTTTTTTTTTTTTTTTCAAATTTCGAATCAGGCGGATTTTAGGGGGTGTGTACGGGGACCGGCCTGGGGACCAGACAGGTTGACCGACAGTTGCCAAATTTTGGTCACTGATACCTTGATCCAGGATCCAGACCAAGGTGAAAGGTTTTGGTCAAAATTCGATCCAGGGGGGTCTCAGGGTGGCGTTTACCGGGACATGTAAAAGTAGTAGAAAATGACCGATATTAGTGTCGATTTCATAGTTTTCGCGGTCGCTCAAATGAATGGTGATACTCTCACAGGCGTTGACTTTCAAATACAGCCCCATGCGAAGAATGGGTATATTCAACTAATAGAGAATATGTGTAATTTGAATGGGACGTGACCAAATTGCAACGAATAGACAAAACATCACTTTATGTAACAGATTCATTTGTAAAAGGTATAAATATCACCACAAGAACACTATATTTTTGCCTGTCACATGCAGTTCGCTACTATATGAAATCAATTTTTTCCATGCTGTTCTAACTTCAACACAAAGTTCATCATAATAAACAATATCTGCAATGTGAATAGAACATGATCAAATTGTAACGAATATACAAAAAAAAAGCACTACTTAATGTAACATGTTAATTGCTAGAATGCATGAATATCACTACAAGAAAACTATTTCTGCTGCGCTTTGATGTGAATGAACGCTGTGTTGATTTGCTTTGTGTTCCTGAGTAGGGTTATCTGGCACTAAACACCAATAGTAATCTGACATCATGGAGACGTCCTATCGCCTCTGATATCTTCGTTCCATTTCTTTTATGTCTTGATGCAACCGCTCGCCATGTTCCTCGCTGAATGCTCCTAAATTTGCAGGAAAATAGTCTAGATGACTACGCAGGAAATAAAATTTCAAGCTCATGTGGCAACCTAATTTCTGGAAGTTGTACAGCATGGTTTTGACAATCTGTTGGTAGTTGTCATCTTTAACATTGCCCAAGAATTTGCTGGAAACATCCTTGAATGATTCCAATGCCTGAAGCTGTGTTTCGTTCATTGATTCTTCATAAGCTTCCGAATTTGAAAGCCGTCCAAATCTCCTTCCTTAATTTTAGCATCCGACAGTCTTGGAAATTTCTGACAGAGGTACCGAAAGCAAGGACTACTTCTATCCAAACTCTTAACACAGTTTCATAATTCCCAATTTTATATGTAAAGGGGGCCAATAACACATTTTGAGAATCAATTAACGGACAATTTACAATGTTTTTTGCTCCTGGCACGAACTGTTTCCTCTTGGGCCACTCAGAAACTAACCAGTGTCTATCCTTGTCCCGAGAGTCCCACTCACACAGAAAACACAGGAACTTTGTATATACTGCGTGTTGTCCCAATATGATACCGCACACGTTTAAATCACAACACAGTAACCATCTGTGTTCGTTCTATTTCAGTTTCTGCAAAACCATAGATAAATTGTGATAGTTTTCACGAAGAGATGAATGGGGGACTGACACTGAAGCAAGTTTATTTCCATTGTGCAGAAGAACACCTTTGAGACTTCTTTTACTCGAAACATTAAGTAGACGCCAGTCCTTTATGTTGTAAACTATTCTAAGACGACGAATCAAGCCAGGGATATCACAGCAAAACTCAGGTTCTTTTTTCTTGAACAAAAAAACTGCCTGAATTCTTCCTCACGATTTCTGTAACAATATGAATTTGTCTCAGGAAGTAAAAGATTTCTCTTTTTTAGTATTGATCCTAAAAGTTTACTCTTTTCTTTAGTGAGGCCTAGGTCACGCACCAAATCATTTAAGTCACACTGATTATATAGATGTGGAGTTTTATCTTCAACATCCGGTATAAAGGTATCATCATCACTATCCTCCGCACTTGAAGATGACAAAGACACACTCTCTGGTAACTGTATTGGTGGTTTTGGGACAGGAATATCGGGTATATGTGGTACGGGGGTTATGGATGATGGAAGGCTCGGATACACAATGTGCTTTTTGTTTTTCGTATTAAAACCGGACACTTTACATACACAAAAACAACAGTCGTCAACATGATTTCTTTGTTCCCACCAAACCATTGGGATTCCGAATGGCAGTGATGGCAACAAGCCTTCGTACTGTTGCCGCAGGTTTTCTACACACGTTTTACAGACAATATGAGGTTCTTGTTCTGATCACATAACTTGATGTTAAAATATGTCAAGTACTCTGTGCAAGGTTTTAATAAATGGCGTAATATTTCACTTCGGGCTTTAAATTGTATAATGACCACATATATGACAGAAAGAGTTTGGATTGTACACACATTTTAGCGCCCGAACATCACTGCCAGTTGCCATTTTTAACACAAACTCTCTCACGGATCGACGTCAAGTGCACGTTGAAACTTGTAGACAAAGGCATGAAAAAATGAAATGAAATCTTCGAGTTTTACGTCCCACGATTATACCGGTTAGGCTAAAGGAGACGATGATGATGAGTAATGAATGAAATGGTGAAATGAAGAAGGTGGGAGGAAACGGGAGAACCCCGAGGAAACCCACGTATACGGTGTTTGTCCACCACAAAATTCACTTGGTGGGGGCTGGGATCCAACCCGGGACCCCAAGTACCAGAGGTGAACGCTCTACCACTGAGCCACCGCGGCCCCCAAAGGCATGATACACGTTCCCAGAATCCCCTCTCAGACAAAAGAACTTGGCGTATTGACCTTGTCTGACACTGTGCATGCGCGAACTACAACTGTTATATTTGTTGTTCAGGTATTACTTGATAATTATGTAATCCCCTCCAAAAAAGAGGGCATACAATATTTTATCTCAGACATGTTCATACCTGCATTCCATACACCCAATCCAAACCTTATTTACATAAACGAAGCTCCATTAGCATAAACATGAGAAAGACTTCTGACAAATCTGTATGTGATACGAAACAACTGGTATTATTTTTTTTACGTAGGGACACTAAATCTAACGTATATCACATAAAATTACTTTTTCCGGAAAATCTTCGTAGGCCGGTATTGTAGTCCATTGTAATTAGGTAAAATATGTGAAGAAATTATAAGGTTTTTAAATTTTGGATAAACCTTTCTCGACTTCAAGGAAATGAAAGCCAAGAGGGAGGGAGCTTGAGAAGGGAGCTTCCCCCTAGCTCCATGAAATTTCGAAAAAAGCCCAACCTATAAATGTTGTACCTTGCTTATATAACAAGCTATAACTATGATTCTTTTAAAATATATGGAATTATATTTTGTTTAAATTTATTCCATTAGGTTTAAGCTTGTATCTGGCATAGTTTTCCTGTAAAATCGTACGAGGTTTCTTTAAAAAGAATATCCGACCTTAATGTTTTGGAGCAAACAAATGTAGCTAAGAAGATGTGGTTTGATGCATGTACGTAAGTGATCCTAATGCAGATTTTCTTCAGCCTTCAGAAACAGCCAATCTCCGCCAGACTGCCGATGAATCTCGAGGTGTAATTGAGCACCGTCGGAATTTAGTTTTTGGCAAAACTGGTGGAAAACTTGAATAAGGCGTTTATATTTAATTTTGTGTCAATCATGGAGAGTCCCAAATGGAGATCGTCCGCAAGATTCGACAGGTCTTCGGGAAGGAAGTAGTGAGCACCTTCACTTGCGTAATCTTCAGATTTGATACATAATTTTCTGGGCAAACACAGCACACTTATGCTTCGTCAAGCTCTCTACTCTAGTGACATAATGGCTACACGTTATTTCTGACTTTTTCCCAACCTGAAAATGCCTCTGAAAGGAAGCAAATCTCAGTCCAGAGAAGACAGTATACAGAAACGACGGACTAGCTACGGACAGTACAAAAAGAGACGTTCCAGCGCTGCATCCAACAACGGAAGGACCGATGGGTGAAGTGTGTGAAAGCCTAAGAGAACTACTTTGAAGAAGGTTAATGTAAGATTGTAGTACCTTAATACACATTTTTTTAGGCGAATAAAAGTCGAATACTTTTTGAACAAATCTCGTATTTTATATTATCAGAAAAAGAACAATAAAAAATTTAAGTATTTTATATTAATGCAAACCAAACTTGAAAATTTCTTAAACTACAAAATTTGAAATGTTTGTTTTGATTTGATTTTCAGTTTAGCGTCCCTTTCAGCAGCGAGGCCATATGAGACGTGGCCCTACAGTTTAACCACATGAGCTCCAACCAATAATCGAGCACGGATCTCCCACGCCAAAGGCACATACACTAACCACTTAGACACGAGGAAGCTCTCAAACTTGAAATGTAAAATAATAGAATTTAAACATTCGAAATATGTACGAGGATCATTCAATAAGTAAAGAGACAAAGTCTATATTTTTAGCACTAATCATTTTTTTTTTTTTTTTTGTTTCAGGGGTGTTAGCTAGCAACCTTGGGATATGCTCTGATCTGCTGTTTCGTAATTATATGTCAACATAACTTCAAAAATATCAATTCATCATGGCAGGTCCTCTAGAAGATTGTACCTTAGAAGAACAGCGCTCAGTCATTAGGTTTTTAGTCGCAGAAGGTGTAAAACCAAGTGAAATTTTTTCTCGAATGTTGAGACAGTACGGTAACAGTTGTATGAACCGTGCGAATGTGTACAAGTGGGTTGATCGGTTTAAAAGTGGCCGAACAAGTGTAGGTGATGAACCCCAATGTGGACGTCCAGTGGAAGTTTCTGGTTCTTCGTTGGAATCGAGGATTGACGGACTTATTCGTGATAACAGAAGAATTACTGTTGAAATGATAGCTGAGGAAGTTCAAGTAAATGTTGGAACTGTTCGCAATGTCATTAGGAACGTTTTAAAGTACAGAAAAACGTGTGCCAGATGGGTTCCCAGACAGCTTACTGACGCTCATAAAGAATCAAGGCTTTCCATTTGTCAAGCCTTAACGCAACGAAGTTTGATTGAAGGAGACGCTTTTTTTTTTTTAAAGAATAGTGACTTGCGACGAGGCCTGGATCCATCACTACGACCCTGAGACAAAAAGACAAAGTATGGAGTGGAAACACACTAGCTCTCCAGTTCGCAAAAAATTCAAGGTTCAACCTTCCGCTGGTAAAGTGCTGCTGACCATCTTTTGGGACTCACAGGGTCCAATCTATTGCGATTTCCTTGAAGATCAGCGAACTATCAATAGCCTATACTATTCTGAGATGCTAGAACACAAAGTTAAACCAGCTATCAGGAGCAAACGCCGTGGACTTTTGTCAAAAGGAGTCATTCTTCAGCACGATAACGCCCGCCCTCATACAGGCAGGCAGCCGAGATAAGCTTCAAGAATTGGGTTTGGAGGTCTTATATCATCCTGCCTACAGCTCAGACCCGCCCCATCTGATTTTTACCTGTTTTTACTACTCAAAGACGCCCTACGTGGAATTAGATTTGCTAACAATGAGGAAGTTAAGGCAGCGGTGCAAAGGTGGCTTCGGGGTAAATCGAAAGATTTCTTCGCCAAGGGAATTAGGAAGCTGCAAGAAAGATGGGACAAATGCATAACTGTAAAGGGTGATTATATTGAAAATTAGCCTTAGTTTTGAAAGATTGAAATAAATCTTTATTGAGCTATAGCAATTTGTCTCTTTACTTATTGAATGCCCCTCGTATTATTTTGTTTTTTGTGTGTGACAGTTCTACTCTTAAAAGCCTATGTGGCCGATTCTATGGTTATTATTGTTTTTTGTTTTTGTGCACTTTATTTTGAAAGATAAAGCATGTAACACAGTTTAAAATTCAAGCGTTACTAAACACTAAACACGTAACTTTCACTAAACTAGAAATTTGGAATTTAGACATAAATTAAGAATTAAAAAGTGTCCGAAATGTGAAAAAATAATTAGGCTACATTTAGATACATTTTTTTAAATTTTAAATCCCACCAATGAACAAATGCAAATGATCATTTTAGTAACCAAAATGTAAACAACAGTGTTACCAACCGTTTAACTTGTAACTAACTTATGAGATTTCTTGGCCTGTTTGTGATGAACCATTTCACTCATAGTTCAAGTTAAGATAAATGCAATTTCAAAAACTACTAAGGTTATTTCGACAACATCACCCTCAGAAAAGTATATATACTTCATATCAATGGCGCCAACTTTCCAAAATTTATGTGGGTGCATATCAATGGGGGGACGTGTTATATGTTTTCAGGGGAGTCTCGATGTTTTTGGATTGATTTCCATTTAGTTAAAATATTTTATGAACACTGTCACAAAGGTAGTGTTGTCGAATCTATTCACAATATAGTTCATTTTTTTGTTGTTGTGGCTACTGCCTTTCACTAGGCCAGGGAGAGCCAAGGAAGGAGGACAGGTGTTGCTTGGTTGCCTTTGCACAAACACGTTTGAAACAATTATATTTTAGAGGTTAGAAATTTTCACTTCTATCTCAATGTTTTAATTGCTTATTTTTTGAAATGAGAGGTCTATCAAACTACAAATCTTGTAGGTGTTGTTCTTGTGCAATAGGAAACTCTCTCCTACTCGTCCGATGTTATCAGTAGAATTAAGATTATTGAAAATCTCAGGAATATATTTTGCAACTATACAGTTTTTCCGTTCCATAGAACCCTGAGGTGCCACAGCCCCTAATCGAATGAAAGAAAAGAATGGATATTTGCAATTGATCACAAAATTAGAGTTCTGTATATCGTTAGAGCTGTAGAATTTATCTTCGCCGTTAACTTTGCCCTATTTCAGCATGAGAGCATCCGTTACGTCTGGTGTAAGAACAGTAGATAAAAGAAGATCAATGTCTCGGCCAACTATAACAATTTTCTTGTTATTTTTTTTTAATTTGTCACAATTGCGGTACACACAATATGTACATCAGCACCAACTGTTAATGGAAATGTGCGCATTCCTAGTTCTCCAGGTGGTTGGGAGTTGCAAAATGAAACACTAGTTATTGGCAACATTGCTTAGAAATTGCCTCTTTGAGTCAACGAGAACTGTACTCTTATTAAAAGTTATTTCTCTTGAAGTACGCTTCATCAAGTGCATTTGGCGTTCTACAATCTTGGTGGTGACACTACTTTCGGTGTACCCGTTAAATACAACTGTTCCTTGTTTGCTGTAATGCTTCTTGATGTAAGATGTGTAGGTTGTGTAAACATAAACAAAGGTTCCTTGCTTCGGCTATATTATTCAATGAATTAAAGGGCTTCCATCAAAGACAAAGTACAGATTATCCGCTCTACTAATTAGTCGCTTAGGAACTGTATCAAAGACATTATTCAAATATTGTCTTAGTTTTGATGAAGAGCGAACTCCGACTAAAGAGGTAAAGAGTGGTAACACCAAACAAAAGATATAACACAGTCAAGCTAAGAATAGATGAAAACATGAAATGGGAATTTGCAAATGACGTCAAAGGTAGTCAAAGAGACGTCTAAGGAAGTTTTAGCAGATGAAGACATCGACTCGAAATGGGAAGCCATAAAAGCATGGATTACAAAAGCTGCCGACGAGCACACAGGAAGAGAAACGAGAATCTAATATAAACCTTGGATAACAGCAGAAATATTCCAAATGATAGAGCAAAGAACACAGTACCAAGATAACAAACAAAGAAGAGGAATACAGAAGGTGCACAAATCACATAACTTGTGCAAAGAAATTGAGGAAAATATAGTCAAAGGCAATACAGAAACAGCGTATAGAAAGGTTAGGAAACAGTTCGGTGAGAAAAAGAAACGCACAGACATTATCATAGACAAGGACGGGACACCGCTAATAGAAGACGAGCAGATAATAATATGGAAGGAATACATTGAGGAACTCTACAAAGGAGACAGAGTAAACGAAGAAGAGATAGAAAAGGAAGAAGACGTCGATGAAAATGATTTAAGACCACCAACTTTACAGTGCGAATTTGACAATGCTTTGGAGAAAACGCAACATAGTAAAACCCCAGGAATAGATCAGATACCAACGGAAGTAATTAAGAATTTCGGAATAGCAACAAAGAAGAAACTATTTAATCTTATTAATGAAAAATTTCAAGAGACTTCGAGAAAAACATATTGGTACCTATCCCGAAGAGCAAAGGTGAAGAAATGCAAAGAACACGGAACGTTAAGTTTGCTTTCCCATACATCAAAATTACTGTGCAAAATTATCGCACGACGAATAGAAGGGAAAATTAAAGAACAGCTATCGGAGAACCAGTTTCGATTCAGGAGGAAAAGGGGAACAAATTAAGCAATACTGAGTCTACGATTGATCGATTGATCATGGAACAGCGCATCAGAATAAACAAACCAATTGTGATAGCATTTGAAGATATAGAGAAAGCTTTCGACAACGTAGATTGGAGTATCATGTTCAGAACGCTGAAGAATCTGAAAGTGGATTACAGAAACAGAAGAATAATATACCAACTTTATAGGAACCAGACAGCTGTTATAGGAAAAGATAAGAATGAAGGAAGAATAAGTAAAGGACTGAGGCAAGGATGTGGACCTTCACCTCTCCAGTTCAACATCTATATAGAAGAGGTTATGAAAGAATTCTTGGATAAAAACGAGAAAGGCGTAAAAGTAAATAGTCAGGTTTTCAGCACAATAAGATTTGCTGATAACATAGCATTGATAGCGGAGAACGAAAAAAAACTAACAGGAAGCACTTTCAAACTTGACCGACCAACTGAAAAAAAAAACATGCAAAATGAAGATAAATAAGAAGAAAACCAAAATGATGAAGTGCACAAGAACATTACAGGAAGAGACAAACGTATGACCAGATGGAGAGGAAATCGAAGACGTTAAGACGGTCCCTATTTAGGAAATCTAATATCCTCGGACGGAAGAGTGAAAAAGACGTAAGTTCCAGAATAGCGCAGGCTAAATAAGCATTCAATATTAAAAGAGGACTGCTAACATCAAGAAATGTGTCGTTGGACGTTCTTAAAGAATTTATTAAGACCATGGTGTGGAGCGTGGTGCTTTACGGATCCGAGACGTGGACAATGAGAAAAGCTGAAATATCCAAGCAGGAAGCATTTGAAATGTGGTGTTGGCGCAGAATGCTGCTCATATCATGAACCGAAAGGAAAAGGAATGAAGATGTGATGAAGGAAGCTAATGAAGGACGACAGATCATAAGAAACAGTATGCTGGGCCATCTTATTCGGCACTCCAATTGGATCACTGTGCTAATAGAGGGAAAAGCAGAAGGAAGACCAAGGATAGAAGGTGTAGATGCGGTTATGAAGAGGCCTTATCGAAGTATGAAACAGCTCTCCTAACCAAGAGGAAAGTTTTAAAATTTCCATGATGCCTACCTACCTATGGTTGAGATGAACAAGAAGAAGTATCAAGTATTGTTAATAAGATTATTTGTGGTGTTTTTTTTTTTTTTTTTTTTTTAGAAATATTTGACCTTGTGTAACGCCGTTTGATGGAATACTGTACAATGTGAAGGGTAATGTCTCATGACCTGGCGTAACATCAACCACTTTGAATAAGAAATCGTCACCTTTGTCTATTTTTCTCCTACCCTGCAGTGATACTTCAAATCCAAATTCTTTGTTTCGTATTGGTGGAGAACATTTCCATCTACATCTGGGGAAAATTTTAAATACACGGGTGAAGAAAAGTAGTACTGCGAGTTAATCCACATTGAGCACAATCTGAAATATGACCCTGGAAGAACCTCTTCCCGTGCTACCCTCTGAAACCATCATTGGGACTTAAAATAAAACCCATTTATGTAGCATTGAATGAAGAGATATAATACAGGTCTGCAAAAATAAAACAATACTAAGCTGTTTCAGTTTAGTTAACTGATTCGTATGTGTTGGGGTGCGCTGAATCCAGGAATGACAACCGTTTTGTCTTGGGACTTCTGGGTTTCGAACAAAGGGGTGGTCATTGTTGAACAAAAATATGAACACAAATATGCGATTTACAGAAACACTATTAACAGCGTAACACAAAATAATGTACAGAAACACGCAACAGGTGAAGACAAAAATGTAATACCACCCTCAATTAGATTGCTAGGTGGCTGCCGGAAGATCACTAAACAACATCCAGCAACAGTCTGCCATCATCGTAACACCCCTGTTCACCTGATACCGTTGTTTCATTTATTTGTTATCATGGAAACGTTCTCCCTGCTCTTCTTTCACTACTCCCACCTTGTCAGGAAAGTAGTCAAGGTGGGAGTTGAGAAAATTGACTTTTAAGCTCTTGGAGCAACCAAGCTTTCGGAACGCGTGCAACATTTTTCGACCATTTTCTTGTACTGTGGGCCCTTTCGATTTCCCAAAAACGTTTTGATGACCACAGCAGATGAAGACATCGACTCGAAATGGGAAGCCATAAAAGCATGGATTACAAAAGCTGCCGACGAGCACACAGGAAGAGAAACGAGAATCTAATATAAACCTTGGATAACAGCAGAAATATTCCAAATGATAGAGCAAAGAACACAGTACCAAGATAACAAACAAAGAAGAGGAATACAGAAGGTGCACAAATCACATAACTTGTGCAAAGAAATTGAGGAAAATATAGTCAAAGGCAATACAGAAACAGCGTATAGAAAGGTTAGGAAACAGTTCGGTGAGAAAAAGAAACGCACAGACATTATCATAGACAAGGACGGGACACCGCTAATAGAAGACGAGCAGATAATAATATGGAAGGAATACATTGAGGAACTCTACAAAGGAGACAGAGTAAACGAAGAAGAGATAGAAAAGGAAGAAGACGTCGATGAAAATGATTTAAGACCACCAACTTTACAGTGCGAATTTGACAATGCTTTGGAGAAAACGCAACATAGTAAAACCCCAGGAATAGATCAGATACCAACGGAAGTAATTAAGAATTTCGGAATAGCAACAAAGAAGAAACTATTTAATCTTATTAATGAAAAATTTCAAGAGACTTCGAGAAAAACATATTGGTACCTATCCCGAAGAGCAAAGGTGAAGAAATGCAAAGAACACGGAACGTTAAGTTTGCTTTCCCATACATCAAAATTACTGTGCAAAATTATCGCACGACGAATAGAAGGGAAAATTAAAGAACAGCTATCGGAGAACCAGTTTCGATTCAGGAGGAAAAGGGGAACAAATTAAGCAATACTGAGTCTACGATTGATCGATTGATCATGGAACAGCGCATCAGAATAAACAAACCAATTGTGATAGCATTTGAAGATATAGAGAAAGCTTTCGACAACGTAGATTGGAGTATCATGTTCAGAACGCTGAAGAATCTGAAAGTGGATTACAGAAACAGAAGAATAATATACCAACTTTATAGGAACCAGACAGCTGTTATAGGAAAAGATAAGAATGAAGGAAGAATAAGTAAAGGACTGAGGCAAGGATGTGGACCTTCACCTCTCCAGTTCAACATCTATATAGAAGAGGTTATGAAAGAATTCTTGGATAAAAACGAGAAAGGCGTAAAAGTAAATAGTCAGGTTTTCAGCACAATAAGATTTGCTGATAACATAGCATTGATAGCGGAGAACGAAAAAAAACTAACAGGAAGCACTTTCAAACTTGACCGACCAACTGAAAAAAAAAACATGCAAAATGAAGATAAATAAGAAGAAAACCAAAATGATGAAGTGCACAAGAACATTACAGGAAGAGACAAACGTATGACCAGATGGAGAGGAAATCGAAGACGTTAAGACGGTCCCTATTTAGGAAATCTAATATCCTCGGACGGAAGAGTGAAAAAGACGTAAGTTCCAGAATAGCGCAGGCTAAATAAGCATTCAATATTAAAAGAGGACTGCTAACATCAAGAAATGTGTCGTTGGACGTTCTTAAAGAATTTATTAAGACCATGGTGTGGAGCGTGGTGCTTTACGGATCCGAGACGTGGACAATGAGAAAAGCTGAAATATCCAAGCAGGAAGCATTTGAAATGTGGTGTTGGCGCAGAATGCTGCTCATATCATGAACCGAAAGGAAAAGGAATGAAGATGTGATGAAGGAAGCTAATGAAGGACGACAGATCATAAGAAACAGTATGCTGGGCCATCTTATTCGGCACTCCAATTGGATCACTGTGCTAATAGAGGGAAAAGCAGAAGGAAGACCAAGGATAGAAGGTGTAGATGCGGTTATGAAGAGGCCTTATCGAAGTATGAAACAGCTCTCCTAACCAAGAGGAAAGTTTTAAAATTTCCATGATGCCTACCTACCTATGGTTGAGATGAACAAGAAGAAGTATCAAGTATTGTTAATAAGATTATTTGTGGTGTTTTTTTTTTTTTTTTTTTTTAGAAATATTTGACCTTGTGTAACGCCGTTTGATGGAATACTGTACAATGTGAAGGGTAATGTCTCATGACCTGGCGTAACATCAACCACTTTGAATAAGAAATCGTCACCTTTGTCTATTTTTCTCCTACCCTGCAGTGATACTTCAAATCCAAATTCTTTGTTTCGTATTGGTGGAGAACATTTCCATCTACATCTGGGGAAAATTTTAAATACACGGGTGAAGAAAAGTAGTACTGCGAGTTAATCCACATTGAGCACAATCTGAAATATGACCCTGGAAGAACCTCTTCCCGTGCTACCCTCTGAAACCATCATTGGGACTTAAAATAAAACCCATTTATGTAGCATTGAATGAAGAGATATAATACAGGTCTGCAAAAATAAAACAATACTAAGCTGTTTCAGTTTAGTTAACTGATTCGTATGTGTTGGGGTGCGCTGAATCCAGGAATGACAACCGTTTTGTCTTGGGACTTCTGGGTTTCGAACAAAGGGGTGGTCATTGTTGAACAAAAATATGAACACAAATATGCGATTTACAGAAACACTATTAACAGCGTAACACAAAATAATGTACAGAAACACGCAACAGGTGAAGACAAAAATGTAATACCACCCTCAATTAGATTGCTAGGTGGCTGCCGGAAGATCACTAAACAACATCCAGCAACAGTCTGCCATCATCGTAACACCCCTGTTCACCTGATACCGTTGTTTCATTTATTTGTTATCATGGAAACGTTCTCCCTGCTCTTCTTTCACTACTCCCACCTTGTCAGGAAAGTAGTCAAGGTGGGAGTTGAGAAAATTGACTTTTAAGCTCTTGGAGCAACCAAGCTTTCGGAACGCGTGCAACATTTTTCGACCATTTTCTTGTACTGTGGGCCCTTTCGATTTCCCAAAAACGTTTTGATGACCACAGCAAGGCAACCAAAGCCTCTTTTTGAGTTGGAGTCATTGAACTGATGAAGTCTTTGTCGGATATGAGTTTTCTAATATCAGGGTCAACAAAAACCCGCGTACTCGTAGTATTTGAGCAACGAACAGTTTAGCCAGAACTACTTACCAACGTTTTACAAATCGAAAATGTAATCTTACTAAATTCGTTTTATGAACAGATTTATTGTTTTTGGTTTTTCTTTGTAATCTTGTACTCTCATTCATGACACATTACGATATGTGTCAGTGATCCCCATCCGGACCAATATACATGTATTTTCGTGTTTCGGGGAGCACAAATACATTTAATCTTCCATGTGTGATGCATTTGCAATTTAGCGATTTACAGTTACCTGTTTGACCACGTTACATTTCGATTGTGCAAAAACTTCACGTCCCAGGAAGAAACGGGGGTCATTTTCGACTTCGGTGCACCCAGAAACGTAAAAATCAGCTAAACGTATGGAAATAGCTTTTTCGTGGCAGAGCTGTGCAATTCGAGGATGGAGAATATTTGACATTCGTAGGAGGGTATTTTATCTGACTTGTGAGAGAATCTGGTATAACTGAGTGTATTTTAAAGTCGTCTACATTTAACTGCTCTAGAGCTTTTCTATTTAAAGTGTACCTCGGAAAATATGTGAAATATACTTCAACCCCAACCCCGCCGCCGTTTTAAGGACGAAACCTTCCCTTTGCTTTGGGGAAAGAACTTTGTCTGCATCCAACCCTTGAAGGATCTCGGCCCAGCAACTTGTTCCTCCTCTTTTTAAGGAGGTACAGGAAAACACACATCGACAGCAGCACCAGCAGGGGCACATTTGAAAGAGAAAGGCTGTAGTAATCTGAAGTTGCGTGGTTTTTGGTCGTGTTTTCATTTTTCAAACTTTTTAGGTCATTGAATTCGAGATATAGCAAAATAGAAAAATAACAAAGCTGTGAGATATCAGCAATAAAACAAACAAATGAAAAGACACAAAAAATCTAACTATGGCATGACTTTTAGGTAAAGACTAGATAACCATTGTCCGTACGAGATAGCCTTATTGTCCCAAATCTCAGGGTATATGAGTCGCAGCGGACCAGACCTAACGTCATTTCACATCTCACAGTTTAAGTTAGTAGAGGAACAAAAACTTTTGGGATACGTAATATCAAATGGTAGGTATTGCACCGTGAAGATAAATGAATTGTCAACAAAACTGCTACATATTCTACAATTTCATTTTTATAAAGACGCAAATGCTGCGCAATCTTGTGAAGAAATTTGTGCAGTTTATGAGTATTGATACGTTATCAAAATCAATATCTGAAATATGGTTCAGTCGCTTTTGTTGTGAATATTTCGATGTCCCAAATGCTTCTCGCAGTGGGTGACAAATCCTAGCAAAAGTGGATGATATTCTGGTAAAAGTCGAGCAAGACGGGCATGTAAGCAGTCACGACATTGCCAATGACCTAATGATGTAAAGATCCATCATCAATGTTCACCATTTGATGAAATCTAGCTACAAAAAGAAACTCAACGTTTGGGTGCCACGTGATCTGACTCAAAAATATTTACTCGATCAAATTTCTATTTGCGAGTGTCTACTGAAACTTAACGATCACAAGCCATTTTTGAAGCAGGTGATCAGGAGTAATAAAACGTGAATAACCTAAATAGCAGTATGTGAAAAAGATCATAGTCGAAGCAAGGAGAAACTCCATAGTGTATAGCATGATGTCTCTGTGTCCAACGCCCAGGAAGGTTATACTTTGCATTTGGTGGAATCCAGAAGGCATTGTGCGTTGCAAGCTGCTTGCGTTGTGTAGAACGATAAATTCAGACTTGTATTGTCGAAATTAGCGCCAATGCACTAGCAAATCAAAAGAAGTGGCCAGTCAAGGAAATGTCATGTATCACGTGACAACGCCAAACCGCATACATCTTTAATGATCCATCAGACTTCTTGAATACACTGTATAACATTGCCAATTAAATAGTAATTTGTGAAATATTAATAAAATCAATAGAGCCATCTTCGAGAAAATCATAGTATTTTTTAATTATTATTTTAAGATTTCAGTGACCTATTTGTTTTATTTTCGAGGAAAAACATTTTTTTAGAAAACTGGAAAATCCTAAAAAATGTTGGTTATAATATTCTGTCCGAATAAGTGCAATAGTATGGCCTATAGGCGTGTGTACGTACTCATATCCAAAATGATTGTCGCATGTCTATAAATATGTTGTTGTAGGAATATCATTTGATAACGATTTCGCCAGGTATTTCATATAATGTTAGTTTGTTTATAATAGACAAAGACATGTATGTGGTAAATTTCATGTCAAAAGACCATAAATAAAAAAAACAACGAAAAAATATTTTATTGTCCATCTAGCAAAATTTTGATTTACTCATTCTAATTTTCGTATTTATAATTCTTTTCCTATAAACTTTACCACAAATATACACTTCCCGATTATACACATAGTAACAATATTAAAAGTACCCTGCAAAATCATTATAAAATTATATTCCCACAACAAGACAGTTATAGATATGCTACAATCATTTTGGACATTACTGTACATCAGAACAAACTGGTTATTCTTTTGTAATTCGTTCGGCTTTGTTGCCAGGGGTTCTGGGTTCGATTCCCGGTGCAGACACTCGGTCGAGAGATTTTCCTAATTCATACCAGGCAAATTCCGCGATGATACCTAATATAATAGTCGCAAGGCTACCCACTTCCTTCCCCAATCCTTTTCTTCCTCTCCATTTCCCCGGGTAGTGTCATCGCCGAGGGACGTCATCTCTCATATGTGTGACGGGCTAACATGTGCATAGACGCCGAAAGCACAGAAACCTAATTCCTAATCCTAATGAACGAGTGAATAGACGGACGAATATTCATAAACCCTTTCTCGTTATGTAGGAGGCTATATAAGACGTGAAACATGAAAATCCACTAAAATCTCGAATTCGAAGTTTTTTCACGATCATCTTCTTTCACGATCGCCTTCTTCTTTCTTATCGTTTCCCGAAATTTAAAAAAAAAACGTCCAAAGAAGATGCATATACTAATGAGTTATATCTCATTAAGATGAGCAAAATAATATAGATGAGTGGGGGGCGCGGTGGCTCAGTGGTAGAGCGTTCCCCTCCGGTGTTTGGGGTCCCTGGTTCGATCCCAGCTCGCGCCGTGTGGACTTTGTGGTGGATGAACACCATGCTCGTGGGTTTTCTCGGGGTTCTTCCGGTGGCTCAATGTTAGAGCGTTCACCTCTGGTGCTTGGGATCCCGGATTCGACCCCACCCCCGCCAAGTGAACTTTGTGGTGGACAAACACCGTGCTCGTGGGTTTTCTCGGGGTTCTCCCGTTTCCTCCCACTTTTTTCATTACACCATTTCACTCATTTCTCATCATCACCGTCTCCTTTAGCCTGACCGGCATAACCGTGGGACGTAAAACTTAAAGATTTCATTTCATTTTCGGGGTTCTTCCGTTTCCTCCCACTTCATTCATTTCTTATCCTCATTGTCTCCTTTAGCCTAGCTGGCATAATCGTAGGACGTAAAACTTAAAGATTTCATTTCATTTTTTCAATATAGATGAATGTAAATCCTCATGTATAGGCCTATTTGTCGAAGAAATCGAGATGCTGTACCCATGGGTAAAAGTGGATCTGAAAAGATAGAGGGATGGGTGACGTAACGCAGCCCTCCATACCTATCTTTGCACATTTTAATATTTTTTAGGAAGTGGAGGGACGCCAGAGAAAATTTTTGGAAGTGAAGTAACGGCGTCCTCCCGCGTTCCCCCTCACTTTTCCCCCTGGCTGTACCACAACCGCGCCTCTTACTGAGATGAAACCAATATTGAAGTATACACTCAAAATTTTCATGACACTATACAGTAGTGGTTCCCAACCTTTTCCTCCTGATGACACTTTACTGAAGTCCTACGGCATCATGACACATTTGTTTCATATTTTATTAACAGTAATATAAATTATAATTGTGTAAGATTGTAAGTGTCCATAAAGTAGTGTCTATATGTGGCAAAGATGGAATGTGGATCGTGGGTTACGTGAGTCAAGATTTGTGTGTGGGTCAGTAGATCAACAGGAAGTGATCCACTTTGACCCACCACCCACCGTGAGCCACTCGGACCCAATCTGACCCACCTACCCATTCTGTTCAGTGCATCGTAGAACAGTATCTTCTGAACACTGTTGAATTTGTCTACGTTTTACTTTCAAGATCTCGATCTTTTTTTCTCTTTCATATATTTTTATTTACTTACCTGAGCTTTTTAGTCACTTTCTCCCAGACAGTCATTCTCTTGTAACAAGAACTTACGAAAACAGCCGATTCCTCTATTAAACCAAATAAATTTTCTGCTTGGATCAAGTTTACTGTAGAATCAGCTGCAGCCAAATTTAGTACGTGTCCCATGTAGTGTAAATTAAATACGGATCCTCCGGTTTGAAATGCGCTTGAAGACCGTTGCAACAGCCGCTCATGTTACTCGACCCATCAAAAGAACACGCAACAATATTCGAAATTTTAATGCCACAGTCAACTAGCTCTGACTTTATACATTCGTACAAAGCAAGTCCACTTGAGTCATCAACAACTGTTAAATTTAAGTCTTTTATATACCTTTCCTTGGACTACATAGCGGACACAGATTGCCAACTGGTCCATAAAAGCTATACCTTGTGTACTATCCACCATCAAGTTATAAACAACACTGTCTTGAAGGTCTTTCAAAATAATATTTCATCCAAATTTATTATCTTGATTAACTTTTTGATTAATCGTTTTGGCAAAAAAAAAAAAAAAAAAAAAAAAAAAAAAAAAAAGTGAAGAGAGAGCCTCGTCCAGTTTGTCCTTTTGTCGATTTTCCTTCTACTTCCCTTTTTTTCTTTATTTTCAGTTTGTGCGCTTTGGTGTCTTCAATACACTTTGTAACATGATTTTGCAAAATCACATCATAATTTGCAACTAACTTAACCAATTCAAGGAAATTCCCATGGTTTTTGAGATAATCTAATGAATACACCCTTCTGACTCCCCCCCCCCCTCTGTAAACAATTCCTTATCTTTTTATAAATAACACTATGACGATTAAACGCTGTATAACCAATCTTCTGGTCTGAATTTCTGCTTCTCTCTTTCTTTTATCTGATTGGAAGCTAATAATGTTGAAATATCATGTCCGCTTTAGCTTTCGAAAGCTGCCATCGCCACGAGGATACGAAATCAGTGCAACGACACCCGAAGTCCTTAATGTCGGCTTTCTAGACCGGAATCCGTTACCTCTTAATTCAGGTAGCTCTCCAATTGTCCTTACGATGCTGGTTAACACTGAAATTTTTGAGTGTCCACATCGGGAATCGAACTTGAGACCATGTGCATCGTAGACACGTGCGCTTACCATTTAGCTAAACACAATACTAATCAGCGAAAATATTTTTAATTTCCAACGTCACTTGTGTTTTGACAATTCAAAGGGGCCCTCTAAACGGAAAAAATGACACCAAAATTGCTAGTAATTTAAAATTTCACAATAATTCTTTCTCACATATAAGAAACGAATAACAATATAAATATTAAGTACGGAATAATAAACTGGTTGAGCGGGGGCCCCACTGCGTTCCAATGCTTGCACTGTCGTTATTCTTTACTGAGTACCACTAAGTTATACAAGTATAATATTTTAGGTCTAAATTTCAGCAACCCACCAGGTTTGCTTTCTTTCAGAATTTCAACCAAATTTGTGTACTGCAAGGTAAGTTTATATTAATGTTTATTGCAAAGATGAGTTAGTGCGAACTAGGCATAGCTCTACAGTTTTGAAATAATTTTCACACATCCTATGCTCGAATGCGATGGAGAAGTATCTAAATGTATGTATACGTTTTTAATACCAACAAAAAATTTATCGTTTTGTTCTTGGGGACCCCACAACTCTGGGACCCTCGGCATTGTCGACCTGCCGACCTGGCCAGACCGCCTCTGATTGGATCTTTGTGCAATAGGCCGTTTACCGTTATCACCACTACCTATAAGTAATGCTTATCAATATATATATATATATATATATATATATATATATATATATATATATATATATATATATATATATATATATATATATATATATATATATATATATATATATATATATATATATATATATATATATATATATATACGATTTACAGTTTATGACAACTTATGAATATATGAAAGTGCAACCAAACATCATCTAACATCTTTTGAAACATCAAAACTACCCAAAACTTTTTTGTCAGGCTGCATATATACTTTCTTATTTTACCTTGCAAGCTGAGATACTTTCTGTCGTAAGCATGGTCACTTCTCCTGCCTTCTAACTTGAGAAAACGGATTAATTCGATGACATGAGTATTTTGCTTGTTTAGTAGAGTATTTAATCTATTATCCCAATCCTCTGCGGGATTATTTGTTCTATGGCGTTTTTCATTACAGTTGCACATGCTTATTGGGACTGTAGAATTTTCTAGCCACTGGTCAATGAAGTAGCCATAGAACTGCTCAAGCTTAGGGGATGTCTTCTTGAATAGACAGTCAACCACTGTCGACGATTTCTCACGGAAGAAAAGGTAATGTCGCAAACATTCGAACCTGAAGTCATTGTTTTTGTAGTCTGTAACCAAGACCAAATTCTGTATCTTACACCAAAGACACTGGTTAAAGTGAAAATTGCACCCACTTATGGAAGCTGAAGGGAAGGGTCCAAATGAATTTATTACTGCTTCCTTGAAGTCTACCATTACAACTTCAGGATTCCAATTCAGGACTTCAACCTTTCATATATATGCTTTTTCTTCTTCGGAAGAAGGCTAAAAACCACTGGAATCACATTAGTTTCTTCTATTGAACTTTCAATATCTGCATGAATTACAAAAATTTGGGAGAAAAGTTTGTTGTAGCCCTTAAATGTGCCGTCAATAAAAAAAAAGGTCGTGATGGCCTGCAAAATGAAACTATTCAGGGACTGTTATTCGCTGTGGCTGCTACTCGAAATGAAACCTTTAGATTCCATATCCCCCTCTGCTCAGAAACTAACAAAAATTCAAAGAAATCGTACAAGCTATTGAACCTGTACAGAAGTGAAAATTCTTATCTCGCTTTTAAATCATGACATTTCATTGTTTCTGGCAATTGTACGCAACTGTGAAGGATTTTGACATGTACGGACATGGGAATGTACGCAAAAGTGGGAAGACACCGATCCAGTACTTCTGAACGCTGCAACACATCGGAGTATGGTGTTTCCATCTGGGACTGTACCTCGACGTAACTTTCGACGGAAAAGACGTTGAACCGTGACCACAAAATCATTGTTTCTAAAGAACTGCTCGATCGCGAACACACAATGTTTTACGCTCCAACGCTCCATAGCGACTTAAACTGCATTTACTGAGCTGTCTGTCAACGGTCACTCAAAATCAATATCTCTACTCGTCGTCGGGTACTAGCGGTTCAAAAACTATGCGTTTCCTCTGCTCCAATTTATATATGAACTCCTTTAGTAAATGCGTGGAAGGTTTAGAAGGCCGTACACATGCGACAGCTTAAAGTCTCAGGTAATATTTGTTGACCTCATTTCTTTACATACAAATAAGCATAATATATCAGAGGCTTACTGGACCCTGACTAGTAAACACACAACATTCAAGTGAGATATGTTGATATGAACCAAAATCATTTTTAAAAGAATCTTGTTAACAATGATATTTGTTTCTGACTCTCGTTTTCGCTTTAAGAATTCCATATGTATCAAGCAGGGAAACAAAACAACAAGTTTCTAATTTCTCGCGAAAAAATATTAGAAAAAGTCTTGAGCCTTCTGTTTCAAGGTCAACTGTCTTACAAGATGCAAATAGAAAGCATCGTATGAACATTAAGTTGACAAACTTCTAAATCAAATTATGTTTGCCCTTTCAATTAAAGTGCAAATTAAGCTGTAGAAATAACGAACATTTCAACTGCTAAAACAAAAACGAGAATGGAAAGTTAGTGCGTATGCAGAAACCAAGATCTCAATTACTGCTCATCCGTGTAATCAAACAAAGCAGATGTCTTCTGTATATACAACGACTGTCCCAAGACTATTTGTGAGATGTCGAGGATCTGGAACCTCTCCACTATCTGCAAACATTTGAGTATAAACGGGAAACCATTCGTAAAACACTTTTGGCTGCTTTGTTTGTAGTGTAACTTGAAGGATATCCCGAAGGGACGTCGAGTAGTCGACGTAAAGAGACATCTTATATGGTTCACCCACTGGAAGGTTAGCTGGATGTTTGATTTGATTCTATTCACATATATGATATGTTTCAAGAGAAGAGTCCTTATAGTTTGGAACTTATTTCCCTTTATATCATAGTGAGAGTGAAACAAAAATAAAGTTAACTCTTTAATTTAAATTCCTACGTGTGTGACGTGCGTGCAAAGACGGGAAAAAAAATGAAATTTTTAAGTTTTACGCCCCTGATTATGCCGGCTAGGCTAAAGGAGACGGTGATGATGAGAAATGAAGGAAATGGTGGAATGAAGAAAGTGGGAGGAAACGGGAGAACCCACGCACACGGTGTTTGCCCACCACAAAGTTCACATGGCGCGATCTGGGATCAAATTAAGGACCCATACACCAGAGGTGAACGCTCCATCACTGAGCCACTGCGGCCGCAGTGTAAGACGAAATCTTTAATTGTCCACAGAGAAAAATCCGTTCTCCGGACAGCGGTATATTGTACAAATATACGGTATCCTCTTGCTTAGTATAGAAATCAGTACGGATCATACGTTATCCATGTGCTACATAGGATCTGCCCTAAGATGTTATATCATCTCATTGCAGGATGTCTGACATCTAACAGTTTTCCGTATATCACATGCATATACTTATGTTACCTTCGTCAGCTATATGTTATATACGTCCATTTGTATGTGAAATCCTGACCACCTACATTGTTTCATACAGAAAGTACGTATAGATGGAACACTTATACAGAAAGTATTATAAAACATGCGTTTTCAGTTATACGTCTGCTGTACGTTAAGTCCAAAAACTACAGGAATTATGCATGTAACCTATCTTTTTAAGTACGCCACCTACATTTTTTTTCTCAGTGTGTCTCCAATTCAGAAAAAAAATATTCTTATGCATAAGTGGGAACTAGGGGAAAGGTATTCTTAAGTAAGATGCTTGAAATCTATTACAATTGAAAACGGGTTCTTACACTTACACATAATTTCATTTTAACCGAACTTGGGTCATGACTAGGGCCCGAAAGTTGAGGAAAAACCCTCTTTTTTACGAGTACCCAAAGACGAGGCTTAACGTAATATATGTTCATTTTGGGTCATTGTAAGCCAGAAAATGGTGGTTTTTATTTGTCCTTTTTAGCTATTTTCGGTGGGTTTTTTTCTTTGTTTATTGTTTTTTTTTAAGCTTTTCATAGTCTTTTCTTGCACTTCATCTTTCGACAAATAAATTCAGTGGCCATTAACTCGAATCACCTCCACCTTTTAAACATCTTCTCTTCAGTAAAGAAAATTCCAATGATAAGACATTCTTCAACAACTGGACTGATAAGACCAGATCTGCAACAATCACAAATCAGATAAGGAGGCATAACAATGTTGTCCAGCAAGGGGGGGGGGTGAGGGTAAGGAAGTTTTCTTATTTTAGTTTGTGGAAGGACAAATCGTTAACCTACCAGAAGCTTGTAATTCCTGAGCATTATATTCATTAAATATGTAATTCTAATTAAATGGGTCTTATTTTTACGTCCTTTTTGCAATGTTTAGGTCGTTTTTTTTAAAGATATTTTTAGGGATGTTTATAGGTCCTTTTTAGGCATCTTTTAGGTCTTCAACTTCCGAGCTCTAGTCATGACTTTTGTCTGAGATATCCGGGTTTCTATCACCAGTAATGACCCAACGACACGAAGACCCAGAAGTAGCCAATAAAATAGTTCTATACTGTAATAGATTAATGATGTTCTCTACTCGAGGTCAAATATTCTTTCGTTTGATTCCCAGTGTAGCCCTTCTCCATTAAGGTACTATATTTTGATTTTTTACCTGTTTCAGCACGACAATGCTCCATGTCATACGTGAGGTATTATAGACATGTGGTTCAAGGACATGGATGTGGAAAAATTTGATTGGCCAGCCCAAAGTCCAGATCTCAACCCAATTGAACATCTTTGGGACAAGTTTGAGAACCGTTTGAGGGCTTGATCATGGCGCCCCTCCCCCCCAAAAAACACCACTGAGCTGTTTGTTAATGTGCAGGATGAATACACCAGACGATTCCCGTTGATATGTATCGCAAATTGGTGAAAAGTCTTCCTTGAAGGGTTGCGGACGTCATTGCGGCAAAAGTTGGCGCTACAAGATATTGATATGATACTGAGAGATTGGATTAACGAACTGGTATGGGTGTCCGGTAACGAATGGCAACATAGTGTGGATAGATAAAAAGAGAGAGAGAGAGAGAGAGACAGAAAGAGAAAGAGTGAGATTTACGCACACTTTACAACTTCACTAACTACAGAAAAAGACTATGGTAGTCAGTACTATTGTATTTATGTGTGTATGAGTGAGTAACGAAACTTAACTTAACGTCTTACATGTCTTTCAAAGTGCTGAGTACCCTCCACAATTAAAACTTGTCGTAATGCCTGGATGTAATCAGTGTTAAGTATCAATATGGCATTAGAACTTATTAATTTATTCAAATGTTGCTTTTAAAAACGAACTTCTGTGAGCAAAACAGCCTATGAAATTTTTGATATCCTATTTCGAAAATCCAGGAAGGGACAATTTGCTCCTCTCCCCTCTCTTGTGGGAGGCTACAGGCCAGTAGCCACTGGCCGCTAATGGGCCGAGCGCTCTTAAATATTTGCTAGCCCCCTAAAAGCTTCCACGGTAGGCTTGCAAATGAACTATAATATTGTGATGAACTATAATATGGTTCGATCGGCTCCCTTAACTTCTACTAGGCTCCCCCTTCATTTTTGGTCTGCTACGGGCCTGAGTGGCTATGACTAACATTGTTGTTTCCAAAAGTAGCTCTTTATAGATTTATGTTTAGTAATACCTGAATGACTTCCTAGTTGAATGGTCATGATACCAGATGCCAAAGACGTGTAAATTATAGGGTACAGCGGGGTAATTCGAATAGGCGGGGAATTTGAATAATGTTAAGCATTTTGCTAGCTGGAGTGGAAACGCGGCTCGCCATGTTAGTGAACCTGTGGTGGATTTGTAGGGGGTGGTTTGCAGAAGTCGCTCTCAGAAATACAAACTATTCCTGCGGTTCTGAAGGCTTACACGATGTTTTGCTTGCTGCAAGGTAAGTACAAATATGTCTATTTTTAGGTCGTTATAATTTTCAACGTTGTTTCCTTATTATTAACTGGATAAAATGAAACCGCTCTGGATTATAATCGTATCAGTAGCATGTTGGGCATTGATATACTGTACGCTGGCGTCAAGTAATAAGCAGTTTTCATACGACGTTCTGAATGGCATATTCGTCAACTGTGGGGCAATTTGGATAATTCAAAACGGGGCAATTTGAATACCAGTGGAATTGCAATGCCAAAGGGTCTTTTATACCTCCTGTAGTAATATTCAAAGGCGTACGCCAAAATGTGGACTTTAAAACCCAAAATCTCACTCACAACTTCTGTCCTTAGAACTGTCATGACATCGAAATGCTTTACCTACCTCCACACACAACGCACGTATTACAACCACTCTATCGCTCTGATTTAAGGTCCTTAAAGCCAATTACCACCAAGAGGCAACTATCTGGATTCACCAAAACTCGAGCTCAGTGATTAGTAAATCTCAGTTCTGCATTTTGTTCATTGAAGCCTGGAAGCGTAAATTCTTCTGTTGCACTGGCAGTTAATGGATTTTCATGTACCGATATATACCCCTTTAGTCCACAAGCTGTTGAAGAATTTCGATTCGTCCCTTCGGAAACGTATGGCCTTGTTACACATTTTGAGGAGCAGTCTTCTCGGGAAGATCTTAATAACGCGCCTTCTTCTTCCAGCAATGACTCTCAAAACTTTGTCCCAACGAAGCCTATAGATGAACCAATACAACAAGTGCTTCCAAGCCCAGAAAAAGTTTGTGTGCAGAAGAGACGTCGTGTCACAGGAAAATCATGCCACTCAATTTCTCAAAATATTCGGGTAATGAAAATAAAACAACTCCGAGGAAAGACGCAAGCATCGGATGCAACAAAATCCAAGGACACTACAAGAAAGAAGAGAACCTGCCAAGAAAAAAACAAATGAAAGCTCGAAAGAAACTGATGTCCTCTAACCCTTCCAGTGACGAAGATACAGGCCTAAGTCTAAAGATGGCTGCAGGCAATGAAAGTCAAATATGGAATTGCTGTTTTTGCCTTCTTAACTACTATTCAGAACGTTCTGCTAGAAAGGGATACTGGATTCGTTGCCAACGTTGCAAGACATGGTTCCACGAAGTCTGTGTCTGTGCAGAAGGTCGAAAAGAGTTTATCTGTTGTCGTTGTCGTTAAATACGAACGATGGAAAATGAATTAACCTATTACGGTTGTTTGCCTTAGACAGTGTTCCTAACAAATTTCTTTAGGGTAGGCCTACATTCAAAAAGATACCTACAGGTGACGCATATTTATAATTTACGTACTTATTTTCATTCAAAATTAGCATATTTCAACTACCGTAGAATTTGCAATCTAATTTGCAATCTAGTTTATACATTATTTCTATAAGACTTGCTTATTTTGATTTTTATTCATATTACCCCACTCGTTATTCAAATTGCCCCTCATATTTACGTTTTTCGAAATTTCGGCGGGGAAATTGAATACCCAAATTTCACAATGATGTACCTCTGATACTATTTTAAGAAAAATTGTTAAGTAACAGTAAGGTTCAAAGTTTTTGTTCACAATTTTATATTTGAATACCAATTACAGTTTCTGAGATATATGAGAAAATGTCTGAAATTATTCAAATTACCCCGCTGTACCCTATGAGAATTGTCTCGGTATGGCTTCAGTAGTTCCTCCACACTAAAACTGTTACTTTATTCTACGATGGAAGAGGAATATTTATACAAAATTTCAAGATACTACGACTAATATTTTCATAGATCTATTTACAAGTTAATTCGTGAGTGAGTCAGTGAATCTATTCTTTCGTTATATATGAATGTCCAAAACACGCGTTAGAAATTCTTTCTCGTCATTATTTTAATGCAATTATGTGTTATTACTAAATATATACACACAGCAATATATAGAACATTCTACATCGACGAAATTGTTTGGCGAAGATATATATTGACATTTTTACCTAGCAAGATTACATCCCGCGTAGTTTAGGCCGGGCGAGATTCTGTGTCGCAAGATTTAGAACCGTCAGATTTTGTGATTGTGGGTAAGTCGAAATCTTGGGACGCGAGGTTTTGGTAAAGCGAGATTTTGGGACACGAGGTTTAGGGTGGCAAGGTTCTGGCCAGGCCAGATTTTGAGACAAGAGGCTTTCAGCGGCGAGGTTTTGCCCAGGTGAAGTTTTCGCTACGAGTTTCTGGCCGCGAGGTTTCGTACCCAAAACGTTCTCTAAATTTGGGAGCGTTGTTTGTGCACTTTCACTTTTTTCTCAAGTGTGCGTTCGGAAGGCAGCTGCACGAATTGTACCAAATTGTTCTGATGCATCACAAATGAGGAAAAGCAGTTCTGTGATTCGTTCAGAGTCGAGACTTCATGATTCGTAGCGGTCACTATAGAATAATATTTTATAGGTACTATCTGGCTCAGTTTCGAACTTTTTAACTTCCTCAACTTATTCAGAAAAATTCAAAGAAGTGGGAGTAAGCTTAGCGAACACCCTCAGAAGGCCCATCACGGCGAAATTAAAATACCGCTAATTTTACAGTAATTTTGTGATATCTTCAAATAGATAAAAGATAATCAAAAAGTGGAACAATAGCTCCCTAGACAAGATGAGATACCGTTATCAAGACTCACTTATCTGTTTTCGGTTTCCAACCATTTAGAAAATCAGCATTTATTTTCGCGTTTCTAATTGGCTGGAAATCAAAAGCTGATAAGTGACTCGTGGTAACGGTATCTCATGTAAAATAATATTGTCTAGCAAGCTCTTGTTCCACTTTTCGATTATGGTTTATTTATTTGAATATATCATACATTTACTGTAAAATTAGCGGTATTTTAATTTTGAAGTAATTATGCCACTTAAGATAAAATGATTAGCTACCAAGACGAAAAATAATATATATTAATGGAATATTTCTGAACTTCATTCAGCAGAACAGTTTTATGAAGTTTTGAATGGTTCGTTTCCCTAAATACAAAACCAACAAAGAAATCCATGTGATTGTTCAGAGTTTGGAGGCCTAAATACATTTTTTTATACTGCTAATCGCAAGAAAAAGCCTTTTGTAAAACGTTTCTTAGGATTTCTCTTTCTTTCCCTATCTCTGGTTGCTTTTTTCTCTTTAAAAAATCCCTATTGTCGTTGTGTTCCGATCGATTTATTTCTGAGGGAGATTTTTGTAGTTAAAACAGCCAACGAGCGAGGGAAATAAATGAAATATTTGTTACCTGAGGCCACTTTAGAAGCTTGAACGGAGAGAATTGTAATTTTCGTTCTCTTTCCAAACCTGAAAGATCTGAGTTTCGTTTTACGTAGAAAATATCCGTAAGACCTGAAAGCATTTTCTCATTAAATGCTTCTGTACGATTGTTTTCCTTTTTTTTCTATTCCAAAGAAAAATAATTCTGAAAATCTTGTGTATTATTGCAAAAGTTAAAACGAGGGGTTGTGAATAAAGTGCTTAACTTTTAATTAACATAATGTACTGAATTCAGGAATTTGAATATACGTATATTATGTTGCTTATAGTTGAGTATTATGAGTGTATGCTAAATATAATATGTGTATGTTTGAAATACGTGTAATTATGAAATGGACTAAAGTATATTCATCCTTTATTTTACAACGCGTCATTGTTCGATCTTTAATATAAAAGTTCTTTTTAATACATTTTTAAAACTTAATGTTTGGTTTTAGTTTTCACACGTTAATTTAAAAAGACACTTTTAAAATATAATGTGTGTCAGTAATATTAAATAGTTTTCACATGTTAATTTAAAAAGAAATTTTTAAAACCATGTTGAGACAGTAATATTAAATAGTTTTCACATGTCAATTTAAAAATTCACTTTTTTAAAACATGTTTGAGTCGGTAATATTAGTTTTTACATGTTAATCTAAAAACAAACATTGTTAAAACTGTGTTAGAGTTAGTAATATTGAATAGTGTTCACATGTTAATTTAAATCATTATTTTATCGAAGTCCGTAGATTGGTTCTTCAATCCAGCTTTCTCGTAGGCGAGCTAGAGTAGCGAGTAATGGCTTATATTTACATATATTCCTTTCAGTGTTTTGTAGTCTTCATTTAGATTAGAGTTTTGTCAGTGTTTGACACACGAAAAACTGTAACATGCTTAAAATTTAAAAGAATATTCTGCGAGGTTGTAAATTTTAGGCTTTTATGTACTTGATATACCCTTCCGTAGCTAGCCAGAAATTATATATTATTTTTTCTTATATATTTTCTAACTGTTTTAACCACCTCTGGGATTACTTCTTCCACCTAGTCTATACATATTCGCTAATGATCACTTTTTCTCTTTCGAGCGACAATAGGAAACAAGAAAATATGGTGATCGTTAAAACATTAAGTTCGAGATCGCAACTAGTGATGTCTAGATCGTGAACGAGACCGATCTTCTGAACGGCTCTTTTCTTTAAAAGAGCAGGTGAGGCATGACTCATTAGAAATGAGCGACGGTTCTCTTTGGGGGCCACGGTTCTTCGGAAGTCGTGGTTCTTCAGGAGCAACGGTTCTTTTGGAAAATGAAATGAAATCTTTAAGTTTTACGTCCCACGATTATGCCGGTTAGGCTAAAGGAGACGGTGATGATGAGAGATGAGTGAAATGGTGGAATGAAGAAAGTGGGAGGAAACGGGAGAACCCCGAGAAAACCCACGAGCACGGTGTTTGTCCACCAGAAAGTTCACTTGGCGGGGGCTGGGATCGAACCCGGAACCCCAAGCACCAGAGGTGAACGCTCTACCACTGAGCCACCGCGCCCCCCGGTTCTTTTGGAGTTACGATTCTTTGGGAACCTCGGTTCTTTCAGGGCGTAAGTTCTTTCTCCTGAGAAATCTACAAAGGGTTAGTTCTTGGTCTTGCAGATAACCATTTTCCAGACAATTTTCTCAGAAATTATTCAGGCGATTTTATTCATATTTCAGAAATAAGTATTTCGTGAACAACCTTGTAATGTGACTTAAGACATTACTAATTAAAAAAATCAGAAGAGGTTGTGTACTCTTGGGAATGAATTTTCTTCGGACAACGTTTTCCCAAATAATTTTGTTCATATTTTACAAATAAATGTTTCAGGAATACTTGCAGCACGATATAATTTAAATTAAGAAACGTAGCGGGAAAATTTAGTGCACTGGTCCGTACGTTTTGGTTGATGACTTGTTGATGTAGAATTTTGTGTTCTGTTCAACACCGAGGTTATATGAAATATGGACCTACATCTTAACATGCGATACGAATCACATGAACTCGCATGAGGAACCGAACCCGGGTCTTCCGCACACATAGCGTGTACGCTAACCATGTAACCATGCGGTATTACGGTCCGTGAAGTTTTCAGGAAACTATTTAGATTCAAAACTGAGAGATGAACATAAAAAATCGATACAAAAAAATTAAAGAGAAAGCACGGTGAGAAAATAAGCTCGATTTTAAATTAATGATGTAGCTGCGCTGCAATTACAATAGTGTGCAATCGTACCGAATAGTTGGCCCTTTGGGAAGGCAAAGATGATAATGAAAGAAAAGATAGGAGTGTAGACGCTTCCTAATGGGTTGTGATAACGTTCAAGAAAATCGAAACATCCACCGTGTGTTATGTGTGCTGAAACCATTAACGTCAATACTGTTGGAAAACTACAAAAACTGAGTTTCACAATTCTAAATAAAAAAAAATAGCAAAAAAAAAAAAAAAAAACTACGTTACAAGTTATGTTGTGGTGTGTTCTCTGGGCCGGGCCTACGCAATTTGCCGCTCCGCGCAATGTCATCATTTCGCGCCTCCCTTTTCTCCAAAAAGAAGAAAACTTGAAAGCCACAATTTTAAATATGCTACCCCATCATGAACAACGAAGGGGAGGGAAAGAGCACTCGCACTCAGAAAGGCCTAAACACTACAAATAAAATCTTGTTGTCTGTTTTTCTTTTAATAATAACCTATTATATTAGCGAAAGATAAAGCGAACACACCTGCAGAAGAAAGATGATAATCTTTCCCATAAAATTCAATATCGAGCTTCAATCCCAATACATCAGTCTGCAATTCTGCAATTCCAGTACAACTAGTTCTTTAATCTTCATTTCTTAATTTTCTTTCTACATCTGTTAAAAATTGAAAAAAAAGTGCTTCCGCTTCAATCACAAGGAACTTGTTTGTGACAAAGACAAGACTAGTTTTCATATTAAAACTGTGATAACGAACTAAATGAAACAGATGTTCGCTACTGTTCGAGAATTGAATTCTTGTATTTGAAAAAACTCAAGCAAATCATGTTGGATTTGTTTGACCATTTGCTTTAGCACTGTGCATTGAACCTTAAACCAATGCGACCTAAACATGATTTATGAATGTAGTATTTAAATAGAAGGTCAGCGTAGTAAACTTAATTACCATCATCATGAAGTCTGTTTCTAACAAGAAATATTTATTTTAAATAATATATTTATGACAGATTTTGCCGCCCTTGTACAAATGCACGTGTTGCACATATGGTAGAGCCAGCTCTGCCCGCCGGATGTTATGTGCGTTGAAACTAAGTTATTAACGCGAGCACCTACCGGAAAACTCGATGAACATTGAGTTGCACAATCCTAGAAAACGCGACGTGGCATGTTAAGTCGTGGAGTTGTTTTAATTCGTAGCAATCCGTGTATCCATAATTCAGCTGCTATGCGACGACTTCTCTTATAGCGTTTGAGTCAGAAACATTTACTTATTCCCCGAATAACCTAGACATCTTTATCTGAATTCCGTCTCTTTTCAGCACCTGATGATATTCCTTTCTGGTTAAACCTTCGAGTATGACGATGCTGGTTAACGAGTTATTACCACTTGATTATTAACGAGGCGGCACCGGTGTTCGGCACGAAATAGGGATGCGCTCGAGTCGAGACATGTCTCGAATCTCGACTCGACTCGACTCGAATTCGAGTCGAGATTCGAGTCGAGACACACTTTGTAAAATTCGAGACGAGTCGAGACAAACGTATTTCTCGACTCGAATTTTCGAGTCGAGACACGAGTCGAGTCGAGACGGCTCTTAAAAATCTCGACTCGACTCGAATGTCTCGAAAATCTTTCTATAATTTTTAATATTATTTTGAAGAAAGTATTCACTCAGAAACAGCCTTGAAACCAATTCCAGCTTTTATTCCTTTAGAAAGGTACAGAACACATAAAATTAATAGTTAATCTTTAAAGATCAAGATTTAATTTTCAGCTCAATTCAGTTAATTAAAACTAGTAATTAATGTCGTTGTATTTGATTGTACTGTAAATATAATGATAATAATAATAATAATTGATTATCTAGTTTGTATAAAACTATTATCCGTAGTCTAAATCTAGTTTGTATAAAACTATTGCGATAGAGTGAACTTCATAAATTATCTGAATGAGCAGTTGGTAGTCTATAGTAATTTAGCATAGTTATAATTATTGTGTTTTCGTTCCCATGAACGCAATAGGGTTACGTAACTTCTGGATTATTCGCTTGCCCAACTATTCTCAGGTTTTAATATGTTGCAGCATATCACGAGCTACGGATAATATATAATGTAACATTTGTTGTACATCACATATTATGATACGAGACTATTTTACATAGTATATCTTATCTAATATAAATAAAATAAAGAGTTTGTTTGTGTGTTTGTCTGTCTGTCTGTGCGACCTGGGGACCAGACGAGTGGACTGAGAGTTCCAAAAATTTGGTCACGGGTACCTTAGTCCAGGCCCCAGATCAAGACGAAGCGTTTTTTTAAATTTCGAACCAGGGGGGTCTCGGGGGGGACGTTTACTGGGACCGACCTGGGGACCAGACAAGTTGACCGAGAGTTACCAAATTTTGGTCACGGATACCTTGGTCCAGGTCCCAGTCTAAGGCGAAGCGTTTTTGTCAAAATTGGAACCAGAGGGTCTCAGGGGGGCGTTTAGCGAGACATGTAGTAAAAGTAATCCAAATTGATCGACATTAGTGTCAAATCCATAGTTTTCACGGTCGCTGAGATCAATGGTGACACTTCCATCAGCGATGACTTGCAAATTCAGCTACTACTGTATGCGGGCCGGGTGTCAGTGGGTGAGGAATACCGAAACATGTATAAATAGCCCATATTGATTGATACTAGTGTCAAATCCTTAGTTTTCGCTGTCACTGAAATGAATGATGATACTTCCACAGGTGTTGACTTCCAAATACAGCCCCCATGCGAAGAATGGGTATATTAAGCTAGTATTACAATAAATGGACTGCTCTGGATGCCAAGAACTAGTACAGATAAGTACCATCCACTTCTATGAATAGGTATTTTTTAAAAGGATTTTTGTAAACACTAAGTTATAAAACAATGAACTACATACAGTAGTTATGGTTTTGGTTCCCAACATAAAAGAAATATGGATTGTTCATGAGATATTGAACTTCAACTTTCACTCCTGGAAAATTTCAATTTTGGAGTTAGGCCACTTGGCATCAAAGCAGTTCACTGTAAGATAAATACATTCCGCACATTAGTAACATAGTTGTTCTGGGGCCTTCGATTTCCATCCTCTCAAATGAAAGCTGAATGATTCCTTAATACATGCTGACTATATAGGAGAAATAGTGTATTAAGTTTTCGAGCTTTGGTGCGTATCCGTATTTACACTCTGATATAACTTTAAGTTCACACTCAAATCGAGCTAATTGTTTAATGCATTTCGAAAGCTTTTGTTTTTATGCAGCTCATTAAGGAAAATCTATTTCATAATCGTAACATTTATGTACTAAGAAACTATGAACGTAAAGTGGACTCGACCTAGCCCCGTGGCCGCTGTGATTCAGTGGCACAACTCTCACCCTTGGTGTGTGAGGACTCTGATTCTGTGTGTGTGTGTGTGAACTCCGCGGCTAGTGTATGCGTACAGAGTCGGAAGCGGTATGTATTGTTTATACTACTTACAACGTTACCCCCCACATAAAATATAAATTCACCCTTCCTCCCTTCTCTTTTTCGAATACAATGAACCGACTCTTTTGCTGAAGAACGATGCTAAAAGAAAATTGAAACATCTGTGTCTAAACTTTCTTTGAAGCGCAGTCTTTTGTATTTGTAAGGTTTTGCGAGTGTTTTCGAGATAGCCAAATTTTTACCATGGACTCCTGCTGCGAACTGACCGTGAGTAAACACCCGATCTCGCTGTGCTCAATTTCTCTCGCACACGTGAAATGGGTTTGTTGTTTC
This sequence comes from Thermobia domestica, assembly GCF_964235325.1. NCBI lineage: Eukaryota > Metazoa > Arthropoda > Insecta > Zygentoma > Lepismatidae > Thermobia > Thermobia domestica. Next base: position 173,720,382 of record NC_137468.1, on the reverse strand, counting down.
CAAAACAAATAGGAAGTTACCTTGTGCTTTTGCATTTCTGCACGCACACAGGTACCATTGTTGTTTTAATGATCAGAAGAAATATCAAAACCATCCGATATATATGATACAAAACAGCTAACAGAGGGAGGCAAAGATAAAAGTAGGCCTATACCAAGTTTTCCGCGTGATACCATTATGGAGAATAAATATTTGATAAAGTCACGTAGATGCGCTTAAACCTATTCCATCTGTCCTTATAATTTTTCTGGTCTCATCAATTTCTCAGGAGAATACGTACAACATATGTCCAAATTCCATATATACTCTTTCTAAACTAATGAGTAAACTCATTAAGAACACCAACTGATATCAATAAACAGGAAAGAAAACAATACTTTATACTTCTATCATTTGGTACACATCTCTATGAAGCACAGCTTGTTTCTTTTTGAAATAGCTCCTTCGTTTCACAGCTGTGGTTAGTTTTGTTTTGCGTTAGGATGAAAGAGAGAAATGCAACATTTGCTTCGAGGTGAAGTTATATATATTATTAAGATGAGCGGTGATAAGCGAGGTTTAACAAAGAGTGCCTTTCGGATGCACAATTTAACGGGTAGTTGCAGTCCGTGTTGAGAATCGAACCAAAGCTATGTAAGACATGTTAATATTGAGCTCTTTTGTGGTAAAAGTGAACTTCAGAAACACACAAAAGACTTGAAACATCAAGCTAATGTAAAGCAATTGAAAAATAGCCTACCTATCGCTGCATCTTTTCTGTGGCTAGAAACATGCAGTGTGTAGCAACCAGAATCGTGTTAAGGACTTCTTTTTCGAACATAACATTCCCTTCCACACCATAAAAGACAATATAATGTTTGTTAAAAGTGCACATAATATTTTTAAATTTTGTTTGTGATCCTATCATGCATAATTATAAATAATGCCTTTCATACTACGAGAATGAGTTCAACTATACGTCATGGCCCCTCTAAAGCAGGGCCGCGGTGGCTCAGTGGTAGATCGTTCACCTCTGGTGCTTGGGGACCCTGGTTCGATCCCAGCTCGTACCAAGTGAACTTTGTGGTGGACAAACACCGTGTGCGTGGGTTTCCTCGGGGTTCTTCCGTTCCTCCCATTTTCTTCATTCCACGATTTCACTAATTTCTCATCATCACCCCTCTCCTTTAGCTTAACCGGCATAACCGTGCGACGTAAAACTCAAAGATTTCACTTCATTTTTCCCTCGAAAGCGTTATCTTTCAAAATTATTTATTGTTAGATATTGTAAATTTACGGTATCTATTTTAGTGGACGGGAAATTTTGCATCTAATCGGATAATTTCATGGCTTCTAACAGGAATTCGCAGTTACGAAATTTGCATCACTGTCTTTTGAAAGGATGCCTAGAAAAAATACTACTAGAAAATAACTGAAAACACAAAATGGATTTGATAGCCAAATTCACGTCATCTTGGTGCGTCATCATTTTTCTTTAAATATTTGTATTTAGTATTAGATTAGAGTTTAGTGTCCCTTTCAGCATCAAGGCTATATGAGACGTGAACTTACAAATTAACGTGGGTTCAGAACCACAGGAGTTCCCATCGGAAATCGAACCTAGGTCTCCCGCACCAAAGACGCGTACGCTAATCATATGGACAAGGGTGTTCGATATTTATTAATGTGTACATAAAGTTGTGAAATTGCGCTTGTATAATGGAATGCAATTCCTTCTACTGACATAAACCTTCACAATACTTAGCTGGACAAAGTATCTTTAAAAAGAAAATGTCACTCTTTATGTTTCAGTTCCTGGTTCGACTGAAGGATGGAACAAATTGCAATGAGCGTTTTTGGATCCTACTTTGTGTAGTTGATTCATCATAAACTTGGTATTTGATACGGATATGAACTATTACACTTATTTGGTGTTTATTTCTAAATAATAAGTCCTAATACAATTTCATAAAGTTGTAATTCTTCTTTAGTTTGTATCACTTTACACAATGACAAATCCAAAAGGTGTGTTGTATCGGTGCAGTACCAGTTTTTCACGTTTTTCAAAATGTTCCAAAACCCAAAGAATAATCTTTAATTTCTGATATTTTAGTCGTCTCAAATTACAATTTTATAATGTAGTCAATGTTTATAATTACTGGACAGTTGGGCGTTTAAACTAATGACATCATAATAAAGTCAAAACCCTAATTTTGAGTTGAATTGATTCTGATTTTAACGTCCCGTTCAGCAGCGAGGCTATGTGAGACGTGGACCTACTGATTAACGTGGAATCCGAACCTCATGAACTCCCACCGGGAATCAAGCCCAGGTTTCCCACGCCAAAGGCAAGTATGCTAACCGTTAGCCACGAAGGAGCTCCACCATAATTTTAGTGGGCGATAAGAAATATCTCGCCAGTGCTTTTACAATAAATAAAATTTTATAAGTATTAAAGAATAGTGGTAAGAGATTTTATAATAGCTCTTTTATTTATGAGATATGAGTATTTTGAAAAAAAAAACAACTAAAGAATAGGTTAGCGGAACCACAAAAGACTCGTAAAATAAACTTTCTTATAAATACATACGCACCTTACTCACCTTTTATAATTGCTATGCTTACGTTCTCCATAAAAACAGAAATTCTCTTTTAGTGATACTTTACACAAGATCATGAAGTGGGTTCAAATTTAATTAAAGGCAAAATACAATACAATAATCCACAAATATTGCCTCAAGTGAGTTTAAAGATTTCTAAACACTAGTGCGAAACCGGGCTCTGCCGTTGCGATCGATTTACAGGTCTTGAGACGAAAGTAAGAAGGGTCTTACGCACACAGTAAGTAAAAACAATTAATATGCCGGTAACTTTCCCCCAAATGGGTGTATCTTAAAACTAATCTCACCATTATTTTTCTAATTAAATTCTAGCCCGAAATTATGTATCATATTACCCTATTCCCATTTTGAAAACTTGACCTTAAATCAAAATGGCGGATTTTAAGATGGCTGCCATCAAGGTCATATCTACCATACGACTTCCCCCCAGGACTTATATGTATCCACATGGTTTTTCTTCACTTTTCTTCATTAACGCTCCGTTTACAAAGGGTAGTAAGGGACTTCTGTGGTAATCTCTAATAACCACATCACAACTCTTAAAAGTTATTAAAAAAAATAGAAAACATGCACCATGGCAAAAATTTGTCATCACAAGTAATGATGCATACATGCCTTCTATCAGCAAAAAAAGTTTCATTGAAATTGGAGCCGGACATTTGAGTGATGTCCCTTGTGGGATGTGGTTGAACGTGACGTCAGAATACATCGCCCCCCTTCCCGGAATTTACGGGAATTAGGTGACTGACTGAGCACATGTGGTGCCAGCTCTCTCCAGCGACCTATCAAGGATCATTGCGTGTATGCCAAGACGTGTCGCCGTTTTTATCCATGCCAAAAGTCGACATAATGACAATTAGGTAGGTAGTCATGATGGTCTGGCTGATGTGTGCGTATATTTTAACTCGTACATTTTGTCTCGACTCGAATTTCGAGACGTCTCGACTCGAATTCGAGTCGAGTCGAGACAGAGACTGTCGAGTCGAGACACGAGTCGAGACAGAAACATATTTTCGAGTCGAGACACGAGTCGAGACAACATTTTCTCGAGACGAGTCGAGACAGGCTTAAATCTCGACTCGACTCGACTCGAATGCATCCCTAGCACGAAATACAGGGTGTTTGAAAAAGAACTCCCTAGTTTTAAGTATAAATTTAGTTGGGAAATGAATGAAAACTTACATCAATGAGTAGACCTACATACGTATCATAAAAGAGAATTCGTTCAAGTTTTGTTTAATGTTTTCACAAGCCAAATAACACTGCACTTTTTCTGTTGCGGAGTACACATTGTTGCTGAGTTGCTATGCACTGCACGCCTGCCTGGACTGAACTGAGGGGAAAAAACAGCACTGGTGCCGTCTCAAGGTCAAGCAGACCTGCCAACTGCAGGGGAGCCAAACTTAGAGAGTTGATGAATCAAACACCACAAACTAGAATAGTGTATGTCACTTTATACAGATTCTAGGACACATTAAAATTAAGTAGTTCTTTTTCAAATACACTGTATAGTGTGTTGTTATGATAGATCTCTTAACAGGGATGACAGTTACGCTGAAATATAGGCTATTCCATGGACTCTACTTCAATGACATTGAAGTATTTTGCTCAACTGTGTTAAGTCAGTGGAACTAACTTTCTGGATGTCCGTTGAACTTCGGAATTTCTTAATACCATTATTGTCACCGAATATAGTGGACTTAATTGAGTCAAAACGTCTAAATTGATTAGTACAAAACACTAGAATGAGAAATATACAATGGGCGTAAATAATTTTATTTAAATGTTTTAAATATAAAAAGATCTTTGAGTGGACTATAATTTTCGCAAATCTGATTTTGTTTATTATTAACTCTAATTGGATTTATATGATCAAGAAAATCATCCAGTAGCAGACTTCTGTTTCTCTAGTAATGATATTTAAAAAAAATAAATTAGTCATTCATTAATGTTGTGTTGTACTTTTATAATTAACACTTGAAATTACAATATATTTGAATAATATGCCTTTTTGGATAACTTTGGATTGGCCATTACGTCACTTTTTCACACACGCAATGAGCTTATTGTCATCTTGAGACTGTTTCACTCGCAGATGTTCCTTTAGTTGTGCACAAAATTCATGTTTTTTTTTTTTTTTTTCTTAAAGGCACGAAACCTTGTATAATTCTACCATAATAGTCTATGTCTTTGCTGCTGGTTTAGTAGTAAGTGCTTGCGCTTTTGATACAGGAAGTCCCAGCTTGGATTCCCAGTGAGAGAACTTGAAATTTCAGTACTTTACGATGAGTCGGATTATAGATTGAAATGTTGGTCCACGTCTCATATAGTCTCGGTGCTTGAACAAACGCTATGAACTAATCCAAGCCACCAACCATTCCATAGTTAAAAAAAGAACAAGAAGTCTAGATGAAATCAAAGGAATTAAAATAAAACGATGTTTAGTGGCCGGAAATGCTTGTAGCTAACGTTAATAAAAACCATTTGTCATCGCAATATTACCAAGGAAATTAAAAGAAAACTCGGTGAAAAAATAATGCACAATCCGTTGCAAGTCCGTAAGGGTAATCAGTAGAAAAATTACATTTTGTATGTCGAAGCACTGATCCATTTGAAATGATTCACTTGCTTCACTGTACGGCAGCCATCTTTGTTCCCATGACACGAATCTACGTTGGTAAAACTCTTCAGCTTGGTCATTACATCACTTTTCACATACGTCAAGATCTTGATATCATCTCCAAAATGTTTCCCCTTGCAGATGAGCTTTCGGTTATCCAAACAGATAGAGATTCGATGGCGCTAGGTCGGGATTATATAGGATATTGTGGCACCACCGTCCATCTCAGGGAGTTAGTCTTTCTTATCAAGAAGAGTGGAACCTGGCAAGCATATTTTTGTGTGTATCCGTTGGATTAGCGTTAACACAGACTTTTTACCATACATGTGTGCTCGATAATCTGGTTCGTGGTTATGCGTTTGTTATTTTGGATAAGTTCCTCAATGACTGATTCGATTTAATCGCTTGTGGCGATTGACAATCTAATTAGCCGTGACTAGTCCTGGATGCTCCAATCACCACACCGAAATCTACGAAGACATTTGTTTCTGATGAAGGCAACGATACATTGGTGAAACTATAACACTGTCCTTTATTAAAGGAGATTTGCTTTGCTCAGCTTTTACTCCTCGCTATTTCTCAATACACCCTAGGGTCGCGGTGGCTCAGTGGTAGAGGGTTCACCTCTGGTGCTTGGGGTACCGAGTTCGAACCCAGCCCCCGCCAAGTGAACTTTGTGGTGGACAAACACCGTGTGCATGGGTTTCCCCGGGGTTCTCCCACTTTCTTCATTCCACCATTTCATTCATTACTCATCATCACCCTCTCCTTTAGCCTAACCGGCATAACCGTGGGACGTAAAACTCAGAGATTTCATTTCATTTTCAATACACCCTATTTCCTATCCTTGTTTTTTTTTTTTTTTTTTTTTGACAGTACATTTTGTATACGAGATGTGATCAAAAATACGGTGAATAATTTTATTAAAAACAAACTAATAAGCTTACATGAAATTTGATTTAATCTCTTTCAAAGTACTAACAATGCACTTATCCAGACGTTGAATCCATGACTGGAATTATTTCTGGAAGCTTCTTTTGAAAGTTTATTCAGCTGCTCTCTCGTGGCCCTCTCAATGTCGGGAATGGTGCCAACACGTTTTCCTTTAAGCATGGTTTTAATTTTTCGGAAGAGCCAGTAGTCGCATGGTGCTGTATGTGGAGAGCACAACAAACTTGGAGAGACAGGAATATTTTTTTCGGCCAGAACTCGCGAATCAAAAGCAAGGTGTGACACGGCGCGTTTTTGTGGTGAAGAAGGAAGCTATTTGCCCATTTAATCGGTGGTTAAAATGCTTTTCACGGCCCCATACGAGATGTTTAGTTCTTCGAGAAGCTCTCATATAGTTATTCGCCTGTTTGGACAAATCATTTATGCCTGTTTTGCACGTTTTCATCTGGTTTTGACGTCCAAGGACGTCTCGATCGTTGTTTGTTTTCAACCGACTCCTTGCCGCTTTTGAATAGCTCATACCATTTGTAAACAGTCTTCAATACCATCCCTTCATCGTCATACACTGATTTTAACACTTCATGAGCTTCTTTGGCGCTTGTTTGCAGTTTAGAACAAAACTTAAGGTTGACGCGCGACAGACACTCTTTAACACGTCCTCACTCTTCAGCCTCTGGAAGACAACTGACGTGTCACAACTCGTTCAAACTCGATATAGACTGTATCAAAGGTTTAAGCTACCGGGCTTACTAGTTGAAATGAACACAACTAGATGGCACTGTGCAATTACATTCATCATACTCTTTGATTACGTCTTGTAAAATCAAACTGTGTATTTCATTTTATGAATCCTAAATATTACTGCTCTAAACTCAATGAGCCACATTCTAAAGGTTCTTGGTTCGATCCAAATGATTATCAATTAACAATTCAACTGTTCTAAATTATTTTATATTTATCTCGGTACTAGAGACATACACTGTTACCAGGCGCACATCCAGAATTTTTTTGGGGGAGGGGTCCAAGATTCGGAAGGGATCCAATACTACATCTGTATATAAAAGACGATAAATAATTGAATCGTTGGGTTCGTAAACCGATTATCTCCATTAAAGCTAATTTGAGAGGAGTGACAAACAAAACTAAATTAATCAATATGTATCTAAAATATAGGCTTATTTCCATTTTTGGAAAGTAGAAAAATGTCCGTTCTACGGTCCGAAAATGAAAACAGTCCTATATATCAGATGCATATTGACTAATTTAGTTTTGTTTGTCACGCTTCTCAAATTAGCTTCGATGGAGATGACCGGTTTACGAACCCAACGATTCAATTGTAAAATACTTTCATCTATATTTTCAGGGAAAATGATAGAACTAGATTGTTTTTATAAGAAAAAGAGTACGGATGAAGTGCAAGATCAAATTTTCATACTACAGCAGTCATTTCCCTGTTAAACAAGTATAGTTTTAGTCAGAAAGTGTACAAACGTATGGGGCCGCGGTGGCTCAGTGGTAGAGCGTTCACCTGTGGTGCTTGGGGTCCCGAGTTCGATCCCAGCCCCCGCCAAGTGAACTTTGTGGTGGACAAACACTGCGTGCGTGGGTTTCCTCGGGGTTCTCCCGTTTCCTCCCACTTCTTTTCATTCCACCATATCATTCATCACTCAACATCACCGTCTCCTTTAGCTTAACCGGCATAATCGTTGGACGTAAAACTTAAAGATTTGCACTAACGTATGTTAAGAAGTTTTGGGTAGTCTAAACCCGGTGGACGCCCTTTGGTATCCCCTTAACTGTTACATTAGTAAATTATCCACTTGATTCGAATTCAGGGCCAAACTAACGGCATGTATGTGCGGTTTAGCTTAAAACATTACGGTTACCTCGTAATATAACATCATTTGTTCATATTACGTAAAAAAAATATTTCTGTAATAACTGTAGCACGGCATGATTCAATTTAAGATATGAAAGCAACAAAGTTTAGACCGATGAACCATACCTTTTATTCCTTGTTCGGAAACACAAATGTACGAAATGACAAATACCATATATTTCATTGGACATTTCACCGATTTCAACAAACTAAAGAATTTAACTAATTATATTAACTAGTGAAAGAATATATAGATCCTCAGAATGACTTCCATTTCAAGCGCTGTTGAAATGTGGAACATGTAAAAGTGAAAAATGTGGTTCTTAAGAACGTCGTAGGAAACAGTAAAAGAATCTGGACATTTTGTAAATTACTTGCAAAACTCTTGTGACAAAATTAATTTGGAAACAAATTGCAAATTCAATTTACTGTAAACTAATTTAAACTTTTCACTCCTAATTTAGAGAAACGCATCAATGAAGAACTTGGATAAGAAAGTGTGTGTATATGTATAAATACTGTTAGGCCTAAATATTGATGTCAATACGAGGTCCGATCTACATACTGAGAATAACTGAGAAATTAAAAATTGTCTATGTTAAGTAACTTTGCAAGTGTTGTGCTTTCCGAGTGAGACATATTGTAACTAGCTTGATCTAGTTTATATCTACAAATGGATAATAATAATAATAATAATAATAATAATAATAATAATAATAATAATAATAATAATAATAATAATAATAATAATAATAATAATAATAATAATAATAATAATAACAGATAGGAAGAACCGTTTTGTCGGAATAGATTTAGGGTTTTAAGAATTGCTTTTAGTTCGTACTCTAAGATTAAGCATGTGAAAAATCAGTTTCCTACATTTTCCAGTTTTAGTATTGATCTCCGTAGAGCATAAACGATAAGTGAACGTGACAAATAACTTTTCAATATGAATTCAGCATCCCAAGAACAATTGTCTTCGCTGCTATTTGTCTACTTATACCGGAAGTGCTAGAAATCGAAGACTTCCGGTTTCAACGCTGGTCGCAGTGAAGAATAAAAAACGATAATACATAACAATAAGTATTTTTCTTTATATGGCTCCAATTTTGCAACAATAGCTTCTATTCCTACCCCTATATTTCTAAAAAAAAAAAAAAAAAAAAAAAAAAAAAAAAAAAAAACAGAAGTTGTAGAAATTTAGTAGAATTTCTGGTTTCAGTTATGATTGCTTTACATCAAAGTCTGTGATAATTTAGCGAGAACTTCTGGTGTACTCTTCTTGAATTCACAACGGCTTGTATTCTCCTCCTCATTCAACTTTCTTCTTAAATCTTGTAACTTTAATGTAAGTATTTTCCCTATGTCATAATGAAGCTCTGGGAGAAAATGATAGGAGTAAGATTTTAGAAAGAGACCGAAATAAAAGAGAATTGATTTGGCTTTATGACAGGACGATCGACGACGGATGGAATATTTGCAATTAGGATGCAAATGGAAAAGTACAGAGAATACCAGAAGGACCTTCATATAGTTTTCATCGACCTAGAGAAAGTGTATGATAGAGTGCCACGGATCTTATTTTGTTGGCCACTGACGAAGTAAGTTCCGAACACATACATCCGTATAACTCAAGATATGTATAATGGGTGGAAGACAGGAGTGAAAAGCGGATGTGGAATAACAGAAGAGTTTGCAGTTAAAGTGGGACTCTATCAAGAATCTAGACTTAACCTATACGTTTTTCTAATTGTGATGAACGAACTTACAAAGAATATCCAAGAGTCAGCATCTTCGAATATCCTATTTGCGGATTACATTGTACTTGTGAGTGAAATCAAAACAGGACTGTAAGAGAAATTAGAAGCCTGGAGTGAAGCATTGCAAAGCAAAGGGATTATAGCACAGCCAACAAGAGATGGTCTCTGACGTTTCTTACCACATGCGGTGGGACATTGCAGCACCTACTTTGATACCAGTGTTACCAACCACGATCGCTCTGTCTTATACCATTAATTAAATTGCCACTACAGTTACATCGAAAAAAACCTTGACACCCGAGTAGTGGCAATGTCACTGCGAGCTGTCAGAGACGTTCTCTTACTGGACGCACTATAGTATTATTAAAGCCAAGACAGAATATTTACAGTGTTCTTTCAGGAAAAATGCAATCGAGAATACAACAATACAGATGGACGAAGAAGAGATGATAATGACGAGGAAATTGTAGTACTTGGAATCAATACTGCAGGAATAGAATATGTAAATAGTAGACTTAGCAGTAGTTGGATTAAATGGAGAGAAGTGGGAGTATTGTGTGACTGTAGGTTACCAACACGCCTTAAAAATAACGATTACAAGACAGTAGTGAGACCTGTCATATTATGCGGAGCAGAATCTTAGACGATGAAGAAGAAAATGAAATGAAATATTTGAGTTTTACGTCCCACGATTATGCCGGTTAGGCTAAAGGAGACGGTGATGATAAGTAATGAATGAAATGGTGGAATGAAGAAAGTGGGAGGAAAAGGGAGAACCCCGAGAAAACCCACGCACACGGTGTTTGTCAACCACAATGTTTACTTGGCGGGGGCTGGGATCGAACCAGGGACCACAAGCACCACTGAGCCACCGGGGACGTTGAAGAAGAGAGAGGGAAAGAAGTTGCATGTTGCGGGCACTGGTGCGGAAGGGCAAAATTAAGAATGAAGTAATTCAGAGAACAGTAAAGATGAGAAAAGTAGTAGAAAGCTGCAAGAAAGTAGCTTGAGATACTTTGGGCATGCAAGAATAATATCTTTGGAATACGTAGCTCACAGAGTTGATTCTATAGAACTGAATGAGAAACGAGCCCGAGGTCGGCCAAAGAAGAAGTGGTGAAATTGTATTAAGAACGATATAGTGCAATGTGTTGTCACAGTGTATATAACACAAGATAGAAACAACTGGAGAACTCAGTGATTCGAAAAGCCGACTCCACTAACTGGGGAGAAAAGTCTTAGAAGAAGACAGAATGAAAATTTGCACAGCAACGTACGTCGGGTAGTAACACAGAATTCCATTGTTTTTAAAGGTAATTATTAATATTGTCCGCCACTATGTATCCTATTCAATTATGCAACCATGACTACTCTGCTGTTGGTAGTACAGTATAACATCCAGGATATCTTCATAAATTATGTTTCAGATTTTGAAAGTACGAAAGATCTTAACAATTGATTGAATTGAAAACATCTTTAAAAGGAGAAAATAAAATAGCATAAATATTTTTTAAAAAAATATAAAAGAACTCATACTAAAAAGTAAGAAAAAACAAATACTAAAAAGTAAAAAAAAAAAGAACTCAAGAAAATTACTTTTAATAAGTCTATAAATTGCTAAATATAAAATTATAAGAACACTTTCATATGTAATCAATTTATAAGTATCTGAGAGCGCTCCGAGAACCATGCTTTTTGAACTTCCAGGTTTAGTTATTTGTCTCTGAGGAACGCCTATCGAACGCCCAGAACTTTTTCCTAGTTTCCGTGTTCGACACGGGATGCTTACATGGCGCTCGCTGAAAAGCAAGTTACCTGTTTAACGACATTCGGAGTTATCATAGTTCTGTTTTTGTCCGCTCTTTGAAAAATGGCGCTTTAGCATACAGAGTAAATGGAAGTGATACAAGTAATGACATAGCAGGCATTTTCTAGGTATCTAGGAGGTGTCTCCGAGGTATCTCCTTTCCCTCCCTTATTCAAATCCCCTTTCACCTATTCCAAAATGCAAAACAAATAAATTAAAGAAATAAAAGGCAATGATGATAACCCGTGTCGGTTTTAATTTTCAGATACCGGTTCTGAAAGACGGGCCTGAGCCTTAAAAAATAAATTAAAAAAAATACCTAAAACAATACTTTGATGTTATTTGACTTACATTACAACATAACATGTTTGGGGGGACAATAGGGGAGGGCGGACGTTGCTATTGCAGGGGCCCACCCCCTTTCCCTACTTTAGCATCGTCACTGCTCTAGACTGCTATCTTGCACTAGCAAACCTTTCAAATAACGTTGCGAGAAAGACGTAAGAACAGAGGTTTACAAATTTCTAGATACTCATCTGCTCCATCCTGTTTTTCTTTCATCTATTCAACATTTCAAAACAATTGCAGAAATCAATAATTAATATTAAAATTTTGTTGTATAAATTTCTAATAAATACAAAATGCTATTACGGATAACTCAAATGAATAACGGCTATTTAAACTGCGGTATACAACCTTCATATACCTGATAGAATTTTGGTACTGGTGGCGTTTGCATAAAAGCAAACCAATAATGGTTATTACTTCGAATTTTGAACCAATTAAGAAAATATTTATATTTCAAAACTTTATAGTTTCAATGTCTTTAAAAAGCATGTTTATAAGATCTAAAATTGATAGTAATTTATCAGAAAGTTTTATACTACTCTAGCTATATCTAAACGACATTTACCTAGGTATATTAAATGTGTTAAAACTCACTCTAACTATATCTTGTGCGTCTGATTTCTCTGTAGTATTACTTAAATCTTTCTTTTAGTTTAACGTTCCACGAATATCCCTGTTAGACTAAGGGAGACAGATGATTTAGGCAAGTGAATGATGATGGAACAATTAGTAGAATGAGAAATTGGGAGGAAACAGGAGTAGCCCGAGAAAACACATAAATACGACATTGTTCACCACAAACTTACTTGGCAGAAAATAAAACGAAGGACTCCACGAACCAGAGTGAGGCGCTCTACCATTGAGACACTTTTTCTAATATTACTCAGAAAACTAGTCAATGCTTTTGATATGGTTTTCACTTCAGTTTTATAGCTCCCTCGTGGCTAAGTGGTTAGCGTACGCTCCTTTGGCGTGTGAGACCCTGGTTTGATTCCCAGTGGGAGCTCATGTGATTCGGATTCCACGTTCATCAGTAGGTACACGTCTCATATAGCCCTGCTGCTGAAAGGGACGCTAAACTAAAATCCAATCAAATTAAAATATCACTTCAGTTTCAGCACCATATTTAGATAAGTAGGTGTATTTTTTGTTGTGTGTAAAATACATACTCATGGTTCGATTTTGAGTGCTCGCGTTGAAATGGCGCGATCCGAGGAGAGAGTGAAGAAAATTTGTTTGTATCCTAATAGTTCAGAAAATCAACTTCACGAACTTTTTCTCCATCATCTCATCGTCCATATTGCTTAAATCGCGCTTAGCCGCCAAGCCAAATTTTGGGGGTATTTTGGACCCCACTATTTGTGCATCAGAATTATGCACATGGCGGCCAACGTGTTAATCAGCATTCCCATCAATTTGATGTATCTTCAGATGTAAACTTTGAAGGATTCAGTGTAAAAGCTAGAAGTTATTGATGTTTTCTTCAAAGAATGAAATACGTTATTCGAAGAAATGCCTATTCAATCCTTTTACAGAACAATTAAGTTAAATCAATGAGCCAGCAATATCCTGTATATTAGAAATATGCGAACACCTTGAATACATTGGTTTTGGTGTGTTAAATTACTTCCTTTGCTTACCTTTTCTTCTTAGGAAACGCTAAAATGCAAAAAGACAAAAAAAATTACAAAATAAGAATTTTAGGAAAGATCCAAAAATGCATCAAAAGATTGCGATCTTCGCCAATAATTAGTTTTTGGATCAGGGGCCAGAAAAATTTTGAACGGCCTCTAAATCGAGTTTTCGTAAATTTTTGAACGGCCTCTAAATCGAGTTTTCGTATTTTCCACGGAATAAGTATATCAATACTGAGTTAAGTGATAGTTTGGGTTTGCCTACACTATATACAGTTCTCCAGACATAATGCCTACAAGAAAATTTTTTATTGAAATATATTGGATCTTTTGATCCAACAAAATAAAACTTACAAAAAAAAATCGTTTGTACTTCAGCTGTTGCCTTGTCACTTTTCTGTTTCTAAATTGGTATAAATAAATTGTACAAAAACCCATCGTATATACGACGAAAAAATTCGGCAGTAAAAGTGCTTCGTTTGATTGAGTAATATTTTTCGCTGCTAGTTTACAAACATAAGGCTTGTATAATGACTTACTATTGGAGAATAAGACCAGGAAATAGCGAGTTTTAGAGGGAGGATGACACTCTTATTGTTGAAATATTAGCTTTAAAAATTTACTTTTCTTTATTTTTGCAGTAGTATCCTTTCCCCTGTTTTAAGATGGATACAATCCTGGATTGAAATAGAATTACTAAAGATTAAAGATTGAAATAGAATTACTAAAGATTAATGTTTTTGTTATAAATGACCTATCCAGTTGCAATGATGTGAACAGACTTTGGTGAGGATGGTTGAAATTTAGCTCAAATGTAGAAGCGACTATGTAGATTGTACAGGGTGGCCCCAAAGTAGGTATACAATCCCATGCTAATCTGCTCACTGTATTTCATATCATTTCTTATTGTTATCAAACAGGTAGACCTAGTTTCTTTATTATTTGTTCTTGACGTCTTTTTACTTATAACTTAGGCCCGGAACAATCGATGCAAATAAATCCGTAAACTACAATGTTACACTTGATCAATGTAGGGGTGTATACCTACTTTTGGGCCACCCTGTATATTCTCAAAGCAAATTGCTCTAAAATGAATGGAACATAGAAGACGCACAAAACATTAACATTAAAGTCAATGGAAAATCGATGAAAAAAATGAAGCTGTCCACATATTTCAAAAACTATAATAAAAATGAAATGAAATCTTTAAGTTTTACGTCCCACGATTATGCCGGTTAGGCTAAAGGAGACGGTGATGATGAGAGATGAGTGAAATGGTGGAATGAAGAAAGTGGGAGGAAACGGGAGAACCCCGAAAAAACCCACGAGCGCAGTGTTTGTCCACCACAAGGTTCACTTGGCGGGGGTGGGATCGAACCCCGGACCCCAAGCACCAGAGGTGAACGCTCTACCACTGAGCCACCGCGCCCCCCTCAAAAACTATAATAATGAGATGGCTAATTAAAAGCTTATTGCAAAGACATAATGAAGAGCTTAAAAACGATGTATAACACGTCAGGTAAATATGGATAGAACACTGTCAAAAGTCGAGTAAAATCAATAATAATGGTAAAGTATATGCATCTTCTTCGAATTACACAGGGCGTCCCACTCGGAGGTTACGTGTTTGAAATCTAGATTTGGAATTTCCAGACTCGATTTAACACGCAAGGTTTTTTTTTTTTTTTTTTAACCTGATTACGTGGCACAGTCTGGTCCTTATGGCAAACCGGATAGGCTCTTTTCATGTATTTTCTACATTTTTCTTAATAAATTAACATTGTTTACATGCATGCTATCATCAAAATTAACATTGTCAGTTTGATATATTTAACTTAGCTTTTATTTTTTGTATTCTTTACAGGTATGTTATATGTAGACGTTAGTACAAGTTCTACTATATTTCTTCGTCTCCAATAATGTAAGTAGTATTTTCTAAGATAACTTTCAAATAACGTTTAGTAATTTTCGATGATTGTGTAATTCTATAATTGTTTACGTATTTATTAGCCAATGAACATTTAAACATCTGTAAACAATGAATCTTATCCTGTTCTGCCATCGTCTGAATCCCCATTTTAATTTCAATGAGGCATTTTTGTTCATATATGTTGCTGGTTCATTTGTGGAAGCACTAGTCATAAGTATCTATGTTATAAGTAAGCCTATGTGGTAGCTAAGCAAACTACACTTTTCTCCAAACCGTAAGGAAACTAAGGCTCCAATCCCACCTGCTTGGATGTTTGCTACTGAAAACATACTGTAGTACTCCGTAAATGAAGAAGTTCCCAGGTATGGGATGACTCACTTCGGGACAAATACGAGGATAAGTCAATAAGTAAGCAACTAACTAACTCCATGGCCTATGGAACCCGAAGGTTCAATGCTGCGTTTACAAAAGCTCTCCACTGACTTCTATCCTTAGTCAACTGGATCCAGTTTCTACTTGTATTAATATTTCTGCGAGATACATCTTAATATTGTCCTCCAATCTGCGATTAGGCCTTTCTAATGGTCATCTTCCGATTGGGTTTGCAGTTAAAATTTGGAAACGTTTCTACATTTTTTCATTCTAGCTATATACCCCACCACCTGAGCCTCCAAGACTTAATGACCCTAACATTGATAAGTAAACGGCATAAATTATGCAGTTTCTTGTTACGAAAGGTTCCGCCATTTCCCATTTACATCCATCAGAGATCCAAATATTTGGCCTCAGATACAGCGCAACAGGCATAATTACCGTTTTGTTTATTTTAAGCTTGAAATTCTTCGACAAAGTTCACAAAAACAACACAAAAAATAAGTTGAATAATGACACTACTTCCTTGCTTTAAGTCGACATTTAATTTATTCGTTGATAAGGTTTACGTCTGTTAATGTTGGTCATAGTTACTTAAAAGTATACACTTTGTTGCAGTTATTACTTGATATTTTAATGTGTCCATAATTTGTTGCATTACATTCACGGAAAATTTCCGTGTATTTAGTTTTCACTGTATTTAATTCGAAACTCATGTCTCTAAAGTAGGGATGGGCAAAACCAGTTTTTATACAAACCGGAAACCGGTTTCTAGAAAAACCGAAACCCAAAAAACCGACATTTCGGTTCCGCAAAACTAGTTCGCTTGTTCATCGAAACCGGTTTCGGTTTTATAAAAAAAAACGGTTCGGATTTTCATCGAAACCGGTTTCGGTTTTATCAAAAAAACCGGTTCGGATTTTCATCGAAACCGGTTTCGATTTTCTTCAAAACTGGTTCAGTTTTCACCGAAACTGGTTTTGGTGAATACTTTTGGAAAACACATAAAACTATTTCTGTGGAAACGGATTTGGTTTCCAGAGAACAAAACACTATTCTGGTCAGAAATAGAACAAATTAAAAAAAATAGAACCGGGTTTTCTAAAAACCGAAAACCAAAACACCGGTTTTTGTGCCCACTTCTACTCTAAACCCAATAAATCCGCTTCATTGTTCTCGTATCATTTCCTATCAGATTAACATCACCAGCGTAAGCTATAACGTGGTGAATGCGTTTGAGCTTTAGGGTCTGGTCACTATCTTTAATTTTCCTTATATTGTACTTTTAGAACAAAATTGAATAATAATGACAACAACGTAACTTCTTGTTCCAAACCAATCTCAACGTGGAAGCTCGTGACAAGTACTTTCCTACCCGGACGTTACTTTAGGTTTCATTTAAACACATCTCAATTAATCTAACTAGCTTTTTACGTATTTCAAATTTGGTAAGAATGTTGTACAGCGTTTTGCTGTTTACTGAGTCATAAGCATTTCTGAAACCCCACAGCATTAGTATTCAGAGAAGCCCTATCCTCGGAATGCAGTAAAATTTTAGTCATGACCAACACTTAAGAGGCCTCATCCCGCCGAAATTAAAATACCGCTAATTTTACAGTGATTATGTGATATCTTTAAATAGATAAAAAGTAATTGAAATGTGGAACAAGATCACCCTAGACAATATTATTTTGAGTGAGGTACCGTTATCACAAGTCACGTAGCGACTTTCCGTTTTCAGCCGTTTAGAAACGCGAAAATAAATGCCGATTTTCAAAATGGCTCGAAATCGAAAGCAGATAAGTGAGTCGTGATAACGGTTTCTCATGTAAAATAATATTATCATCTAGCGAGCTCTTGTTCCACATTTCAATTATCTTTTATCTATTTGAAGATATCACATAATTACTGTAAAATTAGCGGTATTTTAATTTCGCCGGGATGAGGCCTCTTAAATAAATAGTACAGACCACTGAACTAACCTTTCTTGTTCTCATTTTTTAAATCGTTCTGCAGTTATTGCTGAAACCTTTATTTATGGAATCATCATTATCATCATCATGATAGGTATTCTGGCCTTACTGGCAGATCACTTGCCGCAACTGAGAAGTTTCTGTACTTCATGGTCTTCTCTTAACCTCTTCGTCTTCAAGTACGAGTTTTCTGTTTTATCAATTATAGCCTTCTTCATCCTCTCCCTCTCTTTCCTGCCACCATATCCTTTAGCACGTCCCTCATAATACAGTTTCTTCTTGGCCAAAGTCCTAACCAACTTCCCTTCCTCTTCATAATAATGCCTAAAAACTGCTCTTTTCTCTCCCACCATTTCTAACATCCTCTCATTCGTTTCGCGCTCAATCCAACTAAATCTCCCCACGCTTCTTCATACCCACATTTCGATAACCTCCAGTCGTTTTCATCACTTTTACGTAATGTCCATGTTTATGTCCCATGCAGTAAAAACTCCATACGAAGAATTTTATGATTTTTTTTTCTCAACTCTTTATTTAAGGTCACACAAAATAGACTTTTGTTCTCCATAAAAGCCTTCTTCGCCATTTGTATCTTTGCTTTTATTTACGTTCGAATCGTTTTAGTATCTTAAAATGAAAAATTCATCCCAAAGAATAAACTACCCTTTGTTGATCTTTTCAGGAGAAATTACATAATTCACATTATATGGTTGTTATTGAAATATTTATTTATGGAAAAAATTGTCCAAAAAAATCCCACCCTCGGGAGCAAAATACCTCTTGTGGATGGACATTTTCATGAAAATATTTTACACTAGATTGTAGTGTTGGTAAATAAGGTATTTATGAAATATGAAGGAATCGGAGTGATCGTTTCTGAAAAAAAAAATGTCCGATACAAACTTACCCCAGGAATAAACTATCCTCTGTGAATTATTTCAGGGCAAATGAATTATGTTATATTAATGAGACAGGTTCTGGACCCCCGATTCAAACGTCGTATAAGTCTACATACATTGTACACTTTCTCAATAAGAATGTACTTGTTTAACAGGGAAATGATTGATGTAGTACGAACATTTGATCTTACACTTCATCTATACTCTTTCCCTTATAGATACAATCTAGTTCTATCGCTATTTTTCTGAAAATATAGGTGCAAGTATTTTATAATTACTTATTGTTTTCGGTTGCAGACTAATACCCATTCAATTCTACACAGACATAGTGTCTTGTAGTATTGTCTCCC
Organism: Thermobia domestica; assembly: GCF_964235325.1. Taxonomy (NCBI): domain Eukaryota; kingdom Metazoa; phylum Arthropoda; class Insecta; order Zygentoma; family Lepismatidae; genus Thermobia; species Thermobia domestica. The sequence continues at coordinate 173,701,259 of NC_137468.1, read as the reverse complement.
CTTCTTCAAGCTTGGATCCCTCGCAACAAAAATTTCTGGGTGCGTGCCTGTTATCAAGTTATTAACGAAACATCTATTTATTAACTTTGGCCACTCTGCTGGATTTTTTCCTGAAACATCTATTTATGAAATATTGGCAATCCTGCTGGATTTTTTCCAGAAACATGTATTTATGAAATATTGGCAACCCTGCTGGATTTTTTTCAGAAACATCTATTTATGAAATATTGGCAACCCTGCTGGATTTTTTTCAGAAACATCTATTTATGAAATATTGGCAACCCTGCTGGATTTTTTCCAGAAACATCTATTTATGAAATATTGGCAACCCTGCTGGATTTTTTTCCAGAAACATCTATTTATGAAATATTGGCAACCCTGCTGGATTTTTTTCAGAAACATCTATTTATGAAATATTGGCAACCCTGCTGGATTTTTTCCAGAAACATCTATTTATGAAATATTGGCAACCCTGCTGGATTTTTTCCAGAGAAATGACACTACAGTAAAGGGTTGTAATGAAATTTTAATTTATGAAATATGAGACTCGTTTTTGACGAAATTCTTGATTTTCACCCCTTAGTATAATACCCTTATTTTGGAAGTTTGTAGAAAATTCAAAACAACCACATTAGAGGATCTTATAAAATCCTTAAGTTTAAAATTTTGTCTTCAGACGTTAAGCGGTTATGGCCTCTAGACGAGTAAAAATATTAGATTGGGACGAACAGACATATATATAGTTTTTTTCTGCATGTATTGGCCATAAAACGTGTAGATCCGTAGAAACCTCGAATTCATTTTTTTTTTTTTTTTTCGCGATCACCATACTATCTTCTTACCTCGCTCGAGAATAAAAAAAATCAAGAACTGTTGGTCTATCCATGCTTGTGATTCAAGCAAATTTTGCTAGATGTCAGCACCAACAGGCTGTTTCACTGTATCTACCATTAGTTCCGTTAGTATCCACCAGATGGCAGAATAATGAAGCAGCATGCCGGTGTCTTATGCTCTGCTAACAGAACGTTGATAATGTTTTCCTCTTTATTGGCATGACAAATACCGTATTTTCTGTCACTTAAGCACCAGGAACATACTTAGTGGGTGTGTCCTAGAAGTCCAGACTTCTCTTTGAAATCCCGACTTTTCCGTAAATTTAGTCTAATTTAGGGATGATTTTACAAATGTTAATGTAATTTATCCCAATATTGAATTTGGAACCGCAAAATGTTTGGACCCTCCCGAAATAAATTCCTGTGTACATCCGTGTTAGGCACCATCCAGTTTCTTCTTTTACTAGGACTACGCTAACATTCTAATGTTAGTGCGTCCGTCCGTTACCCCACACAACTCTTCCGACAAATTCTCATGATATTTAAATGGACATTGTTTTTGACCTATAATCTCGTCTTTTAGATACTTAGAATTGGAGTAAAGTTGGAATTCGGTATGCTTGTACGCTTTCTACAAGATTATATAACAAAATCACTAAAAACAAAAGTTTCCAACTTTAGAGTAGTTTTATGGGTAACTGAAAAATCTTTCCCTATTACTTATATGGGATGTCTCTTACACCCCAAAATTTAAGCTCTTCCAGCAAGATTAGAATAATGAAATTTGGCATGATTGTAGCCTTCCGGGAGTAGCCCACAAAAAGATTACCAAAAGTGAATATTTTAGATTTTGGGGGGTCTAAAGGGGGATGAAGAAATTCCCATGTTATTTAAATAGGCTTTTATTTGGACCTGTAATCTCATGTTTTAAATACTTAGAATAAAAATTCCAAAGTCAGTATGCTTGCCGTTTTCGTTAGGGTTACCTAAGGAAACCACTAGAAATAAAAATTTCCAACTTAGGTGGGGTTTCATGGGCAATTGAAAGAACTTCTCCATCTTCCCTATGTTATTTATATGGCACACCTTCTAGAGTATACCTCAAAATTATTGAGCACTTCCTGTAGGGCTACAATGATTAAATTTGGTGTGATTGTAGATTTTCGGGACTAACCCACAGGAAAATTGCCAAAAGTTTATATTTTTAATTTTTAGTGGGTCTGACGGGAAGAAGAAATATTTTCATGATTTTTAAATAGGCATTATTTTAGACTTATAATCTCGTGTTTTAGGTATTTGGAATTATTTTTTTTTAAAAAATGAAATTTGATATGCTTGTACGTTTTCTATAGGACCATTTAACAAAATCACTAAAAATAACAATTTCCAGCTTTAGAGTAATTTTATAGGGGACTGGGAAATCTTTCCCATGTTATTTATATGGGACACCTTCTACGCCCCAAAATGTTTAGGCATTTCTGGCAGGATTAAAATGATGAAATTTGGCATAATTATAGCCTTCCAGAACTATCTTACAGGAAAATTGCCGAAACTAAATATTTCCAGTTTATAGGGATCTAAAGGGAAAATGAGAAATCTCCGTGTTATTTAAATGGTCGTTTTCTTGGGATACAATCTTTTCTGCTGTATATAGTACTGGTTCAGCCTGAAAGAATAATTGAAGGAATCGCTTTTGTAAAGAGTGTTGTATACCCACAGCTTCTACGATAGTTGCTTCTCGTGAGTAGTAGTATGCTATGGCCTACCGAAAGAACAGTCCCATCGGACTTTGGTTTTGGAGTACGATAAATGTCTGCTGAAACACAAATCCCGTTTTAATTACAATTGGTAGTAAGATAAGGGCCTGCCCAAACAAAATCTTCTTCAAACTTTTATTTGGGAGGAAGCTAAGTGCCAGTCGGAATAAAATTTGAAAATTTGACGGGCTAACATGGCCATAGATACCGAAATCCCAGAAATTAATTCCTAACCCTAATCCTAGTGACGGGCTAACATGGGCATAGATGCCGAAAGCCCAGAAATCTAATTCCTAATCCTAATCCTAGTGACGGGCTAACATGGCCATAGATGCCGAAAGCCCAGAAATCTAATTCCTAATCCTAATCCTAGTGACGGGCTAGTATGACCATAGATGCAGAAAGCCCAGAAATCTAATTCCTAATCCTAATCCTAGTGACGGGCTAACATGGCCATAGATATCGAAAGCCCAGAAACATAATTCCTTATTCCTTATAAATATAAAACTTTTCTATTGTAGACAACATAAATTACATGGTGTTCATTACTTTTGAATGGAAGATTGAGGTACTCTTAAACTGAAATAAAAAAATTACACACACATATATACATATATTTTACATATATATACAAAAAACAAGAACTTTGTTGTATACATAAGTACCCAAAAGTAACATATCTTTACTGATCAAGTTGTTTGACCTCGCTGAATTATTTTTTCTTTGGCGACATTTTTATCTTACTTTTACTTACGAAACCCATGGATTTCCTTTTTTCTTCTATTTTCCACTTTGATCTGTCTCAGAGAATCTTTCTCTTAATGTTGGTTTCCACTGCTTTCGATCTTAAACCTACAAAGAAAAAGAAATACTGATGCCCTGGGGACAGAGCACTGTATATCATCGTTCTCATCATACTGTACCATCGAAGGCAGCTAAGATCAAAATCATCTTTCGTCAGCTTGTAATTGTGGTAGTCAGTTTCCAGACTTAATTTATAGACAAAAGATGCAAGTATGCTGAAATAGATTGATCTTCTTCTTAAGAGGTCCCATCCCGACGAAATTAAAATACCGCTAATTTTACAGTAATTTCGTGATATCATCAAATAGATAAAAGATAAATCGAAAAGTGGAAGAAGAGCTCGCAAGACAATATTATTTTACATGAGATTCCGTTATCACGACTCACTTATCTACTTTCGATTTCTAGCTATTTAGAAAATCGGCATTTTTTTCGCGTTTATAAATGACTGTAAATGGAAAGCTACTAGTTGACTCGTGATAACGGTACGTCATGCAAAATAATATTGTGTAGCGCTCTCTTATTCCACATTTCGATTACTTTTATCTATTTGAAGATATCACATAATTACTGTAAAATTAGCGAGATTTTAATTTCGCAGTGATCAAGCCTCTTAGATAGAGATAGAATAGGTTATTGTCGTTCTATCTTTCCTTGGTGCTCAAACTGTGCCTCATTTCTCAAGCAGCCAAATTTAGATCATGCGTATGAATCTAGGGTAGAATTAGCTTTAAATTCGTGTCATAATTCCAAGAACATTTGGCTTATAATCTCTTACGCCTATTAGTACTCAAATATAAATGGTCTACCCATTTCACGTAAAATCACTTTTATTTTTGCAGATTATCAGTACACCTCTCAAGAATACTTCTGTAGAATAAACCTGATAGGTAAATTTCAATCACCACGAAGGTAATTATAATCATATGAAAAAGTGCATAGTCATATAAAAAAGTTCTTATTTACTTCCTCTATGAACACCCATATGAAAAAGTTCTGCTTTAATTACCCATGAACAAAGTCATATCAAAAGTTCTGATTTAATTATCTTCGTGTATAGTCATATGAAAAGTTCTGCTTCAATCACCTTTGTGCACACCGTATGAAAAGTTCTGCTTTAATTACCTTTGTGCATATCCATGAAAAATTCTGCTATAATTACTTTATCCACACCTATATAAAAATAATATATAGGTTTCTGTTCTAATTCTCCTACTGTTTTAATTACCTTTGTGCACAGTAATGTGAAAAGTTCTACTCAATTACTTTTGTGTATAGTCATTTGTAAAGCACTGCTTTAATTACCTTTGTGCACGCATGAAAAAGTGCTTTAATTATCTTTGTGCCAAATCATATGTAAAATTCTGATTTAATTACATGTGTGCACACTCATATGAAAAACTTCTGGATTAATTCCCTTTGTTCACAATGATATGCATTATTCTCCAATAATTACTTTTGTACACAGCCATGTGAAAAAAGTTGTGCTTTAATTACATTTGTGCATAATCATCTGAAAAGTTCGGCCTTAATTACCTTTGTGTACTGTCACATTTAAAATTCTGCTGTAATCACCTATGCATACAGTCATGTCAAAAAGTTCTGATTTTTATTACTATTGTGTACAGTACTATGAAAAGTTCTGCTTTAATTACCTTTGTCCACAGCTTTATAAAAAGTTCTGCTTTAATTGGCTTTGCACACAGTCATATGAAAAATTCTGCTTCATTTGCTTTTTTACACACATATAAACATTTCTGCTTTAATTACCTTTGTACACAGTCATATGTAAAGTTCTGCTGTAATTTCCTTTGTGCGCCCATATGAAAAAATTCTGCTTTAATTACCTTTGTGCGCCCATATGAAAAAATTCTGTTTTAATTATTTTTCTGCCCTATCACATGTAAAGTTCTGATTTAATTGCCTTTGTGCGCACCCATATGAAAAAGTTCTGCTTTAATTGCATTTGTTCATAATCATACACATAGTGCTGCTTTAATTACTTTTGTGCATACTCATATGAAAAAACTTCTACTTTAATTACTTTTGTGCACAGTCATCTGAAAAGTTCTTCTTTAATTACTTTTGTGCATACTCATATGAAAAAACTTCTACTTTAATTACCTTTGTGCACAGTCATCTGAAAAGTTCTTCTTTAATTACTTTTGTGCACAGTCATACGAAAAGTTCTGACTGCGTCTGCGTATATTGTGTAGAACAGCAACATAAAGTTTAATGATATTTATCGTAGAATTATTTTCTATAAAGCCATCATTCTTAAAAGTTCTTTATTAGGAAATATAGAGAAATGAAACTTTTTATTAAAAAATTATGGTATAAAAATTGAAATTTCTTTTGAATTATTGTACGAAAAAGTATACACATTCAAATTATCAGGATCTTAATAATATAGTATCGATCTTCTGGACATCCGAACTATGCAATGCGTACGTGTGTGAAGTTTTACAGAACCCGTCCGTCTCACTTATTTTTTTAATCGATCCAGCGTCCCCCTCCGCCTTTAACACTTTATTCGAACAACCGGAAATGGTAGAAATATAACATTTTCGATTTTAACCTTGATCATCATAGGGTAGGATTTCTCAATCTGGAAGTCGCGATTCCTTTGGGGATAGCGAGAAAAGTTATAAAAACTTGAATATTGAAATATAGTAAAATGCAAGTATTGCATATTAAAATATAATTAAAAATAAAGGTTACGTATACAACTGTAACTGATAAGCAGTATAATCAAAAAGCTTATTATAAACCGAAAATTAATTATGGGGGTCGCTGGCAAGAGGATATTATAGAAGGGGAGGATCGTGATACGAAAAAGTTGAGAAAACCTGTCAGTAACATAAAGCAATAAGCAGTTTTCAGCAAACGCTTCAACATTTTTTAAAAAATTCCTCACCCTTATCTCTCTGCAGAAACCGGAAGTAGTAGAATTCCACTACCACAACCGATTTAAATATTGATCTTATAATGCATAAACGGTTATAGATATCGAGAAATAACTTTTTGATATGAATTCAGCATCTCAAAAGTAAGTTTCATCTCGAATTTCGTCCTTCTATTTAAACCAGTAGATGTGAAAATGTACGATTTCCTGTTTCAGCATTGATTGTGATGGTGAAAAACTGTAATATACAGCGAAAAGGAATTTATCGATATAAATTCAATGGCGTATCATCTCCGATTATAGTACTCTATTGCAAAATTACTACCACTTCCGTTTGATTTAAAGTGGATCACCACCGGGAAGTCAGTACATAGTTTAACTCATTCCCTTAACTACTGCGCAATGAAACGTTACATATTATAAATATTGTACTGTAAGATAGGGTAATATTTCAGCTGCAGCACAAGACACTGATTCACTTGGTTGTGTCTTCTGATGTCGAAAAATGTAACAAATAAAAGAAAATATTTGACTCATTTTACAATGAGCACACAAGATGGCACTTGCTGGCACATCTTACCAGAAGTGTTCAGTTTTATGAAATGTTTATTTGTATGTGTAAGTTATTTTAAGGTAAGAATCTTATCACGAAATAGATATATTGTTTGACCGTTTTTCGTGTTATGTTTCATATTTTATTTAAATATTAATTTACATTTAAGGAAATAGATTTTGAGACGAAACTTGTGCAAAACGCCATAATGCGTTGTTGCCAAATTTATACGTTTACTGTAGTAGTCACAATAAGAAATTCCAGGATTCTCGCGTCGCAGTTCGAGAACCGGAATCGCGATAAGGGTAAAAAACTAAGTTCTCCAGTAAGTATCTAAGCAGGATTCCATGATTACTACCTTTGTTATCTGGCATCAGTAAACACTTGACACTATCTTACAACGCCGCACTATTCAAGCAGCGTTTAGCACAGCACCGAGAACACCTAGTGATCCACCTTCAACGATTAGCTGAGCAAAACAATACGTTCATTATAAAAATTATTACCGTGTAACAGTTTCACTAACGGTTATATGAAAAAATTGTTAACGTGTAACACTTTGGCTTCATCAGACACTATGAATACACAGGTAGTGACAGATTTATTATAAAAGACAGCGAAAAATTTCCCTGAATCCTGATTGGCTACTATATAGTCTATTACAGCCAATTAGATCTTCAAGATTAAATAAGTTAATTGTACAACTTTACATTTGTAAATTTATTATTATTACTTGTTTTTATTTATTGTTCATTTTCCTTATTAGTATTGATGTTTAAAGAAGTTACTTGTAAAACTTATTTTGTTAATTAGTTTAGACTTAGTTATTAGACATGAATGTATATGCTTTCAACAGGGAAGTGGAAGTACTTCTCGTTTCTCTTTTTAATTTCTGGTGGTGCCTATAGTAACCAATCAAGATTTATTAGTTTTTGCTGTCTCATATTAAATCTGTCACTACCTGTGTATTCATAATGTCTGATGAAGCCAAAGTGGATAGTTGGCGAAACTGTTACACTTTTTTTTTTCTTACAATAAACGTAATGTTTTGCACAGCGAGTGGTTTAAATAAAATGTAAGTCTATAAGAAGCACAGTTTGTATAATGGAAAACAATGCCAATTCCAGTTGAATTTTAATCTTCATAGACCAAGATGGTAAGGGAAAGCAAGAAATGACTTTTTGATATACAAGGTGGCCCAAAAATAGGTATACACTCTGCGTTGATCAAGTATAATATTCTAGTTTATGAATTTATTTGCTTCGGCTCTTCCGAGCTTAAGATGTACCGGTATATAAAAACACACTAAGAACAAATAATAAAGAAACAAAGTCTACCTGGTGGATAACAGTAAGAAATGATACAAAATGCAATGAGCTGATCAGTACGGTACTGTATACCTACTTTTGAGTCACCCTGTAGATTAAGAGTCCAAAGAGTAAGATTCATCTTAGTTTTTATTCTGTAACTGAATCCAGAAATTTCAATATTGGTTCCTATATAGTAATAATTGTAGTAGATAACAAGAAACTATTTTTCGTGTGATTCATGGTCCGGAGAATGAGTTGCATCTCTGACCGCAACCATTGTAACTGAAAGTTATAGATCTAGTACTTCCGTAGTTCGGAACTATACTGTAATTTCACAGTGTGAAACGAAATTCTCTTACTATGAACATAAACCTAGGACCTGTCAATGTACACGTTATGCAACCCAACATACACCTCCGTGCAGCGGGGCTGCATATACATCTGGGTGTATATACTATCAGTCTATGATATCAAACCGCGCGTTACCGTTGAACTTCTATTTTACATGAAATACTATGTGTAGGGTGGTGTGTGTGGCTGAAGAGTGATCACCTTTGGTGTGGGCGGCACCTGGTTCGAACCCAGGTCATGTTAGTTTGTGAAAAACTACCAGTAATTTCATGTAATTTTTTGTCTGCTTTCTAGGTACGACTTGTCCTTGTTCGCTCATTTAGCATACGCATCAGGCTTGCCAACCATACAATAATTTATCGTGATATACAATAATTTAAGTCTTAATGGTGTATGCCAATGGTTCTCAAACTTCTTGTTACAGCGACCAACATTAAATTTTTAAAAAAAAATTGTGCCCCACCTATTTTTATTCAAATTGCAAAATAAGTGCTACAACTCTTGGAAGATGACTCCTGCCACTGAGACAAGAAAAAAGTTCTCTTGAACTTTCGGCTATCGGGCATAGTTTCAGATCTACAAGGTGTCGAAAGCGTGGGAAAATGACTTTCGGACGCCAATAGTTCGGAAACTATCCAACGTAAAGAGGGCGGGTAAAAAATTCACTGAAGAAGTCATACCTGCTGTATTGAATTTTGCATGTTTCACAATCCTACCATGCACGCGCAAGGGATTCCCCAAAGGAATGTAGGGAGTACCGGATAATCTGCCAATGAAAATTGGTCTAAATGGATATGAATTGATAGTTTCTACCAGGTAACAATAATTCGTTTCTATTAAGTCGATATCTGGAACAAATACAAAATGGCGGACACCTTCATGCCCGTTATGTGTGGTTGCATAATCACCAGGTACGGATACTAGCCAACATTGACGTTCTGAGTATTAAGTGTAGCGAATTTGTACTCAAATGCTCTAGAAAGACATCTGGAGTGTCGGTAGTGCACAACAGATGAAGCAGGGTGATCCACATCTGTGAAGACACGTAACGAAAAATGCCCAGAAATGCATTCATACTCAGTAAACAGGAGTTCAAAGCATCGGAAATGTCAAGAATAGCATCAAAAAGGTGAAAGCCATTGCCAATTCCCCAATAATATTCTATCAAACCGATGCAATATGATGTGCACTGTTGCATAAGAATAAGGATGCAGCAACTGAGACCACGTTGAAATTGTGCTAGGGGACTCACAAAGAAACTGGGGAAACTAAAGGAATGTCACTAGTGGGATCGCATGATCGATATTGAACTGTGGCTAGTGTTGATATCGATATGTAACTACTGGACAAATGTCAACATGTCTCATACTGCTGGGACACCATCTCACGTGCGAAAATTAGGAAAATAACGTTGTACATTTTGTTATTATATCTGGTGCATTTTTTGGTATAACGTAACTAGAACACGATTGTATCAATGTCCCTCTTTGTTTGGGACATTGTCCCACAGTCGACACATATGAAAAGAAATATCTTAATCCATGGTTCAAATTCTGATAGAGCGTGAAAATAACAAACTTGTATCATGTTCCACGTCTTCTGGGATATATGATGTACTCGAAATATAGGAAAATACCTCCAGAAATTATTATCTTACACACAGTGAACATGTCAAGACAAAGACGAAAGTGAACCAATTGGCCCATGTAACACTACAGCTGGAACACCATACATATGGAAAATAAAATGACATGAGAAGTAGGAAGAAACGTCTTAAAGCTCTGATTGTTTACAACTGTCCAGTAAGAGTAACAAAATGAAAGACACAAGCATATCGGGAGGCTGTACAAGAGCGCTTGCCAAACAAAGTGGGTACTCCTCAAAGAAATGAATACAGAGAAAGTAAGGCTCCCTCGAGCCTCAGGGCTAGAGCGCTCGCTTTCGCTCGCGTGGTCGCAGTTTCCAATTCAAATGGGAGCCCACGGCCTCAGATTCAAGACCCAAGTAGTTATTTTCCTATTTTTCGCTTGTGGGACGGTGTCCCAGCAGTAGTGGGACATGTTGACATTTGTCCATTAACTACATGTCGATATCAATACACACATTGACCACATTTCAATAACGATCATGCGATCCCACTAGTGACATTAATTTAGTTTACGCAGTTTCTTAGTGAGTCCCCTTGCACAATTTCAACTTGGCCTTGCATCCTTATTAGTATGCAACCATGCACATCATATTGCATCTTTTTGAGGGAATAGTATTGGTGAATTGGCAATGGCTTTCATGTTCTTGACGCTAATCCTTACATTTCCGACGCTTTGAACTCACGTTTACTGAGTATGAGTGCATATCTGGGCATTTTTCGTTGTTTCCACACACGTGAATCACCCTGCTTCATCTGTTGTGCACTACCGACACTCCAGATGTCTTTCTAGAGCATTTGAGTACAAATTCGCTACACTTAATACTCAGAGCGTCACTGTTGGCCAGCATCTGTACCTGGTGATTATGCAACCACACATAACGGGCATGAAGCTGTCCGCCATTTTTATTTGTTCCAGGTATCGACTTAATACAAACGAATTATTGTTACCTGCTAGAAAGCCTATCAATTCATATCCATTTAGACCAATTTTCATTTGGCAGATTATCCGGTACTGCCTACGTTCCTTTGGGGAATCTCTTGCGCGTGCATGGTAGGATTGTGAAACATGCAAAATTCAATACAGCAGGTATGACTTCTTCAGGGAATTTTTTACCCGCCCACTTTACGTTGGATAGTTTCCGAACTATTGGCGTCCGAAAGTCATTTTCCCACGCTTTCGACACCTTGTAGATCCGAAACTATCCCCGATAGCCGAAAGTTCAAGAGAACTTTTTTTTTTTTTTGTCTCAGTGGCAGGAGTCACCTCCCAAGAGTTGTAACACTTATTTTGCAACACCCGATATATATATCACTTTCAAAATAAATTGTAATGAAATTTATGAATATAGTGAGTGGCCCTGTCGGTACAAGAATATTAGTTGGTGACAATCGAGCAAGTCGCAATGCCCTACACCGTGACAAATTTTGAGTCACTCAATCTCTTTCTTTCCTAACCCAGCATCTCTACTGACTGTACAACAGCGCAGAATCTCAGTAACCACTTAGTTTTCATCTCATTTACAAACGCTTCCAATTTTTATCTTCTAAATAATACTTCACAACATATGTTTTTGCATGAAAATAAAATTTCCATAAATAAAAGGAAGAACTTCTCGCGATCTACCAAAAAACAGTCTGCGGACCACCAATGGGTCACGACCCACACTTTGAGAAACACTATTGTATGCGATAATGCCTTTGCGATAATAGAAGAATATATGATAATTTTGAAACGCACACTTTTTTTGCAGTTTTTGTATGTGCAAATAAGTGTTAAATGTGCATTCGATAATTATAAAACTCACACACTGAGATTTTTAACAGTTATTCTCGCTAAATAAATTAATAACGATTTGAGAATTGGCAAATGGGAACCCTGCATCAATTCTTTAAATTCATTTACGTTTACTTGGGGGGAATATTCCCTAACAGCACAGGATGTACTTACTTTTTAGGTACCGAACACTTGGTACATTTGATATTCATGTGCTAAGTACGTATTTCAGCTACCTATAGTTCTAGGCACTTGTTACACCTAATTGATATTTGCAACTATATACCACAAATATAGCATTTATATACCTGGCACTCTTACAGTGAAAAACAGTCATTTGTTTTTATGTCGTCACTTGGGACATATCTGTCATGTTCTAGCTACGTCCTTTGGGTACATACTGTTTCAGATACTCTAACAGCACAAGATGTGCTAGGCATGCTACATTTAGGTGTTCTAAATTCATCTCCCACATTTGATGCATTTTTTGCTTCTTTTTCTAAGCGATTGTGTATTAGAAGCAACAAACGCATTAACTTTATTAAATGGCAACTGTTGCCGATCATTTGAAAGTGATTATGGAAGAACCATGAAATAAAGTAAAGAGACACTCGTCATTTTGTTATAAAATTACATGGCGAGTAGATTTTATCTGATCCCAAACGGTTATCGTCGAATATACGCAGTTAAAGGAGCACTCTGATTAGCCAAATTCAAAAGAACTTAACAATTTATCACTCTACAAGCGACATTGTCTCCTTCGTCTCCGTGGCCAAGTCAGTAGAGCACGCGACTAGTAATCCAAAAGTTGGTGGTTCGCGCCCAGCCTGGAGTACATATTTTTTACTTGTTTAAAGTGTTTTTTAGATTCGCCTTACTGTAAACGCATTACGCATATAGGCGATTTAACATATTTTGGTGGAGTAATCTTGTGATTCATTGACGCTTACGGTATGGGGAACAACTAGAACATACTAGGCACGTTCCCCAGGTTCATGTCAGGCATGTGCCTATGGGCGGACATTGTGACTATCACTTGCAATCCATGTGATTTCTCTCTCAAAGGTGCATAAGGCACATACTGGACACATTCCTATGTACCTGAGGGAACATGATAGGAATATGCCTGCTATGTGATTGTGCTTTTAGGGTTGTTGTTGTTCAGTGTAGTGTTAATAAGAATAAAGGGAAGAATGATGAGGACAGTGACGGAGTTCGAAACTGAAGATTACTAGATAAGTTTATAATATATATTATTGCTATTATTAGTAGTATTATATATTACATTATAGTTGTATACAGTCTATATATATACTACTATAGGATGTATATACTTATATAGTAGTATTATACCTATTCCTACAATTATCATGTGCATAACAAATACTTATACGATATTTTTTGTAATATACGATCATTTTAAAGACGAAAATCGATTATTTTGTTCCCTGATGTTGGCGTGCCTTTAGTGCATGTGAGTCCGGGTTTGTTTTACAATGGAGAGTAGGCAGTGGCGTATTTACGATTTTGTTTCGGGAGGGGCTTTGCTATCTTTCGGGGGGGGGGCTTTGCCTGAAAATATGAAAATTCTGCAAGATTTTAACCGAGCGAAGTAGCTCAAGTGGTAGAGCGTTGGCTTCGCATTTGGGAGGTCGTGGGTTCGAATCCCGCTGCCGACCATCCTGTCTGAGGTTTTCCAGGGTTTCCCTCAGTCCTACCAGGCAAATGCCGGGATGGTACCTACTAAACAGGCCCTGGCCGATATCTTCCAAAATCCTTTCCATTGTTATTGTTGTTGTTGGATATCCAATAAAATAAATATACTTTACTATAGTAAGTAAGATTTCGGGGGGCTTAAGCCCGGAAGCCCCCCATAAATACGCCACTGATAGTAGGTATTATAAAAGTCATGGTTAAACTTTTGTCTTTGTTTTTGTTTTCAGAAAAACAATGTTTTCTTTGTTTTTACCAATGCCAAAGAAATAACGTAAAATTTGAAACAAAAATAGAAAAAAATAATTATTATCTTTTTAGCAGCCTTTTTAGTTGTTGCATAACTAAATTTGAGTAGCAAATTTAAAACAATATCCTGTTTCTCTCGCATACATTTGCGTATCGATACTTATTGCTGCCAAGAGTGAAACTCACTCTCAGCTTTATTCCCCTTCAAATATAAATACAAGCAAACATACTAAAAACCATTAAGCATATTGATTCCATTTTTTTCTTGGAATCAAGCATATAGTAAAACTTAAGTTCATTGTTTTTTTGGTACTGCACCAATAGAGGCCATTATAATTTCAGTTTAGAATGCTGTAACAGAATTAAGTGGTTTTTTATGTCTTTTAAATGAACGAATGATCTATAATACAGGGTGAGTCAAAGATTTTACACCTCTTTATGGTAAAACATGAGAATAAAATTTGAAGTATGTTAATGAGAGATAGTAATGGAGGGAGAGTCCACAACTGGCAGTGTATATTGTCACCTCTTAAAAGCAAGTTAGAAATTTCAAACGGAAAGAGAGGAATATTGCATATCAAGTAACAATACCAGTTTGAGTTCAGGAATTCAAATATATAATTGTTTTTTTTATATATATATATAACTTTTATGGTTTACACGTTATGAAAATTCCAAGTCTTATTGTTACTGACAGAAATTCTTACTCTTACAAGTGATCTAAGGTGCTTCTGACAAAGGAACAGAAGATAGAAACCGTCCCATATCCGGGAAAACAGTTCCAGAGACATTACAAAGTACCATAACAAAAGTTACCCAGACATCCAGTATCGCACAGCGTAGTGGCGTAGGAAGGGAGGCTAGAGGGGCCGCCCCCCCAAAGAGGTTCGACAATGTACTTTGGTATTTTGATGTTTGTAATTTTTTATATATTTTTATGTTTATATATTTTTTGTTTGTAATTTTTATATGTAGCCTACCTATAACAGCACTTGCCCCCCCCCCCAAACACACATCTTGGCTACGCTACTGGTGATCGCGTACGTGATCATTGAATTCGCAGAAACTAGCACTGTGGCACTGGAATAACATGTGGATGATAGCGAACGTAGTGGGCAGCAAAAGTCTGGCACCAATGAGGAGACAGCAGCGACGGTTCTAGTATTGTTCGTGAAGAGTCCCAAATGCAGTACTCCTTTCTCTCACCGGAAAATGGTGTCAATCAGTTGTCCATTGTCTGGCTATTGCAAACCAACCTCTGGCATCTTTACAAACTTAAAATATAACATGAATGACGATGACCCAGATCGACAGGTAGTTCTGCAAGTAGGGCATGAACCAATATGAACTGGATTCCTCGTTTACACATAGCATACCTTTCAGCGACGAGGCCTACTTTGAATGTGAGGTCAGTTGGAATAATCGTCGGTATTGATGTGACAGTGACCAAATTTGATTGATCAGAGTAAGGGACATAGTCCTATAAAGGTAATGGTGGTGTGACATGTTGGATACTTGCATCATTGGTTAACCTTTCGTCGATACTACCTTAATAGCACAACATTACCTGACGCTCCTACGGAAACATTTGTTTCCTTCCCTTCTGAACTAGACGGCAACTTCCCATCAGATTTTCAGCATGATGGGGTACCTCCCCATTATGACACTAGTGGGCATCACAGACTGAATGCGAAACTCCCAGGAGTAGATTGGTGGCCGTGATCCTATGAGACGGCCGCCCAGTACATCTTACATCACACTCCCTCATTTGTACCTCCGGAGCAGATTGTATATTTTGAGAAACCCTGTGATTTAAGGCACCTACTATACAGGAAAACAGTCAGCATTCATGTGACCACACTTCATGGGATATTCTCTTGTGTGTGTAGTCATAGTGGAAATGGCGACTACGATAGTGCATTAGAAGAGATGACTATCACATTATTCTTACAAGGAAAGATTCGGCTGTTATATGTTTGCTACGTCATTGTTCTTAGCAAGCAAAAGATTCGGAGATTATATATATTTGCTACCTGATTGTTCTTAGCAAGCGAAAGATTCGGCTGATCGCTGACGAATAATAAGTTGTTAATATTATTATCTCAATTTGCTGGTTTTCACCATGATAGTTGGGTTGTTACAACCCACACATGGTGTATATAGAAAGATCATCGTGATGCTGTTTCCTATTTTTTTCCGCGTCAGTGTGTCCGTTCACCTAGTTCTGGAACACCACCGCGCCTAGTTGTGTTTCTTTCATGCCGTCTGTGTGTCATATCGGGAATGCCAGACCTGTGTTAACCGAAGCTTTTGTGTTGAGATGATATACTAAAATAATAGTCATGCTGGGATCACTGGCTTGTGTAAACCGCAACACTAGACTCTTGGTGTTGAAATAATACGCGAAAGTGATAGTCATGCTGAGATCACTGGCTTGTGTTAACCGCAACACTAGACTTTTGATGTCGAAATAATACGCGAAGGTGATAGTCAGGCTGAGACCAGTACCCTATATTAAAATTGAATTCTTTTAAAACCATCATTTTTCGCTGTGTACCTTCTTCCATCCATTCTGTGAGTTCGGACAAAATCAAATGTATTCTGTGAATCGCTTACAACATACTATACTTCCAAACCCAAACTTTAATTGTCCGTAAGCAAGGAGCCATTGGGCTATTCACATATTTCACATCCTTACTAAGCAGTATAAGGTTTGTCTCCATGTAAGTTTGGTGAAGATTGTTTCATTTCTATAGATCGTATCACTTTTATACAGTATGTATTTTGCTTGTGATTAGGCCTGATACAGTGGCGTACTCATACTCACATAACCCAGCTAGTGTTGCGCTCAAGACGAGACGAGACGAGACAAGAAATAAAGTTTTCTCGTCTCGTCACGTAAATTTTACAGAAGATTCGTCTCGAAGTTTTTCTCGTATGGTTTTGTAAACTGATATACAAAGTTTATACTCTGATTTTTTATTCTTACTTTCATGTACAAGTTGCCGGAATTTCTCTGTGTTACGAGATGTTCACGAGAGGTGTGATATACGTAACAATATTGAATCATATTTATGTTTGAAATATATTGCTTAATGGCTTGTATATCTTTAAATGTTGATAAATGTTCTTCATTACGTTCGTGTAATCAGTTGATCACTTTACAGTTTTTATACTACGAATCATAAATGACTCATAAAATGCTTAGTGTGGAGTATTGTAATATATGGGTCGGAAACATGGACATTAAGCAAAAATGATGAAAAACGACTGGAAACTTACGAAATGCGAGTATGGAGAAGAATGGAGAGAACGCGATATGTTAGTTCGATCGAGCGAGAAACGAATGAGAGGATATTAGAAATGGTGGAGGAGAAAAAAACAATTTTAGATATTATTAAGAAGAAAAAGGAAAACTGGTTGGGGCTTTGGCTAAAAAGGAACTGTATCATGAGGGGCGTGCTATAGGGTATGGTGGCAGTATAAAGAGGGAGGTGAAAAGGAGCCTACAATTAATGGATGATATGAAAACAGAAAATCGTATGTAAAGACGAAGAGTTTAGCAGAAGACCGTGGAGCATGGGGATTTCTTAGTTGCGGCAAGTGACTTGTCAACAATGGGAGAATACCTATGATAATGATGATACTACGAATCTTGTTACAATGTTAGAGATCTAACAGTGTTAGGGAAAAACAGTGTTACAGTTCTAACATTTGGGTGAACTAGTGCTGCCCGCGAGGCACGAGAAATGGTTACCCGAATAAGGTGGTGAAAATTGCCCTTACTCGGATTACTGTGATATTTATACCAAAGGTATCTCATATGAAAGATAACTTTGGCCAGAAAATAAACTTCAAATTCCTTTGAATTTCGAAGTTATCGTTGAGAATTCGAAAATCAAAAAATGTTCATATCTTGGAAACGACTTAAGTTACGAGGGTGAAACAAAATATGAATATATTTTCTTTAAAGGGCCTTACCTGAAACAAGAAACAATGTATTTCGTTCTTCAAATTTGTAGCGAAAAGATCGTCGAAAATATTCGAATTCAAATATTTTTGCTTTATCTTTGAGTGACCACCTTCTGTTTTCCACCATGTAAGCAACACCAAATTACCTATAATATATTCTGATCATGGTTTGATACTCGCGGTGCAACTTGATGTAAAAATAACGAAAATCAAAATCTGGCGCGCCAGAAAGATATGCAACACGCGTTACATTTGTAAAAAATTTAGGTCTCTTTCTGTTAACTCCGGGAAGTCCAGGATGTCCACAGATGTGACTTTTGCGAAAGAGCGTGTACACCTGTCCCAAACATGCTCTTCTACTTCTAATCCTAATTTTTCTCTGCGATGTGCTGTCGTTCCATTTGTTGAAGTTTCTCGTCGAGGCTATCGTCAGAATTAAGATTACCAAAAGTATTATGTAAAAAAAGATGCTAGCCGGCATAACAATCCAAATTGAGGAAGCAACCGGTTGTCGAGTTGGTGACATAGAAGACAATACTTGTGCAGTAATACCATGAACGGCCTCGACAACCCAGCGAATTTTTGTAACATAGCGGGAAAAATTTGCCTCAGCCGTAATCAATTGCCTGCGCTTACCTTTCAGTGTAGGCATCAAAACTGTAAATCCTCCTTCTTTCAAATATTCAGTTATATCCAGAAAGTTGCGATTCACACATCTTGGGCCATGAGAATCGCTTGGCCGTTAAGTTCTTGAAACACACATTTTACTATTGCTGTATCATTTGTGATTGCAGTATATGGCCCCAGCATATCTACAATATAACCAATCGTATTATAAATAGTAAATGGCTTACATAGAGGCAACTTTTTGTCTAGAGTACGATTTTCGTTCATACTCATTATTCGATCTCTTGCCGTGTCGAATATATCTTCCAATAAAGATTGGTACCAAATGGTCAACAGTATTCTGAAGTTTCGTTGCCACAATAGGTTTTATAATATATGAGTTTTTCTGGCAAACAGATCGCAACTCTGAAGTTATAGGGTAAATTATTTTTTTTTCAAGGACATTATGACAGATGCACACATATCGGAAACTTGCTACTCACTTTCCAGCTTATTAACACTATTCGAATTCCAGTAAAATATTTAAACAGAAACGTAACAGTAGTTGAATGACAGTTCGATTATCAGGGGCACTAGCGCTTTCACGAGATTTCTCAAAGAGATACGTTTATGATAGCTATATTGTCATGTAGAGCTATTCATAACAAGTCAGAACTCAAACTCGATCATCTTTGACTTCTGGCAGTATTCGTGCTGGACAAAACATGTACGGTGTAATGTTGGTTACATATCTTCCAGGCGAGCCCAACTTTGGTTTTCATCATTTTACACCAAGTTGCACTGCGAGTATCAAACCGTGATGAAAATATACTATAGCTGTGTTGGTGCTGCTTATTTGGTGCAAAACAGAAGGTGGTTACTCAAAGATATAGCAAAAATAGTTAATATCGAATATTTTCGACACGGTTTTCGCTACAAATTTGAAGAACGAAATACGTTGTTTCTTGTTTCCGGTAGGGTCCTTCAAACAAAGTTGAGTTGAGTTGAGTTGAGTTTTACGTTCCGTTCAGCAGCGAGGCTATATGAGACGTGGACCTACTGATTAACGTGGAATCCGAACCACATGAGCTCCCGCCGGGAATCGAACCCGGGCCTCCTTCAAACAAAGTACATTCATATTTTGTTTCATCCTTGTAACTTAAGTCGTTTCCGAGATATGAATATTTTTTTATTTTTGAATTTTCAACAATAACTTCGAAATTCAAAGGAATTTGAAGTTGATTTTCTGGCCATAGTTATCTTTGGATATGAGATACCTTTCGTATAAATATCACAGCAATCCGTGTAAGGGCACTTTTCACCGCCTTATCTCGCTCTACCCTTTGTCGTTTCGAAAATTAAACGAGAAGTGTTGTTTCTTGTCTCGGCTACGTGGCCTATGAACCTACCGACAAGGAAGTACACCAGATCCAAATCGCTATATTAATGCAGAGCAGTTTGTATTTACGATTTTGTTTCGGAAGGGGCTTTGCTAACTTTCGGGGGGGGGGCTTTGCCTGAAAATGTGAAAATTCTGCAAGATATTTCATATGTTTTACTATAGTAAGATTTCGGGGGGGGCTTAAGCCCGGAAGCCCCCTAAATACGCCACTGGCGGAGTCTACGTTAATAGACCTTCCATCTTTCATGACCTTGGCGTTGCATAAGAATGCAAAACACACACAAAAAAAGCTCGAAGAAAAATTGTGCTTTTCATTGTTTTTTTTTTTTTTTTCGAAAGATGAAAATATTCTGACCGTTGAGAAGGTGAAAGTTACATTCATTACTATTTTCGATTAAAACCGACGCGAAATATCAATCAATTATGGTGTCCTATTCTGATAACACTGTGCAAAGTACTATATGTTCGTATTGCCAGAGTTGTGTGTATAGTTCTTTGAAATGCCAATATTCTCTGTACACAGGTTTAATTAATGTGTTACATTTGAATAAGTAAAATGTACGACTTTAGCTTATACAAGCACGTTTGAAATATTAACGTTATGGAAGACCTATGAAATCAGTGATTTGTTCTGTTTAATAATTTGTGAAAATAAGTGAGTTGTTTCAAATCAGTTTTGTCTTAGGATTTGACATTTAAAGACAGCGGAAATATAAAGAAAGCGTTTCTGTTTCAGTGGTTAATATGCAAGTTCCTTTTACGTTTAAATTTACTTCAAACTTTCTATATTATACATACACGAACTGATACTTTTCACAACAAAAGAAACTGAAGCCATATTAATCATTCCTTTGAACAACAAGGTAGAGAAACACACGAAACACTTTGCTGAAGTGGCTTTTGAAAAAAAAAATAATAATTTGTTGAATGAAAGTTGAGATTCGTGACAGGAAGAAACTTCTGGAGGCGAGTTTAGAAAGAGTTGTAGCATTCAATATCACGTTGGACTTTGAAAACACATAATATATAGTCTCAAACTAAACGCATGACCAGAACTACTATTATATGTATGTTTCGTTTAAATTGTCGAGTTTTCCAACACATTAGCTGTTTGTGAGTATATATTCGCTTTTTTTTTTTTTTTTTTTTGACATCTTTGTAAGGAGATCGGTTTATCAAAATTCCCTTATATATTTATCATATCTGTCCGCGTTTCCATCCGCCCGAGAGAAAAAGATCTCTCAAGAACTGTTTGATGAATCCCCATCAATTTTAGCCAACGTGTTGAGGGTCAAATTTGGGTATCATAGGGTTGCCATATCTCAAAAATAAAAATCCAGGACGCTACTAAATTACGAGAATCTTTGAAATGCTTAAAATGAAAAGAAGTAGTATACACTAATTTACTTTCCTCCATTACATAGAGTTGTTCAAGTATTACGTAATCACATTTTTACTCATTTTAGTAGACCTTATCCTCTCTAGTTAAGCAAATGTAAGCAGGTGATTTGCCCCCTCCTTCCTGGTAAGAAAAATTGTTTTTCTTAATTTCTCAGGGTCTGTTATGTTTCGTGGCTTTCAGAGTCTGTTTTAGCTCATTCAAGGCTCATTCAAGTTGTGGCTCACAAGGGCCAAAGAAAACCCGTAATCATTGTTGCGTAAAAAGAAGGAAAAATAAATCTGCCGCAAATAATTCAAAAAATACGTTTTCCTCGCCTCATAAGTTTCTATATTTTTAAAAAAAAAAAATACTCCCATATTTTCCCATTGTAGTCTATTCAGTTTTATTAATTAAGATCCTGCTTTACTAAAAATAATACAAAATTTACCATTTTTCTTTTGCTTGTTTATTCCTAAGTGAAAGAAGATAACGAAATGCAACTTACCACAATCATAGATAATGTTATTGTACAACAGAAAATATGAACCTCAAGAATGGTCAGTGTTGCCATCCATAGAAATTACAGTGTTGCCAGAATAACAATTCCCCTAAAATCTAAGTTAAGGCAGAGTCTAGAGGAACGAACTCAACTGCAATTGTTTACGTATCATGATGTTTTGGTTTGCTCTGAACTACTTTTGAAATAGCATTATTATTTAATTTTAATAACTATATGTTAAAACTATTTTGTTTATTGCAAACTAAGTACAAGTATTATTTAAGAAGTAGTTCACAGGATTCCAAGACAATGATATGTAATCAAATGCAGTTGACATCGTTCCTCTAGTCCCTGCCTTAACTTAGATTTTAGGGGAAATTGTTATTCCTGCAACACTGTAATTTCTATGGGTGGCAACACTGAACATTCTTCAGGTTCATATTTTATGTTGTAAAATACAATAACATTATCTATGATTGTGGTAAGTTGCATTTTGTTATCTCCTTTCAGTTATGAATAAACAAGCAAAAGAAAAAGTGGTAGATTTTGTATTATTTTTAGTAAGGAAGGCTCTTAAAACAATATATTTTTCTTCTTGAATAGTCAACGGAAAATTACAAAAAAATATCTGTCAGACATTAATGATCAAAATATTTTAAAAGCAAAATGCTGATTGAAACAGTCTAGATATAACAATAAGATTGAGCAGTAAAACCTTTTATCCCTAGCCCAATGAAACAAATGTTTCGTTCATTCAAAGTAGCTAAATCGTGAACTTAATTAAATCCGTGTTGTATGTATTCAAGTTTTTTTTCTTCGACTTTTGAATTGCCATACTTAGAAGTTGAAGAGTATAGACTATATCTAATCTTGTGAAGAAAGCAAACTATAATAATTCCCTTCCCTTTTTTTTTCCTCACTGACATCCAGAACATTTAAGCGTCAAGAGAAATATTTTCGGGACGCCTGAATGCAGGTCTCGATTCCGTGAGGAATGGCAACCCAAAGGTATGAAGTTCGTTGATTCGAAGTAACATTCAAACTAAAAGTGATAGATTTCAACTATCCGTTTTTTGTTTGGGTTAATCACTATAGAGTGAAACGGGAATTGCTAGAAGCGGTTTTCAGCAATCGATTAAGTATTACAAGAATACATTTTTCATCTCTATCCTTAAGTTTGTAAACCAGAAGTAATAAAAATACACTACAGCATTCGATAAAGCAAAAACAACAAGAGATAAGGAGAAGTTCTTAAAATCGATTTAACATTCTAGATGTAAAGAAAACTAAATACACGAAAGTTTGTCTGGATCGTAATACGGCAAATTATGGATGCGTTAAAAGATCCCTCCCTGGCTAAGCGGTTAGCATACGTGCCTTTGGCGTGGGAGACCCGGGTTCGATTCCCGGAGAGAGCTCATGTAGTTCGGATTCCACGTTAATCAGTAGATCCACGTCTCATATAGCCTCGCTGCTGAAAGGGACGTTAAACTCAAAATCAAGTCAAGTCAAGTCAAGCGTTAAAAGATCCAATAATACTTTTAATAAAGTGGATACTTTCAAATATCTAGGATCAGTATTAACAGACGAAAACCATATTCACGAAGAAATAAATGTCGACTGAAACCAGAGAATTCGTATTATTATTCAGTTCAAAATCTCTTGTTTTCTGTCGAAAAATTTGAAGCTTAAAATATATAAAATGATGATTATGCCTGTTGTTCTGTATGTTTGCGAAACATAGTAGCTTACTCTTAAGAGATTGCAGATTGAAAGTATTTGAATGAATTTTTAGAGTTTTACGTCCCACGATTATGTCGGCTAGGCTAAAGAAGATGGTGATGATGAGTAATGAATGAAATGGTGGAATGAAGAAAGTGGGAGGAAACGAGAGAAACCCGAGGAAACTCACGCATACGGTGTTTGTCCACCACAAAGTTCACTTGGCGGGAGCAGGGTTTGAACCCGACAAGATCCTGAGACGAATATTCGCACTCAAGGGGAACGGGAATGGGGAATGACAGAAGTTTGATAAGAAGGAACTGGGTAATTTATAGCATTTACCAAACATTGTTAGAGTCATCAAGTCTAGGAGAGACTGGCGGATAGGTCGTGTAGTCACAATGGAAGAAAGTAGAAACGCTTTCGAAGTTTTAACTGGAAATCCAATCGGAAATCGACCATTGAAAGACCTAGACACAGATGGGAGGACAATATTAAGATGGATCTTGCTTAAAATAGGAATAGAAAGTAGAAACTGGATCCAGTTGACTAAGAACAGGAATCAATGGAGAGCTTTTGTGAACGCAGCATTGCACTTTCGGGTCCTGTAGGCCATATAGTTTGTTTGTTAGTTTGTTTGTTTAGTGTTCTTAGAGTAGATATCAACTTCTCTTTCAACCCTCGCGCCGTGTGGACTTTGTGGTGGACAAACACCGTGCTCGTGGGTTTTCTCGGGGTTCTCCCGTTTCCTCCCACTTTCTTCATTCCACCATTTCACTCATCTCTCATCATCACCGTCTCCTTTAGCCTAACCGACATAACCGTGGGACGTAAAACTTAAAGATTTCATTTCATTTCTCTTTCAACCCAGAAATTTCATAAACCAACCAGTTCCGGTTTTAACGTTGATTATTATAAAGTAAAAACGGCAATCGATTTATGAAGCTAGAATATTCTTACAAGTTACTAGTTTAGATTATGCTATCAAGAGCGTAGTAAAGTAGTTGGTTAACGTATGGTTTTAAAAAATCCTCTCATAAAGTTCCCCAAAATGTAAAATATTTAAGAATAAACCAATAGTGTAATCACATGACGGAAGACGCATTTGGGTCACGTCTTTATAATAATCCTACATTATAATGATATTTTAAGGTGAATTGAATTTCTATATAATGGAGTTAGAATAAAAATATAATATGTAGATTACCTTAATTTTTGAATGTTAATGTTATATGAGGTGTTGGTTGATTCGCATTTACGATGCAAAGGATTATAAGTTCAAGCTCTCTATATTTTAGTAATATTATTAGGTATACAATCTGTCTTTCGGACAAATGCTAAGAAAACAAAATGAAACAATAATATATACAAAAAAATGGATTCTACTTTTACAGAAATAGATGGATATCATGAGATCCCCGCAATAGGTATATTAAAAATCCCACACAAACTTATTGCAAACCAGAAATTATAAAGGGGTCACTGGCAAGAGAATGTGATAAAATGGGGGTCGTGATAAGAATTAAGTTGCGAACCACTGCAATAGATTAATTAGATAGTACGTTAGATCAGATAATTCAGTCTTTTGCTGCTCGTAAACAGAAAGAAGGAAAAACAAAAAATATGTAGTTACTTAGTTTTGTGGTATGAGATTAAAGTTTCGAAGTGCGAACAACTCTTGTAGTAATAGTAGTCAGGAAGGATTGTATATTGTAACTCATAGAGAGAGTGTGAAGCAATAGATCAGGGTTTCTCAGCTTGGGGGACGCGACACATAGGGGTCGCGAGAGGGTTTCATGAAGGTCGTGAAGATAAGTGGAAGAGATAAATATAATTAGAATCTAATGCCGAAAAATATTTTTAATATTATTTTGAATTTTGTTCTGATAGACATATGTTTATTTTTACTGTTAAGAAGAACAAAAAATAGATCTACTAAACATTTTCAACAGATGTAGAGTTGTTTAAAAGTAAATTTAAATGAAAGAGGTACGATACGAAACTAATGAGAACTGCATACTGAAATACCAGAAAAAAATACAAATGCAACAAAACCTGCATATTGAAATACAATTAAAATTGAAAGCTTATGAGATACCTGAGCATGGTGTGATTTCACAAGTGCGGCAATCTCCGGTTCAGTCTTCGAGACGCACATTATCAAGAAATTTTGACCTGATAAGAGATTTCTTGTCGTTGTTTTAATGCTTACCATGGAAGAAAAAATACTTTCGCACAGGTACGATATAGAAAATGGAATTATTACTTTTAAAGCAGCAGATACCAGACCAGAATATTCTTCTCTCCTCTTCAGCCAGAACTTGTCCAAGTCTTCGTTATGGAAAACTAGTTTGCAACGATTTGTTCCACGATAATTCTATTAGTTGGTCAAGACTCTGTGGGCGTAGATCAATTACTTTGATGGCCTCTTCAACTAAGGGGTTTAATTTTCATCTTGAACAAGCGCTTTCATCGTAGAGACTTGTACTTAACCATCTGCTCTTGTACCACTTTCGGATGTTTGCAGATTAAACTGGACAGCCCTTCCAGGTTATAAGAATTAACTAGTTATGAAGTTTTAAAATTTTCAAGTTACCTCCATTTTGAGACAGTATGATGGATCGGATTCGATATTTGTAATATGAATGAACTGCTCAAACTTGGTTTTAATTCATTCGCTTTTTGGAAAGTTACTATATCCGCTATATACAAAAAAAAAAAAAAAAAAAAAAAGATTCTACTTTTATAGAAATAGATGGATATCGTGAGATCACCGCAATAGCTATATTAAAAATCCCACACAAGCTTATTATAAACCAGAAATTATAATGAGGTCTCTGGCAAGAGAATGTGATAAAATGGAGGTCGTGATAAGAATTAAGTTGCGACCTACTGCAATAGATTAATTAGATAGTGCATTATTGCAGATTTCAAATGATAAGCGGCATGGCCTTGAGTTGGCTTCACGCGACATCCAATTGGCTTTGAGCGGTGTTGACAATTCGCGACAAGCAGTCCTGCACGCTGACTTCTCGCGCTACTGCGAATCTTGACAATACCAGAGGCGCTTATTAGAAATATTGTATCAGCACATCAACTGCTCACTTTGCGAAGTAGAGAAAAGAATTACGAACACATACGTGAAAACTACATCTGTTTATGTCAACTGGTTGTTAAGATACACGCTTTTAAAGGTTTCCATATAAAACAATTAGTAAAATGAGCGATGAGTCCCGCGTCTAATTTCCAGTGGATTTTTCTTCAATTTGGAAATAGAACTCAACTTTTATTACAGAATAATCATGGGTGTAACCAGCAGGTTGTTGTAGGGGAACATTACTTTCAGGGGGAGGAAAGCTTTTCACACATTTAAAAGAGAACAAAGATCTCTTTCAGAATATGAGAGCATTTTAACTCACCATACATAATATGCACATGTTATATTTTCACAATGCTACCTTATCAAAAGACGGATCATGACAGTACTGAGTTGAAAACTGGATTGTAGATAAAATCAATTAGCTATTCATAAGAAAACAAATGCTGTTTATAGCAGTCTGTTTATCTGACTGTATTTATATAGGTTAAAATAGTGAAGGAAAAAAACTCGAAAAAAATATCAACTCAGATATTATTATGCAATAATCTAATAGAGTTCATACGGTGTGCTTTCAGTTAGGGAAATGAGAATATAAAGCATATGGTTAATTTTAGTTGTTTTAATTAGGTACAGAAACCGTATTGATGATGTTTGATTTTTTTAAAATTTTCATATTTTATTATAAACGTCCCTCATTTGCATTAACTATTAAATAAGTTTATTAAACACATACCACGAACCTCGTTTTGGAGTTCGAAATAGTTTGGAAAGACAGGGTCCCCTTTTTCCCTGTGGCTACACGCCTTTGGAATCTGATTCATTTATATATATATATATATATAATATGCCTAACATCGTAAGAACAAAGTATGGGAAGTTCGTAATATTGTTTTGAAATTTACTTCAGGATAAATTCTTCCTTATTGGACAGAAAAAACGCAGTATGTTCTTTTTTTACCTTTACGTTTCACTACCTTACATATATGCGACCACTTATTCCCTCTTTCCTCCTCCAGCAGGGATTCAAAAGCACCAGGCGTCTGAATGGTGTCGTAAATTATCGTAACCCAAAAGAAACTCGATCATATGGACTTGCTTAGAAATCAGACGAATTGCTTTTGTGTGACCTAGACCAAGCCCAAGAATGTTATTTGTTATGAAAACTGAGAAGGAAACAAAGGTGCTAGTTGTGTTGGAACGTAACTTCTCTTCTAGCATAAACAGAATTCATCAGTGTCTGGGTTACTTTCTTTCGTGGTAGTTGGTTTTTGTTCAAAATTATAGTTGTTCAAACCCTGCTCCCGCCAAGTGAACTTTGTGGTGGACAAACACCGTGTGCGTGGGTTTTCTCGGGGTTCTCCCGTTTCCTCCCACTTTCTTCATTCCACCATTTCATTCATTACTCATCATCACCGTCTCCTTTAGCCTAACCGGCATAACCGTGGGACGTAAAACTCAAAAATTTCATTTCATTTTTTCCAAAATTATAGTTGACAATGTCTTTAAGCAAACCGAGTACAAGTGCGGAGCTTTTTTAAAAAAAAATAAAAATAAAAAATAAAGTGCTACGAAATCAGTCTCGAAGAATTATTTTTTGTGTTTACATTTTTTAGCCCATGATAATAAATTTACAAGACTCAGATTCAGACAATGACGAAATATTAACTGACATAGACGATAGTGAAAGTAGTGTTGAAGACGAGTGTTTAGCATATCCACTGGAAAAGTTAATAGGTAAGTAATTTAATTGCTATATATACTTCTAGGATGCACAGTCAAAATTTTTGAGTTTGCTGGAATAGTACATTTACATTGCGAATAATGTTGGCAATGTATGTGTCATAATCTCAACTGGAGGAAGAGCGAGAAGGGAAAGGGGATTCCATGATCCGGCAACACCGCGCGGAATATCGCGCACCATTGGCTATTGCCCGTGATGCTTTACATCTGAAACACACAGTAGATCAGATTCTGTCTGTTACTGCTCCTAGACATAGAAAGAAGGAAAAACAAAAAATATGTAGTTACTTAGTTTTGTGGTATGAAATTAAAGTTTCGAAGTGCGAACAACTCTTGTGGTAATAGTAGTCAGGAAGGATTGTATATTGCAACTCACAGGGAGAGTGAAGAGTTCATTGAGCGATATTGCATTTTCGTGTATCATGACACATAATGACCATCGCTGAGTTCTTTAGGACTCGTTCGGGCTGTATGTCATCGAGTTCGGCACTGTTATGATCCACAGTGATAGTTCACCTCAACGAAAAGAGACTTGATGTATTAGCCCCACCATAGACTATCATTAGACAACGGATTTTTATGCAAATGCATATTTTGTTTACTTACATGCGTTTGTATTAAACTTAATAGGAGTTTCTAACAACGATAATGCAGGTCGAATTTGAAATTTTATAGTGAATATGAATGCATATTTCAAACGTTAGAGCATACTGTATATTAGTGCTTAGGAACATATTCTAGAAGTTTTTATGTCAGATATATACATATAGCATGGGATAAATCCAGTTTCAGTCTGTATTTTCAATGCGTGTACATGTCTATGTAACAGAAAGTTTTTTTTTTTTTTTGCATGGGAAGATGGAACAATGCCTACTTTATGGAGGACCAATAATGTTAGCAACTTATCAGGAGAGCAAAGAATCTTACAATTACCAAGATGTTAAGATAAATCGAATAATAATAAAGGCATTGTAATATCGTGCCGACATTAATTCAGAAACAAGTGACGTGAAGAATGCTGCTCAGTGTATGCCTAGCTCTAGTTGATGAAGTTCACCACGAGTTCCAGTCATTTCCTGGTAAATTTGGGAGATCTATGGAAAAGAAATTGACGGAAGTTATTAGTAGAAACTCGACTACAAAACAATTGAAGCGATGGGAAAATACCTTCAATGGTTAAATTTCAACTTCCCAGAAAATACAGTACAGGACACAAATAAATTACCCAAAATCGTCATTAACATTAATAACGTTTTTGGATGTTATTTTTGTCCCGTACTTTATTAGACTTGCTTTTCTCCGAAAATATTGTTCAGTAATGTTAACAGATCATTTTCTGACCTTTTGTATAAGTCTCAGAAAGTGACATCAAAACATGAAGAGGATCATCTTGTGATATACTGTGAGGATAATTACAGAAGTGGATAAATCCCTAAAAACAAATTTTGTGCAGTGGAAACGTGTAGAAAAGTGAGGTTCATATTATTTTGTTGTAAAGCAACTGCACTCTAAAATACAAATAAGAAGAAAATCTAAATATCATGTTCTTATATCACTGTGTTTATTTTTGTCTCATAATTTATGTTTTATTTAAAAGTTAGAGGCGCATAAATTGTCATAAAAATAAATTCTGAGAAGTCCCTGAAAGGCAAAGTACATTTTTAATGTTATATTTCACCTACAAAACTTCTGTCACAACTTTGTTGCATGCTCGAAAATCTCTCCTTTATTGCAAACTTGGTGCATATTTAACACATTTAACAGCATAGTTGCATGCATATTTCATGAATTTTAAGTGCCTGAAAATCCAATGTCTAACTATCATATAAGCAAATTATTCTGCAAGTTTTTGAAACCGTTCTCGACGTTTACCACGATTGAACCCCTGTCCTGTCAGTTTAAGATTGTCGTATCAGATGCATTTCTTATCAGATTAGAAATGACAATCCAGTGCAAGAAAATTTCAAAATTATTTCGTACAATCTGAGAATTAAAGACAGATTGTACAATAGTTAAAGACAGATTATACAGCTTTGTCAAACCTTTCTAAAGCAGTTTTCAGTATGGTTTCCTACCTGGACTTTCGTATATAACTAATTTGTCAGTGTTAGTCACCCATGCGTCCCAAACAATTACGGCTAACTCCCAGCTTGATGATATTTACTTTGACTTATCAAAGGCCTTTGACACTATAAATACCAAATTGCTTCTTTACAAACTCTCCAATAGGTATAATGTTCATGGGCAGATCCTCTCTTTCCTGGATTGTTATTTCTCAGGGAGAGAACAACGCGTTACTGTTTCTCGATCCCTATCTTAGTATAGCCCCATCTTATCCCAAGTGTCTCAGGGGAGAGTGCTGGGTCTACGTTTGTTCTTACTGTATATGAACGACTTATATAACATCTTTTCGTCCTCTTCATCAAATATATTGCTTTTTGCTGATGACTAAACTCTTTAGAGTCATTAAGTCTGTTGATGACGCTCGTTTACTACAAGATGACGTAGATATGCTAAGTAACTAGTGTACTAACTGGAATTTGGCTTTAATCCCCAACCCTCTGTATGTCTTTAAAAAGGAATGTACTTCTTCAAACATATAATGTCGGCAATGTACGTATTAAACATGTTTCATCTCAAAAAGATCTGGGTGTTGTCTTTGATGAAAAATTCTCCTTTGCGGATCACATCTCTTTGATCTCATCCAGAACTATGAAATTACTTGGACTACTTTATAGATTTCATGAAATACGAAGTCTCCCTGCCCTTGTAATGTTTTATAAGGCTTTGATTTGCCCGATCATTGAATATTGTTCACCTGTATGGCATATGGCATTACCTAATAGTCTATCACGTATTGACTCGTTTTTAAACTTCTTTATAGTCATAGTTTGGAAGGGGAGTTCGACAAGGATGCTGCCTCTCGCCAACACTATTTAATGTCTATCTAGAAGAGATAGTGAAGAAGAGCCTACATGATGATGATGGCATTTCGGTAGAAGGTAGAATGATTAGATGTATAAGATTTGCAGACGATATGGCGCTTGTTGCAGAATCTGAAAAGAAAATCAATAAAATGTTAGGAAAAAATGAGAAAGGGCTTTGAAGAATATGGGATGAAAATAATTGTTAGAAAGACAAAAGCCATGGTGATTGGAACGAAGGGGTCTGTGTCAAATATAAAAGTAGAAGAGAAGAAAATAGAACAAGTGAATAGTTTTCGATACCTGGGTAGTATTCTTAGTAATGACATGAAATGCGAACGTGAAATAAAAGCAAGGATAGGAATGGCGAAAGAAGCCTTTAAAAGAAAGAAAAGCCTGTTTTGTGGGACCTTGAACAAAGAGTTGAGAAAAAGACTCATAAAATGCTTCGTTTGGAGTGTTGTACTGTATGGGGCGGAAACGTGGACATTACGTAAAGGTGACGAAAATCGACTGGAAGCCTTCGAAATGTGGGTGTGGAGAAGAATGGAAAGAATTAGTTGGGTCGAGCGGAAAACGAATGAGAGAGTGTTAGAAATGGTGGGTGAGAAAAGAACACTTTTAGATATAATTAGGAAGAGGAAGAGAAACTGGTTGGGACATTGCCTAAGAAGAGATTGTATCATGAGGGACGTCCTAGAGGGTATGGTGGTGGGAAAGAGAGGGAGGGGGCGAAGGAGACTGCAATTAATGGATGATATAAAAACGGAAAGATCATACGCGAAGACGAAGAGGTTAGCGGAGGACCGTGGAGCATGGAAGCTTCTCAGCTGCGGCAAGTGACCTGCCAATAAAGGCAGAATACCTATGATGATGATGATGATAGCCATAGTTAGATTTAGAATTTCCGAATTACGTGATCATTCGAGACAAGAAGTAATGTCTTTAATTAACTTACGTACCCCTGACAAACGGCGCCGAGCTGCGGACTTACTTTACCGATATAAGATTATCGATGATAAAATTGATTCCGAGTTTTTACTATTGCAGATTAATATTCGAGTTCCTCTCCGGCGAACTTGCTCTCTTAATTTCCTAACTTCCGAGACACCTAGATTATCTATTGTAAACCGCTCCTTGTTTTACCGACTAGCGCATGATTACAATACATTGTTAACAAGATGTAATATTTTTACTTCTGAACGAAATTTTAGAACTGAACTGAAGAGAACATTGTAAATTTAGAGGTGAACCTTCTTGTGTTAGTATAATCTCCTTTTTTCTATTTGTTATTGTTATGTTCTTCAGTTTCTATAAGAATTGGTTTAGTGCTGTATGAAACTTTGTTCATAAATAAATAAATAAGGGAGCAGGGAAATCAAACAAAATACAGTGAAACCTGTCAACTTGGCCACCTGCTTATCTTGGCCTAGTTCGTCTTGAACCTGCATTTTCTCATAGGACACTCGTTACTTACTACTCTATAAGTTGGCCACCTGTCTATCTTGGAAGTTGGCCACACTGAAGCAATGTTTATCCTATGATGATAATGATAAATTTACCTGCGTATTTTGGCCACGCAAAATACCGTTTTGTTATTTTTCTTTACCCTTTCGTATTCCCATATGAGAGGCAAGTGTTCTATATTTGTGACTGGAGAAAAGAAGCAAGGATTCACATGATTTGCTCTTGGAGGTCAATGACCAGAAGACTACCCTGATAAAGGGGCGATGAAGGAAGATGTGAATAAGAAAAAGCACGTACAGGAATTCAGGAAATGGTTGTATGTATTTGTTGACCCTGTCTGTTTTGGTAAAACCATTAGCGCGCCATAGACGCACGCACTTGCATTACCAACATGTATGAAAGGTTTCTTTCATCATACATCTTGAAAAAATTTTTTGCCCACACACGTACCAACGTGCTGTCCAACATACTGAAAATAGTTGGAGAAATGTGGAGGACGAGGAAACGCGTGCTTTTTCTTTCTGCAACTGCACGACCTTGGCATGCGACGGAGGAGAGAGAGACTCACGTGATTTCTTCCGCTGTCGTGATTGGCGGACCTAAATATAAAACAGCCACCTTGCATGAACGAGCCCATACACGGTAAACATGCACGCAGAACGGCAAAAACATCAAACATGTTTTCAGAAGATTTTGAAAACTTTTAACATGAATGAACGAGGCCATACACGATCAACTTGCCTGTGGTTTTATCATTTTTCATACAAGTCGGGCTGTTTCTTCAGGCATGTGTTTAGGTGTATGGGCTGAACTATATCAGTTCCTCTCATCAGTGGGGAGCTTTAGTAATGCCGGAAAATTCTCAAGGTTAAAACTAACCATCTCAATTGTCAACTATTGGCACCTGTCGGCTTGTCGAAAGATAGCGGAGTTTTTTTAGATATGAATTCCCT
This sequence comes from Thermobia domestica, assembly GCF_964235325.1. Classification (NCBI taxonomy): domain Eukaryota; kingdom Metazoa; phylum Arthropoda; class Insecta; order Zygentoma; family Lepismatidae; genus Thermobia; species Thermobia domestica. The sequence continues at coordinate 173,667,596 of NC_137468.1, read as the reverse complement.
CAAGGTTTTCCCAAAACATCTTTTGCTCCGAGGGAAACACTTCTAGCTCATTAACAAGAGGTAGTTAACTACAATATTAGAACGTGCATATCTGCCAAAAAGAATAAAACAAATACGTCTAGAATGAACCACGATTCAGTAACAACTGAAAAGAAGTCATATGAATTTCTCAATTTATAACTTAGCTTTTCTTGTTTCCAATCTAAATAGATCAGTGTGCTATAATATCAATTTCAATAAACTGCGTGCTTACGCTTCTATTTCATGGTTGTTTGTGATATTGTGTTTTCAATCCGAATAATCCAATGTACGTACCAGACTAGTTTTCAGGAAGAGAAATGTATGCACATATATTAAATATGCTATAGTAATATTTTCTAGTACTGTATATTTTTATGATTACTCTATATACATTATTTATAAATAGCTGCCGTGCCACTGCTTATTAAAATTTTACAATCAAGTAATACTAGAAATCCGATTCTAAAAATACACCAATCACACTTGTTTTCTGTAAGTTGGCCACCTATCTAAGTTGGCCACTTTTCAATGGAACCGATGGTGGCCAAAATAGACAGGTTTCACTGTATTTTCGCTTCCTCCTCTCCTTGGTATGATTTAGGGGCGAAAACTAGTTATTTCCAATATCAATGAGAGTGAGCGATTTCCACTCACGCTGTATTGTGAGTAGTAACTTCAATCAGCCTAACCCCATTTAGTTTGTTGTGTAGTGTACAAGCGAAAAACATGATGCAATTGGTTAAATGGTTTAATGTGATTTCAATTCGCTTTGGATGTTGAGTGTATGTGTGTGTGTGTCTTAACAGAATACACGATTTGCCATGGATCACATATGAGCAGGACTAACCTTATTTAATCTGCTTCCTGGCGATTCGTCCCGTTTCCGTCTGCGCTGATTCCTGTCGTAGTTGCGCGAAAGATTTGAAGTCTCGGCGGTGATGAACTTGTAGGCTCTTTTAGGTTCGTTCTCTCTGGAGACTGTGATGAGTCGATGTTGAGAAGTAGTTGGTCTCAGAATAAATTCAAAATATACGATTTAACTAACGACGGTTGTAGTGACTGTGTGGTATGTTCAGACTACAGTTGAGACCAGAGCTTACAGCAAACTATAGCCAATACTGAAGCTGTAAGACTTGTATTGAAAACTGAAGAGTGTCAAAGTCCTGAACCGATGATCGAGAGACAAAATGTCAATGAAATGAAAACAGTCAGATTGAAAGACTGGCGACGAAAGAAGAGGGACCAAAAGACCTTTAATCATCCAAATCTTAATGTTTTATATGAATTCACAGTTTCTTGTTTTAATTTGTTCATCTTATTGGATTCTTTATTATTTTGAAATCAGATGTTTGTCACTTCATGGCTTGCTCAATATGTGTGTGTAAGATGAAATTATGACAACTCGTGATTCTACCAAGCATTTCTTGAAAACACACAGGAAATTACAATGTCAGTGTTTTATAGAAGCTCCGCGTTATAACATGTTTACGCGTTAGCATTTACATTCTCTTAGAGTATAATGTCTTTAATTTCTTTTATATTTTAAATTTTCTTCGGGGCCGCGGTGGCTCAGTGGTAGAGCGTTCACCTCTGGTGCTAGGGGTCCCGGGTTCGATCCCCGCCCCCGCCAAGTGAACTTTGTGGTGGACAAACACCGTGCTCGTGGGTTTTCTCGGGGTTCTCCCGTTTCCTCCCACTTTCTTCATTCCACCATTTCAATTATTACTCATAATCACCGTCTCCTTTAGCCTAACCGGCATAACCGTGAGACGTAAAACTCAAAGATTTCATTTCATTTTAAATTTTCTTCCTTCCTCCTGATCCATTGGCCTAATTGACATTTGAACATTGAACTTTACAATTTAGAATATTTTTACAAATACAGAAAAATCAAAGTAATACTACAATACTCATGTCCAAAATTATTGTCCCATGTCCATAAATATGTTGTTTTAAAAATATAATTTGATAATGAATTCACCCGGTATTTCTTATAATATCAGTATGTGTATTATCGACAAAGACATGTATGTGGCAAATTTCACGTCAAAAGAGCAGTAAATAAGAACAATAAAACGAAAATAACACTTTCTTGTCCATTTAGCAACATTTTGTTTTACTCATTCTAATTTTGGTATTTATCATTCTTTTCCTATGAAATTTAAAACAAATATACATTTCCCAATTATACACATAGTATTAGTATTAAAAGTACCCTGCGAAATCATTATCAAATTATATTCTTACAAAAAGACAGTTATTGATATGCGACAATCATTTTGAACATGCGTGTACATTATAACCTGTTGTACAGTATTTTTGTTGATTATAGTCGATCACCAGGCGGACTCAGTGAAGCCATATCTAGCATCTTGGTGCTAGATCTAGCATAATCCACAAGCATTTAGCATCTAGCATCTTGACTTTAGCATCCTGGCCAAATCTAGCATAATTTCATTTTACCCTTTGTTAAAAAGAAAAGGAACGAAAATTTAGATGGTTTAAAGACCGTCGGGAATTATTCTTTTTAGTTGAAGCGATGGTTGGAACAATGAAACCAGCCAGTATTTCTGCGGTTGTAATTTTTTGTTGAATTCAAAGCAAACGCAAATGTTCAAAAATAGCAAACGTGACTGCAAAACATATTTACTTACCCATAGTTTTATTACTGCCAACTGACACCTGAATGTGTGATTATCTGGGATGTTTCTGTTCCTTTCAATTTACAACTTGAGAGGAGAGGGATTTGAGCGTCAGGGGACAACTAGTAATACACTAAAAGAAATGCTTCAGGGCTGTGTCGGAAGCGGCATGTTGTATATATATTTCTTAAAATGTTATCCATTCATAAAATATAAATTCGACCATCCTCCCCTATAACGTGCCATTTATCTTCCTTCCTAACAGCGTCATATTAAATTTGTACATGAATACAGTTAATACACTTCATTAAAATAATGAAGGTAAGTAGGGGCGTGTCTTTAAAATTAGTTAGGAAAGATAATTTGAAAATTTGGCATAATTTACAAAAATCTAGCATAATTCAGACCCGTGTTTGGCATCACCGTGAGTGTGGCAACCGTTGGCGGACTTGAGATTTTGAATCAACTCTACAGATCTCGTTGCGCAATGAGAGTTTGGTATATTAGGAACTTCGTTCTAAGAACTTCGTAATATTATACCTAATTCACGCGTATTATTCGGTCTATTTTTTTTAAAAATTATTATTATTATCATGATATTTACTTCAATGTTTTGCTTCTTAACCTGGTTCTAGATTCCTAGAAAAAAGATCATTCAACGCTTAAAGAAGCACATACTGTGAATCTCAATTCGATTGATAATGGATCTAGCTGGAACCTGTGGCTATACCTCAAGTGCTTATGATGGGCGTTTTTCGCTGATAGCGTTATCATATTAAACTGTTATCACATCTGATGCAGGTGTGAGGAAGGATGACAATATATAACCCAATTCTTCTTCTCGACCGAAAGGTTCGCTGCTGCATAATCCAGTGGTTCGAGACGTGGTCATTCTCGTTTCCAAAAAGGGCGCTCGAACAAAAAGAAAAAAAAAGACGATGTGTTCTTTAGGGATCATTTGATGAAAGGTATGTAAGGGAAATTATGGCTAATGTGAGACAAGTTATAGAAAAAAAATCCTTCACTCTATATGCTGATACGGGACATACAATGTATTATGAAAACATGGACGATGATTATCAAAAAGTACAGTGAATAATTTTAGTAGAAACAAAGTAATAAGTTTATATGGAATGTGGTTTAGTTTCCTTCAAAGTACTGTTCTTGCCTAGCAATGAACTTATCCGAAACTTGAATGCATGACTGGAAACATTTCTGAAAGGCTTATTTTTGAAGGGCATTCAGCTGCTCTGTCGTGGCCCTCTTATTGTCAGGAATAGTGTCAAAACGCTTTCCTTTAAGCACGGTTTTAATTTTGGGGAAGAGCCAGAAGTTACATGGTGCTATATCTGGAGAGTACAGAGAATGTGGACAGACAGAAATATTTTTCGGCCAAAAACTCGCGGATCAAAAGCAAGGTGTAGCACAGCGCTTTTTCGTAGTGAAGAAGGAAGCCATTTGCCCATTTAATCGTTTTTTAAAATGTTTTTCACGGACTCATACGAGATGTTTAGTTCTTCGGAAAGCTCTCGAGTAGTCATTCGCCTGTTTGGATAAACAATTTGTACTTTTTTTTTTTTGCACGTTTTCATATGTTTTTGATGTCGAAGGACGTCTCGATTGTTGCACGTTTTCCACCGACTTCTTACCGCTTTTGAATCACTCATACGACTTGTAAACAGTCTTCAATGCCACCGCTTCATTGACATGCACTGATTTTGACATTCCGTGAGCTTTTTTGGCACTTTTTTTTCAGCTTAAGAAAAAGCTCAATGTTGGTTCGCGACAGACACTCTTAACACGTCCTCACTCTTCTGCCTCTGGAAGCCAATTAACATGTCAAAACTCGTTCAAACTCGACACTGACTGTACCAGAGGTTTAGGTTACAGGTCTGACTAGTTGAATTGGACACATTGATAGATGGCACTGTGCACATACATTCACCATACGTTTTGATCACATCTTGTTCTCTTCAAAGCTGATTTTAAGAATTGGAGCGTTTTTTCTGATTCTTCGACTGCTTCGTCCAAGTCTTACGTTCAGCTCATAGGTAGATTGGGGTGCTTAAGATGACAGGGAGAGGGGTGCTTAGCACAACCGCATTCAGCCACGGGGAAACTAAGCTCGAAAAGGTTGAGAACCACTCGCGTAAAGTTTCATTACGGAAAAATCAGAATTCACACAGAGTGAAACTCAATACGTAGACTATCGAACTCGGAATAAAAGTTCAAATTTATATACGTATATTGCAGCCATTACACATTTGCCTTTTTTTCTGTTGCCGAAAATCCTGTCCACATTTTAAAATGAACTGATGTCATAGTTTGGTATTCCATTGGTACAAAATGCTGTACTAAAATTTACATACTATTTTTTTTTTATTTTGTGTAAATATTTATGTACGTTTTCGTAGATATTAAGAAGTCATTTTTGAACATACAACATGTTAAAAGTCTTATTTAACGTCCCACGAGTATACATTTCAGGCTAAAGAAGACATATGATTAATGAAACTGGATTATTGTAAAACTAAATATTTTGTTTTGCCAGCGGGAATTGAACCCAGGACCACGTGTATCGAAGGCACACATGCTAGCCACTAGACTATAAGAGATCATCATCATTATCATCGATATTCTGCCCTTATTAGCAGGTCATTTGCCGCAGCTAAGAAGCTTCCATGCTCCACGGACCTCCGCTAACTTCTTTGTCTTCACATATGATATTCCTGGTTTTATATCCTGCATTAATTGTAGCCTCTTTCGCCCCTTTCCTTCCTTTCCTGTCCTTCAGAGCAGAGAGGACTCTAAAAAATCTTCCAGTCGAGAAAATGTAAAGCAGTAGAATTAAAAGGACATTGCAGTTTTGAATTTAAGAAAGAAAATATGTAATTACCGAATCATTACATTATGTTCGTTAAAATTGTAACACTGTTGATTTGCCATTGTGGTCTAGATATACATATACTAATTACATAACCATCATAGATAAATCCAAAATTTGCATTGTTACCCTGATTGCAGTCTTCTGTCTCAGATGCATAAGTAATCCTATAGCGACAACTTATTTTTTTTTCTCTTAATTTCATTCTTAATGACATCATTAACCTTCAGTCATAAAATAGATATCAACTGAAATTTGTTTCTCATTACATCTGTAGTGTTCTTGGAGTGATTTGTGGGTCTGTGTCTTGTTCTGCCGAAGGACTAAATGATCTGTTGTTGAAGGTACACGTTTTTGTTCTAAATTTGAGAAACAGTTATTCTTATTATGTGACTTAGTATTAAAATTGAGAATTGTAAATTCTTATACGACAGGGTAACCCATAAAGAATGCAACTATTGAGTGCATAATAATATAGAAATTTATTGATGAAGTTAAGTAATTTACATATTAAATACTTACATATTTCTACAGTGTATGCTACCTTGATTATGTATGAAATATGATATGACTCAAACGCCCTCCACGACTCTGCAGTCACATTCTCGTTCTTTCGATGAAATTTTCCATAACTTTTCAGCATACTTGCACTTCTAGTTCTGAAATTACACGCTGGATCTCGGCCTTGAGCTATGGAAGTGGTCGTAGTTTGTTGTCGTACACACAGAGCCCGAAACGAATCAAAACGACTGAAAAATGCATGTCTTCAAATTTGGACATACTTTAATGTGTACAAATGAATTGCCTTCTAATGGTGGACATAAGGAAATATGTCGATTCTTTTGACATTACGGATATGTCCGCCATGAACATAAAAATGTGAGCAACTACATCATGTCAAAATGATCTACTGCCTTGTTTTCATTAGTTTCGACGGATTAGTATGGCAGCACTGAATGCTACACGATTTTGATCTATTGTCTTTGTGGTGAGTATTCACGGAGCATCAAATAGCGCATGATCGCCATCTGTTTTCTGTACAGCTATGTTTTGATCATTGGGGCAATGTTTGAGGTGGTATACAGTATGTCACAATTATATTCGTACACATGGTGATCATAAAGAAAACAGAGAGATGCGCGTAAACAAATGAAGGACATTTATTTCTGCTTGAACATAAATACTTCTGAAACACTTGTTTGTTCTTACAGATACAAAGAAACAATCAACAAATCGATATAATATAAAATGTGTGTTATCTAAATTACGATATGCAATATTTCGCCACATTGTTATTCGTACAGTTAGATATAAACATTAACGTGAGAAACAATTTTATGAAAGAACAAAATAACTAATACTTTGTAGCATAGCCTTTGGCTTTAATAACTGCCATACATCGCTGCTGTATAGAATAAGAAAAGTAGTGCACGTGCCAGGGCTGATATTGGCCCCATTCTTCCGTCACCACCCGTTTTAAGTCTTCTTTTGACTTAACGTTTTTATTGTGATCCCTGGGTTTCAGATAAACCCATAAGTGTTCAATAGGGTTAAGGCATGGGCGGCGATTAGGGGGGGGCAAAGGGGGGCAGTTGCCCCCCCACTTTTTAAAATGACCCATTACTGTATATAATTTCATTTGAAAATATAAAGTTTTTGTATTAATTAATGGTTCATAGAATAAAAATGGTGCCATAAAATATTTGCCGTTCCGAGAGTACGTACTGGTTGTCTTCCCGTACAGTGAAGAAAGCTACATGAATTGCGTTTTAATTGCCACGAAAAATGGCCCAAAAATTAACCTATCGGAGTGTCACAATTCGAGTGTACTTTCATTTCTTCTTACAAGAACTCGATATGTTAGTCAGTCACTTTAGAACTAATTGAGATAACATTTCGCAGAAAAAAAAAGTTCTTTACAAGCAGTGTTTCTTTCAGAAACAATGTTCCGAGACACACACTTATTATTCCGGGGGAAGCACTGCAGGTACTATTCTATTGCAGTGCCTCCCAAAAGCATGTCTGGAAGAAACACTGTTCACAAATTATTCTTTAATTGCATAAAAATCGACGGTTCCTAAAATATATTTTCTTCTTTCTAATGGTAAGGAATATTTTGATTTGATTTTTTGAGTTTAACATCCCGTTCAGCAGTGAGGCTATATGAGACGTGGACCTACTGATTAACGTGGAATACAAACCACATGAGCTCCCGCCAGGAATTGAACCCGGGTCTCCCACGTCAAAGGCGCGGCAATGTTTTGCAGTGTAATATATGAATTTAGGGGTATACATACTGTATACAATTTTGTATATACAATTAAATTTAGTGAATTCAACATAATTCTAGGTTTTAGGATTATTTTGCAGAACTGGAGTGTGGAGTGATTCTAAGTATTGTGGAGTTTTGATTTATTCCAGGAAAGTGAAAACTGTACCTAATGGCAACGAACATTTTTCGGGAAGCTGCAAAAGTATTTCTGTAAATGTCGCAGCATATGCTTGTAATATTTACTGTTTTTCTAAGAGTAATAACGTAATAACATGCATGGAATTAAAAATATAAGTTGTTCATTAATTCCCAGTTTCAATATAACTTTTGCGAAACAAGCCTCATTTTTCATTACTATTCGATTAATATTATCCTTTCTGTTTATTTTGCGAATTTGTTATCAAATAAGCCTCTAATCTGACCACACATTTTCCAGACAGAATTTTAAGATGTTCATGAGCAAGGAATCAAATCTCTTGTTACACCTTCGTTGTTTAAGAGTGCAAAGGGCTAGTATATACTTGCGTTGCTCTTGTTAATTTACTTAGTAAAATATGAAACACGATATACGGTATTTTAACTGGAAAATACAGTATCCTAATAGTTATACAACCTTTCGTCAAACAAAATGTTAGAAGCAACTAAAAAAACTAACATTAATATACAAATATTGAGATCATGTCTTGCCCCCCCACTTTTGACGTCCAACCGCCGCCACTGGGTTAAGGTAAGCGGATTGGTGAGGGGTGTTTAATTGTTTGCTTACATTCCAAATTAACCAGTCCCTATTTATACCTGTCGTATATTCGGGATCGTGATGATGTTGGAACATAAAAGTTGGTAGCATGCCCAATTTTTCTGCACTTTGCTTAACATTCTTCCTCAAAATGTCAAGGTACATAACCTTGTCCATTGTACCATCAATAAACTGAATTTTAGCAACCCGTTTTGCCGATATGCACCCCCAAAACATATTAGAACCATCTCCATGTTTTACGTGGGTATGATATTGACAATATTGTTGTCCAAATCGGGTTTTCGCATCACCCTGTGAACCCCATCAGACCCAAAGAGATTAATTTTAGTCTCATCTGACCAAAAGACATTGTTCCAAAATTTCTGACTCTTGTTAACATGTTCTTTTGCAAACTGAAGTCGTAACTTGGGATTCTTACGACTTATGAATGGCCTCTTCCGAGATATTCGACCATGGTAACCGTATTTGTGTAGCACTCGACGAATCGTCTCAGTGCTTACTTTGTTCCCTGTAGCACATTCTATTATCTTTTGGACTTTTGGAGCACTTAGTCAGGGATTTGTTTTCATCTGTCTCACAATCACTCTCTCGTCCTTCTCACTTAACTTCTTATTCATCGAATTTCTTGGTTTATTTCTCATTGAACCAGTATACTTAAACTCATTTACTACACATTGAACTATTGTGTGCCTTTTTACTATTAATTGTCCTATTTTCTTAATGACCACCCCGGTAATGCTAGCGTTACGATTGTCTCTTTGACTTTCTCTCCTAACTCTTTACTCTTCCCCATTCGTGAATGTTTATTTACCTGTGTACACCGCGATTAACACAAGCAGTTAATATGTCCTTTTCCTGTACGCCACACTAGCTATGCTCCTGTTCTAATGCTGTTTTCTTTCCTTTTTAGTATATGAAATGTAAACCTGTGTACAAGTGTACGAATAACAATGTGGCGTAAATTCGGGAGTTCTCATATGTTTTCTTTTCTGCCTTTCTATGCTGTCCTTGTTTTGGCACCTTTCTGCACTGGGTTTGTCTATCATTGTCCTACCTCACTCCTCCAGCAATCTGCTGTCAATTTTACCACCAGTATGTTTAATACATAGTGATTTTCTTTCAAATTAATGTGTGTACGAATAAGAATGTGACATACTGTATTTGTAAGTTAAAAATTTATACACATGAGCGGAAAAGTGAGGCGGTTGTTCGTTTGTCTTTTATTATCAGTGTTACCAATGTAGCACTTTGTCGCTTGATCTAGAAATTTTTAAGGATATTTTTATCAAAAACAATTAGTTCATTTATCATTGTTAGAAAAGAAATGTAGCACCTTTTAAATGTTGTCTAGTGACTAAACTAGCATTATTTCCACTAAAATTAGTATTTCTAGCGTCTTCTTGCAGTCTGTTTAGCGACAGTGTTATTCACGTTGTTGGCAGTGTGTTTAGTATCATTACGACATGTGTGTGTGCGCCCTATTACGGGCAGGTTTGACATATATATTTTTATGCCATATCATGTACTTTGGGCTCTGTGTGTACACACGAGATTTCAAATACCCCTACAGAAAGAAATCAAATGGTGACAAATGACGAAATCTGCGTGGCCAATTTAAGTTATCGTTGCGAGAAATCAACCAGCCAGGAAACCTCTCTTGTAACAAGTCCATACAGTTCCTACTTGTACAGAAAACAGACAACGATCATGCGCTATTTGACGCTCCCTGACCACTCACCTCAAAGACAACAGATCAAAATCGTGTAACATTCAGTGCTGCCAACTTACTGGAACACAAATGGTGGGCATTTCAAAAATTGATTTTTTATGGGACACCCTTTACTTTCCTAAACCAAAGTTTCATACTTTTTTGCACTTTCAGACTATATTATGGATAAATATGGTAAGACTTATAGTGTGGCTGCTGCCGTACATTCGTCTATCTGCCAACAGATCTAAGAACAAAAATGTTAACAAATAAGGAGAAACAAGCTTTCCGGAATCGATTCTGAGTCTCGAGGGTAGGTTTTATCTCTTCCGTTAACCTTCCGTCAAACCGAAAGTGGTAGAAATAGACTGCTTCCATTTGTAACATTGATCCTATAGAGCAAAAACGGTAATACATAGCGAAAAGCGACTTTCAACAATAGATTCAGCATTCCAAGTCTGGATATTTGTCTTCATGTTTCTCTAAACTGAAACTGATAGAAAGCTATTTCAACTTCCATTCTTTTTTGTATTGAAGTACATGCAACGAAAAAGCGAGAAATGGATAAGAAATTTACATTATTGCACCAACAGTTAGTGGGAAAGGATTAATTAACTTATTCACGAATAATCGGAAGTTGCTTAAAACTATGACGTTTACGACATGATGTCATCCAATATCATACGTTTGATTGGCTATAAAGTTCGTTTCGCGTAGCGTGTGTTAACTTTTAGTACTAGATATAGTGGAAAAAAAAAACCAAACGGAGCTCATTACTTGGGAAGGCGAATATGTCCTAATGCTGGTGGACAAATACAAATATAGCCTTGAGATAGAAAAACAGATGTCGTATCAAATACTGAAAAGGAATATGCATTTCTGATGTTTCAGATCATATAGGGGCGCACAGTTTTGTTTCATGGATAAGTACGATATCGTGGGAGATCCGGAATAGATTCACTGCGGAAGCTCATGTCTACGTCTCATATAACTTCGCTACTGAAAAGGGACGCTAAACTCAAAATTAAACTAAATCAAATATGGATAATGCATTATATGTAATGTTCAGATTTAAAGGCAAAAAGTTAAAAAAAAAAATGCGTTCTGTTGTAACATGTCACACCTCTTCATTCACCGAAGATTAGGGTGGCGTAGGAAAGGGTAAAGTAATGTAGGTTAAGTTAGGTTACTTTAGCTCAATGTTTAGCCATCATTTCCAAATGTAAGATAGAGTGGGTTAGGTTAGGTTACGTTAGCTTACCTTACAGTCATTTTCAGACATTATTTTCAAATGTAGAGTAGAGTAGGTTAGGTTACGTTACGTTCTCTGAGTGTATGGCCGCGTCACACCATGACACTTTATTTAACAGTTACGCCAGCACAAAGTCCCGTCTACTTTTTTTAAAACCCAAATTTTGGCCTAAGTTTATATTTGCATCGCCGTGCCAGTTTCTCTGCAGGAAATCTGGCGATGCAAATGCCTTTACGTTTAAGTTGGCATTTGCTTTGGCAGTGCTGCATTTCAGATTATAGCACTGGTGCATGTAAATATGCCCTTTCAATTAATGAGTTGAGTTGACTTTGAGTTTTACGTTCCGTTCAGCAGCGAGGCTATATGAGACGTGGACCTACTGATTAACGTGGAATCCGAACCACATGAGCTCCCGCCGGGAATCGAACCGGGTCTCCCACGCCAAAGGCGCGTACGCTAACCGCTTAGCCACGAATGAGCTCATCCTTTCTTAGTAATTTACTGGCACGGTTAATCTTAGTAATTTACATTTTTTTCTAAATCTATACATATCAGTTTATTACATATGGTGGTAAAAAAAAGTTACTGTTTGATTCATTGGTGAAAGCTCGTTTAGCATTCCGTTTTTTTTTTTTTTTTAGGTTAACAATGCACCACCAAGCATTAGATTCTATTGTAGAATCTAGGTAAAATTTTGTGGACGTACCAGCAAAGGACCCCGCACAATCCTTATGAAAATTGGATTTCGGTAGAATTGCTTTAAAGCGTGATATCTTGTAGATAATTGTGATCCTGAGAAAAAGTTTAAATGTGCACAATCACCAATCACTGACCGTTTGACCATTAAAGGTTTTGAAAACAGCCGAATATAACGAGTATAACGAGAACAGCCGAGTATAACGAGCATAACGAGAACAGCCGAGTATAACGAGTATAACGAGAACAGTCGAGTACAACGAGAAAACAATCACAAATTAGACTGCGCCAGCGTCCAACGTTGGCAGCAGCGATTTAGAAATAGACTTTCCAGTCCAGGCCAGAAAATTATGATCTTTTTCATAGACTTCTTGGAACATGACTCCACAATTAACAAGTATAATTAATGTCTGTCACTGGATAAGATACAACGTGCTCTTCAGAGCAAGAGACCGGAGCTGCAAGGTAAGGTCATCAAACTCCATCATCACAATGCCAAGAGCCGTACATAGCGATGAGGACATTGGAGAAAATCATGAAAATGGGATCTGAAGCCATCCCTCAGCCTTGCTATAGTCCGGACTTGGCTCCTTCGGATTTCTTCCTGTTTGGCCATCTGAAGGTCCACTTTCGAGGGAAAATATTCGATAGTGACAAGACCCTAATTTCTTGTGTGAAACAATTGTGTTAAAAGGCAGGCACCTGAATTTTTACCAAAGTTCATTCAAGGCATGGAGAGTACGTTGGACGAGATCCGTCACAGTAGATGGAGGCTGCATTCAGTGACATGGTAGCCAAAGGATTCACCTACACTTTTATCATCATATTACAACTAACAACAACATTATAAATCATCTGTGCAAAACTTATCGAACGTTCTTTATACATTCAAAAGAATAAATCACAAACGAAGAACTCACAGAAGAGACTGTGGGAGAAGAGGAAGGCTAAGCTCTGCTGCTATACTGACCCACTCAACCCGAGCCAATTTGTTCCATATTCTATCAAAGACATGTACTAAAGAATCATCTGGCACACGTACTAAAGAATCACCCATATTCTATCAAAGACGAGAAGAATGCACAGGAGAATTTCGAGTTTCTTTGTGACGCTTATTTTCAAATTATTATAAAGGAAAAAAATAAAAACATATTAAAAGGAAAAATAAGCATACTTTACAATTTCGGAATTTAAGAACACCTAATGTATATTTAGGTAAGAACGAATGAATGAATATTTGAATAATCTTGAACTACATTTTACATTAATTTATCACTGAAACTTTACTGTAAAAGCAAACATGCAAAGGCACAGACAAACATGTGAATGTAGAGAATAGTCAGTGGTCAGGTCCTGTTAGGTAGAGTTAAGGCAGGGCTTAGGTGGGCGGGTCATGTAGCTAGAATGGAAGAAAGTAGAAACGCTTTCAAAGTCTTGACTGGAATATCAATCGGAAAACGACCATTAGGAAGACCTAGGCGCAGATGGTAGGACAATATTAAGATGAATCTAGCAGAGATTGGAATACAAAGTAGAAACTGGATGTAGTTAGCTAAGGATAAAAGTCAGTGGAGAGCTTTTGTGAATTCGGCATTGAACCTCCGGGTTCCATAGGCCATAGAGTTAGTTTTTGGTTTCAGTAAATTCTGTCACCGGTAGAGTTGCGGAATTTCATGCCTATTTTGAAGTTTCCTTGTGCGTATATCGTTTGCAAACGCGCGTTTGGCGTGGGATGCCAGGGTTCGATGCTCGAAGGGAATATGTGTGATTCAGAACCTACTTTAAACAGTCAGTCTATGTCTTACAGTGCTGAAAATAAATGGTCGAATCAATTTCTCATTTGCTTTACAAACAATCAAAATTGAATGTGTACGTGTTTCACTGCATCATGAAAATATTATCATGTCTCTATTTTAGAAGTAAATAAATAAATATAACATTAACTCTTCACTTTTACTTAGTTTTTATATCCGTTTCAAATTACACTCCTAAGTATGTATGTTAATGGATGTATAAGGAAGTTATTTTTACAGAATCGATTAAGAAGGGGCACGGTGGCTCAGGGGTAAAGCGCTCATTGTGGTACGAAAGGTCCTTGGTTTGGTGCCCACCCACGCGAGTTTATGTTGGACAATATCGTGTCAGTGGATTTTCTCCGGGTTCCCCGTTTCCTTCTTCTGTCTCCTTTAGCCTAATGGACAGTAACATGGGACGCAAAACTAGAAATATCATTTCATTAACAGAATCGATTGAGAAAATTCAGTTGAAAAAAATAGGTTGAACAGTGTTGACATCGTTTTTTTTTTTTTAACTTTTTGAATAACTTGAAATCTTTGTGCTGAATAAAGGATATGAAGTAAGTTCAATAGTTCTGTATGTAAGTCGTATATATTGATGCATGATTATACAGTAGTAAATTTTTCCTGCCATATTTGCAGCGGAGAGATCTAGCCCGGAATCGGAGAAACCTAGGACTCTTACTTTTTTGAGTGACAAAAACCTTACTGTTTATATATTTTTGAAAGTTCATAGTAAATGTTTTTTTTTTATTCTTTATTGGAAAATTTTTGAAACATTAGATATAGTTTTAGTTATAGTCTTTCTCTTATGCAATGTGTAAAACAATACTTTAGATACACAATGTCAACGTCCAACGTAGCCATAATATCCATCGGGAGAGAGTTAAGTTGGAAACTTCTGCAGGACCAATGGAAAATTTTAAAATCAATCTGCAAACACATTCAATCGACGAATTAGTTCTTGAATGGATTACGATTATCACTGTTTGCTTTTAGTAAAATATAAGGAAATGAAGAAAAAAAGCATCAGAGGTGTGTAATTTTATGCGAGAAGCAAGAATTAATTTTTACAATTTCTTTCTATTCCTTTTAAAGTTTTGCTGAATAATACTTACAATTTCTAATCGGAAAAGAGAGTATTCATATAAAATTAATATCCATGTTTCCCATATTCACGAAATTGTAACTTCTTTGCGTATTTTCTGCCAAATTTTTCACAGTACGAAAAGAAAGCTTTTGAACTGAAGGGCTGATTCAAAAACCCAAACAACGTGCCCTTGGCGTGGGAGACCCGGGTTCGATTCCCGGCGGGAGCTCATGTGGTTCGGATTCCACGTTAATCAGAAGGTCCACGTCTCACAAAGCCTCGCTGCTGAAAGGGACGCTAAACTGAAATTCAACTCAACTCAAAACCCAAACATTTTTTAAAATACTATTTGATATACATTCATATAGTAAGCAGCTTCTCTATGCGTAGCTTCACCTGGTAGCATTATTCAACACTTAAATTTGGAGATATACATAAAGGAGATTTAAAATAATTTGCGTAAACTCATGATATACCAATCAAAGTCTGGATTCTATCTTACTCCAAGTTTTTACCTTCTAAATACGCCACTGAATATTTGTACCTAATATAAAAATTTGAAGAAGCCTTCAAATTAATATATCACTGAAGTCCCCAAATCCAGGGGATAATTTTGCGATGAAGGCAGGTGTACAAAGCCCATTTCACCACCATTGTCGATGTGACTTCCTTGTTGTAGACCTTCAGAGGCACCAGTAATATGAAGACTTGTTTATTTTTTTAAATATTAGTACAAAGGATATCCCAAAAGAATCCCCTCTGCCATAATAACTCCTGGTATTTTTAAAATCAGAACTTCGCACATGTATAATATTTGTGTATTCGTTTTTGTTTATTTGCATTGAACTAAATAAACAATATGAATAGCGGAGGAAAACAAAGCATTGTGTTCAAGTTTTGGCAAAAAAAAATGTCATCCCTTCTACAGCCCTGACCTATCCCCAGTGAGTTTCATTTTTTCCCTGTTCTATAGAGAAAAAAAGAGGCTGGCCACAATTGTGATAACCGCTGAACTGCCGTTGTAATAAGTGGTTGAACAAAAACGATGCTTACATCGAGGTCTATTCTTGAGTGCTTTCTATCATCAGGTGTGTTGATTGTCTCACACATAAGTCATAATAGGCTTTGTAACTTTCTTTTTGTATTACACTTGCTAAGAATAAATGGATCAAAAAATTCAACGCGTGAAACTTTTCCAGAGTGAATTTTAGCATTGGATTGAGAGCTGGTAGAAATTTATCGAAAAAGAAGAACAGTATTTTGAATTGCGTATTCAGTGCCCAACGTATTCATCTTCATTCACACAGACTCTAATTCTTCCTCCTACACATTAAATTATTACACCAGAGAAGGTATTACTTTTATTTAATTCATTAATAGAAAGCAATAGTTTCCCTCTGTTTTGTTAAAGTTACATAAGACCGTGACTATTACGTAAGACTTTGTTTTCGAAAACAGAAAATAATCTTCGTAATAACAGAAAAGCGTGTTTTGAAAAATTAATTGTAGTGAACTTAATATTATAGATTTAAGAGTGATTAACCCATTTGTGCCCATTGTCGATATTTGTCGACAACCTCTGACGTCGACATTTGTGAGGTTTCGGAACCTCTGGGGCTGAAATAAAAATCGGGGTAAACTGTACAACTTTTTCTAGTGTCGGCTTGTATCACTGCCTAGGATTAGGTCAGCGACATCCCGCTCCGTGTCACGTGGTGTGTATTTTGTAAGAGATATGAAAAATAGAAACAAATATTTCGAAAAAATAATTTGGGCAGAAATGGGTTAAGCTACGAGGTAGGATCAGAAACTAAGATTACAAGGCCGATATTTCTGGAGTTTGGTCTGTTATGGAGGAGTGAGGAGTGTACGATAGTTGTAATACATGGAGTTGGCAACTGTGCAGAGTTTCAGTTACCCACCTCCTGCAGTTCTAGGTTGTAGGCAAACACAAATGGGAACTCGTGTGGAAAACTGGTCTCGCGAAGTCTGCTCAATTATTCGATTTATGTGGGCGAAACACGTAACCTCGTCTGAAATTAACCAGGAGCTGGTAGAGGTTTACGAAGAGACTGTAATGTCTGGTCAGCATGTCGCAGACTGATTCGAGAGTTTGCGGATGGTAGAGTAAACGTCACCGACGAAGAGCGTAGTAGCATCAACAGATTTTCAACCAGTTCCTCTGCGATATCATCGACCATCTTTCCTAAAGCCCATACCTCGCTCCAAGCGACTTTTACCTGTTCCCGTACTTGAAGGAGCATCTCGGAGGCCGTCGCTTCACTTTAGACGAGGGAGTGAAACACTTCGTGACAACGTGACTGAACATGCAAGGACAGGATTTTTTACCAGGAGGAAATCTTCAAACTCATCCCACGATACGGCAAGTCCTTAACCGATATGAAGACTATGTCGAAAAATAACCTAATGTACGTACTATCTGTTGGTTCTATGGAATAATATATACACATTTCACTGCAGGCTTTGTAAACTTACTTTCTGATTACTCCTCGTGTTTTATCTTTTGTTTTCCATCTAAGCTCTATGAGATTTTTTTCCTATTAACGTGTAGTTCGTAAACCAAACTAAAAGAATTATCGCTAAAATAACACAAACAGAAGACAAGATTACGTAAAACATGAGTAAAGTTACGGATTTTTTTACAAAACAAAACTTATATTACTTTTATTAAATATATATAATATATATATTTTGTATATATATATTACTTTTATTGTGTGTCTTCGTTTGTATTTCAATTCTTTTGTTTATTCTGTGTAATTTGAATGGATTGTGTTTACTGTGCAAACAATAGCTATCGGTAAATTGAAGAGTGAATATTTATGCGGGTAATAACACTAAAATATGTGGTGACCGAGGTGGCATTCATATCTACAGTAAGGCTATAAATTGTGATGCTTTCGTTCGCAGTTTAATGAATAGAACATGTGCCTTTGGTACACAACGTCCTGGGTTCGATTCCCGGTTGGGAGAGCATCGAATGCGGTACAGTGGTTCAGATTTCACGTTAAACTTTAGGTCTCATTCAATATAGGCTGCTGCTGATACAATATTTAAATACCAATCAAACAATTCATCACAATCATTTGTGATTAGATCATTCACTTGTGATTGAATCATACAATCATTTAGTTGTGACAAGATCACTCACTTGTGATTAGATCACACAATCATTCGCTTGTGGTTAGCTCATACAACTATTTAGTTCTGATTGGATCACTCGCTTGTGATTAGATCATACAATCATTCAGTTGTGATTAGATCATATAATCACGCACTTATGATTAGATCAATGAATTAGTTATGATTAGATCAGTCAATCAATTGGGATTAGATCAATTAATCAGTTGTAATTATATCAATGAATCAATCAATTGCAATTATATCAATGAATCAATCAATTGTAATTAGATCAATCAATCAACTTTAATTAAATCAATCAATCAGTTACAATTAGATCAATCAATCAATTGTGATTAGGTCATCATAATGAATTCTAATGATACTTAAAATTTCTGGGTGTTTTGGCGAGTAAGAGATTTGTTTTGCATTTGTGTATTTCGTCGTTGTGCAAGGCCGAGGTTATGAAGGACGGAACCTGCAATTAAGGCTCCTATTATCAAAACTTATTCAGGGTTGCCACGTTATGAACAATTGTTAAGATTTGCAAAAAAACTACTTTTAATAATTGTAGAAAATAATATTGTAGTTAACAATATCAATAATAATAAATGACGAATAATCAAAATGCAAACTAGAATAACAATACATAAAACGCTACAAGAACTAAAATGTTGAAGTGACAACTTACCGCGACAATCAGCAACTACTAAATTTCTAATAGCGTGTTTGTCTCAAAACCTTTCTAACAGCCTGACCGTTCTCATTAAACTTACCATTATTGGAAATCAGTAGCTCGAAATTTAGTTTACCTTTTTCTTTCAAGAACAATTTGCTTCAACTATTATGTTTATTTACCTCAATTATGCATAGTTTCTAAACTAGATTAATATATAACGCTGTACCGGTATACAAAAAGCAGTAGCTAATTATTTGGAATTCGATTGCGGCTTCTGATTGGCGATTTCCTCTTTGCAAATTTTTGAAGTTGAATGTTCCATGGAGGTTCACGGTGGCTCAGCAGTAGAGCACCTACGTCTGGTAAGTGAGATCCCTGGTTCGATCCACAGTCAGGTAAGTTTGTGGTGAACAATATTATATCCATGGATTTTCTCGGGAAACTCTAGTTTCCTCCCACTCTCTCATTCCACCGATTTCATTTGCCTTAATCATCTGTCTCATTTAGCTAAAAGGGAATAATCGTGGGACGTTAAGTTGAAAGATATTATTTGTTTTATTTAAATATATCGTAAATTCATTTCGCCATGCTGGCAACCCTTAATAACCTTATGCATTTACAGTCCAATTATAGTTTTCGTGTGCCCAAGCGCGATGAAGTCGGTGGGTACGAGTCGTAAGGAGTGGGTGACGAGTAGATCGTCTGCTGTGGAACTTCATAAGTGTTAGTGTACACTGTATAGTTGCATGGGATATAAGTGTTGTGTATACACCATTGTATTTCATGCAATTTCTGGACACGCATCATCCCTCCCACGCGGAAAGACCAAGCAAGCAAGAATAAACGCTTTTCCATTCCCAGATTATGAAAATGGATTTTGACCTTCTTTCTCCTCTTTATCCTGTCGCCCTCTGTACAGAACTTTATTGTCGCCCATGAGCTTATACTTTGTTCATTGCCAATTATAATTGATGGTTCTTATTATTCTGAAATGGATTGTTTATTTATTTATTTTTGTATTCACTGAATATGTAGAAAACATAATATTAAGTAGCAGATTGTGCATCTATTGTTGTTCCTCATCTCACAGTGACAATATTTCATGACAGGACATAAATATACACAGAGTGTTCTCTGAATTTCGACCACCCCTTCACACAAGAAAGTGTGGCCAGCAGCAGGCCCGTATCCAGAGGGGTTCTAGGGGGCGGCCCCCCAAATTTTCGCTGACCCCCTTAAATTTTTCACGGCAGGCTTGCAATTGAACTGTAATACGATGATGAACTATACTATGGTTGGATCGGGCCCCCTCTAACTTCAGCCGGGGCCCCCCTACATTTTTCGGCTGGCTACAGGCCTAGCCAGCAGCCGGAATGATTATATTATCACTACTGATAGGTCTAATATTGCAGATAGCACACTGTTATAATCGGAGGTGGGCAGGATCATAGGCGGAGTTAGGAATTGGTTGCTGGAGGGGCAGACCTTTTGTCTGCTGGGGAGTACGGTTAATACAAATCAGAATTGAAGGATCTTATAAGTAGCATTTTTGTTTTGTTGTCAAAAAATTGGAGGGCAATGTTTCCCCTCCCTCCATAGCTCCGGCCATGGGCAGGATTTATCCGCATTCCAACAGGGCATGATTGTGTGTACCCGAGCAATAGACGCATCAATAACCCAAACAGCAATACTTGTCGGAAACGCCCGTTCCTGTGTAATGAAGGTGTACAAAGAGTGGGGAAAAGTGGGGTAACGGTCTCCAAGTGACGGAACCCAGCAGAGGAGTACGGAAGTTCAAAATGTTGGGTGAGCGTAGCGTCAAATAGCCTGTGACAACCAAACGAACCATCAGTGTCCAGAAATTGCATGACCAATACAATGGTGTATGCACAACACCCATATCCCATGCAACTATACAGCGTACACTGACACGCATGAAGTTCCACAGCAGACGATCCACTCGTCATTCACTCTTTACGACTCATAACCACCGACTTCGTCGCACTTGGGCACATGAACATGCTAATTGGACCGTAAATGATTGGAGAAGGCTACTCCTCTCTGACGGGTGTATGTGCATGTTTAGCGCCAACAGCACGACGCTATGAATCCCCCGTGCAAGGTGCGTACTTTACAGGCAGGTAGGCAGGGGCGGATCCAGGACCGACTTCTGGGGGGGGGCGGTGGGTTGTCATACTGCTACTTTTAAGGGCTCCAAACTTTGGGATGGGTTTTATTTATATATAAAAAATAAGAAAGTTTTCTCTTCTGGGGGGGGGCGATCGCCCCGATGGCCCCCCCTCTGGATCCGCCCCTGCAGGTAGGGGTGGCTGTATGATTCGGAAATGCTTCTGTTGGTATGGTCTGGGACCGTTGGATGGACCATAGCGAGACATCCGTTGTGTACCTACCTGTGTTAGACGATCACGTACACCCTACAATGCAACACTTGTACCCACACGAAGACGGCATTTTCCAGGTGCCACCAAGCCAGGAATATACTTTCTTGGCTTAAGGAACATTCCACGGAGCTGTAGTATATGAATTGGCTCCCTAACTCACTGGATCTTAATCCTATAGAATATTTATTGAGTGTCGTGGAACGAGCTTCCTGTACCCACCATGACTCCTGTACCCACATCTGTGGGCTCTTTGTGGGATGCCATCAGAAATATATGGTGTCAGATCTCCGCGAAAACTTATCAGCAACCATCATAATTCATGCCACACCGTGTTCCTTCCGTACTTTGAGCAAAAGCTGGAGCAACTAAGTATTAGATAGGTAGTCGCAATTCACTGAGCAACCAATGTATTCATAAAGTTATCATGAACTTCTAGAATTTTCTGATGATATCTTTCCTCAACAATGATTTTAAAGTTTGTTGGTAAACAATCCACCAACACATGATATTATGGTAATGATATACCCTTATAAGAATAGAGTTACATGTCTAGTGAAAATTAATATTTTATCGTACAACAAACGTTGAAAGTTATTTTCATTGAATTGATAATTTTCCAAAATCATTCAGGTTAATAGAAATTTGAGTGTGTAATAGCTATGGCATTATGAACACTGAACACTGCTTCCAAATTTTTTACCTACCAGACAAGACCTGGAAACCCTTATTAAATTTTTAAAAGCATTTTCTTTATACCACTTTTCTTTCTGTCCTCTGCTTAATATTTAGATTCAGAAAGTTGATGTCTTGTTATTATATAAATAAACTGGCCTTTTCCTATCTTCAATGCTTCTGAACTAAAGCAATAGATATTACTACGTAGTTGTGTAGCACCATTGTTGCGTCTTTGACTTAATTTAACTCTTGTGCCAAGAATACTTTCCATGCAAGAATACCAAAATGCAGTGATAATTTCAGGGATGGTTTAGTCAAAATTCTCCCCAGAGCTAAGAAATTCAAAATTTTATTCCGAGGCAACTTTTTGGTCGTGCTCAACGTAGATTGCCATGAAACCACTTCTTGCAATATAGCTTCTCTTGAACTACGAAATGGTGAGGCACTCGGTCGAAAAAAAAAAGTGTAAGACCTTTTTCAGGCTAGCCATTCTGAATGAGAGTTTTTCCCTCATTCACACCAGGCAAATGTCGGGGTGGTACCTAACATATAGGTCCCAGGCTGCGTCTTCCCTTCCCTTTTCCCGTATAGTGTGCTCGCCGAGGGACGTTACCCCTCATACGTGACGGGCTAACATAGCCCTAGATGCTGAAAGCCCAGAAATTTAATTCCTAATCCTAATCCCAGTGACGGGCTAACATGGCCATAGATGCCGAAAGCCCAGAAATCTAATTCCTAATCCTAATCCTAGTGACTGGCTAACATGGCCATAGATGCCGAAAGCCCAGAAATCTAATTTCTAATCCTAATCCTAGTGACGGGCTAACATGGCCATAGATGCCGAAAGCCCAAAAATCGAACGCCTAAAAGATCTTTGAACTGCGATAGCTCTTCATTTCTGTCACGTAACTGAACCAATTGCTTGCTTGCCTTCAAGCAATTTACTAACATTAGCAATGAAAAGTCAGAGCACCAGAGGGTAAAGGGGGCCCTTAAATAAAGATAGAGACGGGCAGCTTCCATAACATGGCTAAAATTTCATTTCTCTTTTCAATTATGATAAAATATAAAATTAAATTTATATAACTTATTCAAAATTAATATGTTCATGTAATTAAGTACGCTATTGATATACAATACTCATTAGGAATGGTTTTGAAAATAAACATAATTTTTAAATAGCTTTATTGTGTGTCTGTAGTTCTGTCTCGTCCCAAATGCCTTTATAGGGTAAAAATTAACCATAACGTACGTTTTCTGTTTGAATCACCATATTAGTTTAGGTGCAAGATAATTGTGTACCGAAAAAATGTCAAATTCAGAAGGTTCATCGATTTATATCCGACTGATTTGCTGTCACCTGCAACAATACGCTAGAAACATGAAACTGATGCGCTTATCAATATGGTAACTCGGCTTGCAGATGACAGAATGACCCGAGGAGGAATATATTTCTCGTACTGTACAAGCTAAAAATATCGTAGTCTGATTAACCCAGTTGAGGTCCATGTAGGAATATTTTTCACAAGAAAAGGCCTCGTTTGAGGTTGCCATCGAAAGAGTCAGCTGAGGTGCTTTATGGAACTTGTCGACTGGCAAACCAGGAGAATCCGCCGCTTTAATGTGAGGTAGTCAGGAAACTAAATCAAGCAGTCCTGTGTCAGCCACGCCATTTGTTACTGTCTTGGTTTGCAGTGGCTGGGTTCATAACCTTCTCTCGTGCCACATTGCTAAACGTAAGACAAACTGTTGCTAAGTGTACGAAAGACAATTGGGCGGTGAAAGTTTATAATGGAAGACAGTTTTCACGTTGAATTAATAGTATATTTGTTTTATACACAATGGTAACATTTAGGTAGTTATGTACCATGAAACCTCTTCCAAGGTAGAAGTCACGTACCGAGTTTCATTGCAAGTGTCGAGAAGTTTCTACTCAGGAATTGAGATTGTCGGTGAGTGCGCTAATGAGGGGAAGTGGGAGATATGTAAGGTGGAGGTGATTGGTGCCCACTTTCAGGAATAAATCATGACCACTGTCCTGATCTAGATGGACAAAGCGCCCATTTTCCGATTTTATCCTGACGTAAAACAAGTAACTGGAATCCCTGTTATTTTCTTTCATGGTATTCTTGTAAAACAAACAAAAACATTGATACCAGTTCAATAGCTTTATAAGCATTTCCATTGTTAAAATTATGTCTATGAGGTCGCCCTCTTGGTCTACGAAAAATCTCTATGCCTGTGCTCCATGTAGTATGTTGCAATGGAAATACCAATTTCAAGGGATAGTCGATAGAACGCTGGTAGTTTGCTAGAATAAAGCGGTGGCAGCGAGGTTTTTCACACGGTAAGCACACTTTGAAAATTGGTCTTATGTAACTTAACTTTCAGTATATCATACATGACTTTGTCATAAATTTTGTTATTAAAAAAAAACATCAAATTAAAATAAAATATGAATGCTTTGGAACATATAATAATATTTATTGTTATTAACTAGAAGGGTGATAGTATACATACAGTTTTGAACATACGAAGACATAGCTTTTTTAGTAATTATTTTTTTGGGCGGTGAGTTTCTTGTGTCCTTTGATCATCGTTCTCACACACGCATTCAGTTCACACAGAGGAAAGAACAAAATCACACAAACGTTGTCAGAGATATCACTCAACAGACAAGGAAGCGGCAAGGAGGTCTTGGTTGATAGCAGTCCAAAAAAAAGCTTAACAAAATGTATAACTATTTGGCAATTATATAATAAAAATAGTCCATTTAAATAAATTATTATAATGTAACAAATATGTGCATTTTTTACATAAAGCATTACAAGTAAACAAGACAGGTACAACGTTAGTTTCCTAATCCAGCCACAACACAACCCATAACATACACTCTAAAATACATTAATAATAAAGTTGTATATACATAAATACTGATTTGCTTAATAAATTACTTACGTTTAAGGTAAATAAAATAAATTTACTCGGTTTATTAGTGGAATTAGATGCAACGTGTTTATTTAATTTATTTTGATACATGGACAGAAAATTTGTCAAATTGAATTACCTTCTTACAAAGATATGTAGAAGAAAATACCTTATTAAATTTAACGTGAATTGTTAATAGGCCTAATCACTGCGAAATTAAAAACCCGCTAATTTTGCAGTAATAATGTGATATCTTCAAATAGATAAAGATAATCGAAATGTGGAACAAGAGCGCGCTAGATAATATTATATACCGTTATCACGAGTCACCTAGTAGCTTTCCGTTCGGCCATTTATAAACGTGAAAATAAATGCCGATTTTCTAAATGGCTGGAAATCGAAAGCAGATAAGTGAGTCGTGATAACGGAATCTCATGTAAAATAATATTGTCTAGCGAGCTCTTGCTACACTTTTCGATTATCTTTTATCTGTTTGAAGATATCGCATAATTACTGTAAAATTAGCAGTATTTTAATTTCGCTGTGATGGGGCCTCTTAAATTATGATAGTACGGGAGAGAGATCTGTTGATAGTTTAAGACCAATTTAACACTTGTCTACTGTAAGACTTTAACAAGACCTTATTACATTTGTAATTGAACATTCAATCCTGCAGAAGATCTCAATTCCTAATAGGTCATAGGCGTTATCATTTTAATCATTGTATTGCTTATGAAAGAAATAATTATAGATGTTATTGCTTACGTGGCGAGACGTTACATTCAAATTAATTGTTTCACTACATAAATGTAATTTTAAAATTAAAATTTTAGATTGAATACTTGTTGTTAAGTCTTAAGTTTTAGTTCATAAGAAGTTTAAATTATGTAATCAAATTATTAACAGGTGTGGCCTTATACGTTCTATTTTACATAATATTTCACAACCTACATACTTATTAATTCAAGTTGTAAAAATATATATGGCATTAACAAAGAAATGTACAGCTATATAATTAGATTATAAATAAAGGAGTCTTATTCTACCGTGTTATTAATATATAGCACGTTGTGAAATCTGTAGTTAACAAAACTTATGTTATTAATATATAACACTTTCTTGCACAGTTATATATTTCTTTTCCTGTATGAGTGAGATCTTGTCCAGTTCAAATCGCCATATTGAATTCTAAAATAGAGATCGTTTGCATTCATATAATTAACCAATTCTTTTCTAAATTTTAGGATTGAAAGAACTAGTGAAATGTCAGATATGTATGTATACAGTAAAAACTAAAATATAGTACATTAACTGTAAGACTCAAACTTTCTTTAACAAAGAATATTCCATTTGAGACAAATTATAACAGTGTTGTGTCTATATTTGCAAAATTATTACAGGTATTGAAAAAAAATAACATAGCAAATTATTTCTAATTGCGCCAGTAGAAAATCAAATTTCTCTATTTAAAACATTGTATGTATGATTTTAATATGCGACGCCGAATAATTACATTAATTTCAAGTGCATCGTAAGATGAATATGCAAAACAAGATAGATACGCAAACAAATTTATAACTAAGTAAACATAGTAACATTTGGTTAGATTTGTCGTAATATATGACAAAATTGTATATTTTTTTTATTTTGTTAAGAACAGATTTCACATGTTATTATATGTATAATCAATCAAAAAAGAAAGTAAAAACACTATCAACTCAGACCTCCCTCGAAGATTTTTTTCATTAATAAATTAATTATTAATACCTAATTTTAAGTCATAATTAAATGACAAAGGAAAGAGAGTCGAACTCATTTACTGATTGATTATATCTTATTATTATATTTAGAAATTAAAAATCATTTTTAAATATTAGTTGTATAAGATTTGGTTAGGTTCTTATTTTTGTGTTGTATTCCTTATTTTCTTTATTGTTTTGGTTATTACTTGTTCGACTCGAATTTTGTTTTGCCGAGATCATGATTGGTAACACACGTATGTACACACACATGATGAGCGTGTTCACGGTCTGAAGAGAGGGCGCAGATTCCTTTTCCTTCCCATGTTGCAAATCTTAAAATGACACAAGGACATATCTGCGAATAAAAAGAAAAGAAATTTAGTATTTTAGATTGTGGCATAATCGTTCTTTTAGTAATGATGACACACAAAATTACTTTGTTTTTAATCGACGTTTACTCATCATGCACAAACAACTAACGATCATACGACTTGTGTAAAAAGTGCTCGTGAATGCATACATATTTTTTTATATTGGTGCACTAATTGTATAATAATTTGAAGGTGCTGAATCCAATTAAAATTCTTTTTAAAGATACCCGTCCTTGGGGTCAGGAGAAAAATACCACAAAATAGTGCTACTTATGCAAATAATACAGATTTGATGGGATGTAGAAGTGCCCACACTTTGATATACCAGGAGTAGTCAAAAAGTTGCATGAATGTTGTTGTAGTTATTTGTTGTAGTTGCATTTATGATGCAACCACAATGAATCTTGTGCATTACAGTCCTTATACGTTGCCTAATTATGAATTTGACACGTGTGAATACATCTAAACAAGCAGTGTACGAATAGTGTAGCTGAACGGATTTATGTGTGGTGATCAGTCGGCACAATTTCACAAATCGAGCAACGCGCGAACATCAAGTTAATGTACAAATTGGGGAAAATCTGATTCAAAGAGTTTGATAGCCTTAAAAAAACACACACACACACACAGTTTAGCACTGTCGGATGTTTGGCGCTTCACAAAGCTAAACACAGACCTTGTTCGTTACGACAACATAGACGAGATGAAAACCAATGCGACAGCTGAACTTCAGAAGATACCAAAAGAGGTTTTTCGTCGGTGTTCCCACCAATGGCATTAGCGGTGGAACAAGTGTGTGTGTGTGTGTGTGTGTGTGTGTGTGTGTGTGTGTGTGTGTGTGTGTGTTCCGAAGATGCCAACTTTGAAGATGATTAAGTAAATATATACTTATATTGTGGCAATAAAGAGCTACAAAAGAATTCCGAAAACTTCTTGACTACCCCTCGTATTTTTAATGCGCTTTTTATGCTAATTTCAGAGTGTAGAATCCAGTAGAACTATTTTCAAACATATCTGTCCATGGACTCACGAGAAAAAGTTACGTCAAAGTTGGATATCATTTTTTATATCCCGAATTTGATATTACTTTTCTACACACCCCATCAACATGTATTTTTAAAGATAGTTCCATTACACTTAGCACCTAATATAAAAATGTAATTTAAAATGTATTTAAGCGTAGCCACTTTTACGATTGGCATAAGCGGTACTTCAAAGATCCCCACTTTTGAAATCATTTTTCTCCTGACTCCAAAGACGGGTATCTTCAAAAATGGTTTCATCGGATTCAGTATCCTTAAATTAGTACCAAAAAATCTCAATTAGAAATTTATGCAAGCGTGAACATTTTTCATTATTAACATAAACGCTAGTTCTTTAAGATTGTGTTTTGTGTGATGATAAACTTTAGGTTGCGGCAACTTCCTGTTGCATCACTTTGGTAATAAAGTTATGATATTATACGAGACTCCCAATCTATAACATGTAACTAAATATGAAATTGCGTCTGTTCCTTTATCATAAACAAGCAACTGAACATACTACAGGGTTTTCATAAAGTCTGGACGGATTTAATTTGCTTATAATTTTCATAAAAATGCTCATAATGAAATCAAATAAAGTGCAAACGGTAGCGGAAGGATTAAATTTTTAGTTGGCAACACTGTTACCGTGTCAAAGATGGCGTCGGTGAAAGAGAAAGCGCAATGTGTTCTGTGGTACGCAGAGCTAAAATCACCAATTCTGGTGTGTCGAAAGTTCGCCAAAGAGTTCAAAAAGCCGGCACCGACTGAGAGTGCAATCCGAAAGTGGCATGCTAAGTTCTTGGAGACAGGAAGCCTCCTGGACCGTCCTCAAAGTGGGAGGCCGCCAACATCGCCTGCAACAGTGAGCAGGGTAAGGGAAAGCATCATCAACAGCCCACAGAAGTCGATTCCTAGTGGCGCCCAGTTGGAGGTGTGGCGGTGAATGAACTGAGCTGGTGCAGATTACAGGTAAAAATTTAATCCTTCCGCTACCGTTTGCACTTTATTTGATTTCAATATGAGCATTTTTATGTAAATTATAAGCGAATTAAATCCGTCCATACTTTATGAAAACCCTGTAGTATTCTTGTAACTTTTAGCATAAAGATTGTTATTATACTGAGTATATCTTTGTTTTATTATTTTAGTGATATTATTACCATGTTTCTGAAAAATAACTACCAATCTACAGCAGGTAAATAAAAAAGAAATAACATATATTTGTCTCTTTACAGAAACAAAGCACTGAACAGATTTTTGTGATCCTTTTGAGTTGAGTTGATTTTGAGTTTAACATCCCTTTCAGCAGCGAGGCTATATGAGACGGGACCTACTTATTAACGTGGAATCCGAACCACATGAGCTCCCGCTGGGAATCAAACGCGGGTCTCCCACTGTGATCTTTTTAGCACAAACTTCCTATTAGGGTGAGACAGGTTTTTATTATATAATTTGGTAACGTATCCATTTGGTGATACAGATTGTTATCATGCTGGGATATATTTTTCTTTTATAACTTTATTGATACGAGAGTTGTCCAATAAGTTTTGCCTCCAACCCTTTCTTTTTTAGCTAATTATTGTATGTGCGTAATGTACCGTTAAATGAAAGCTTGAATTTTATACGTTTCGATTACGTTTTGTTTTCTTAGGTCGCTCTACTGACAACGGCGCAGTTGCGGGATTATTGATGGACTACATGAGCATTCGGTTAGAAAACATCGTGCGGTCATCGAATCCCAGACTGTGGAAGGTGTGACACCCATCAATATCCACTGTCGCATGAGTTCCTTGCATGGAGAAGCATGTGTGGACATTACCACAATGAGGAAGGTGTGACATCATCGGACTGTGCGCACAGATAATCCAGCCAAAACGTGTCTGCTAGGCAAGGATCGCAGTGGATGATCAACGGTTAACGCCAGAGTAAGTGGGACGGATTAATACACTGATTCAAGGTAATTGGCGCACTAAGAAAGGAATAATTGCAGACATGATGACATATTAATTTATGACATATTAATCGGAACAGTAAATCATGTCACACGCGACTAACTTGGGTTCAAGAAAGTGTGTTCAAGGTAGGTTCCGCATTAGCTTACAGCGACATCGAAAGAAGCCCGCAAAAATGCGTGTGAGCAAAATTTACCGTTTCAACACCGAGAGTAATGCTTTTCTTAGGCGTCTCGCAGCTGGAGACGAGTCCTGGGATTAACACTTCGGACCCGAGACAAAACATGGGTCCATGGAGTACAAACATCCATCCTCTCGCCGAATAAAAAAGTTCAAAACCAGCCATCAACAAGGAAAGTAATGGTCACCGTTTTTTAGGACAGTGAAAATGTGGTGATGATTGATTTTATTTGGAACATATAGTCATTGTCTACTTCAAGCGTAGACACTAGCGTCATGGAGGTCATCAAGGCAGTGCGTTCTTGATGCTGTCAGCAACCGGTCTTATTCTTTATGACGGCATGTAACAACTAATGGACTGTTGACGCAAGTGCGTCGACACCAGTGTGGACTATACTAAGAAGTGAAAGGCTTTTAGGAAAGCAGAAGATTTAAGATTTCGTTTGAGGATAAAATTATTCCCGTACAGTAATTAATGAAAATAATAAAGGGTTGGGGGTAAATGTTATTGAACAATCCTTGTACATTTAACATGTTTGTGGTAACTGATCAGCAATCTGTAATATGTGAATAGAAACGAAACAGCGTACGTTTGTTTCTTAATCAGAAATAAGCCACTGAAGAGATTATCTTATTTTTAGGATGAAGATTGTCATTAGGCCTGAACAGAATTTTAATATATAACTTCACTGATACAATTATCGTGTTTGTGGTAATTGTCCATTAAATGTTCATTGAATTCCAATGAAAAGAGGCACACGCTGTGGCTAATGCGACATTAAAAATTTTTAGTCACTCTCTTCAGATGTCAATTTCAGCAATCGTTTTTTGTAACCAAAGGTCAATCTGTTAGTGAATTGAAACAACCTGGTTGTAATTGTACAAAGACAATGCATCGTGAGAGTAATTTCTAATTTACTTTCTGTATTTTTATGTTATCTTTAAAAATGGAAATAATATAAAATGTAGTTTGTCATTTCAGCATGTTCTTGAACTACCTTTAATCGCTTCAGTTATATTTTGCTGATGTGATTGAACAAAAAAAAAAAAAAAAAAAAAAAAAAAAAACTTAATTTACTTTTTGTTGACATTGAGCTGACTAAATTAACGCAGAAAAAAAGAATTATTTGATAAGAGGAGTTGGTCTTGACTATGCTGGTTCAGATAGATTTTCCTCAACTGCTTAATTGCATTTGAAACTCCCATGTATTGGCATAATATGTTTTTATATGCTTCCGGAGAAAAGCAGACAATGTTTTGGAAAGAATCCCAATAGGAAAGGATGATTATTGAACACAGCAGGCATTCAACTGTTATTTTATCCGTAGAAAGTAGTCAAAGGAACGAATGCAAAATATTAGGTTAGCACAGGGATGTCCATTTCCCCACTGTCCATTACGTATTTTCCCCCAAAGTCACTTGATATATCCTTTTGAAAAAATACACTTTAAAAGTCACAAAATGGTTTGGTTTTGACTTCCACTACTATTCTATACCCAGTTACGTATGATCATGTTCAACATATGATTTTCTTGTATACATTTTAAATTTTTACACAGATTTTTAGTTGTTTTATGCTTTAAATGTTTTAATTAATTTATTCTCGACTCCCTAAAATTTGTCACATTCCTTCGCCTGATCCTCGTTTCACCTAACCAATTATCTAATATTTTGAGGGGTAGATGATGATATTTGTGCCTGTCAGTTTAGGATCCTAGTTTTACCTAATACTCATTCGTATTAGGTAAAATGCAATTAAATGCAATCTTTAAGCTTGACGTCTCACGATTGTGCTAGGTAGGCTAAAGGAGACGGTGATGATGAGAAATGAATTAAATGGTGGAATGCATAAAGTGGGAGGAAACGGAAGAGCCCCGAGAAAATCCACGCACATGGTGTTTGTCCACCACAAAGTCCACTTGGCGAGAGCAAGGTTTGAACCACGGACCTCAAGCACAAGAAGTGAACTCACTACTACTGAGCCATTGCGGCTCTTGTGGACAATAAAACTGGAGGGATATTACGAAAGAGAATTCTCGTGTAATCTCAGTCAATTTTTTTTTTCATTTTGTTGACAATTCAATCTTTATCAGATAAACTAAACGAAAATAAGAAAGTTATTATGTTTTCAAACTAAAAACAACTTTTATTTCTCGTATTTTTATTCACCAAAACAATCATCTGTAATCACTACCATAAAATGGTGTTTCAACGTTGCAGATTCTCTTATATAGGAAAAACATATCAATCCTGATTGGCTGAAAAGTAAATTAAAAGTTGGCTTTCTCGCAAAACAGGGTAGTCATTGTAACTGGGAATCTCTTACTTCTGATTGTCTAAAAGGCCGATTGCAAGTTAAGATTCGAAAAAAAACCCAAAGAAATGTAATTTCGAGAAAATCGTAATTCCTCCCGATTTCTCTGATATTTTTGTCCGCTATTTTAAGGATTAGGCAAACCATCCTTATTTCATCTAAAATATTGGATACAAGTCCTATCATTTATCTGTCAGGGGTGACTGTATGACATATTTGGTTAGGCGAAATAAAGTTAGGCCAAACGATGTGAGATCAATATTTTAATGATGGGTTCTGCCTAATAACGCATTCTGTTCGCCCATGCTTTTATGAAATATACATATTAAACATAATTGTCAGACAATAGTATAATTACTCTGTTGACTCTATTGTTCTCTGAAATTAGTGAAGAAAATGATACAGAAATAGATACTAGCCATAGATTTATATATTTATGTGCTTTTGATGTAACAACAACTATAATTGTTATTAGTGGTAGAAGAGCTTAACATGGTGATATTAGGGAATGCGCCATGAAAGGAAAGCATTATGAAGGCGTTAATTGAGAGGACATCAACATACATTATTAAATAATATAGAGAAAATATGATGTGCTTGGTATATGAGCAAAGACCTATTGTTTATATAAAGTGGTATTGATATTAGATGGAAGAGGAGTAATTGTACAGAGGTACAACTGGTAATATTATTATCATGAAAATGTGTATAATTATACAATGGTACAACAGAAGTCTATGTTCTACAGAGATCAACATATGTTATAAAGAGAAATCTATGTTATACTTAGGTATAACAGATGTTATAATGAGGAGTCCATGTTGTACTTGAGTATAACAGATATTACAATGAAAAGTATATGTTGGACTTAGGTATAAAAGATGTTATAATGAGAAGTCCATGTAATACTTGAGTATAACAGATATTATAATGAGATTTTTTCTCTTGTACTTGGGTATAACAGATGTTATAATGAGAAGTGTCCGTTGTACTTGGGTATAACAGATGTTATAATCAGGAGTTCATGTTGTACTTGGATATAACAGATGTCACAGTGAGGAGTCCATGTTGTACTTGGGTATAACAGATGTTATAATGAGAAGTCCATGTTGTATTTTGGTATAACAGATGTTATAATGAGGAGTCCATATTGTACTTGGGTATAGCAGATGTCACAATGAGGAGTCCATGTTGTACTTAGGTATAACAGATGTTATAATGAGGATTTCATGCTGTACTTGGGTATAACATATGTTGTAATGAGGACTCAATGTTTTATTTGGGTATAACAGATGTTATAATGAGAAGTTCATGTTCTACAGGGATTAAATAGATTTTATAAGGAGTACATGTTGTACAGGGGTCCAACACATGTTATAATAAGGAATCTATGTTATACAGGGACACATGTTACAATGAGGAATTTGTGTTGTATATGGATACAGATGTTTAATGAGTCCAGAAAAGGTGGAGAAATTAAAAAAAAAAAACATTTGCCATAGAAATAATTGGCTAAATTTTTATGGTAGATGTTCAGAGTGAGAAAACAAACAGAAATGTAATATATTCTAAATAAAAGCACTTACAACTTCCTCTTTTTCCTTTGGTTGTTCCGTCATCGGTTCTATCTCTGAAGTCATCTGGAGTGAAGATTTGTTCCTGCGGAAGTCTGTACTCCATGTCTCTTTGGAAGGCGGCATCTTGCAACATTTGATACAAACTAGACATTTCTCGTAGTTTATTTTCTTTGTCCTGTAAAAAGAAAATAAACAATAGGTAATAGTTTCTTTTATACTTTTTTCTTTGTATTTAATATTTAAGTAATTCTAGTGTTATTTTTATATTGTATCCAATTAACACTATTGTAGTCTATTGAAATAGACTCGAATCTTAACGTAGATCAAGAACCTTTAAGTCTACATGGCAAGCTTATGTATGTATCTGTAATTAGCTAAACCTACATATATATATATATATATATATATATATATATATATATATATATATATATATATATATATATATATATATATATATATATATATATATATATATATATATATATATAGGGTGGGTCATTTTAATTAATCCACGGAAATATCTTAAAAATGATAAAACATAGAAGAAATTTTTCAAGTACACGTTATATATTGCTAAGGGGGAACCCAATTCCGCCAAAAGTACCCCTCTTTGCCCCCCCTAAATGGGGGTAACTTTGAAATGTCAAATGGGAACATGGGTCGAGTAATACCTCGTTCGAAAGGTCTTGGAAAACTAAGTAACGCTGTACCAAAAAATGTTCCATATTGTGCACCGGTTTCAAAATGGCCGCCATAATATGGTTCGGAAACTCCAGTACCCGTAGTGTGAAAACCATAGAAGGTAAATGAATGGAACAAAATTGAAATACGTAAATATCATAGGGCATATCGAACAGTGTGGTCCCTGTGATCCCAGTGGCCTCCCTAAAGGGGTCTTGGGGGCTAACTTCAAAATTTCAAATAGTAACATGAGTCGAGTGGTACCTCGTTCGATAAATCTTGCAAAATCTAACATATTGCAGGAGAAAACGATTGATGTGAAATGGCAGTGTTCTCAAAAGGCCGCCGAAACATAGTATCCGTGTCAGAGAAAAGGTTTAGTACCCGTAGTATGAAAGCGATTGGAGATAAATCAACAAAAGAAAAACTGGAGTAGCTAACTGACGTAAGGCACATCGAGAGGTGTTGTCGGGGTGACTCCAAGGGCCAACTTGAAAATTTCAAATAGCAGCTTGAAGCGAGTAACATCACGTTACATAGACAAATTAATATCAAACAGCTTCTGTAAGAAAATTTTCGACATGAGACACCGTTTTCAAAATGATCGCAAAGACATGATGACTGTGTCTAAGAAAACGTCTAGTGCCCATAGTATGAATACGGTTAGACATAAATGAAAATAACGAAAATTAAATAGGAAAACCACGGAGGCGTTCCAAGGCTCGAGAATAATACAACAGAGATAAAAATATTAGAGTAAAATTGCCATAATGTATAGAGAGAAATCCAAGTCCTGCAAAATAATCTCTCCCTGCGCTCTGTATGTGAGTGGGGTGGAAAGTAAAGTGAAAGTTCAACGAGAACTCTACTTTAATTCGTAAATTAAGGCTAACCTTACAAATAGGTATGATGTGGTTGAAACATTTGTTTGTAAGGATGACGCTGTAGTGACTAAAAGAAGAGCAGCTTTTATGCAATGCGTGCTGGTTATTCAGAAAGCATTTCGGGGATATACGTACACACCGTTTCGTCCCTCAAGCTCACGATATGACATGAATGCTAATAGTTAATCAAAATGTAACTGTGGCCATCCGCGTTAACTTAGTGCACCAATTCTCTATGCATGAAGTCTGCCTTCCAAACAGCATTGGGTAGGTCAAACGTACGCCCGAACCGTTGTCCGGTCGGACATTGAAATTTTGAAGTTAGCCCCCAAGATTCCTTCAGGGAGGCCACTGGGATCACAGGGATTACATCATTCGATATGCTCTATGATATTTACGTATTTCAATTTTGTTCCACTCATTTACCTTCCATGGTTTTCATACTACGGGTACTGGAGTTTCCGAAGCATATCATGGCGGCCATTTTGAAACTGGTGCACAATATGAAACATCTTTTGGTACAGCGTACTTAGTTTTCCAAGACCTTTCGAACGAGGTATTACTCGACCCATGTTCCCATTTGACATTTCAAAGTTACCCCCCGTTACCCCCATTTAGGGGGACGGGGAGGGGTACTTTTGGCGTAATTGGTTTCCCCCTTAGCAATATATAACGTGTACTTGAAAAATTTCTTCTATGTTTTATCATTTTTCAGATATTTCCGTGGATTAATTAAAATGGCCCACCCTGTATATATATATATATATATATATATATGGTAACCAGTTTGTAGAGAAACCGAAACTCGACTTCCCGTTTACTCTAAAACCGGTTCAATTTTTCACCAAAACCTTTTTTCATAGAAAACCAAATCAGATTCAAAACCGAAGGCAGTTTCGACTTTTCTTAAAACACAAAAAACGGTTTTTGTACCCACCACTAATCTGTATCTTGATTTTGTCAGGTTAGTATATTACTCCTAAATTTTGGTAGTAAGAAGTCAACTTTTGGGAGCATTTCAGGGAAGCAAATTCTTAGAAGGATTCCTGGGAGGAGGTTCGTATTTTATATAAATACCTTTTATTTCTTACGTAACCTTGAAGTTATGTGCTGAAATAACTTAAGATCCTGTATTGAGTTAACCCACGTCCTTTTTTTTAACCTATTCTTAAATTTTTGTTATCACTCCCTGGCCTATTACAGGTCTCGAATTTAAAATGTAGGAGCTTTAGTAAGATTTAGGGTATTATAAGATATGATCAAGGACAAACTTCCTTTCTGAGTTTACAACTCTTGTTTGATCGCATTAATACATATACGCCGGAAAGTATTGGAGAATTGTTTTATCTGATTGGCTGATGGGTGCATTGACCTTTATATTCGCTCAGAAAAGGCCAATATGTTTCCGCATAGTAAAACATTGAATTTTACCTGTTTGATTTAATTGATACGTGTTGTGCAATGGAATAAGTTTAGGCTGTGTAGCTTACAAGTATTATAGATATAAAGAACACAAGTTAGTGGAACTCTTCATAATCCAAATGAAGAGTAAAAAGGAGAGTTTGTGCGAATTATAACATGTTTGTCAGATTCAAAGGAAATGCAAATGTATCCAGGGAATAAAAATTTATATTTAACTGCAATAACAATATACGAGAAGATTTAGTATGAAATTAATATTATAGGTTTAGCTTGAAAACGTATTACAAAATATATCACTATTTGGGTATGATCATTTTTAAGCAATCCAATGCAACGTAGACGCGTGAAATGGAGGACGTTGTGGTAGCGCTATGTTGCATCATCTTTAGCAGCAGCAAACATCTATCCATCTCTGATGCGACTTATATCAAGGTGTTCCGTAAG
This sequence comes from Thermobia domestica, assembly GCF_964235325.1. Classification (NCBI taxonomy): domain Eukaryota; kingdom Metazoa; phylum Arthropoda; class Insecta; order Zygentoma; family Lepismatidae; genus Thermobia; species Thermobia domestica. The sequence continues at coordinate 173,630,058 of NC_137468.1, read as the reverse complement.
TTTTCCGCCATGTCAGAACATGAACTTTGAACACCTCTGGAAAGATTTGTGTTAACATGAACATAGCGACCAATACGTTAATGTACAGAGGAATCACTCTCTTCTTACATATTCATTAATGGCTGTTTTAGTCTCGTGGCAGGTATATACGGAGCTGCAAAGAACACTCATTCGTGAACTCCTGTTGTATAAGTTTCAACTGAAACACATAACCTATGAAGCAGCACGAAACATCTGGCGGCAAAAGAGGAGCATGCAAAGAGTTAAAACACAGCAGGTGTGAGTTTTAAAAAACAAAGGGAATTATTATCACTTGCTAGAAAAAAGATCGTGCACGAAAACCTCCCATCTTCAACATGAAGGCTATACGCCAAACAGTGGAGACAAATCCGAGCACCAGAACCCGTATGTTGGTTGCCTAGGGGGTACCTCAAAATCAATCATACGAAGGATATTGACCAGCATTGGCATGGCGTACAAACAATGCTGAATTGTCCCCAACGATCTCACTCCTAAGTAGGCATAACAAAGAATGAAACTGTGCAAAGCACTGTTGAACAATCTCATGCATCAGTGTTTCATTAAACAAATTATGGTGTCAGACGAAAAGTGGGTTTACTATCTGACTCCAGGTACCCATGATCAATGGTTGGATCCAGACTAGAACGCAATACCCGTGGTGAACCAGGGGCTGTTCGAACACAAAGTTATGCTTAGTGTATGGAATTTTGAAAGTCCCGTGCACTGGGAACTTGTTCCTCATGGTCTTCCTGTGAATGCTGAGCTGTACTGTGAGTAACGGGAACGAAAGTATTAAGTTTAACACACAGATCCTCATATTTAATCCACCTCAAACATCTGTTAGTGCAGCAGGACAATACTAAGTACCATATGTCTCATGTGACTCAGGAAACATTCCGTAACTTTAAAGATGCTGAACTGTTACCACATCCAGCGTACAGTCCTGACTTAGCCCTTTCATATTACCACTTATTCCGTCCAATGGGGCACTGATTTCGTGGTAAAACATTCGTCAATAAGGATGGTATACGCCATAGGGTGCAAGCGGTTTTCAAATCAAAGTCCAAGGAGTGGCATACACGAAATTCGCAATTTGGTGAAAATATGAATATTCACTATAAAACACAATGATTTATATTTTGTAAAGTCTCTTTTACATTGGTCCCTTGCGTTTTTTTTCCACATGGTGTGTAGCGGGATACCCTGCTAATTGGAATTGTGAATTATGCAAGAAGATTGTATTGCTCAATGGAATTTGATTTATGAAAATACAGATTAGCATAAGTGATTGATTTATCAGGTTATAATCCGTCTGGGCTTCACTCATTCCATACAAACAAGCAATTGTAAGTTTTATACCGATTTCTCACATTATCAAACATATTTTGCGATGTGTTAACGCATACTCATAAAGAATGAGACCCATTATGTATTTAGAAGCATAAGGCCTACAAAGACGGAAGATATATAATTTCTTCCTTTGATGATAGGTAAAGATCAATTTGTCTACTCCTAGTGTCAACAACAGCGCAAGAACTGAAGGAACGCTTCAATGCTTTGTGATGAGACGGGTATATGCTATGGAACGCATGAAACTAGCTGGATTATCGCTTAAACGTGTGCAATGTGTCTTACGGCGTACATATTGAACATCTGTAGTATCTACCTAAAACTTGGTGATTATTTGTAACTTTTATGTATAACCAATCTTTGCGGGTCTCGTACCTCTAAATACACAGTATTTTGTAACCCGAAGAATCATTTACTCTAAACCTGTATGTATTTGCCGGACTAATTGAGAGTCCAAGTTATTGGAAGAGCTGTTAACATTTTTCAGTAGCAAGATTAAACTAGACGTAGACCTACAGTTAACGTGGGATCTAAATCACATAGGCTACGCTTTCTAGGATGCTATCTCATTCCGGTGTTCCTTCTGAACACTCCTTCCTTCAACTATTCCTTTCATTTACGGTGGGGACACTCGATCGATAAAGTGTTAAAGCTTTTTCAGACTAACCGTCCTGAGTGAGGTTTTCCTCATTCACACGAGGCAAATGCCGGGATGGTATCTGATATACAGGTGCCAGGTCGCTTCATTTCTTCCCCAATCTGTTCTTCCTTCCCTTTCTTCAGATAGTGTGATCGCAGAAGGACTTCATCCCTCACACGTGACCGGCTAACATGGGCATAGCTGCCGAATGCCCAGAAATATAATTCCTAATCCTAGTGACGGGCTAACATAGCCATAGCTGCCGAAAGCCCAGAAATCTAATTCATAATCCTAGTAACGTTCTAACATAGCCATAGCTGCCGAAAGCCCAGAAATCTAGTTCCTAATCCTAGTGACGGGCTAACATGGCCATAGCTGCCGAAAGCCCAGAAATCTAATTCCTAATCCTAGTGACGGGCTGACATAGCTATAGCTGCCGAAAGCCCAAAAATGTAATTCCTAATCCTAATCCTAGTGACGGGCTAACATGGCCATAACTGCCGAAAGCCCGTTACAAACTGTATTCCTTACAAATTGTACGGAATACCCTGTATACCTATTGATAATTGACGAAATATACACTTTTCGATTGTGCATGCGTGGCTTCCTTTACGCTGATAAGTACACCATCCAGTTCCTAGAATTCGAATTAGAACCTGTTGAAATTTAGCTTATTCGTGATTTTGGACGGCCCTAGCTCTGAAACTATGCACTTTTCTCAATAGGTCCATATGAAATTTTTATCTTATTTTGATGGGAGGAATCACCTCTTACAGTTTATCGGTATAGTTCATTAACACACACACACACACACACACACACATATATATATATATATATATATATATATATATATATATATATATATATATATATATATATATATATATAGATATAGATATAGATATAGATATAGATATAGATATATTAATATTGAAGTTGGATATCAGAACCGACAGCTTGCACAATGACTCGAAAAAGTATTCGTACAGTCCCAGGTTTTGTATAATTTCAATGGTACTATTCGTATCAAGGATGTAAAGTGCGTGATAAAATTACGTGTGTTAATGTATACATCTATGAATGTATTAACGAAGTGACTTTCAAATAAAAGCTATTTTCTCTCTGTAACAAAAAATAAAAACAAAATCTAAAATTTACACTTAAAAAAGTATTCGTACATCTGACATACTTAAGGAAATATTCGTAATAATAACATCACTTTTTTAATAGGATAATACTTTGTAGGGTTTTTTCTAGCAGCTATAATTCCCTGAAGTCTTTTGTAAATAGGAACGACTAAGTTCGCTGTATTTTTATTTGAAATATTGTCACATTCTTCCAATAAAGCATTTTTGAGAACTACTTTGTTAGAAATAACCCTGTAACTTAGTTTTCGATCAAAAACTTCCTATAAATGCTTTAAGAGGTTGGTGTCTAGTCACTACGCGTGTGTGAACTTGTTTAGGTATATGGTTATTACCCACATCATAGTATTATGTGTGGTATGTTTTGGATCCATATCGTGCAAAAATAGTTCCTATGGCTCCTTGTTCCTTCTACAAAACACAAATTCCCGACACCAACAGCACTTGTTGACCGCCAAACTAGCATACTGTAGACCCTGAAGCATGTTTCACTATGGAAGTATGATTTTTGGGGTCGATTCTGTTCTCTTCATTCTTCGCGTAGTTTTTCTCCCATTTGACCCAAAGAAGTTATACGTAACTCTCGTCGATGAAAATAACTTTGTTGCAAATATCAGAGAGCTTATTTACGACCTTCAAAGGAAATTGTAAGCCCTTTTTGCGATCAGTGTTAATCCTCCAAGTTATGTTTCTTGAGATATGGCAATTGTATCGCGCTGTTTTCAACACATTCCTCACTGCAGCCAATGATACCTTTACTTGTTATCTCTGCAGCTCATTTGCAATCTGAGAGGCACTTATCTTTGGATTAATGTTGATAGTATGCCCTATTAAGTTCTTGTATCTATTTGATAGTTCTTCTGGGCGATCACTCCTACGTTCGTTTATACGTAATTGACTTTGTAATACTGAATCTATCTAATATCAACTGCACCATTGAGGGAAGTCATTCCATGATTTTAGGTATTTCAGACGCCGGGTTAGTCTAATTGTGAACCCTGATAATAATTTTTTTAACATCCTCTATTGTTTCTTTTCCTTTTCGCCCCATCTTACCTTTTTCTAAACGTTTGTGGTGAACGGAAACTGAGAATACTTCTGTCAGCAACCTTCTCAAGCACCCAGGCAAGAATAATCACTAGAGAGAGGATTTAAAGGTGCAGCACCTTTTCTAAAAATGTAGTTGTTATAACAACCAAAGTTCAAAATATGTATTTCGGGGCATAAAACGAACTGAAATAAGCGCACTTTGTTGCACCTTTTTCGTGAATGTTGCACCTTTTTTTTGGCTAGATTTATAAAATTTACCTTTTTCTTACTTCTTTTAGCCGTCAGCACCTTTATTATCCCTTTTCTCTCTTCCTTAAAAATTTGGACTGAACAATATGTTTTATTTTCAATCTAGTTTACACTTAACATTCCATAAATTTAGACGCAATCTTGACGGATTTGCTACGAATAAACTTGAACTGAATTTGCGAAATAATCCGGACAAAAAAAAAAAAAAAAACCCTTTGCAACGTCAACTGAACTTCCTGTCCATGCGCTTACCAGCTGTGTACCACTGGTTTCTGTTGATGTCTAGCGAAGTTTCTCCACAAGGATCTCCTGAGCTCCAAGCGACAGAAATTAACATTTGAAAATATGGAAATGTTATGTATAATCAAGTATAACCAGTTTTTGAAGACCCAGAAGTACGTGACGGTTTCTCAAGCCACAATATTGCTAAATTAAAGTTTTCTTTTTAAAATACCGACTTGGGTTTAACCACAATTTTATTTCAAAAATGTTGAATGCTGTACAAGTTTGGGATTAAATAAAACAATTTTGCAATTTATGTCCAATGTTTAAAGCCAAGACTAACAATATTTGTTGGTGTAATGACTAAAGAATGTTCATGTAACTGTATATTATAGCACTTATTAAAAATATCCTATTGGCACCTTTTTGCACCCTTTTTAATGATTTTTCAGCACCTTTTATTCCCTTTTTCCTACCACATTTTTGCACCTTAAATCCGGTCTTTAATAATCACACTAATAGTACTTGGCAGGCAGCTTTACTACGAACAAAACTACGGTGTACGAATACTTTTTCGACAAGAGTAAGACGTGAAAGCAGCAAACTACACTGAATAGGTGGTACAGTTGGTGAACTAATGGTGCAAGATAGTGTGAACGTAAATGCATAAAGGTTCATGAATATGACGTATATCATCTCAACTTAATTTACTCGTTAAACCATCGTTAAACACACGATCATTCTTAAACAATAGTAACTGTGCTTTTTCGAGTCACTGTATATACCTAGATATAATAATAGTAACACAAAAATAGAGCTCTTAGTCCAGTTGTGTTTCTGGGCATTACATAAGAGGATATAGTTTCGAAATTACTTCCATCAAGCTATTACAAACTTCAGACTCCCATTTTCATTTCATTTCTTTTGCACTATTTTAATCAAATGTGGTGAGGTGTGAATAAATTCAAATTGTGTAGTTTTTAAAACCAAATATCATTTTGAAGTTAATTCTGTATATCTAACCAAAAAAACAAGTGTTATACTACTTTAGAAAAATGTATTGTGAAAACCAAAGACAAGTAGCAATCAGAATAATTATAAATTTAACTAGAGTGGTATACTTGTGTGGTAGTAGAAAGAAAACTCATAAACTTTATATAAGAAGTGTTGGTTTAGAACTTTAATAGCTTTCTCAAACTGCGAAGTGGACAGATGTTTAAAATTTAAATAAAGGAAAGGGCATTGACCACTCTAACTCTCTTGAGCAGTAACTTTTATGAATTTTTCCGACACTTCGTTTCTCTTAGAGATGGACAAAGTATTCTGTCTCTTACAGTTGGCCTATGCTTGTCATGTTTTAATGCCACTTTATTTCCTCTTCGTCACGTGTATAGAAACAAATTACCTCCCGTAACATAACATCCTAAACATGACTACAGGTTGAAATTGTAATCATAAAAAAAAAAAACTGAAGTATATGTATACGAGGGGAAGTCAAAAATTATCCGGAATGTTGTTGTAATTTAGGCATTCGTCATGCAATCACAATGAATCTTGTACAATTCGGTCCTTAGGTTTCCTAATTATGAATATGGTAAGTCTTAACATATCATAACAGATACTGTACGAATTATGGATCAGCAAAACCGGTTTTTATAAAAACTGAAAACCGGTTTCTAAAAATCCAAAACCCGAATCCCCAAAACCGGTTTTGGTTTTCTTCAAAACCACACCGAAACTGGTTTCGGTGAAAACTTTTGGGAAACACACAAAACTATTTCTGTGAAAACGGATTTGGTTTCCGGAGAACAAAGAAAAACTATTCTGGTCAGAAATAGAACATTTCTTAAAAAAACGAAACCAGAACCGGTTTTGAAGAAAACCGAAACCGGTTCCGGTGATAAACCGAACTGGTTTTGGAGAAAACCGCAACTGGTTTTGGAGAAAACCGAAACCGGTTTCGGTGAAAAACCGATCCGTGTTTTTGAAAATTTTCAAAAATTGGTTTCGATTTTTCTAAAAACCGAAAAACCGGTTTCTGTGCCCACCACTAGTATGAATACAGTATAGCTGAACGGAGGAGTGTGTGGTGACCAGTTAGCGGCATTTCACAAATCGAGCAACCACGCAAACATCAAGTCCATGTGCAAATTCGGGAGAATCTGCTTCTCAGACTTTGATAACCTTAAAAACAATTTAACACCATCGGATGTTTGGATTTTCGCAAAGCTAAAAAAAAAAAAAAAAAAAAGTCTCACCAGTACACGTTTCGACACCGTAGAAGAGACGGCTGCATTTCGGAAGATAATAGCAAAAGAGGAGTTTCGTTGGGGTTTCCAACAATCGCAGAACGATGAAGCAAGTGGGTATGTTTCGAAAGTGCCTACTTTGAAGTCGATTAACTAAATGTGTATTTATATTGTGGTGACAGAGAACTACAACAAAATTAAATAATTAAAAGGAATTTTCTGACTGCCCTTGTACATTAAATAATAATAATAATAATAATAATAATAATAATAATAATAATAATAATAATAATAATAAGTATAGATCCCTAGATTCAGTGAAGAGATTCAACGTATTGATAAGTCTGGTTTTTGGCGATGGACTGGAATTTTTTCCACTGCTCTTCTGGCAAGTAGGTTTTGAGGTTTCTCTCTCTCTCTTTTTTTTAATTTAAATGTAAATAAAGATCTAATAACGTGTTAATCTCTCTTGGTTCATTAATTGTAAATCATTTAATTATTGGAGTTTGAAAGCAAAAAATTTAAACGGCCCAAGAAGTTTTATACTTCCTGGCATTCTGTGTCACCGAATGCCTTAAACGTTTGGACCGCCTAATCATCACACAGCTAAATAGTTGGCCATCTTCGGTGGAACAGGAATTCTTGTTTCGACGAATCTTGTTTCGTCAAAAACTAATCAAAGGAAATTTGTATTCAGAAATTGGCTTTTCCCATCTAAGTCTCTATATTTTGTAGTTCGATTTGTCGGATGTTGCTAATTTTCATGGAATGCCATGCTGGTAATCAAACAAAATACTTTATTTCTTTCTCCTTTTTTCCCGCAAATTTCTAAATTAAAGATTCTGTCTTCCAATTGATTCTCATCCCTCATTAACTTTTCAACACAGGCATTTCCTCTTCTTTAATTTTTACAAATTATTTTTTTTTTTTATTTTCCTCGCTTTCCCAAATCAGAGAAGTATGGTTGACAATGAAACTACGATGAGGGGATTTCCTATACTGTTACTAGGTATGCATTAATTGCCAATTTGGAGCGAAGCGATTGATCTTTGTTGGTTATTCATAGATTTTTTTTTAACTTATCAATTGTTTTCGTGGACGAACACGACATTCAAATAGTTGAATTTGACATATCAGCGAAAAGTATAATGGCTTTGAAAAATTGTGTTCGCAGAGCAAAACGAAAAGGGTTCCGCCCTATTTCTAATGTTGAAAAATCTATTTTCCATTATTTACAATGAGAATTCGCGCACCAAATGCTTTTCCAAGGTTACGTCTATAGACACCCTGTTTTTCGGTGATTATTTCTCAATGGTATGACCCATCTGGACGTGCAACCCCTTAGGACAATCAGCGCACGCTCTCAAATCACCATGTGAAGTTTGCTGAAAAACGGTGCAGGAATCTCGCAGATCCAGTTTTTCGGTGATTATTCCTCAATGTTGTGTCCAATCAGAAAATGCGACCACTTACGACATTGACATTCAGCGCACACTTTCGAATCGCCATGTGAATTTGCTGATGAATTGTCAAGGTATCTCAGAGATCCAGTTTTTCGATGGTTATTCCTCAATAGTATAACCAATCGGTTTAGGCATCTCGGAGGAGTATCCGTATAAACGATCGCTAAGTCAAGTATAAAGGAGTTTCATTTGCTTCCCTCGAATAAATTCAGTAGGTGTCCTATCTAAGAGTACCAGAAAAACGAAGAAAGTGGTTACGGTCTTAATATTTAGCATCATTTTGTCATTCCCTTAGTAAGACTGACGGATGACGTGGTGAAAAGTTTCTAGAAACATTGCTGATCTCGGGATTCTAACCTGTGTGTTCTCAAAACGACATTAAGTACCATGTGATTCACTACAGTACAACACACGCTGCTTATTTGCATTGAAAGAATTGTTCAATCCAATTTAATAATTACAAAAGAAATAATTGCATAAGCATAAGCAGGCACGTCAGACAAATAATAGTCTATCATTACGGGTTTTGAAAATTGTGTCTGTTACAGTAGTCAAACTTGAAAGACCGTATCATTTTAACTGGAAATGGTACGTTCTGTAACTATGAGCATATTATATGTAAATTAATAAGAAAATCAAACTTAAAGTATATATATATATATATATATATATATATATATATATATATATATATATATATATATATATATATATATATATATATATATATATATATTGACGCAAGAAAAGTAAAAAGAAAAAGGCTGCTGCAACATTTGACACATTAATTTGGTTAACAAATCACTTTATTTAAGCTGCAAAATTCGATCAAATTCATCATGGCCACCAATTATGACTAAGCTCATCCATCTAGTGTTTGCCTCCACCTGGCATATAGTCGCGTAAAAACTTGTGCAAATATTGCTATACTGCTTAAAATGACGTAGCTGTAGGGAATTATTTTTTTTTTAATCTTGCTTTCTTCTGCTTACTCAATATTACAGCAATCATTTTTGGTTGTTGTACTTACAACAAGTTGCTACAATTACATAATTTTAAGGAATGGTGTGAACTTTACCTATGTTCATCATCTGGAATGGGTCGAGATATCAAATCGCTCTTAATGGCATTATGATTTTTACATTTGTTATAAACAATACAGGGTTACCATAAATGATTCATGGGATTTCGAAGCATTGTTAATTCACAAGTATACGACGTACAAAAACAAGTGATACATGTTGGTACATTCTACAAATATGCAATGTGTGCCCCCTTGATTACTCGGCATACATCCAAACGATAATCCAGTTCCGTACATACGTTCACTAGCATATTTCCGTCAAGTCCGTCACAGCAGCATTGTTGGCATTGGGGGTGCATAAACTTTATCCTTAACATATTTCCACAGAAGGAAATCACATAGTGTGAGATCTGGCGACATAGAAGGCCATGGCAACAGAGGAACATAACCCAAACTAGTGCGATCTATCCAATGATGTAGCAGTTCTCTATTGAAAATGAAGCGGACAATTGAGCTCAAGTGAGGTGGAGCCCGGTGCTGTTGGGTACTAATGGATGCTGAACGCTCGTAACCAATGAACACTTCGCATGTTGTAATACACGTAAACTCTTCTCCTGCATTGCCACCATCTTGTAGAGTGCCATGCCCGCCATAGGCCTGCTGTCTAGCGTGCACGCGAGCCACAGGGCGAGCTTTTTAAACTTGGTGAGTGTATCTATCATATATCATCTGTCTTTGTACTTGTAAATAAACAGTGCTTTGAAACCCAATGAATCATTTAGGCTAATTGTATACATGTGATCGGATGTGATACTTACCTAAAAACATTTTCGAAATGAAATTTTTTGAAGAAAGTAAAATTGCCAATCCCTTGTAACTTTGTTCTTACTTGTTAGATGTACATGGTCACAGTATTTGACACTAAAGTACTTGTGATGCGCATTTTGACACGTCCGTCTCATTTGCTTTATTACTGTTATAGACGCTTCGAAAATTTGGATATTTACAAATTTTTTAGGTACTGTAGCATCCTCAGTATCTAACACTAAAAAGAAGTGTGGTATTGTAAATTTTTGTTTAAGATACAAATTTGAAATATGTAATAACTTGTAATAGCTTGACGTAGTGTCAGTTAAAACATTTCAGCTTTGTGGTGGGTTAGCAATACTATCAATCTGGTAGTATTGCGGAATATGTCAAACCGTGTTCACCTATTGATATTTGTATGTTATAAAATTTCGTTGTTTTTATCAAGTGTTTAAAGATTATCATATTGTTTCAAGATGAATGGTCTGCTCTGTATATACAGACTGGGGCATAAGTCACTTGGCAAAAATTCATTCCAAATCAATAATTATTTATGAACTACGAAATTATGGAATTACGACAAGTCGTATCAAGTCGGAATTACGTCAAAAAAGGTTACCTAGCTGTAGTGTTCAAAGTGTCCTCTATCTTTTCAATGCACAAAGTACATATCTGTAACACAGAACAACATACAGTGTTACATCAGTAAGGTGACCAGAATTTTAACTTGCCAAAACGGGACGCATATGTATCTCAGAGGGGATTCCTAGATTGCATTTTGAGTGCCAGCAGTGTTTTCAAATTACGTAATACACAAATAAAGGTGATACCGTAGCGTTTCTTAAGCAATATCCAACAATTGCCAATTCCAGGCACGGCCGAAAAGTTCCTAATAAACCTTGGTATCAAAATTAGCTCTATGCACCGTCATTTTAACGAAAGAGTGAAGAAATTTGCTATGAACACTTGTATTTTGAATAACAATTACGGGACACTTTGTTCATATTTGCTGAAGATCGTAGCATTTAGGCGTCCCGTATGAGAAGCAGGAAAAAAAGCATGACGACGGTTGAAAAAAAAGACTGTTCCGGCTAAAACGTTACGTCCGGTCACCTTATACATCGTTATTGTCGTTTGATGATAATTCACTTCTAATACACTTTTCTAAGTGCTCTAGACCCGTATGTTTTTTTTTTTTCTTGAAAGAAAAATGAACTTTATTTTTTATCGTTTCACAGACAGAGAAGTCCAAATAACTAAATCACACCTTAGTAATTGTGGTCATAAATAACCATCACTCTTTGAAGTACGAACGCACGTTTATCTTTTGGTAGCTTTCTATTCATTGTAAACCTAATGAATTACAAGTGTAGCAAGATTTAAATCCTTTATAAAATCATTCCTTACAACATATTATTCACGAACTACATCATAACGTACTATTTACGTCTATCAGGCACTGCTTCTCTAGTCAATTGAGAGCTGAATATGTGCTACTGTAGTTAATTACTACTATCTTAGTCAGTTGAGAACTGAATAACTGAGACTAGTCAATTGAAAACTGAATAACTGTTATTCTAGTCAATTAACTATAACTCTAGTCAATTGAGAACTGAATAACTATAACTCTAGTCAATTGAGAACTGAATAACTGTTACTCCAGTCAATTGAGAACTGAATAACTGTTACTCTAGTCAATTGAGAACTGAATAACTGTTCTCTAGTCAATTGAGAACTGAGTAACTATAACTCTAGTCAATTGAGAACTAAATAACTATAACTCTAGTCAATTGAAAACTGAATAACTATAACTCTAGTCAATTGAGAACTGAATAACTGTTACTCTAATCAATTGAGAACTGAATAACTATAACTTTAGTCAATTGACTGAATAACTATTACTCTAGTCAATTGAGAACTGAATAACTATAACTCTAGTCAATTGAGAACTGAATAACTGTTACTCTAGTCAATTGAGAACTGAATAACTGTTACTCTAGTCAATTGAGAACTGAGTAACTGCTAATGTTAAGCGAATACGGCCCATCCTGTATTTTTATCTTTACGTGAGATAGATTGATATAAAATGTTGTATGAGTCAAAGATAAACAACCATGCAAAATTTAATGAGTACTCAGATCACTGATGTAACTGAGGAAAAACTGATCGCAAAAATTCACATGGAAATAAGGAAACCAAGTAAAGTAAATTAATGTCTTTTATACACATAAAAGGACGGTAAAATGTGGTAAAATTATTTCAGTTCTATGCTTTAAGTAAGGTAGTAATTGTTTAGACTTTACTTACTGGGTCCAGGTTAGGAAGGTAATCTATCTGTCCTTGATCTAAGGGTATCTGAGGGTAATCCTGTCTTCTTATTCCTTCTTTGAGATCCTGAGCGCCAACAATCATTGACGCCAGTACCACTGCTGACACTGCTATCCAGAAGGTGTGCATAAGGAAGTGGGACATTTGCATATCTGAAAAACAAAAATAATAGAAGTTGTTTTCATTATTTTGTACGTTGTATGTTGAGTGAAAAGAAATATAAATACAGTGGTTAATGTATATTGGATCAAAATTCCAGGAGATAGACAGATGAACAGGTCGAAGCAAAACCTCGCGTGATTAGAATTTTGACAAGTGACACCATTAGGATAATTCACTTTCCCCTCTAATGGATATGTCAACCGTCACCAGGATTCTTAACGGTAAGGGACCCGATAGATGTAAATTGGTACTAAAGTCCAGAAGGTATAACATCGTTGGCTTCCCGCACTTGGACCGGCTCGTCACTGGGGATGTGGTAAGAAGATAGCCAATCACCACCCTGGAACTGAAACTCTTTTTTGTGAAAAAATGGATACTGGTTCCAGAACTAGAAACGATATCCTTAAGAAAATGAATTTCAGTTCCGGAACCGAAACTCATTTTTCTGAGAAAATGGATTCCGGTTCCAAAACCAGATCGATATCCTCAGAGAAACAAATTTCGATTCTGGAACTGAAACTCTTTTAAGTGAGAAAATTGGTTCTTGTTATAGAACCAGAATCTCTGTATATATATATATATATATATATATATATATATATATATATATATATATATATATATATATATATATATATTATGTTCGATACCCGGCGGGGTTTGGATCACACGTGTGAAGCTGTAGGTTTACGTCTTATATAGCCTCGCTGTTGAACGAGACGCTAACTCAAATTCAATTAATCAATCCAGTAATAGTGGTCACATTCAGTGGATTTCATATCAAAACGGCGAGAAGAAAAGGGCAACAACAGAACAATAGGAGTTTAAAGAGCTCTAGTCGAAATGGACCCGCATCAGAAGGGTCAGAATCTAAATGGCACCGCATCAGTATCACCCGAACCAAAAAAGACCTACATCGAAACGACCCTGTGTATCCAAAGAGCCATGTGTCAGAAGGATCCGCGTCAAAAGGAGAGTCAAAATGATGTAGTCGAAAACTTCCCGCGTTAAGAATAGTGTATTTCACGAATCCCTGGCATTAGAAATGTACCTAAGCATACAAATTGAAATGGTCCTTTAGCTAAGGAAGACGATGAATAAAACAAGTGAATGATGATGAAAGAAATGGTGGAATGAGAAAGTGGAAGCAAACGGGAATACCCCGAGAAAACCTACGGGCACAATGTTGTCCACCACAAACTTACTTGACCGGGAATGAAACCATGAACCCCACACCCCAGAGATAAACGCTCTACCACTGAGCCACCATGCTTCAATTCAGCATACGAACTTTTCATTTAAAACAAGGGTTCATTTGTTTCCGCGTTTTCGGAAATTCTGCTTCAGTGGTGAGAACGGGAGACATTTATAAAATACTCAAGTATCCTTTTATTAATCAGAAAATACCGAGTGTGAGGATCCAATTATGCTGGATCTGAAAAAGGATATCATATATACAGTGGCGGGTCCAGGATATGACCAAAAGAGGGGCTAAACCATATTTTGCCGTTTATCCAGTGTAAAGCAGGACTGAAGCCAATTTTATCCAGTGTATACCTGAGCGTCAAGGAGTGGCTATAGCCCCTATAACCTCCTTGGATCAGCCAGTGTACATATACTGTATATATATATATATATATATATATATATATATATATATATATATATATATATATATATATATATATATTTGTGTGTGTGTGTATGTATGTATGTATGTAGGGCCGGATTTAGGGGTGCACTCCCCTTCATTATAAATTTATATTATCTAAAATGAGAAGCTACCAGTGAAAATAGCAAACACTTTCCAAAACTTTATGCCATTACTTTTCCGTTTGGGGCTTAAGAGAAAGCTTAAAAAAATTAATCAAACAAAATAATATAACATTTGTCAAATAGGGGAAGAAAACAAAAGCCAGGAGGGGAGATTTTTTCCCCTGCATATCACTTGTGATCCTCTCTAAAATACCATCCCCCCCCCCCCGCGTTCTATGTATCAGCGTTATTAGAGATAAACAATATCGTCACATGTCACTTTGAAGAGTTTCGGTGTGATTTATTATGTTGGTAAATATTGGTGCACCCCCTCAGAAAATCCTGGATCCGACCCTGGATATATATATACTTACTTTTAATTTTAAATAAATAAATAAATATGTATTTCAGAATTTCTGAAAATCCCTCTACTGAGGGGATAAAAGAAAGCAACTTCAGTCATATTGAATTTTGTCTTTATTTGTTCAAAATGTGCTGGATGTGAGAAGTTACTTAAGCTGTAGATGTAAAATTCAGTATATAAACTCTTGAATAAAAATAAAAGGATACATATTTAAGTGTTTTCGTAAATTCCGCATCTAAGGGGGAAGAGTTGGTTTATTTTTATATCTAAATTTTTATTTCATCATTGAGAAAGTGCTCAACATGAGGGTCCACTTAAGTTGAAGATGTGAAATTCTGTATGAACTTTTTGAATAAACCATATGCACAAAGAAATTAAAAGTCGACCAAAAACAGGGAATTCGTATAATTATTCAGTTCAAAATCTTTTGTATCCGCGAATTCTGTCGAGGAATTTGAAGCTTAAAACATAAAACGATAATCATGCCTTTTCTTCTGTATGCTTGCGAAATGATAGCTTACTCTGAGGGAAGAACGTAGACTGAAAGTATTTAAGAACAAGATCCTAAGACGAATATTCGAACCCAAGAGGAACGGAAATGGGAAATGGCGGAAACTTCATAACGAGGAACTACATAATTTATACCGTTTACCAAACATTGTTAGGGTCATCAAATCTAGGAGGCTCAGGTGGGTAGGTTATGTAGCTAGAATGGAGGAACGCTTTCAAAGTTTTAACTGGAAATCCAATCGGAAAACGACATTATTAAGATCTAGGCGCAGATGAGAGGACAATCTTAAGATGGATCTCGAAAGAAATAGGAATACAAATTAGAAGCTGGATCCAGTTGGCTACGAAGAAGTCAATGGAGAGCTTCTGTGAACGCGGGATTGAACCTCCGGGCTCCATGGGCCGTTGAGTTAGTTAAACTTTTGAATAAAAATAAGGGAAAACGTATATCGACGATTCCGAATATTCTGTTCCTCAGAGGCAAAACTGGGTCAATTCTGTGACATTCAAATTTCCCTTTCTTTGAGAAAGTGTCCAATGTGAGTCGTTACTGGTCGTTTTTGATTATTGTTACGTCACCCAACCCACTCCTACTCCTCACACCATTCCAATGATGGATAAAATTGAACTTAAAAAGGCATCATGGGTGTCACCATTCAGCTCTCGGGCACCAAAAACTATGAATTTCACTCTAATATCGGTGGTTTTCGATTATTTTTGCATATCACTCCTCAGCCTCATGACAAAAATTGCCAATATTATACCATAAGATGCTATGTAGGGCTAAGGTTGATAATCTTGCCAAACATTTTAATTGGTTCAGCAATTATTGCGTTATGAAGTAGCACACAAGCTCACATTCGCATATATATATATCAGTGATCGCCAAACCGTCGATCGCGAGCTACTGTAGCTCGCGGGGACATTTTCGGTAGATCGCGTTAACACTCCGGTTGGCTGACCTTGATTCCTTCACTGAGCTGACGCTAACGGAGGAGGGTGCTGACGATTACAACGGCTTGTTTCTCTCGTGCAGCTGCCATTGTCATAGTTGATTGCATACGCGTGGGGTTGTGCACGTTATGTTTTTCATGTGTATTTTAGACATTTGCTAAACCTTATGTTTTTCGTGTGTATATTAGACATTTGCTAAACGTTATGTTTTTCGTGTGTATTTTAGACATTTGCTAAACGTTATGTTTTTCGTGTGTATTTTAGACATTTGCTAAACGTTATGTTTTTCGTGTGTATATTAGACATTTGCCAAACGTTATGTTCTTCGTATGTATTTTAGACATTTGCTAACTTGAATAGTTTGATTTCATATTTACTAGAAATGTAATTGTATAGACAATAAACAAATGTAAGATTTTTTTTAAAAAAGTTGTATCTCACTTCACGGTAGGATTTAAAAACAGTACACAGTTGGTAGCTCAGAAACTTCATCCGCCTTATGCATAGTCGTTTTGACGTATGATTAGCATCATACTAAAGGTCTGACTACTGCAGGAAACATATGTTAATCAAACTCTTTAGTATGACACTAATCACACGTCAAAACGACTCTGCATAAGGCCCCGTAACTTTGGCGACCACTGATATATACGTACAGCTCACAGATGACGAGAAGAACCCTAAAACAGGGGAAGCGGGGAAAGGTCAACGACACGGTCAAGTCCATTTTCGGTTTTTAAGGGTGGTCTATACTTAGATGTCGTCTGCTACTCCGGGTAAAGTTATATGTGTGCTATTCCGTGGTGTCATTTGAAACCCCCGTGCGAAAAGTGGGCAAGCCCATACCTACGCCCACACTAATTTTGCTAGGGTTCTTCTCGTCATCTGTGAGCTGTATTTAGATTGATGAATGATAATGTATGAGGAAACGGGAAAACCTTGTGATAACCCAAGGACAAAATTTTGTCCATCACAAAGTCATATGATCTGAGATTGAGCCAGGGACCCCTTACAAAAGATGCTAGCGTTCTAGACAGAAAGTTCAACTTTACTTTGTATTGAGGAAGTCCGTGAGTAGCTTGTCATATATTACAGACTACAATAATTTGTACTAAATCATTATAAAAGTTTACGCAATGAAAGAGTGATTCACTGTTCATGTCCAATGAACATATTAAGGCAGTAAAATAAACAAAAACAAGAAACTTGTCTTTTACATGTGCTCTTTTATCAGCCTGTCTACAATTATATGTTTTCTTTGAGAAAAAAAAATGTTTCCTTTCTTTTTTCAAAGTTATTCTGTTTTTGACAGTCTAGATGGCGTTATTATCCACAATAGAAATGCTATGCTTTAATTGGCCACTGCTAGGGACACAAAATAATTGGTCATTTTAACCAACTGTTAGTGGGAGGTGAACAATAACAAGAAATAAAGAAGAAAATGTGAAGTGCAAAACTAGCGTTAGTTCCCAATAATTGTTCCCAAAATGGAACGACTCAGAAACAAAATTCAGGAAACCTGTTTGAAGTGACTGTAAGAACAGTTACGAAACACAAAGTAACTCTCGAGTACATGAGGTACTCATTTCGTAGCCCGTGGTAAATGGGCCTAGTTCTTTTACTAAATTATATTAAACGAATACTATGTAATAGTGTGTTGAAAACATTTAATGAAAAAAAAAGAGGAACCATTAAGATTTTTTTTTTTGTTATAACGACCTTGTCCTAAGAGACAATTGATATAGAAGATAATGAGACTTTTTTGTAAAAAAGAAAAATCATCAAATCTTTAATGTGAAGAAAAAAGACTGATAAAATTGGGAATATAAGGAGACTCAGGCTGTCAGAAGGGAGGGGGAGGAATCACGGATACAGCCTAGACGTCGAGGGTGATTGGAGTGAGCCAGGTGGAAAGGAAGAAACCACGGACTTTGAATGAGAGGTCTCTACCTTTACCTGTAAGTTCGATTACCTCCTCTAGTAAAACTCAGCTAAAAAAAGACATTCTGAGCCATAGTAGTTGGTCTCCTGACGTAAATATTATTGTAAATTGTATCTTAGACATTGTGCAATTAATCTCATTGTGTACATAGTGGAAATAAAAATTGTACCAAGCATCTTGAGGTAAATTAGGGTTCTTTTACTTACTTTTATAAAGAAGAGATTAGAACCTACCTCTCGTGCTCTAATGAGACAGCCCGGGATACGGGTTGGTGAGAATCAACTGCCATACCTAATTCTGCTTATTTAATTTTAATCATTTTTAATAAGCAATAGTAAATATTTTAAATGTTTAGACTTTCTAGAAGTTCCTCCCAGAAATAGTTTGGCACCTTTTTACTGTAATTACTTACAATGTAAATTTACTTGTGTAAATATATCTGGAACGGAGTTAATAATAACTAGAGAATGAAACATATAAATCACCGCACTAAACTTCATTGCTCCATTTAGTCAATTAATCCTCGCCGCCGCCAAGTGAACTTTGTGGTGGACAAACACCATGTGCGTGAGTTTCCTCGGGGTTCTCCCGTTTCCTCCCACTTTCTTCATTCCACCATTTCATTCATTACTCATCATCACCGTCTCCTTTAGCCTAACTGGCATAATCGTGGGACGTAAAACTCAGATTTCATTTCATTCATTTCATTAGTCAATTAAATCAAGCTATGCTGCAGGTACTACTGAGAAACTGACTAACTAAACTAACTCTATGGTCAATGTAACCCAGAGGTTTAATTCCGTGTTCATAAAAGCTCCCCATTGACTTCTGTTCTTAGCCAACTGGATCCAGTTTCTACTTTGTATTCCTATTTCTGCGAGATCCATCTTAATATTGTCCTCCCATCTGCGCCTAGGTCTTCCTAATGGTCGTTTTCTGATTGGATTTCCAGTTAAGACTTTGAAAGCGTTCGTATTTTCCTCCATTAAGGCTACATTCCCTGCCCACCTGAGCCTCCTAGACTTGATGACCCTAACGATAAATAAATCCTTAACATCTTGTATAGGCTCACTTTTGATAAAAGATAACTTATAAGTACATATCATTCAACCAAATGATTTTTTTTTCGAAATTTTAATCCTGCAGAACAGGAAGTAATGCAACAACTCATGCTCAAAATGAAAAAAAAAAATAAAGCCAAAAATTGGTTTAAAAAAACATAAAAATCAAGTCAACATTTTCTAAAATCTTTAAAATCTTTAAACAAACATAATATTATTGAGTTAGTTTAGTTCCAATAAACCAATACCAGCTTTATTGTCCAAAAACAAAGAAAGAAAAAACAAAACAACTACAGAGGCGAAAATAATTCAATAACATATACGAGCAAGAAAAACTTAATTTGAAACAGAAAAAGATATGAAAATAAAAAAAAAAAAAGCTGGAGTATGTATGTTCATCGTACATATTTAGGATTTTTAATATAACTTTTGATTGTCGATACGTGAATATTTGACATAGATGTCAGTCAATAAAATATATAATATGTGTGTGTGGTAGATGAAAAAATACTTTTAAAGAAAAACTGAAGCGAAAAAAATATATTCACAGTGCTTTTTTTTTTTTACTTTTTCTTGTTTTGTATTCAGAAGTTATAAATGTCAACGTATATTCTTTCTTTAAAAAAAAAAAAAAAAAAAAACGAAAATACATTGTCGATGTCATATATATATCATCATAGATCTGCCTGTCCAAGTAACGTGTTATTAACACATTTCGAACACCATTAAAAGAACAATTTCAATTCTGAGATCTGTTATTGACTTTTCACACTTTTTTGCTTAAATGACAAATGTCTCCATGGCCAATAAGTTTTTTTTTTTTTTTTTTTTTTTAAGTATTTCCATTTCACCGTTGAGTGTTTCATAAGGTAATAAAAAAGAAAACTAACGTGACTTGTTCTGCACACATACTAATATGAAATACATGGTTGGTATCAGTGTTGGCAAAACGTTGACACGAAAAGTCGCTAAACAAGAGATGAAAAGGCTTCATTTTGGGGTGAAAAGTCGCTAAAAAAATTATTTGTGAAATCCTCACTATTATAAACTTTGACATATAGTTCATATAGCTTATCACGTTTTCAACAAAGAAAAGTCTGCCACTACAACGCAAAAAAAAAAATCACGTCTTTTTTGACATTGCGCAAGTAATCATTAAATTCAAGGATCAATTTATTTTCTGTGCTTGTTGCTCGTATTTGGAGGCAGCACCGTCAGTTTAGATTTTGAAGAAATTGCCTTCTAATGACGCTGAGTACATTAATATTCTCAGTGTCAGACGTGGCGTCCACACTGCATATTGGTCGTGCTTAGGCACATCACATGCTCCGTGATGTGTTGGCTTATCGAAAAGTGTCTGCAAGGTGGGTGCCGAGAAACCTAATCCCGGATCACAAGAGTGCAAGAATGGGAGTCAGCTTCGATCACTTGATGCGGTACGCGCGAGAGGGAAATGAGTTTCGGTTCAGAATCATCACAGGCGATGAGACATGGGTGCATCACTTTACCCCAGAAACCAAGGCCGTCTCAATGACGTAGAAGCATCTCAGTTCACCAGTGAGGAAAAAGTCAAATTGCCACCGCTGCAGGAAATGTTATGGTCACAGTGTTCTGGGACGTGAAAGGTGTGATTCTTCTTGATTATCCCCATGAAGAGACCGTCAACGCAGCACGCTACCCCTAACAGCACAAAATGTGCTACGCATGTGTCATTTAGGTGTCCCAGCTACTTTTTAGGTACCCGGCACTTGGTACATATGATATTCATGTGCTAAGTACGTACTTGAGCTGCCTAAAGTTTTAGATGCTTGTTACATCTAATTGGTATTTGCGACTATGTATATACCACAAATGTAGCATTTATATACCTCGTTCAGTTTCGCACTGTGATAATCATTTGTTTTTATGTCGTCACTTAGGACGTATATCTTTCATGTTCGAGATACTTCCTTTAGGTGCATACTTTTTCAGATACTTATGACACATAATTGATATCTGCAGCGACGCACGAATGACAGTCAGCTGTTTGCATTTGCTCATGCGCAGTAACATGCAACAGTTTCTTGCGCTTTCTGCTCCACTTTCTGTCCTACTACACAATCGATTAGGAAAAAGAAGCAACAAATGCATCAAATTTGGTAGATGAATTTAGAAGAAAGAAATGACATAACTGATGAATAAAAATTAAGATGAATCTTTCACAGATATGTAAACAGTTAATTATTTACGTAGTTAGGGATAAAGAATTGTATTTTTTAGATGCCAACTGACGTCGATCATTTGAAAGTGAATATGGAAGAACTATGAAATAAAGTAAAGAGACGCGTCATTTTGTTATAAAATTAAATGGCGAATGAATTTTACCTGATCCCAAACGGTTATCGTCGAATATACAGGGTTACAAGAGCATTCTGATTAACCAAATTAACAAGACCCCAAGGATCTATCCCTCTACAAGGGACGTTTCCTTCATCGCCTCCGTGGCCAAGTCGGAAGAGCACGTACCTAGTAATCAAAGGGTTAGTGGTTCGCGCCCACCCGCGGGTACTTCTTTTTTATTTTTAAACCGTTTTAGATTCACCTTCATGTAAACAAATTACGCATAAAAGCGATTTAACATATTTTAGGGGAGCAATTTTCGCTTACAGTATGAGAAGAACATAGTAGGTAAGTTCCCCAGGTACATGTCAGGCATGTGCCTAGGGGCACACATAGAATGTGACTATCACTTGCCATCCCTGTGATTTTCTCTCGAAGGCACATAAGGTACATACTGGGCACATTCGCATGTACCTGAGAAAACATGATTGGCATATGCCTGCTAGGTAGTTGTGCTGTTAGGGACTGCGACATCCTCATCAAACTTAGGTCCACCATTCGACGAAAGACACCTTGAGAGACTTTAGGTTTTACTTCGATGGTTTACGAGACTTTTCCTATGTAAGTACAGTTTCATATTTTTCATTAGTATTTTATACGCTAACACCCACACCATTTTAACTTATACTTCTACAGCTATCGAAAATGATGTATTACTTATGCTTCTCAATGGAAGTTCTGCGAAGTAAAGGACAGAGAAGGTTTGAATTATTTTTCGTTAGAGACCAAGGGGTAATAGAAAAGAAAGTAAAGAGGTACTAAAGTTATATATTTGCCCATATCAAACTACTTCGTACTAAAAAGTGCTTGATTACAACAAGACAAGTTCGCTACACAAAAAGTCGCTAGATTTATGAGTAAGTCGCTAAACCATTATTTAAAAATCACCAAAAGAAGTCACCAACCGAGAAATGGAGTTTTAGTCACTGTTCTGGAAGCTAAATCCTCTAGATTTAGCGACTTTTCGCCCAAATTGGCAACACTCGCTGGTATTTGGTTGGGAAGCTCACTTGAGGAAAGCAAATGAATGCTGCTTGGGTTTTCAAAAGCGTCGTTGTATAAATCTCTTTTACGATGCCACGTAAATGGAGCTTTCCGAATACAAGTTAATCTATGTGTGCTCTTTTGTTACCACCTACAAGTCTTTGTCCTCTGTAATAATAATAATAATAAAAATAATAGAGTGCTTTTAACACAAAAAAATAAGAAATAAAACAAAAAGACAATTTTCAGCCGTTAAGATCTCCCTCGGTTTGGTTCTCGGTATCATTGTGAATACTAATGTCCAGGCAAAAAGCATAATTTCTTTTTTCAAAAAAGAACAATCTTTGCTGGTTCACGCTGGAAACCAAAGGCAACTACTTATGAACCTTGAAAAGATTCGCTTTGTTTGTTCTGTGGAATATGCTCAGAAATCCTACAAGGAATTTGCCGTGCTCAATAGAAACACGTGTAATATCCATAGTTCCTTCTCCTATTGCGATTGTGCTGCCTCTGAGATACCCTACGATTTGAACAAACTCATCCCTTTGTTTGCTGCTCCAGTGCAATGGTTCTCAACCTTTTTTGATTGACGACATACTTTACCCAAGCGTCGTTGTATAAATCCAGTACATTGGGACATACATTATAATAATGAAACCAATTATTTTTATAATGACTCCATGTAGAACTAAGCATCATTGCTACCACTTGAGGTGTCGACTGTTACTGTCTGTCTCGATTTTAACTAATTATTATTAAATTCTTCATAATTTTTAAATTCTAAACTTTCCCGACACACCTTAGGAGACTGCGTGATATACTAATGTGTCGCGACACATCGGTTGATAACCACTGTCCCAGTGCATAATCTTCATTAACTGAAATAATTAACTGTATAGAAGCTAAAGGAACATGATCGCTGAATACTATTGTGTTTTATATATATATATATATATATATATATATATATATATATATATATATATATATATATATATATATATATATATATATATATATATATATAGGCTATGATGGAGCAGAGTGGATTAATGGTAGAGCTCTCACTTCTGATGCAAGGGTCCCTGGTTTGAACCCAGGCCATCTCATCTTGTGGTGGACAACGTCATATTTGTGGGTTTGTCTCGGAATTTATCTCTCCTCCCACATTGGCATTCAAACAATACTTTTATACAGTAAAATCTCTTAAAACTGACTACTTTTCAGGGTGGCCATCTGCTTAATTTAGTCTCAGTTTTGTAAAAGCGAGCATTTTTCATAATACTTTATTGCTTATTACTGTGTAAGTTGGCCACTTGTCTTGGAACTTGGCCGTATTGAAGCTACAATATTCTTATAGTGTTATTGTTAAATTTACCCCTGTATATTGAACACCGGAACATCCGATCATTTTCATTCCGTAACTGATTGTCGCATATCTATACCTATTCAGTAGCGGTTCTAGAAGGTAAAAACTGGCGGGGGGCGGAAGGGGGGGGGGCAGAATCCAGAGTACGATAGGTTTATCATGAGTTTTCTATAAACTTTCAAGACTTAAATAATTTTAGCTACTAAAAAAACTGGAAGGTCTAGTTCCCCGACCTCGGGCTAGAACCACCACTCTATGATAGGCTTAAGAAATGAAACCCTTAGTGTGCTTTAGCGTTTTCTACTAGCCTAATTTGCACATTGAAATTACATTTAAATCACAGAATAACAATACATATCTACTAGGCATGCATGCGAAATTTCATATTTAAAAAACAATGTTAGTGTGCATTATTTAAGAGATACAAACTATTATACACGTAAGTTATACATAGTTACTCCACTAGATATGCGTATTTTGCAATATATAATGAAATCTTTCAGTGTAACACCCCACGATTATTTTCTTTAGGCTAAGGGAGACGGATGATTTAAGTAAGTGAATGATAATGGAAGAATTGGCGGAATGAGAAGGTGGGAGGAAACGGGAGTACCCCAAGAAAACCCACGGACACGATGCTGTCCATCACAAACTTACTTGGCCTGAGATTGAACCAGGGACCCCACACACCTGAAGTAACAATCTATAATGAGTTCTACTTCAAAGTACACTTACTTTATGTAAGTTGGCCACCTTTCTAAATTGGCCATTTTTCAATGGAACCAATGGTGGTCATCATACATGGGTTTTACTGTATGACAGTGAGAAAATATTAAATGAAATCTTTGAGTTTTACGTCCCATGGTTACACTGGCTAGGCTAAAGGAGACGGTGATGATGAGAAATGAATGCAATGATGGAATGAATAAAATGGGAGGAAAGAGGTGGACCCCGAAGAAACCCACGAACACGGTGTTTGTCCACCACAAAGCCCACTTGGCGCGAGCTGGGATGGAATCAGAGATTCCACGCACCAGAGGTAAACGCTTTACCACTGAGCCACCCTGCCTTCTAGTATGACAGTGAAATCTTTGTATGTTGATCACAGTCGGTTCCATTGAAAAATTAGCCAACTTAGGTGACCAACTTACACAAACTAAGTTTGCTGCAAACGACGAGCATTCAGCTAGTGTTATACTGTGTAAATACAAATTTAATAAATGAACCATTTTTATTGCACACTAATGTCTTCATAACCTTTAAGTAACACAGAAATTCTTTCGGCAGTAATTAATAACGTTCAATATTCGTTATTATGATTGTATTTTGAAGAGAACAGTTCGTTCTATCAGAATTTTAGATGGACAAAGCTAATATGATGTCGCTTTTCTTGCTGTCATGACCCTGTGCTAAACTTCCGGAGTTTATTTTAGAAACTGATCAGTTACTGTGTAAATGAGGAAGAATTTGACCGAAATGAAGTGCGCACATATTGCGAAGACGCGGATGATGTTATATCATTGTATGTTTAATAGCATATCTGAAATTAAAGAAAGAAAGAAAAGAAGCAAGCAATTAATAAAGTAAGAAATGGAACATGAATATATGAGAATGAATTCCTGGAAGATCACTCCTTTGCTGTTCCTCAATTTTAAGGAAACCCCTTAGCCTAATAACGAAAAGTGCTTTTAGATAATGAAACGCTTTGTGAAAACTGCATTTTAACACTGATTAAAATTAATACTTTAAGCAAACTCTTTGTATGAATAATTAGGTAGCTGCAGGCTGACCAAAAGCAATAAATCAATCATTGTGAAAGGCTGTCTTATTCAAACCTCGACAAATCAATGATGATCCTTGATTATTTCATATTGATTTCTAACGCAGAGACAATATTCCTTTAATATTTGATTAAACCATGAAATATTCTACGTAAAAAACACTTTCTAAAACGTTAAAACCTGGTTTAATGGTTATGAAATGATTACACGTTGAATATCAGTAAATAGTGATATCACTACGAAGAAAAGAAATATTTCTGTTATTACTACTGCTATTCGATTGGATTCAAGTTCAGCGTCCCTTTCAGCATCAAGGCTATATGAGACATGAACCTACAGCTTGATGCAGTAGCGTATTTAGGGGGGTGGCTTCCGGGCTTAAGCCCCCCCCCCGAAATCTTACTTAGTATAGTAAAGTAAATGAAATATCTTGCAGAATTTTCACATTTCCAGGCAAAGCCCCCCCCCCGAAAGTTAGCAAAGCCCCTCCCGAAACAAAATCGTAAATACGCCACTGGCTTGATGTAAGATCCGAACTATATAACGTCCTACCAGGACCAAGGCCAGCCCTAGGCAATTTTTTCGCCCCTCCTTTCTCCAGAAAGAAAAATATTAAAAGCCACGATTTTAAGTATAAGCCTACTATTCGATAATGAACAAGGAAGGAGAGGGAAAATGCACTCGCACTCAGAAAGTCCTAAACACTACCAATACAATCTCGTTATATCTGTTTCTTCTTTAAATAATAATCTATTATGTTAGTGAAAGATAAAGTAAACACTTCTGCAGAGGAAAGATGGTAATTCGTTTTATAGAATTCAATATCAAGCTTCAATCTCAATATATCCGTTTGCAATCCCCATGCAACTATCTCTTTTATCGTGATTTCTTGATTTTCCTTCTACATCTCTTAAAAAAAAATTAAAAACTTGTTTCCCCCTTCAATGATAAAGAAATTGTTTGTGACAAAGTTTTCATATCAAAATTGTGATAACTAACTAAATGGAACAGGTGTTCGCTACTATTCGAAAATTGAGTTCTTGGGTTTGACAACAATCAAGCAATTCATGCTTCGATTTGTTTGATCATTTGCTTTTTTTTTTTTTTTTTTTTTTTTTTTTTTTTTTTTTTTTTAAGCACAACCCATGTAACAAACTAATGCGACCTAAATATGGTTTATGAATGTAGTATTATCATGAAGTCTGTTTTCAACAAGAAATATTTATTTCACATAACATAGTTCTGACATGCCTTTGGCGCACAAGGTCTAGATCTCAATCCCCGGTGGGAGAGCATGGAACGCAGTTTAGATCCCACTTTAAACTGTAAATCTCATCCCGTATTGCCTCTCTGCTGACGTAAAAACAAATCAATCAGTCAAGTCAATAAATAATTTGCCTGTGTTTTTCAAGCAATCTACCAAGGGCAAAATGCAATGTCCAATGTTCTGTAGGGTACAGGAGACGAAATACAAAAGCAATGATGATCTAAGGATTGGTAAAATGAACATTATCAACGAAAAAAAAAAGAACACTTGTGAAAACACACACACATACATAGTTTTTGTCTGCTAACCTTACATGACAAAAGGTCGAACCAGGAAGCTTTCTTGCTAATTCGTTCATTTCCTTAGGATCAGCGGATAAAAGTGAGGGGGAACGTGAGAGGACGCCGTTGCCCATTTCCAAAAAATATCTGTCGTCCCGCACTTTCTAAAATACTTACAATGGGCAAAGATAGGCAAAGATATGAGGGATCACGAACTTTGGCGATCACAATATCCGGAAAAGTGGAGTCCGACGTTTGCCTGGTATGAATTAGAGAAGTCCATAGAATGGCTAGCCTGAAAAATAAAACTTTTACATCTTTCCGACAGAGTATCCCCACCAAGATCGAACCCAGGACCGTCTACTCATTTCCTCTTCTGGCATCCATCAGTAATGTGTGGATGGATGACGTAGCGATTTGAAGTATATGCTTAGTACTTCAACTAGTTTGCTTTGCGTTTGAGAAATATATAGACCAGGGTGCGAATTACCTGGGGGATGAGGGGGATTTTCCCCCTCAATCACATTTTGTTCCCCCCCCAAAGAAGTCAGCTGAAGTATCCCCACCGGGGACGCTCGCTTTCCCCCTCAAACTATGCTTAGTATAACTCCAAATTTCACTGATTTTTGTTATTTCTTGTAAATTTAATCTTCTAGCTGTATTTCGAAATGATCGATGTAAACTGTTCAGTTTTGGTCATTTCTACTTACCACCTAATTACCCACTATTTTCAACGTTGTTTAGTAGAACTATATTATTATGACTACGGTTGTTACTTGCAACTGTACATTCGTATCCTTCAGTTCGTCATCGTTTGTGAATTTGAATGTACTAATTGCGTATAACAAAGCCACATATAGATTTATAAATGTTCTTAGCGGTTGGCCAAGAAGAAGTAAACAAATAGCTTCTTCTACCATACTTGGCGAAGTTCGGATATGTCATATTCATCCTCTATATTTGTATCGATTATCATCTTATTTTAATTTTTGTTATAACATGTTATTTCATTTTCCAGTGTACTCTTTGTTAGCACATGGTCTTCATTCCCTAGAAGGTTGTGTTTATGCAACTCAAAAGTTGCATTTAATTTGTGATAATTAGCATAGTAATCACTGCTTTTACAGTTTACGGAAATGAACTTTTGAAACTCTACTCAAAATCTGAGATATAGGTATTCTCTCGTAAGTATATGTTAACGTACACGCTGCAGACCATGGGGGATACGCTCCTAGTGAGCAGACATGTTAATGAAGGTGATTTTTAGGTGAATAAGCGAATAATTCAAGATTTGTTTCAGCATTTGTTAATACGACTGGCTCTCTGTGTCATTGTCCGTGTCTGTATAAGCATTTCAACTGGAGTGGGTTTTTTAAAAGTTAACCCTTCATTTTTCCATCTTTTCGCTGTACAGTTTGCTGTCCACGCAATTAATGTTGTCTGAAAAACTTCAGTGTAATGTTTTACTTTATTTGAATAACGTAGCCCATAGTGAATCAACTCATCTTCAACCTAACAGTAAAGTAATTTTTAAGTGTTGACTTTCCGTGCCCATCGCGGAATCGATATTTGGAGAAAAAAAGTCGTGATGAGCACAGCTTTAGCGGGAAGTAGAAGCACAAGCTCGAAATTTGAATTGAGAGATTTTAAATATTTGGCCTTCGATTTGACCTTGATGTGAGAAATCGAGACCAGCAACAATCCATTTCTTATTTGATAGGCTAATATCTAGATTTTCTTTTAAAAAAAATGTCCGGTTTAACTGATAATTTTAGTGGTTTTCACAAGACTGAAGTAGGTTTCTTTTCGCAACCTGTATGTATTAATGCAAAGTGGAAGCTTTAAATATGAGTGGAAAAATTAACATATGCTTGTGATCATGGCTATCGCTCAAGCCGAATTATTAACTAAATAAACCTTAGAGAGCTACGGGGACAAGAGTGAGTACAACATTAAAACACGTTCAGAAAGGTTTAGTGGGGTGTGTGTATGTCAGACAATATATATGTGCATAGTTATTGTCGGTAGATTTATTAAATTAATAAATCTCTTATTTATTACAGATGTCACACACACACACACACACACATACACATATATATATATATATATATATATATATATATATATATATATATATATATATATATGGGGGTAAGGCATTTATTGTCTCATTTTGAAATTTGAACCTCCAGACTATGTCCTTTGGCCTAATTTTATCCCCCCCCCCCAATATAGATTATCTAATTCGCACACTGATATAGACCCTATTTAACCCTGCACCACTCGCGCGGTGTTAGGTATCAACAACCCTCGCGTGGGGTCACAGTGACCCCACTTTATATTAAACGCATTTTTTGTGTACCAAAAATGTTGCAGTAAACAACTAACTAATTGTTGGCCTTGAAGTAGACAATACAACAGACAGCTAGTAGGGTGGCCGGGTCAGAATTGCCAACTGGCTAGGAGAGTCAAACAAAAAAAAAAAATCCCTCTGGGGTCATATTTATCCCGCACGAGGGTTGCAGGGTTAAATTCTGCATTCGAAAGTAGAATTGCTTACTCGCCACAAGATTCTAATTTGTGAACGGCAGAGATGCTTACTTTGACTCTACTTAACCTCACTCGACCTCAAGTTCACATCACTCAATTTGATATAAAACACTCAGATTAGTTTGACACCACTCTCACAACATTATTTCGATATGACAATCACTCATGATCACGCTCACACAATTCCAACTTCACTACCATTTGATTTCATGATCACTTAATCTCACAATCATATCAAGCTCGCTCAATTTAACAGCTCATAATATAATTTCAGCATCATGCTTGCTTCACTCCACACTCAGAACACTGTTTCGACATAACGTTCACAACATTTGAAATTCGGTCTCTCACTCAACTTCATTTTCACTTTCTGAAATTGAGAAAATGAAATGAAATCTTTAAGTTTTACATCCGACGGTTATGCCGGCTAGGCTAAAGGAGACGGTGATGATGAGAAATGAATAAAATGGTGAAATGAAGAAGTGGGAGAAAAAGAGAGAACCCCAAGGAAACCCACGCACACGGTGTTTGTCCACCACAAAGTTGACTTGGCGGGGACTGGGATCGAACACAGGACCTCAAGCACCAGAGGTGAACGCTCTAACACTGAGGCACCGCGGCTCCTTTCCTGAAATTGAGGCCGTATGAGTGAGAGTTCCGAGCTCATCAGTGCATACCTCAAGAGTTTGAGCACATACGAACTTCGGAATAAATTATCCAACAATTCATTATGTTTTCTTGAAATAGATAGAACAATATTTATTGTAAACTACCGAATACCGTATTCAAATTACAAGTTTATCCCAAAGTTTTTTTTTTTTTTTAATCTACTGGAAATAACAAACTTGTACTATCGAATATATAATTCGTTCCGAATTTACTTTGAAAAGGAAATCTAGATAATGAAATTCAGTTTTGAGTGCGACTGTAAATTTTGTGTACGTCAATTATAAGGAAAAATAATTTTCCATTTTGATTATAGTGAAATTCTGTGTTATTTGTACGATTTTTATTCTTGTAGCTCATGTGTGTGAGGAGAATTTGACGTGGGAGACCCGAGTTCAATTCCCGGTGGAAGATCATGTCGTTCAGATTCCACATTAACCAGTAGGTCCACGTCTCACATAGCCTCGCTGCTGAACGGGATGTTAAACTCAGAATCAACTTAAATTAACTCGGGTATGTCAGGACATCTCACATTTCCTGTTATCAGCCAGCCCTGGGCAATGGTACTTTACCCTGTAGGTAGAGCAGTCCTCACAGTACAATGCCATGGTTCGGTAGCAGCGGGCAACGGCGAAACCCTGAAGATTATCGACACAAATGTGCATTCCTAACCGGTGAAAAGCAACGGAAATCCATTCCGATATCTTTCAAAAGAATACAAAGCGTGGAAATAGGGATTTTTAAAGCTGAA
Organism: Thermobia domestica; assembly: GCF_964235325.1. Lineage (NCBI taxonomy): Eukaryota > Metazoa > Arthropoda > Insecta > Zygentoma > Lepismatidae > Thermobia > Thermobia domestica. The sequence goes on along the minus strand of NC_137468.1, from coordinate 173,598,728 downwards.
TCGGCCCAAGTGCGTAAAGAGTAAAAAAACTAAAAAAAAAAAAAAAAAAAAACTCATATTGCAAAAGCAGTCAGCTCCACAAATTTTTGTGGAAGCAAAACGTAGCTTAGTTATAGCCGGGTAACAAGTGCCTGGAAATAAAAATTCTGGCTTAGGACTAGGAATAACTGTAAGCTCGCCAAATCAATCGAAAGAATACTTACCTGAGAAAAACAAGAATTTTTATCCCTTGTAAGTATAACATATAGTTATCCTATGGCACAAATGTCCATCTTCATAGGCGAAGACAATATTTAAACAGAATGATAATTGCATTTGTACTTTTTTTTAAAAAAAAAAAATGGTGTAATATAAAGATTTTATTCAGGAAAACACCAACAAGAATGAGGTAAGTGTTTAATACATGGTAGCACTTGTCATTTCTTCGGAAAATTAGGGAAAAATAAAATATAAAACTAGACCGTAACTCTTCATTAATATTTATTTCGTTCTTCGTGCAAATAAAACTTCTTGTCAGAATTAACTAAGCGTGTAATTAAATTGTCATAGTGCAGTTATTACTGATACATTTATTTATGAAATGTGAGCAATATTGTTAAGACATTTCCAGAAAACTTCGAAGAATACTCATACCGTAGACTAAACCATTTAAAATTTTTCATTTGAAATGACATATAATATATTATAGAGTTATTTTTGAAATTTTATTTTTTAAAAAAATATGAAAAAATCGCATGAGCTGTTTTTGAGATCACCTGGTAGAAACGTACCCCCAAGTATAAACCCCTCCTTGGATATTTTCAGAAAAATTACTTACATCAGAGTATAGCGTTTTTGATAAAATATTTATTTACGAAATGTGAACAAAATGTTAAGTTTCTTCGTGGCCAAGCGGTTAGCGTACGCGTCTTTGGCGTGGGAGATCCGGGTTCCATTCCCGGCGGGAACTGATGTGATTCGGACTCCACGTTAATCAGTAGGTGCACATCTCATATAGCCTCGCTGCTGAAAGGAACGTTAAAATCAACTCAATCAAATGTGAACAAAATGGCCTGAGCAGGTGTGTGAGAAAACTATCCGAAACATCTTACTTCAAGAATAAACTACCTTTTTAGGAATTTTATTAATAACCATATTATAGGGTTATTAATAAAATGTTTATTTATGAAACACTGTGTGTACAAAATCGCCTGCGTACGTATTTAAGAAAATTACCCGTAAACAATATTTCCAAGGGTAAACTACCCTTTGTGGTTCTTTTTATAAGGAATCACTTATGGCACATAAGTTTTGTTAATAAAATATGTTTAGTACGGTACTTATGTAAGATGAATAAAGTCATGTGACATTTGCCTCAGTAGTGGACTGCCCCTTGTGAAATTTACAGAAGAAATGGCTTATTCTGTTTCGTGTGGTTTTATGAAGTTAGAGCAAAATCGCACGAGTCGTTTGTGAGAAAATCGTCCAAAAAGAAATTATCCCCAAAAGTAAATTACCTCTTCTGAATTTTTCCTAGAAAATGGCTAATACAATATAATGGTGTTTGTGGTGATATATTGGTTTACGAAATATGAACAACATAATTAGAGAATATCATAATATTTAATTTTGATTTTTATCCTTCAACAAACTACGTTTCTGGTGAATAGTAAGAAAATTTGAAAGGAGAAAAATGTAAAATATATATCTGAAGTTTAAAATTTGATACATTGCTCTGAATACATTAACCAGTACGGCCTGTAGGTAAAACATCGAGACGAACGAACATCGAAAAATCCCTTTGTTAGATTCTAGGACCCATGAAATGTACACTTTTTTTTTTTTTTTTTAACGATCACCAAACTTTATTTTCTCCTATCGTCATTCCAAGGTTTAAAAATCTATAGAACTGTATTGAATCATATTGGACGATATTGTTCTTGCTTTTGCAAATAATTTGGGCTTAGCAGTTAATTCATTCTAAACTCAAACAAATACCGGCATTGCACATGAATCATTATGTCTTTATTCAAAATAGACTTCAGTTTCGGACGAAAAGGCCAACGCAACTTATGAGCTGTTGCTGTAGAAGGAGTACTAAACAGTGTTCCCTCCAGGCCCGCAAATAGAGGGAGTCTAAGGGGGCCTGCCCGCCTCACCTTTTCGTGGCCCCTCTAGACCTCAACACAAGAAACACAATTTAGATATGTGCAAGAGAATTTCTAATATCTTGGCCCCCCTAACATATCCATGCTCCCCCAAAAACCTCTGTGGTTGGTTGCGGACCTGGTTCCCTCTGAACAAAACGCTAAAAGTATTCACAGACAAGTGAATAAGAATAGCGTTAGGAGTAACACCGATCTAAATTTCATATATTAATGATACAGTTTTAGTCTTGTCTTTGTTGATTTAAGTTTTACGAACGAAAAAGTAATTAAATTTTATTGTTCTCGAATTTTCTCAAAAGCAAGCATGTTACTTACTTATATTCTCAGGAATCCGTAAAGTATTATAGTATTATGGTATTTATAGGTAGTAGTGATTTGCAGTGATAATGGAATATTACTTCCTATTATAATTTGTTCTAATTAATTAATAAGAGTTGTATGGCAAATATATGTAGTATTTCTGAGATGCAAAGTTTCAGATTATACCGCAGTGTATCCTAAAGTTTTTTTTTTTTTTTTTAATTTAAAGCGTCTCCTTCGTGTTCCGTAAAAGCGTAATTGGTTAAATCCATGCACGAGCTTGTGGCTATTTTACTGCACTACTTTCCACTAAAGAAATTGTATCCATTTTGCTAACTAGTATTAAGGCAAACAGAAATTAAATTCAAAACTAACTAACTCTATGGCCCATAAAACCCGGAGATTCAATGCCGCGTTCACAAAAGCTCTCCACTAACTTCTATCTATCCTTAGCCAACTGGATCCAGTTTTTACTTTATAATTTTATTTTTGCGAGATCCATCTTATATTGTCCTCCCATCTGCGCCTAAGTTTTCCTAACGGTCGTTTTCCGATTGGATTTCAAGTTAAAACTTTCAAAGCGTTCCTACTTTCTTCCATTCTGGCTAGATGACCTGCCCACCTAAGCCTCCTAGAGTTGATGACTCTAGCAATGTTTGGTAAACGATATAAGTGATGAAATTTCTCGTTATGAAGTTTCCGCCATTCTCCATTCCCATTTCTTTTGGGTCCGAATATTCGTCTCAGGATTTTGTTCTCAAACACTTCCAGTCTGCGTTCTTCCTCCAGAGAACCGACCACGTTTCACAACCATACAGCACACCAGTCATGATTATCGTTTTATATATTTTAAGCTTCAAATTTTTCGACAGCATTCGTGACGACACAAGATTTTGAACTGAATAATGACACGTTGCTTTCTGTCGACATTTAATTTCTTCGTGGATATGGTTTTGGTCTTTTAATATTGATCCTAGATATTTGAAAGTATCCACTTTATCGACAATATTATTTGATATTTTAATGCATCCATAATTAGCAGTATTACGATCTCGAATATAAAGACCTTTGAATATTTTAGAATCTTGCTGCTCGCTTCTTTAATAGCAAAGTTATACATTTGAAGATCATCAATTATTTATGAAAGCGGTTTTAATATTTGCACTGTTGCTGTTAAGAGGGACAGAAAAAATTACACTCTTGCTTTCAAGGGGGGAGAGAGAATTTTACCTATGATATTTTTATACAAAGGTTTCCTAGCCTTTAGGACAATATTAAAAAATATATCTGAATAACGTTAATTTTCACTTTTCTAATAAAGAAATTATATAAACCGACAAAAACACAAACTGATTACTTTTAACATTTTCGCGAGTATAGAAGTCAATATTTTAGCAACAAAAATATAATTTTTCAAAAGGTAACAGCTTATACTCTTCCAGCAAATACATCTCAAAATAAAATACAATCATGTTGCCATATTTTTTTCCTATTACTAATAATAGTATAAAAGAAATAACGTATAAAACTCGAAAGTAAGTGTACATGCGATGCACACATAGCGTATATCTTACCTGATTTCACCACAATTACAACACTCCAATGTTTCTCCACGCAAGTTGCTGTGTCGTACAGCACAAACCAACTTCACTATCGAAACTACTTTAGACCTAAATGCAAAATATGTAACCGGCTATTTCTTGTTCTGTGTTCAGAAATAAAAACTCCACTGCTACTAAAACCATGGGCAGAGAGTTTTAAGACTTTGATAACGATGAGGTAATGTCTGAAAATAACCAGAATCAGCACACATCTGCGCATTTCCAATTGAAAAAAATAAATAAGAAGATAGAAAGACATTGAATTTGACGACCTTATAACAGTAAAAGGTGCGAACTTCGACCGAGAATAGACAATAATGATTTATTCAGAGCAATGTCATGTGTGAATGTAATTTTTTTTACATGATAATTGTTTTCTGAGAAGTAAAATGAATGACGTAAGCAACAATAAACAATTAAATTAAAATCTCTTGATATTAATACAATAACTTAGTTATTATTAAATGTATTCATATCAATGCAATCGTATTTCTTAATCTTTTTTTTCCCAGAGCGCGGGAGATCTTCGCATAGTTTTCACTGGAGAACTCGAAGAAAGGTACACAAAAAAGCCACTTGTAGCTTTATCGATTACGACTCTCGAGCTTGGTACATGAATAACTAACACTTTCTAGCCAGAGTGTTTTACACTTATTTATTAAAACTTTAAAATAAATTGTTACAGTTTCAATAACTTACCGTTCTCTTCATCAGATACTCAGTTTGATTATCTAATAGTTCACTGAGTGTCTGATGAAGAAAACTTTAAGTTGTTCATATTGTAACACTTTATTTTACTTTTAATAAATATGAGTTACAAGCTTTGGCCACAGAATTTTGGTCATTTAGGTAAAAAGCCACTGTATGATGGACATCTAACTTCTGTCTGTATTATAGTTACATTTCTTTCTAGTGACTGTATTTTATACTTTTGCATATCGATTTCTAAGGAACTAGCAGTTTACCCGTTCTTCGCACGGGGAAAATACGTTTCATTTTGGACATAAAGAGCAATGAGCGCTGAATTTGGATTTAACGGCATCGGAAGAGTCACTGTTTGTCTCAGCGACCCCGAGAACTATGGATTCGACACTCATAGGCTTATTTTCGATCATTTTTAAATATTTCCCCCTCTCCCAAGTCGAAGGACTGAATTTGGATTTAAATAGCGTCGGAAGTGTCACTGTTTATCTCAGCGACCCCAAAAACTATGGATTCGACACTAATATTGGCCATTTTCGGTCACAACGATAATCACTTTCATTTTATTTTTTCATACATATATATATATATCCTCCGTCCTTCTCCCTTACGTTGCACCGACAAAGTGAAATGATATATATATATATATATATATATATATATATATATATATATATATATATATATATATATATATATATATATATATATATATATATATATATATATATATATATAAAAACATTCCAGGCTCGAATCTCATCTATGTTGAAAATTTGATCGAGATCGGCCGGATGGTTCAAGAGTTATAAAATCACAAAATGTATGTATTGGATTAAATAATACAATATTTTAAACTTTTTCAAAAAACTTTAATTTGCTCTGACCCTGTTCATTATGTGGCAAGGTGGCTTGATTTCATGACTAGGACGGTGGACAGATATTGGGATGATACCGTACTAATTGGTGGGAGAGAGGGGCATTGTATCATTAATAGATCTCTGTTGCTATAGATACTTCATATTCTCTCTACAACCGCATAAGCAAGTAATTTTATTAACATTTAACATAATTTTGAACAAAAGTGCTGTTTTATTATGATGTGTGATTACGAAAGACAGCCACGGCGCCCTGGCAATAGATATAGAAGATGTAATTTAATTTCAGGTTAGTCAACCTTATATTTGCCTTAAAAAGTTGTTGCCAACAAAGATTCACGAGTGATTTGTAATTTATAAGGTTCCTTCCCAAAGTTCTTCCAACACGATGATGCACCATCTCATTTGGAAACATTGTTAGTCAGTTCCTTGATGTTCAGTTTTCTGATACGTCGATTGGTACACGAGTTCCTCGCAATTGAATAGCCAGCCTGATCATCAGAATTGAATTGAAACCATCTTGAAGCCGTGGTTTATACTGTTCCAATATGTAACATGCTTCACCTTCCTCATCGAATCATTGAGACCTAGGAGGCTAGCACTCCAGGACCTTTCTTAAATACTCAGCTTTGTGGGAGACTCGCTCATACGTATGTATTTGTGCGTATGTATGAGGACATTTTGTAAATCAACATTTTTTTTTCACCGAATAAAGGTATGCGGAAGCTATTTCGTAAATTAATAAGAAATATAGGGACTTTAAAAAAGAAAACTTAATGGGTTAAAATAATCGACATAAGTAATATTAATTGTTCAATGTCATCGTGCTTCAGTGAATCATGAGAAATTGTAATCTATATATATAAAAGAGAACGTACAATTCTTTGTCCGCTCATCACGCTAATACGGCTGAACCAATTTCTTTCATTTTTGGGGGGTTATTAGGATTTGGACCCTAGATGGTTTTTATCATATCACTTTAATTTTTAATTACCAGTGTCTTGAGATAATTGACCATTCAGGTGTCCACAAATCCTTTGTTAGTTCATCATAGGTAAAAATAAACGTATTTATATGCAACCCGCATGACCGTGTCACTCGGCGGGTTAACATAAATGACAGGCGATATACAGCGGAAAATAGCTTGAATCTTCTGTTTAAAATTTTTTAATTGATTTGCTTATTGAGCACCGGGATGACCGCAGCGAAGCGGGGCGGGTTAACATAAATGACAGGCGATATAATGTTAAGATTTACTGCAATCTTCTATGGTTTTTATCATATCACTTGAAAGCGAAAAAGTAAAAATTATCTAAGTAACAAAGTTTATTGCGTTCCGGGGTGACCGCAGCGAAGCGGGGTGAACGCTGCTAGTTGTACCTGAATTAGTAACCCTGCTATCGATCGATTCAGATTCTAACTTCCGAGAAGAAGGAAGACAAATACCTTAGAATATTAGTTGACTATGACGAACTCCCTCGAAGTTATATGACACTAAGTCAAAGGTGAAAAACAAATTAGGGTCAGAGCTTCTTAATTCAGGGCTGCTTTGGTTACTAATTTTGCCCTGAAGGCACAAGAAAGCAGTGTGATAGCAAATATGTAATAGAACTTTTGACAAACCGAATCAGCATATATTTCTCCATAACCAAAGTATTATTGCGGTTTGCGCTTTGTTCAAGAGATTCAAACCCAGTTATCCTGGAAAAGAACAGTGTGTGAACTGTGAAATACAATTTCGCATCTCAGTGTTTTCAGAAGAACACAGTGGAAGGAAATGTCAGGATGTATAAATGATTTTTCGTGAGTAAGAATACATATTACATCATTTTATGTTGCTAAGTTACGTATAATGATATTTGTAATGGCTGATCATATCATTCACTATTAATATTTAACTTACGATTTCCAGTAGGGATTTTTCGTTCAAAAGTAGGGACATATTAATATAGTTGTTGGCAGCACTGTCCGATACTTTCAAACAGAGAATATTTATGAGTTCTGTTGGTTTTGGCATCTTGCGAGTTGATCAGTTTTTATTGTATTGTCATTACATGAATCACTTGAAATTACGCGAAACGTGTTTTGAGGAATTACAATTTTAATATACTGTATCAGATAACTTTGAGGAATAGTTCTCCTTTAAGTAGTGAAGAGAGAAAAAGACATTTAAAATCCAGTCATCTATCTGTTGATAAAAATAACAAATTGTCCCTTTCGATTGATTTGTATTTATTTATATGTGGGCGTCGTGAAATGTACAACTCAATATTGGTGCTGTGTTCGATTGAATTACATTATTTTTCACTTTTTAAGTAACATGCAAACAAAATCATGGTCATGTCTGACAATCAAGCTTCAGAATTATGAAAATAGCATAAAATAAAATCCGCACGTCTATTTTGACACTTTTAAAAATAATCAACCTCATTGTTTACTGATAAAATATTAGTATAGAGATCAACCTCAGAAATATGAATAGTTAATTTGATTTCTGAAATGCGACCAGTGAGTTTGTAATAGCAAATGTAGTTTTATTGTTATAATTGACACTTTCGTAAATCCGAATCGTTAGACTAATAAGGCGCCACGATTAAATATAACACCATATGCAACTATCAAAGATATTTGTTTTCCATGTTTTAGTACCAGATAAAACCCAGAATCAAAACTGTACCTTGTTACACGCATCAGGTACAATATCCAGTGGCGTATTTAAGGGGAGGCTTCCGGAATTAAGCCCCCGAAATTGTATTTACTATATTAAAGTAAATTAAATATCTTGCAGAATTTTCACATCTCCAGGAATAAAGTTAGCAAAGCCCCTCCCCCCGAAACGAAATCGTAAATACGCCTCTGACAATATCTAACATTTTTTACAAGTAACTTCAAATTATATGGCATGTTTTCTCTGGCCGTCAACGCCGAACAAGTTTGTTAATGTTTTTGAAGACTAGAAATTGCCTGCTTATTTCACGAGTGACGTAACTCAAAAATTGTCCTTCTTTACATATTGGCAGAATGAAATGTCTATCTCTGGTAAAAATTTCACAGATGTGCTTCCAAAACTGGGCGCTAGAGAGCACTTTGTGTCGTTCTTGCTCTCATTTGATTTCATTGCGTTTCGAAACTTTCAAACACTTCTGCTGAAAAGTTAGGAATTTTGAGTTATGTCACTGTTGAAATAAACAGACGAAATATTTTAAACAATAAAGGTGCTTTTACAAGGAAGGACCAATGAAAGTCATTGATTCTCCTGTATAATTTCTATCGTACCTTTAAGCAATTATTGCTAACTTGTGACAATACTTAGCAAGTTACTGAGTACGTGATGTGATGAAAGCTCAAGTTCTTCAAGCTGAAAGCACAAGAAGCTCTATAGGAGAAAACAGAAAGAAGATCTTTTCGTGGTGTTGAAAACTGTCAAGGGGCGAATTGATTAAATGGTTAACGTTCGTGCCTGCGGCTAGGAAGATCCAAGTTCAATGCTCGGTGGGAGCTCTTAAGATTTGGTTTCCACATTAATCTTTTCTTTGCTGACAATTGTTATACATGTTTTTACAAGTACGTGACCCTATTGCTGCTGACTGCTATAGTAGTTCTCATAAGCACGTGACTATATTGCTACTGACTGATGGAGTAGTCCTCACAAGTACGTGTCTGCACTGTTTTCAATTGCTATAACAGTCGTCAAAAGCACACGACTGCACTGCTGTTGACTCCTACAGCAGTTCTTACAAGTACGTGACTGTACTGCTGCGAACTGCTTTAATTGAATTCTGCGCCGTACTTCAATCGATCTGCTGAATGATCTAGATTGATATTTTTGATAGCGGAGAACATGAATTCAAATGCGCACGATTCAAATATAGCTGTTCGAAGCAGTGCAGTTACATACTCGTAGGAATTACTATAGCGGTCGGCAGGAAACAATAATAATAAAAATCTGTAAGTTCATGTTGGAAATAGCTCGTTGCTGAAAAGTAATATCAAGCTTCAAAGAAACCCAAGTATAAACATGCAGGAATGGAAATTTTCGCACTCTAATACGTAAACGAATTGTGGTGCAGAGTGAGTGACTTTATTATTACTATAAATATTATATAAATATCTTTATTATGAATAGTCAGTTTGAACATAAGATCAAAACCACTTCTCAGATTATGAATATTATAACACTGGGGACCTTCTGCAGTTCCAACAAAGACCCTTTTGTTTCTAACGTCTTATTTTGCCATTGTTAGGATATAAATGCATACATATTTTCAAAATTTATATGTCAAAAAATTCTGAGCCTTATTATTATTATTATTATTTAAGAAGGTTGATTCATCCCTTAAAAAGATAAATTTAGAATAACTATATTTTAAAATGTGTATAATTTTAAGAGAGTTTACTGATTTTTTTAGTGTGGTGACACAATATTTTGCTAAATTTTCGTTTGGTGTTCAGATTTAACCTAAAAAGCTTGAATGCTCTAACAGTGCGAAAAGGAACATATTCTGTTTTATTTGAAATTAATTTTTCATCATGTGTTATGTTAACTCTCTAGTTTTCTTCTTTAGTTATAATTTTACTGTATATGTTTATGTCCTCATACCAGGCCGGTAGCCAACCCAAAAATGTAGGGGGGGGGGGCGATCCAACAATATTATAGTTCATCACTTTGTTCATTTGCAAGCCTACCGTGAAAATTTTAGGGTTGGCGATAAAAATTTAGGGGGCGGCCCCTCCTAGACCCCTCCTTGGATACGGGCCTGCCTGATACCATACAAGATATTGTATTTTAGAAGCTGTTCGTAGCAAAGTAATGTATTATTATTACTATTATTATTCAATATTATTAACGATATACATACTTGGCACGTATTAGGCGGATCCGTGATTTGAGATATTGTGCTTTGCACACGAGGGATTCCATTATTCTAAACTATTTTACTCGCAAAATATATTGGTTCGTTTAGACAGGATTTCGTAATGGGGGGTGACATGAAATACTGTGGTTACCACACCAGGGACTTAATCAATCTAAACTATTTTATTGGCAACATATATTGATTTGTTAGAACAATAAAATGAGGATATGTTAATAAGTATTTTAATAACAAACTATGAAGAAATATCGAAGTAAAAGAATATTTTTAAAAGAAGTATTCAGAAATATTTTGGAATATCTACGTTCCTTCCTCTGTTCATTCAAATATAACAATTTTCCTTCCATTATGACCTCAACTAATGTTGATTATAAAAAGTTCGTATCCAATAATGTCTTGTAAAATATTTTTCAATATTTGCATTCTTTTCTCTGTTGAATCAAATGTTAACAAAACTTCCTTTCCACAGAACTTTTTGATTTTATTATTCCGTCAACTACTATCTGTTCCAAATGACAGTAGAAAATTGTTTTTGAAATAACAAGTTTGATACTGAAGAGAAGCGACGATGAAATATTATGATTAAAAAAATGTACACACTATTATAGAAAAGCACTGTTTTCGAAAGCTTGAAAAGACCTCGCGCAGTCCTTATGGAAATTGGATTTCGTTGAATTGCTTCAAACCGTCACATGTTGTAGATATTGTTATCCTGAGAAAAAGTCTCAATGAGCACAACCACCAATCACTGACCGTTTTGGCCACTACAGGGCCACTTTTTTGAAAACAGCATAAGGTAACGGTATTCTGGATTTCGTTGGAATTGCTTGAAACACTGAAAATGTTTAGACCTTCTCATCCTATCCCACAATCTGGAAAAGCGATGGGCAAAGTAGCAACCAACACCATATAAGCATTATCTAATATTCCGATCTTCATCTTGCGAGACAAAGGAAAGTCCTGGAAATCCCTAGACAGGATTACCGGCCGAATCTCTCGAATGCGAACAAATTCTCTACAAACTGACCTACAGTTGCTCGGTAGCTAGAAATTAACAATTTTTCTCAGGATCACGACATCTACAACATATCACGGTTTGGAGCAATTCCACCAAAATCGAATTTCCATAAGGATTGTGCGGGGTCCTTTCCTTGACTAGTAGGAGAAACTCTGAGAATTCCGTAACTTTTCTAGAAATTTCAAAATTCCCTGACTTTTCCTTGATAATCCCGCTCATTCTCCACCATATATTGCAAACAAGTCGGCTGTACTGCTTATTTAACTTGTAATTTGGAACAGACAGTGAAATACACGTCAAGAATTTTCTCATTCTGTCTCTAACAAATATTTCCGTAAGCAACCTCCTTTTCCCTCTTCGTGCCATTACACTTGACACCTCATCAGGGGTGAAAGGTAAAGGGTAGAGTGCAGATATCAGAGCCTTGCTGTAGATTTTCATTTTTAAAGCTAATTATTTTTTCTTCTCGTTTCTTTTTGTTTCATCCTTCCTTAATTTTTTCATTTGTGGTTCCGAAGGGGGATCTGGACCCCCTCCTTTGGCTACGTGTCTATACATACTTATCTTCTAGTCTAGAAAATAGAAATGTAAACACTTTGCTGTACTTTTTTTAAAGAGTTAATTCATGGCATTCCCGAAATAGCAAGGAGACGTGGCACATGTGATTTATTTTATTCGTAGTCATACGAAATAATTGGAAATAAAATAATTAAGAACAAGACACAACGAAAATGAACAAACAAAAATTATGATAAAGAACAGAAAATAACATAAAGAATGGGAAATAAAATAAATAAGAGAAAAATAATAATAGAAACTATCGCAAATTGAAATAGATGAAAGCAAACAAAATAGCAAATGAAAATAAAAAAGAACAGAAAAAAATGATAAAAAATTAAAATAATTAGGAATAGAAGATAGAAAAATCACAAATTAAAATAAATAAAGAATAAAATAAGCTGCATATTAGAGAATTTGGTCAGGAAGTTCAAATATCGAAGAAAAATGTGTCCGCCCCCAGAGCATAGAAAAACGTTGTGATTTGCGACAAAACACAAGGCGGTTCTAAGAATCTTGTCATCTTGTTATTTTCTGACCGAACAGCACATCGTTAGATGGAACCTTCATACTTCTGTACATCGTCAATCCATTTTGTATAATTCATAGTTCATTATTCCAGCTTTTGGAGATGGCTCAAGCTTCTCAAGCATGGCTCAAGCTTCTCAAGCATGGCTCAAGCTTCTCAAGCATTTTCTACAATCTCCACCATTTCCTAGCTTCTCCAAGGCTAATGGCAATCGTTCAAGATGGATGTAAGTTGATTTTCTACGCTTCTCCGGATTGCAATCTAAGTCCTTCCTCGTAAAAGCATGAAAACTAGACGTCGCATCTGCTTTCAGAACACTCGCAAGTTTCGAGATATGTCGTGTACTCTTAGATATGCTATGGTTTAACTTAGTCAACCCTCCGCTGGGTTGGTTGTACTGTGTCTTTGATCATTGCAGTTCCATATCTCTCTTGGGAATGTTTGGATTGTCCATCCATTGTTCAATGAAATAATCGTTGAACTCTTTCGGATGGACAGTCCGCCATGATGATGAGCCAACTTTCATCGATCCTGCTTGATTGGATAAGTGCTAGTGCATTACACATACGAATATGATGGCGTGCATATTCACTATGGAGGTACTCTTCGACATGCGCGCCGACTACGTGGGTGTTCCGGGGCTCCGGTGCTCACACAAACAATCGTGTGGGTGCGGCGCACCAAGAAGATTTTTGGTTTGGACCGGAGTTTGAACCCGTTTCTCTTGTGTTTAAGTCAAACGTGTTACCGACTGAGCTAGGGCAGCCCCAACTTGCTCGTTGTCCCTCACTACTGGTTTCAAACTCTCGTAACATAGAATGAACTAAGCAAGAAGAAGAAAAGTACAATCACAAATTAAAAGTGTATTCATCTTTCTATTTTTTTAAACAATGGGCTCCGATTTGATTAACGAAGTGCTTATTTTATTCTTTATTGTTGACATACATTAATTTCCGAAAATACAGCCCTTACCAACTTAGACACAGAATGCCTTGAAAGTCGGTCTATTGAAACGATATCAATTTCCAGAAACACTGTAATGGAAACGTGTTTGGCGTGATGAATCACGTGATTGACAGGTGGATCGTGTGAAAATGCACGACACCTGCAGAATGATTAATCCGATAAACAGGACCATGCGAAATTGCTCGATAATGAACACCGTGTGAAAATACAAGGAATCTATGAAATTATATTTGACAGTACTTTTTCATTTTAATAAATTAAAAATATTATTTTGTCTCTATCTTCTGTCGACTGTATGGCTTTTTAATTCCGAAAAAAAATCAAATGAAATCGTTGTGGCTTTTCCCGTTTTGCTAATAAAATATTACAAACTGTGTTTTCACGTATAGCTGAATCAGAGTACACTAAGTGAATGAATCATAGAATCACGAAGACTTTTTAATTTTAATTTCTCGATACAAAAAGACTTTTCAAGTATGTTATGTTAAAAATGTACTGTTCGTCTCTTCTCAAGTATTGTTTGTTTAGCTACATGCATAATGTAGGAGCACGGTGGCTCAGTGATAAAAACGCTTACCTCTGGTGCGTGGGGTCCCACGCACCGGAGTAAGTTCGTGGTGGATAACATCGTGTCCATGAGTTTCCTCTTACTTTCTCATTCCACCATTCTGCTGTCGTCTTCCTTAGCGTAAAAGGCATAAACCCGGGACGTTAAATTGGAAGATTTCATTTCATGCAAAATGTATATCTTCCTTTCTGTCTGGAAGCTAATTAATGTAAAAATACCTTATTTATGTCACTGGATCCTTTGTTCCAGGGTAAAACGTGTAAGGTTTTCTTAATGACTAAAACTCATGTTTAGTACTTTCACACCCATAACTTACTCTATGTAAAAGATCACCTGTCCAAGTTCGAAAAACGTCACCAACAATTTGTAACAGTGGCTACAAAAAAGGTTCCCCCATTCCATGCATATTAGGTTAATGACTTTTGGTTGGGTGGGTTCTCAGTTATGGCGGAAGATTCTGTGCCCAGAAACCCGGTTCAACATCTATAAAGCTGTTCAGAGAATAACATGTCCTGGTTGGGTATACTTTTACTAGTGAGCGTATAATACGTTATCTAGATAGGAAATTACGTCGTGATTCTCTAATCGAGCTCTTTTGGAGACGAAACAGTGTGGTGAGGAACGGCCTATATTGTGACTCTATTTCACTGTTTTACCCAAGGGCGGATCCAGGGGGGCAATCGCCTTCTTCCCCCAGAAGAGGAAACTTTCTTATTTTATATATAAATAAAATCCATCTCAGAGTTTGGAGCTCTTAAAAGTAGCTCGAAGTAGCAATATTACACCCCCCCCCCCCACGAAATCCGACCTGCGTTCGCGTCTGGTTTCACTTCAGTAAGCGGCATGGTTCTCGTACAGCATAAATTTTTAAGTTCACAAATGTATTTCTTTTCATTTTCTTAAGAACTACGCATGAGGTTTTACAGTCCAGTATATCATTTTGTTCAGCTCAATATGTCCTATTAGTTCGTATATGTCCCATCCTCGTATATGCCCCATCCTCAATATGTCCTATTAGTTCGTATTGTCCCATCCTCGTATATGCCCCATCCTCAATATGTCCTATTAGTTCGTATATGTCCCATCCTCAATATGTCCTATTAGTTCGTATTGCCCCATCCTCGTATATGTCCCATCCTCAATATGTCCTATTAGTTCGTATTGTCCCATCCTCGTATATGTCCCATCCTCAATATGTCCTATTAGTTCGTATATGTCCCATCCTCGTATATGTCCCATCCTCAATATGTCATTAGTTCGTATATGTCCCATCCTCAATATGTCCTATTATTTCGTATTGTCCCATCCTCGTATATGTCCCATCCTCAATATGTCCTATTAGTTCGTATTGTCCCATCCTCGTATATGTCCCATCCTCAATATGTCCTATTAGTTCGTATTATCCCATCCTCGTATATTTTCCCTTAAACGCTAACAATATTCCAGATTTCAAGGCGTTCTCATTTTCTAAAAACTACGTTTTCACATGTTTGTTTTTGATCGTAAGTTTAAATTGTTTTTGTTCATAAGTTGAAATAAACGTTTTTTTTTTCTTCATTTTAGGTACGAAACGTTGAATTTAAGGGCGTAAAACGTAAGTTTGTTTCATATTTTTATTTCTCAGTGTGTGCTTTCCAAGAGCATTTCTGTTTAATTTTTTTTAATGTGTTATTTTATGTTATACCACGTTTATTCGCATCTAACGTGCACCCATATTTTTTTAAAAGACCTTGTAATCAGAAAAAAGTTTTACTGGCGAATATAATGCGCAAATTAATTACTTATTTTCTAGAAGTTTATATTAAACAATGGGTTTGTAATGCGCACATGGAATATCAGTTTTGTATAAACAACAAGTTGATCGTATACATGGAGTTGTAAAGCGCTTATGGAACTTTTAGCCATTACAAGTTCACATAATAAGTATAATAGATTTGTAACGCACAAACAAAATGGAACTTTTATTTTATATATGTTTTCTTTATATATAATTAGTGGTGAACTTCCCTTGAATTGCAAAGGAAAAACACTGCGTTTTAAAAAGTAATACGAGGTGATCGATATGACAGTAGCCTAGTGTTGTAATATCGGATACCGGCCGAAAGGATAGGAAAATGTAAACACTAATTTACCCGCATGATACAAGACGTGCAGAAAGTTGCCTTCGAGTGTGCATCTCGTTTGCATAATAGAGAATGTACATTCTCTTCCATATGTACGATGTGAAATTCTCCTCAATATTGCTGGCGTGATTGCAGTAAATGCACGTCGAACAGCATCCTTAATTTCGTCAGCTGTCTCGTAACGTGTGACAGCAACCTTTTGTTTAATAATCCCTCGCATTGCCGCAAGAAGACAGATCAGGACTTCGGGATGGCCACTTCACAGGTACAGGCAAATAGACAGAACCACGTCCATTTATCAGGAGATACCTCATTAAGATATTATCTAACGGTAATGGCATAATGAGCTAGTGCTACAACCTACTGGAACCATAAACGACCGTGCAGTCCCCGATCTTGCAGATATGGAGTAAACCAATCACGTAACATGGTGAGATACGCAATGTGATTCACAGCATCGTCAAAGAAGTATGGACTTACCAAGTGGATTACAGACATTGCAGACCAGATAATGACATGTGGTGGCTGAAATAAAAATTCATTAACATCTCTGTAATACATAGGGGATAACGAGACTTTCTAAATACTCTGAACATGTAGAGAAACTTAACTTCTAGTTGAGCTTCACACGTTTTATGCTTTTCAGGTTAGAGGAGATAGACGAGTAATGAAAGTCAATGATTATTAAATAATTGTGAGAATATGTACGGAAACGGGTAAACCCGGAGAGGGTCCACCGACGGGATATTATCCGCGACATACGTTGTCAGGGATTGAACCAGAGATCCTTCGGGCCAGAGGTGAGCACTACCACTGATTTCTTGAGCCTCCTAATATAAGTAGTGCCCTTTGTTGCAGGCTGAATGACACCCTTGCTAATGAGTATGATGTAATACTAATACAATCAAAGTGTTATACCTTGGATACTGCCCTGGACTCACTTATGCCTCGAAATGACGTAGCAGAGGATTCCCAGGAATAAAATGATTTCAGAAATAAATCAACGATTAGATCTATGATATCTTGTATATGTTTGTGAGATGATAGATATTACGTAAAGATCTTATGTTGTGTGACCTTGATGTTTGTTCCAGTAAAAGGTTCTAGTTCAAGCTGCTAGGGGCCTACGTAGGTGCTTAGTTATTATCTATGCAGTTTAACATTAGTTGCTCACACGCCGTCAGTGTTCCGAAATGAATTATGTCAGACTTTTTGCCACCACTACCAGATGTAAGCATCCTTTTCATATTCAAAGAGGGAAAAGAAAGGGAGAGGGGAACATGTTTACAGGGCCGCATCGACATTCTTTTTGGCCCCCGGAACAAAAATTCAGGTTCTTAACATATTTCATGATGTTCGATAATATCAGGTCTCATAATAATAATAATAATAATAATAATAATAATAATAATAATAATAATAATAATAATAATAATAATAATAATAATAATAATAAGAAGAAGAAGAAGAAGAAGAAGAAGAAGAAGAAGAATAAGAATAATAATGTGAACCTATCCGATTTTGATCTAGAAGATAAAAACTGGGGGATGAGCAGGAAGCCAAAAAATATAGGGGACCGGTAGAAGTTAGGAGGCCGATCCAAACATATTATAGTTCATTTGGAAGCCTACCGTGAAAACTTTAGGGGCCAGTAATAATGTAGGGGAGCTGCCCCTCATACCTATAGTAGATTATCCAATAAAGTTATACATCCATTCTGTACATCTTTTTGTTAGTAAGTTTTAAGTGAATATGAGCATATTTTAGTAATACAGTACTAGAAAAATATTAACTTGAAGTCAATGAAAATCATAAACAAATTAGGACATTTGTTCTTAAACTATGCGCATTATGGAAGTGTCCATTATTGCAGCGTGTTCGTTAATGGAGGTGTTACTATATATGTTATTTTTAATATATATACATACAGCTATATTTTCAATATTCGATACTAAGAAGCTTACTATGGCGAGATTGTGGACGGAGAGGTTTTGTCCCACGAAGTTTTGCCTAGAGACGTTTTGGCCTAGGCGAGATTTCGTCCCGTGTGTTTTTGCCTAGAGATGTTCGGTCCTAGGCGAGATTTCTTCCCGCGAGACTTTGTCAAGAAAGGTTCTGATTAGGTGATACTTCATACTGTGAGGTTTTGCCTACCGAGGTTTTGATCAGGCAAGATTTCATGCCACGAGATTTCGGTCAGGTGAGATTTCATCCCGCGAGACTTTACCTAGAGAGGTTTTGCACACGCTAGATTTCATCCCGCGAGGTTTTGGTCAGACGAGATTATGGCCTGCGAAGTTTCGTCGGCCATGAGATTTTGTACCCAAACCCTGTATTTATTCTTATTGACGGTTCACATCTTCATTAAGTACAAAAACTGATCATTTTCTTTAGCTTCCCTCCGTCCAATAAATAGGATATTAAAAATTAACAAAGTGACATCATTTCTTCTGGAAATGCACTTGATTTTGTTTCAAAATAATTCGAGGAAATTTTCTATCTCTCTACTGTTTCGCATTAAAAACATAAAAACTACTTCAGAAATTAGAAGTGACATTCGCTGTGTTTATTAGAAAAGAAACATAACGTAGATATTATAGTCCAATTCAGTGTGTGTGTGTGTGAGTAAATTTGTGTTATCTTTATGTATTTTCTGGATTTTTGTTAGGTCAAGGAAGTGGAGTGACTTTAAAAGTGATAAAGCAATTATTTCTGTAAATTGAAAAAGACTCTTGTGCCACGCAGTCTCGGATGAAACATGCGCAGCAAGAATGGCATGATAACAGATGTCAAAAGGTCAATTTTCTTGGTCATCGCGGCACATTACAAAGGAGGAAATTGTCTTTGAAATGTTATCATTTGTTGTAAAAATTGATGAAACTGATAAAATATGCTTTTTATAATAATTAATATGTGTTCTCTTAATAGCTAAAAGTAAATATGAATTTCTGACCGAATTCTAAATCTTTCATCACTCTTGAAAATTCAGTATTGTTCCGTTATTTTTAAACCGACTTCAAAACGGAGAGGAGATTCTTACTATATATTAATATCTCTCTCTGTATGTGTAGGATGCTTGGAAACAATACCAACATTTAGGAGAGGATTCCTGATACCAAAATAATAATAATAAAAAAAGTTCATATGGATATGTTGGAAAAAGTACTTCAAGGACCGGAATATGTCCAGACCTAGGGACGTGCCAAAAGTGTGGGAAATCTATATTGCAGCACTATTATTTCAAACATGAGAAACTGCGGAGTGCCAATCGGTATCTGCGTAAAGAAGTCGTACATACCTCAGCAATACGCAATATGTGCGCAGTAGATTTCTTACAGGACATGATTCCCATACATACTCCTGACAAAATTCTTAGATATGCTCAGGTGTCGTAAGCACCGATGGGCAACTACCGGCATCTCACCAAAAATTAGCGGCCACGCAGCGACAATCCGTGAAGGCCCCACTTCCGTTTCGAAAATTATACCACCAGCGGCAGAGACGCGACGAAATGCAAATCAACAACAAAATTACTCCCCCCAAAATATGTTAAGTCGCCTATATGCATGATTTGTTTGCATTTAAAAAGCACTAAAAAAAAAACGTCACCAACGTTATGATTACTAAACGCGTATTCTTCCGACTTTGCCACGGAGTCGATGAAGAAAACCTCGCTTGTAGAGGGATAAATCGTTGAAGTCTTTTTAATTTGGCCAATCAGAGTGCTCCTTGAACCGTGTATATTCGACGATAACCATTTGGGATCAGATAAACTGCATTAGTCATGTAATCTTAACCGAATGACGCGCGTCTATTTACTTTATTTCATAGTTCTCCCATATTCACTTTCTAATGATCGGCGAGAGTTACCATCTAAATTCATACAAGTATACGCACTTATCTCAATATTTTTCACTTCATGATGTGGAGGCAGGGGTTACTCTTGACCGCCGGAGCTCACTTTAGGAACAACTTGGCAGAAAAAAATAATATATAATAATATCCACATGCACATGGCTTGCGATAATTCGTGTTGGTTCCTTCGCGATTCTCCAAGATGAATCGAAGAAGCGCGGACCAAAATGAAGTCCTCGCTGCTACGCGAAGGTAACATCAACACTCCGACTCTAGATATCTCTTTCGACTCGACGAAACCCTGCCGCTAGCAGCAATCCTTCGACGATCGACATTTACTGGCAAGTAGGCCACTAAGTGTTAGCGACATTTATGGTAGGCAAAAGGTGAACCTTCACAACAGTGAATACAAAATGCATCAGCGTGAAGTCGGGGATATTAAAAAATCCCAGTTTCACGGTTCCTTGTATTTAAAAAAAGCATGTACTGCGATGAATTATTTCACGTTTATATACATGCAAAAAAAAAAAATCTGTAAAACAATACATTGCAGCACGCGTTATTCCGGAAACGAGGAACCGTTGGGCTCGCATTCCGACTTATCTTTGACAAATTCCGTATTTTCCGCTGTCAAGGTTTGGCCTTTGCCTACTAAGGTAATATCTTTATGTCAGTGGTTGTGTGAGAATTCTTTTAGGAGCATATCTGGGAATTATGCTCTGTAAAAAAAAAAAAAAAAAAAAAAGTCTGCACACACATGGCTGAAATATGATTTTTGGATAGCGTATGTGTTTCTGTGTTTCCTCTTTTATGCTGAAATGAATTTGAACCTCTCGCCATGAGTTTTCATGTTCGAAATAACGCGTGTTGCAATGTAACTTTCCCACGTTTTTGGACGGCCTTAGCTCTGAAACTAAGCACCTTCCTCTATAAGTCTATTTGAACGTTTCTTCTTACTTCGGTGTTAGGTATCATCTCCGATACGTTGTCGGTGTTGTTTCGAAACACCCTATGTATATGTTATGGGTATATCCAGACAGATTCAACACGGATGAATCAATTTTAAATATTCTGTTTACTGCTTGAAAGACCATTCTTTCGTGGTGGCTCCATACAAGTTTCATTAGGATCTGAGCTAAATCATGAAACACCTCTACACGTGCAGTGTTAATGAGTAATCTTTGAAAAAAAACTCATTGTATGTGTATTTACGCATAACTTCAATATAGAGGGTGTTTCAAAACAACACCGACAACATTTGTGAGGGGATTCCTGACACCAAGATAAGACAAAAAAGTATAGACCAATCTGGGTGCACAAATGCTTCATTTCGGAGTTATAGGCTGCCAAAAACATGAAATGTTCATAGCTCCACAACTATGGGATCTACCGTAGTCGGGTGAAGATTTCACTTAGGAACTAACATCTGCCCTATCCAAATATCTGAGTTTCAGAATCCTGTGGTACTTCCGCAACAATTTTTATAGAGGTAGTTGACAAGTACTTCAAATTATATGCCCATAGCCAAACTCATTCTATAAAAATTGCTTCGTGAGTACCTTAGGATTCTGAAACATTTTTTTTTTTTTTTTTTTTTTTTGGATAGCGCACATATTAGTTTCTAAGTGAAGTCTTGATCCGATTATGGTAGATCCCATAGTTTTGGAGCTATGGATCTTTAAAGTTCATTTTTCCATGTTTTTGGCAGCCTATAACTCCGGAAGGAAGCATTTGTCCACCCAGGTTGGTCTATACTTTTCGTCTTATCTTGATGTCAGTAATCACCTCCCAAACGTTGTCGGTGTTGCTTTGAAACACCCTATAGATACCGATTTTGATTATTCGATTTTTTTCTTTGTTTGAAAGAGTATGCTTTTGCGGTGCTGTCATGTAAATTAAATTAGGGTCTGAAGCTAATCTTCTGAACTACGCCATAAAACTTCTCAACGGGTAACACTGTTAGTGAAAAAATAAAAATGAAAATGAAATGCAATCTTTCAGTTTAAAGTCCCACGATTATGTTACTCGAAATATGTTAAATTTTGACAGAAGCCTGTTGTTACTTTCGACTCCCTTGCACTTTGAATTGAGGTGTTGCAATGGTAGTCGTTGAATCCACCGTCTGACCTAATGGGGAGACTTTCAATGACACATTAGTTCAATGGAAATGACAGATATGTTAACTGGCTTTAAAAGATTGTGAAGAACTTTAAAACAGAGTAATACTGTGCAATAAAACAATGCCATCTAAGAAGTAAAAGCAAGTTGCATCAGAAGAAGAAAAGAATTACTTTCGAGAAATGTTCTTTTCTACAAACTCCAAAGACTACAAAATATCGTAACAACCACGTACATCCTTCTTTCATATTCAACTGCAATGATAAAAAAAAGTATTTTTGATAATGAAATGTCTGTGAACAGATACTTGAAACAAAGTTGAGTTGATTTTAAGTCCCTTTCAGCCGCGAGGCTACATGAGACGTGGACCTACTGTTTAACGTGGGATCCGAATCACATAAGCTCCCGCTTGGAATCGAACCCCGGTCTTCGACGCCAAAGTCGCGTACGCTAACCGCTTAGGCATGAAGGAGCTCAATGCTAGAAATAGAGTCAATGTTGATACAATGAAAATAAAATTTCAATTTTTTTACAAATTATATATAGTGTTGCTTTCGAGACTAAAGAGAGGAAACCTTATTTTTCGTATTGTTTTGTCAATTTCGTACAAATCTCTTCTGCCTTGTAAATTTATATACAAAATTAATGACCCTATTTTAAATTTAATTTAAAAAAATATGTATAAGTTATCAAAATCCGAGAGGTCTAGGAAGTTTGTAGTATTACAACATTTAAAGCAGGTTTATTGGAGTGTAATATATAATAACTTGTATATCTTCGAACATTGATAAATATTCTTCATTGTGTTTGTATAATTAATTTATCAATTTATAGTTGTCTTACTATAAATTGTGTAACACTAGAACATGTCTAACCCTTTGTTGATTCCATAGTACAATTTGTAGCATACGGGGTGTTTCATGGTACATTGCGTTATAACTCTCCTATTTGATCTTTTTCGTCCGTTTTTTTTTGTTTGTTTGTTTGTTTGTTTTTCAAGTCCAGAGGCATTGTAGAAGACATTATGTATGGTTTCACACGTTCCTGCGTCGAGACATAGCAGGTGATGACGTCATAATTCTAAAATATATATTTTCGTGTAATATTTTTTTTGGGGGGGGGTAGGTAAAGTATTTTTGGCGGGCTTATTTTTGCACGTAGAAGATTGAAATTTTGCACAAACATGCAGTCCACCGAGTACTATTTACCAGATTTTTTCATATTTCTGCGTTAAAACAGGGGGGATCAAGAGGGCCAAAAAGTTGGAAAAAGGGATATTTTTACCAAAAAATTCCTTCCTTCGCGATTTTCCTGCCTTAGATACATGATGGGGACAAGTGAATGGTACCGACTGAAAGGTAGTTCTATTCTGAAGAGAATGATGGGCGAAACATGACCTTAGGGTAATTAGGGATGTCTCAGGAATTTTTTTTTCCTGAGATCATGGTGTTTTACGGTAATTTGGGGCATGGTGGGAATTCCTGATAAAATTTCTCCCGCCCTTGGTATTCAAGATAGAAACTTGAAATTTGGTACACACATTTAGTATACCAAGTACTATTTATCAGATTTTTTTAGGTGGCTACGTTCACACAGGGCCGCTCCAGGGGGGCCCAAAGTGCGAGAAAAAATTTCCCTCCGAAATTTTCCCTTTGACATCATTTTCCCCTCTCCTGGTATATGGTATGAGCATGCAAGAGGTACCGTTTGAAAGCCAGCTCCATTCTGAAGAGAATGAGGTATGAACCATGATCCTAGGATAAATAGTGACGATGCAGTAGCTGCTTGACTGAAAGTCTAAAAAACAGCCCAAAAAGCCGGCATCCGGAAAGGGCTAAGGCTTGGGTAAATTAGTGTTTCTTACAAGACTCGAGAAATTTCTCATCTTGAAACAAGACGAGAATTTCGTTTTTCGTCTTGTCTCGGGTTTGAAAATGTACGTTTCGTCTTGGGATAACGACTAATTATGAAGAAAGTGGTGACTATGATGACAAGAAATCAGTATATGAAGCAAGTTGTATGACAAAGATGTAATCGAAGCAGCTCAAAGTAAGAAGACATACAACTAAACTTTATTTCTTTTCACGGGTCTCAAGTATTATACCAATTTCTCTTTATATTACTTTTGTTATTATTTAAAAAAATAATTTATATAATGCAATAGGGTGTAATGCGCCACTAAAATATACCTGTACCTAGCGCATTACTTGATATTCGAAAACGGCAAGTCGGATTTTAGTCGGTATCTCAAGATGTTAGAATTGGATTTTCATCTGTATCTCCCGATACTAGATTTAAAATCTACAGAAAATTAATAAATATTTTCGAATCGAAAAGAAGATAGCCTATATACGTGTATTAACTTAGAGATTTAGACGTTGGTGCATATTTTGGAAAGAAAATATAGCTGAGCTTGAAAGCTGAGTTTGAAAGGTTAAAATAAAAATAGAGAGTAAATAATTATAAAATTTTATTGAGAAGAAAGGGATTACTAAAATGAATTGCTAAAGTTTAAACTATTCGGGAGAGATTTTTCTCTCTTCTCTATCAACATTTGCTACCATAGTATCTTCCAAATGATTTATTCTGGAATATAAACCAAGTTTAATTCCAAATTTCATGTGTACTGTTAAATTCTACGACTATTTGAAATTTTAACTTAGAAGTTCTCTAATAAACTGTGGAATAGCATTTATTTACTGGTATGTAACTGTCTATCGGAGCATGCAGAAGCAGAATTGGAAAATTTTTAAACTTAATGATTACTGAACAGTTTACGAACCAATTGACTCAAAGTAGGGCTTAAGTTTAGAGTTGTCCCTCCAGTCTGAAGATGCCCTTGGACTGTGCAACATACAAAAAACAGTGCTTAAAGTATTAAAAATTGTTACATTTCAGTACTCCGTCTGCTTCACAAAAATTTAAAAGGTTTTCTTCATTATTTTTGCGCATCCATTACACCTGTTCACCATATTCGCCATATTTTACAACTACCATGCTGCTGAAATCTTCCACAATGCTTCCGCATCCGGCAAATAGTACTAACTTCCACATATCTTTTCTCGTATTAAACATAACTCTCCTGCCGAACTTACATTTCTAAACATCAAATAAGAACTTCAAATTATCATTTCTTACCTCATTTCTCGTGTAAATTTTCCTGATTTTTATAAAAAACGGAGGGGTAACTCTAAACTTAACCCCAAAGTAGATAATGTTTGCTTAAAGTGGTAGATGTGGAAGTTTCGTAGTATATGTACGTCGGTATATGTTATTTAAAAATAATAAAATATTATTTGGTATTTATTATCGTACAAAGGAAAACGAATCACTTGCTGAATGGGTTATAATGAATGTATTAATAAAATGTTAACTGTGTTATTAAGTAAAGAAGAATATGTAATTGCTATTTTTTTAAAAAAAGAAATATATATAAGGATCGCTCGAATGAAGAATAGTGAATAATAGTAATAACCGCGTACTTACTTTGCTTCCGAACATACCTACGTCTAAAGCATTAATGGTTTTTCTTTCAAATCGAAGAAATATAAATTTGAGTATTTATCAGTTTTAATCTGTATTTAACTGACTCTGTGAAAATCTGTTTCCTTAATGTTAAGAAGAAGGATGCATGATAATAAATACAGAGAAGAATCCAATTGAATTCTTAAACTTGGCGATAGAATTTGTATGATTTGTAATAAAGGTCTGTATTATTGATCATAAACAGATTTAAACGAAATTATGTTACTTGAGTTTTAATTACAGCCTATTATAATTACAGATTGTATATTAATGTAAGGTAATATTTCGTGAACTCATTTCTTTTATACTTTGGTACTACGCTATTAATACTTCCTCAAACGTTAACTCTCATGTTCCCTAGAATCTGTTCATCTTCTAAGTTTCATTTTCCCCAAGCCATTTTGAGCGAGAGTGGCGGCTCCGTTGCATAGGGCCAAAACTTGGCTCAGGTCTCACGAAGGAATTCCGGGAGTTTCATCGTAGGACTGCTCTAACTAAAGACGAAGCTGTTTCAATCGAAGAGAACCTAGGAACTGTTTCGAAGTCGTTGAATTGCAAGGAAGTTGGGGCCCAAACTAACACCTTATAGACGTCTACTTGCAGAAGAACACGTCAACGTTTAACAGTTAATACAGAGGTTCGTATCCAGCTAAAATCAATATTTAACATTTTGTAAAAAATAGTACACTATAGTATAACCGTGTAACTTGGCAACTTCCAACCACGGATTGGAAGTTGATGTGGTGCATTACAAGGGTTACTGTAAATAAACTTAACTATAGGCCATCTGGGAGCATGTTTTAAATGAAGAGGCAAAATGTTCTTTGTGATTCTCAAAATCAGACTATCCTCTTTGTGGAGCATATTAAGAGTCTTCATCCCGTCGAAATTAAAATACCGCTAATTTTACAGTAATTATGTGATATCTTCAAATAGATAAAAGATAATTGAAATATGGGACAAGAGCGCCCTAGACAATATTATTTTGCATGAGGTACCGTTATCACAAGTCCCCTAGTGGCTTTCCGTTTTCAGCTGTTTAGAAACGCGAAAATAAATGCCGATTTTCAAAATAGCTCGAAATCGAAAGCAGATAAGTGAGTCGTGATAACGGTTTCTCATGTAAAATAATATTGTCTAGGGCGCTCTTGTTCCATATTTCGATTATCTTTTATCTATTTGAAGATATCACATAATTACTGTAAAATTAGCGGTATTTTAATTTCGCCGGGATGAAGACTCTTAAAGTTCCTTATGTAGTTTTCTTCCTCATCATCTTTTTGTATTAATTAGAATTAGGGAATTAGATTTCTGGGCTTTCGGCATTTATGGCCATGTTAGCCCGTCAGTATCAGGGATGATGTCCATTGAAGATCACACTATCCGAGGAAAGGGAAGGAAGGAAGCGGCCCGGAGCACGGATGTTAGGTACCATCCCGCCGTTTTCCTGGTGTGAATAAGGAAATTCCAGGAAATCCTTACTCAGGATGGCTGGCCTGAAAAAGTGTTTACACTTTTTCGACCTAGTGTTCCCACCGGGAATCGAACCAGGGATCGCTCTTCTTTTTGGAGTTTAACGTCTCAGAACTATGCACCGAAGCTAAAGGAAACGGTGACGATGAGATGAATAGTGGAATGACGAAAGTAGGAAGAAACGGGAGAACCCCAAGAAAACCCAAGCACAAAGTGTTTGTCGACCACGCAGCTTACTTTATGGAAGGGATCGAACCACGAACTCTACGAGCTAGAGATAATCGAGGTCGCTTTGGATTATTAATATAACAATTACAACTTTATTATGCTCCAGTGTACATATTTCTGCTGTTCCAAAGGAGGACACTGGTGAAGGTTTTACTTTCACTCTTTCCATTGATCCCCATGTATAAGACGTAGTCAGACCGACCAAGAACCGCGGCAGCCTGCCGTCGAAAATTTGGCGGGTCGATGGCGGCTGAACGTGGCGGTACCGTTACGAAATGAAATGAAATCTTTAAGGTTTACGTCCCACGATTATGCCGGTTAGGCTAAAGGAGACGGTGATGATGAGTGATGAATGAAATGGTGGAATGAAGAAAGTGGGAGGAAACGAGAGAACCCCGAGAAAACCCACGCACACGGTGTTTGTCCACCACAAAGTTCACTTGGCGGGGCCTGGGATCGAACCCGGGACCCCAAGCACCAGAGGTGAACGCTCCACCACTGAGCACCGCGGCCCCAGGTACCGTTACGAAATTACACGAATGCCGCAGTTTTACCGCCATGGCGGTAGTAAGGCGGCATCCGTCGTTTCTCCTCGTCTGAGCCGCAAGTGTCGGTTTGAAACGACCAGTACCGCCATTAAACCGCCACATGGTCGCTTCGTAACCACCAACACCGGGATTAACCCGCCAAAAGGGCTCTTCTCTGCCGCATTCAATCCTCTAGTCTCAATTTTGTCAAATGGGGCCGCGGTGGTTCAGTGGTAGAGCGTTCACCTCTGGTGCTTGGGGTCCCGGGTTCGATCCCAGCCCCCGCCAAGTGAACTTTGTGGTGGACAAACACCGTGTGCGTGGGTTTTCTCAGGTTTCTCCCGTTTCCTCCCACTTTCTTCATTCCACCATTTCATTCATCACTCATCATCACCGTCTCCTTTAGCCTAACCGGCATAATCGTGGGACGTAAAACTTAAAGATTTCATTTCATTTTCAATTTTGTCAACAACGTATTGCATTGGTATATATTTCCTGAAAGCTCTATACCAATGCATGGTTGAAACACAAAATAACTACTACTTTAGCGTACTTGTATGTTAATTTAATACCAACG
The DNA here is from genome assembly GCF_964235325.1 of Thermobia domestica. Taxonomy (NCBI): domain Eukaryota; kingdom Metazoa; phylum Arthropoda; class Insecta; order Zygentoma; family Lepismatidae; genus Thermobia; species Thermobia domestica. The sequence continues at coordinate 173,570,161 of NC_137468.1, read as the reverse complement.
ACATGGCCTTTTGAGCATATCAGAAGTAACATGTAATTATAAGTGAGAATTTTTAATTGGATTTTATTGTTTGCAGCGAGCAAAGCTTTCCGCAGTATATTTGACATTTTTGCCAAGTAACGAATTACATAACATGTTCTGCTGTAATTGGTCACGAAAATAGCTCTGTAAGTTTATGAACTGTCTGACAACAGTTACTTGAGTAGCAGTGCTGCCACCTATTGTTCTTACATCCTAGCAGCGGACGTTAGCGAGTTCTCATCATCATTCAGTGGTTGTTCGTCGAAAAGTCTTTGTAACACCGCCTGCGGATAAACGACAACTGCCAGCTAACTTTCCGACGACGGCAGCCGCTTCGCTTTTGCTTTGGTGGCTTTCCGCTTGGAATCGAAAGTGAACCGACGCTGGCAGTCATTTTACCCGCACTTCAGCGGCTATCCATCAAAAGGCGACGGCAGATCGATGATAGTTAGCGGCACTTTGCACACGGGGAAGTACCTAACCACACAAGAGCCACTTCTTCTTACTCCTATTGGATGCGTAATCAAGTAAAAGACTCTTCATGAGAAACAATCAGTTTTGTAAGTGACACCCACTACATTCACAAGTATGAAGCTACTGAAGGAAAGTGTAGCTGCTATTTTCTTACCTCACGTCATGATATTTTGTGCCCCTCCGTCACTAGAAGGGCACGTGTCCTGCTTGCCCCAATCTACCTAGGTAGATATGCCTCTGCATCGGTACACTGATACAATAATGTCATTCAGACGGTTCCCGGAGCCTGAAGAATTTTAGTAACCGGCGCTCGAACCAGTTGTTAAAATTTCTCAGGATCCGGGAACCGGTTTTAAAAATTGTTTCTTCACTTCTAGATCCAGTATTTTCGTCAAAAATAATTATCTAGTGCAGTAAAACCTCTCAATAACTCTGGAAACCGTTTCTTTTTTAATTGTCTTCTCACTTCTGGGTCCACGTTTTTCACAGTCCTTTGCACCTTTCAAAAACAAACCGCGTAACTTGATGTTGTATCACTGCGCGCACGACTATTTGCTGATTGGTGAAGAGGATATTGTTTCGTCTGTTTCCCGCAATATTTCTGTTGCAGCACGTGCATGGATTTCTGCTACTGCGATGTGCATTATTCGTCTCACTCTCACACCATTGCCGTGATATAGGGCAAAATACCCAATACTATATAATCCCCCCTCGTTTAAGAGCAACTGAACATTGTTATTTTCCCCCAAACTGTAATTATAGATGAAATTACAATGAATTATGTCAAATTATCAACTGAACGATAAAGAGATGGCGCTGGTATGTAACAGCAAGCATATTTATAATTATGGGAGATTATTTCTTTTTGATCCATTACCTACATCATTATGCATATCCATGAAAAACAAATGGTACTTTTCCCCCTTAAGTTCAATTTATTGATGTGCTTTCTTACATTGTATAGCATGCGAATGTACAAATACTAACTTCAGTACTACAAAGTAAGTAAATAAATATTCTATGAGAACATGAAAATTAGCTATTATAGGTCTTAATTTTCTTCAAGTGAATTGAACAACGTTGATATCGTTTGATAAAGTATTTGCTTTTCTTCTGCACTTACGGGTTTGCCATGTTTATGTTTAACAGAATAACTCGGAGCAGCAGGTAACCTGCTGGCTTCCTTAGGCGACATCTTTAAATTGTGGCGCGCACTTCGTGTGTTTTGTCATCTGTTGTACAGTTTTCTCTTACAAATTCGATTTTGGTTCAAGATTTCGATCCCATATAGATATATACTTTGAGTCGAAACCTAAATGTTGTTACTGTGCATTAACAATACACTAATTACCATAATACATTGCATTTGTTGTGTACTATTTGCTCATGGAAGAATAAACTGTTATTAGTCTCATTTTCAATGTTGCTAACTCATAGTTATTTTTCAGTTTTTCATAAAGAATGGTTGTCAAACAGGTGTCATTTCATGAAAATGGGCTAAGAAAATGAAAAAAGAGAAATCAAGTGAACTCGCTGTTCTTATTGAAGATAAGTTCCTTATAGTATTTCAGATCTTTGTTTGACCTTTCATTAGAGATGAGGAAATAGTCAATTAAAGGAAGAGAGAGAGAGGCGGGGATAGAGAGAAGTTAAAGAGGATAAATCTGTTTTAGTGATTCATTACGAAGTAATATGAGGCTAATTTTTTCAGTTATAATTTGTATATCGCCTTTATAAAATGCAAAAACCGAATATTCGGTGCCAGAAATGAAATAATGTACAAAGGAATCTTCAACATTTAAGAATTTTTATAATATTGGATAGGAATGTTCATAACATTTAAGTCTTATTTTTTTCTGTCTGCAGTGAAATTAAGAGGAGGTACTATGTGCATATTAAATAATGTGTCTTTATTCCTATGTAGAATCTAAAAAGATTCTTGGAATTTGTTGAATAAGATGTCGATAGTCTCTTCATACTCTCATGACTGATATTAGTTTATGGTGTAACTTTTCTGTTAAATATCAAAAGAAAGGATAAGTCACGAAGATTCAAAATATATTTTATAGGTATTTTATTACATATAACAAAGGAAATAAAATAATAAATTCTCTATTCAATAAATAAGTAAACTCAATAGTTTTAAAGTTCTTGCAGAATGAATAATTGCTTGTTCCAAACACTCGCTCGCCTGTAATGGAAACGTACAAGAAGCTCAATTTTGAAATAAAATGAAATAAAACCTTTTGAGTTTTACATCCCATGATTATGTAGGCTAGGCTAAAGGAGACGGTGATGATGAAAACGTGAATGAAATGTTGGAATGAAGAAAGTGGGAGGAAACTGAAGTACCCAGAGGAAACCCACGCACATGGTGTTTGTCTACCACAAGGTTCATTTGGCGTGAACTGGGATCGAACCTGGAACCCCTGGTGCCAGAGGTGAACGCTCTATCACTGAGCCACCGCGGCCCCCAAGAGCTCAATTTTGAATAGAAATTGTGAGTACCACTGCACATGTTTCTAGATCTGATAATTAACTCCTGTGTGGCTATATGATCCGCGTACCTGTCGTCGGGTGGGAGACCCGCGTTCGATTTCCGGAAGAAATTCATGTAGTTCGGATCACTCGTTCGGCTGCAGGTCCAAATCTTATAGAACCTTGTTGTTGAAGGGGACGATAAACTTTAATCCATCCATCCAACCATAGATCTGCTAGTAGGAACACTAAGTCATCATGTAATAGTGGCTCTGAATCCTAACATTTTAGGTAGATTCTCAGATAGAGGAAACGTTAGGAGTGAGGATAGTAAGTTTTAGCTGTAATTTACACTGGTAGAAGAAATTCAACGTTCTGCCCTTCTTCCTTCTGATGCGTGTCTGCGTTTATATAGTAGTTCAAAAATTCAGGAGAGCAGTGCGTACGCAAACGGAAGAAAATGGTTCCTGATTCTCTTATCACAAGCCCATGCAATTTTATTTTTAATCTCATTGTTTTCCCCCCTTCAGTTTGTTTATTCATTTCTTAGCACAAAATTGCATATAACATTTTTGTTTAATTAGTTGGCAACATTTCTACACTGCAGTCTGCATTGTTTACAAGGGGTGCAAAGCTTCGTGAAAATCAGATTAGTGCAGTGAAACCTCTCAATAACTCTGGAAAACGTATTTTTTTTAATGTCTCCTCACTTCTAGATCCAGTATTTTCGTCAAAAATAATGATCTAGTACAGTGAAACCTCTGAATAACTCTGGAAACCGGTTTTTAAAATTGTCCCTTTACTTTTCATTTCATTTTTCATTTCATTTCATTTCTAGATTCATTATTTACGTCAAAAATAATTATCTAGTACAGTGTAACCTGACAATAACGGACATCAATGGGACAGGATTATTTATCTGTAGATTGGCGATATCCGTTATACAAAAGTTAAACAAATTTACATTATTAGCGAGTGATATGGTAATTCTATGCAGTATACAATAAATTCTTTAGGAAAAAGTGTAAATATTAAACTAATATCGAAATTCTGTACTGAGTATTCGAATTACTGGGGAATGAGCGTAACCCCCCACTCTGCAAAGTAACGAAAGAAGTAGTAGAAGATGTGTTTATATGAGCGTGTACTGCAAAACGCTTGTGTGATAATTTTCTTTTTACGTAGAAATCAGACCTCCATACAAGTTCCTTACTCATCTACGAAGAGTATTAAAAATGAGTATCCCAGTAAGCAAGGGCGCCCATGTTGTGGTTTTCAGGGGAGGGCAAGAATAAGCGACATTTCAAATATAGTCTCAAATTTTGCGGTAACTATTCTAAACAATCTATTGGGTTTTCGATCTTTCGAAGTACAATTTCCTCTAGAGGTGGCGGGCGCCCCACCTTGCCACCTGATGGGCACCCTTGCCACTAAGAACACGCATTATTATTAAATACTAAAAATAGATTTAAAAACTAATCAATATTTGACGCTTTTTATGAATTTCCTTGGAAGAGTCTGCAAAAGACTGCCGTCTTGTGAAAACCAGTTTCTGATCGGAATTTTCTTGTAACTACTGGATCAGTTGAAGAGACCAATTAAATATGTATTTTCAAGTTGCAGACAGTATTTTTGTGTGTTTAAGCTGAGTAACTGTACTATTTTTGAGAATATAACAATGTATTTTTCTTTCTCCCGCTTTTCAAGGAACAATTAAGACAGGAACGCAAATAAGCAACAAAACTATACTAGCCCAAGAAATAAAGCTATAAGCCTACATTCCACAATAGAAATAATTTACTTAGCTTCGGTATGATATTAAATACTCGCCCGCACCGATGAACCACTCGCCCGGGCGAGTGGTTATTTGCATCCCTGAATTAAGACATGCTGTACTTTAATCTTCTGCAGCACCTTGTCAATGAAAACAATCTTGCCAATGTGCAGATGCAGTTCGTTCCTGTAGCATGTGTTCAGTTTCCTGTCAGAAATACATGTTTTTCATTTCGTTGGCGCTGATAATGTTACTAGTAGAATTGGAACAAATAATAATAATAATCGGTACAAATACATAACAATAGAAGCATATAGCAGTAGTATTAATAATAAACCAATTTGCTATACTGATTGTGAGCATAGAACCGGCCGATAAATTATTTGAATGAAGCCATTGAGTACTTGAGCCTTCAACTCTGAACTGTCCTGATCAAAACGGATGTTTGGTGAATACGGATGGGCGAAGCTGATTTTTCTAAAGAATAGAAAGTAACATTTTAGTTTTCTCCAAAACTGGTTCCGTTTTTCACCGAAATCGGCTTTAGATAGAAAACCAAAACCAGTTTTGACAGAAAACCAATCGGGTTTTAAAGCGAAATAGCCAGTTTTAATATTTAAAAGAACGAAACCGGTTTTTCTAATAGAAAACTGGAACCAGTTTTCAAAAACTACTTTTTTTGTGGCCAGTAGTCTATTAATAGTAACCCTACACATAAAGCTTCTTCCATCGGTACAGCTGTAATAACGTATTTATCGTTTACATTTATTTCATGCACCATTTATTTCTAAAAAAAAAAAAAAAAAAAAAAAACTTCATAGACTGGAGATCTGGCACATAACATGGAATTAACTGCCGATACCAAGCCATACTATAAATACCAACAAAGTCCAGTATTCGAAAACGACAAATACAGTTTCTACTAGGATCGAGAAATAAAAACGGATGTCACGATATCTGCAAACAGACCCGACATCACTACTATCTATAAAATTTGCCAAAAAATAACCGTCATAGATGTGGTAGTACCATTGATTTATAACATACGTAAAACATTCAGTACAAAAATAAGCAAACATAAAGATCTGGCAGATGAAATTAAGAAGCTATGGGAATGTCAGAAAGTTACAATAAAACTAATCATTATCTCTGCTACTGCAGTTGCCCCTAAAAGTACTGTGACGCAACTTGAGCAGATAAATGCAGAACATCTTTTAACAAACCTACAAAGATCACTAATACCAGACATTTATCATACGGTCAAGAAAGTTCTTTAGAAAACTTTTCAAATAATCTGTACGTACTTGTCAGAGACAGTCGTCAGATTATTTAAGCTGAAACCGGTTTAAACCGAGATACAGCAATAATAATAATAATAATAATAATAATAATAATAATAATAATAATAATAATAATAATAATAATAATAATAATAATAATAACCAACTTCATCAATAAACGTGAACCATCAATACACCATTTTTAGTCCCGATATAGGCACATCAAGACGTGGAACATTTTCTCTATAAAGTTGATACTTTCAAATATCTAGGATCAATATTAACAGACCAAAAACATTCACGAAGAAATTAAATGTCCACTAAAAGCAGGGAATTCGTATTATTATTCAGGTCAAAATCTTTAGTGGTCGCGAGTCCTATCGAAGAGTTTGAAGTTTAAAATATATTAAATGATAATCATGCCTGTTATCCTGTAGGGTTGCAAAACACCGTCACTACTACTGAGGGAAGAACGTAGACTGAAAGTATTTGAGAACAAGATCCTAGGACGAATATTCGGACTCAAGAGGAACGGGAATGGTGAATGGTGGAAACTTCATAACGAGAAACTACATAATTTATACGGTTTACCAAACATCGTTAGAGGCATCAAATCTAGGAGGCTCAGGTGGGTAGGTTATGTAGCTAGAATGGAAAAAAGTAGGAACGCTTTCAAAGTGTTAACTGGAAATCCAATCGGAAAACGACCATTAGGAAGACCTAGGCGCAGATGGGAGGACAATATGGAGATTGATCTCGCAGAAATAGGAATACAAAGTAAAAACTGGATCCAGTTGGCTAAGGATAGAAGTCAGTGGAGAGCTTTTGTAAGTGCGGCATTGAACCTCTGGGTTCGATAGACCATAGAGTTCTGGTAACCTTACTCCAACTGAATGTTAAGCCTGTTTTAATTGAGTTGTATAATAGTATCATCCGACAATCTCAAGGTCAAATCAGTTATTTTATGTGGTGTTTAGCCAGAAAAGAAAAAAACTAGAAATATATTGCTTTCAAAATACAAAAAGAAGAAAAATACTTACTGATAAAGAGTAATACACTTGAGACTGAAGAATCTTATTGTAAAACTAACTGTTCACTCACTCAGCTGATATTGTCAGATTTCCAAGTTTCAGAAAAAAATTAACCAGTATGAATATGTGATAAGAGTTTTTATTATAAACTTTTACTGCTTGTGTCAGATGACACGTAGAACGTAACCTTGCAATATACTTTAGGATGGCCACTTGTACCGTACTAGTTTTGACGAAGAAAGAAAGTATATTTTGTTATTGGTTCAAGTGTGGTAGATGAAAGTTCGTAGGTCAAATTACTAATTGAGCAGAATCCTTCTTATATATATATATATATATATATATATATATATATATATATATATATATATATATATATATATATATATATATATATATATAACAAAACTAGCACGACCATCTGGACATACACGCTTGGAATCATTGCGTAAGTTGGAGCGATTCTCTCAGTTTATTTTCGATGTTTACGTCATTTTGGTTATCAATATATGTTTGTTTTTCATCAGAAAATGAATATTCCATAATACAGATTTTCAAAACAAAATTTCTTCAAGAAATTTTGGTGTCTTCATTATCAAAGTGAGTAATTGTTATCGTGTTGCAGAGGTCACCAAGATATATTAGTTTCAGTTCTATGTTATGTTTCTAAAATAGATGAAAAAATCGTCGTTTATAAATTCTGCGCGCACGATATTTATAATAGTTTTCTATATATATATTTATCCTTGCATTATATTTGTGTTACTTTTTGGGATCAAAGGATCCGATATATTTCAATCAAAAATGTTTTTTAGACCTTATATTTTGAGAACTACATATAGTGTAGCCAAACCCAAACTATCACATGATTCAGTATAATGTGCTTATTCCGTAAAAAAAAAAAAAAAAAAAAAAAAAAAAAAAAAAAAAAAAAAAAGCCATTCAAAAATTTTGTGGCACCTGATCGAAAAACTAATTCTTGGCCAAGATCGTAATCTTTTTATTTTTTTTATCATTCCTAAAATTCTTGTCTTTTTTATACCTAACTTAAAAGAGTTTGGAAGTTATTGTTTTTATTTACTTCTTCTTCTGAGCCTTTTTCCCTGTTAGCTGGAGTCGGCATTTCAGATCGCTTTCCCCCATCTGTTTCTGGGGGACGCGGTGGCTCAGTGGTGGAGTGTTCACCTCCGGTGCTTGGAGTCCCTGGTTCGATCTTATCTCGTGCCGTGTAGATTTGTGGTGGACAAACACCGTGCTCGTGGGTTTTCTCGGGGTTCTTCCGTTTCCTCCCACTTTCTTCATTCCACCATTTCACTCATCTCTCATCATCACCGTCTCTTTAGCCTCACTGGCATAACCGTGGGACGTAAAACTTAAAGATTTCATTTCATTTTCTTTCACCTGTTTCTATCTTGTGTCACCCGCTGTGACACCACATAGTACCACACACCACTATAGCATCTACTCGGTGGGCTATGTATTTCAAAGGTCTTCTTAACATGTCCAAAACCATCTCAGTATACTTTCTTGAAGTTTTTCTACTACTGCTCTCATCTTTATTCCTCATCACTTCATTCTTAATTTTGTCCTGCCCCCTCATTCCACTCATCCATCGCAGCATCTTCGTCTCTGTAACATGCAACTTTTTTTTATTTTTTTGTCGTTCCACATTCCGCTCCGTATAATAAGGCAAGTCTCACTGCTGTTTTGTAAACTTTTTTCCTTTAAGGTTGGTTTAAAGGGACAAGTTTTTTCAATAGATGTCACTACAGTCTTCGTATCTCTCCCATGTATTTTTTACCTTTCACGAAAATTTACAATATCTTTTATAAATTTCAACCTAGAGACTTCAAATTTTTAGAGAAGGAACTTCATAACCTATTAAAGGGAACAATCCGTGCCGATTTTTTATTTAGAATTTTCTTCATTGTTAAAACTATTCCATTGTTAAAGGTTTGGATATCCATTTCAACAATGAAGCCATTTCAACAATGAAGAAAATTTTAAATAAAAAAATCAGCTCGGACTATTGCCTTTGACAGATTATGAAGTTCTCTTTCTAAAAAATTTGAAGTCTGTAGGTTGAAATTTGTAAGAGAAATCATGAATTTTCGTGAAAGATAAAAAAAAATACGTGGGAGAGATACGAAGACAATAGTGCCATTTATCGGCAAAACTTGTCCCTTTAAACCAACCTTAAAGCGTATTGGTACCTTACGGTCACACAACACAATGCGCTTCTCTCTATTTTATCCAACCGCTGCTAGTTCCACCATTTTCTCTTCTTTGCATCTTCTATTCCTGCATTTTCTAGCAAAATTCATCCCAAGTACTTGGATTTCTTCGTCATTACCACCTCTTTTTCGTCCAGTTGTATTTCTTGTATTCTCGATTACATGTTCCCCGAAAGGACGATGTAAATATTCTGTGTTGTGGAAAAAGTCAGACATATTTGGCACCACGTTGTTGGTTAGTTTACTGTCCCTTTTAGGCATTGAGACTATATGAGACATAGAACCTACAGTTTAATGTGGTTTAATCACAACGAGGGTAATACGTTTAAATTTTCAACGATTTCCCAGCTTGAATCGAACCCGGGACCCCAGTGCACGTTAGTCATTACACCAGCGGGAAGACGATACCACTTTGTTGAGTTCATTTTGAGTTTAACGTCCCGTTCAGCAGTGAGGCTATATGAGGGATAACACTTTGTTGTTATGGGTAAAAATATAAATAAAGTTTGACAAAGCTGAGCGCAAGACTATTTTCACTGAGTGATCGCTATAAATCGACCACAAAGTTAAAGTACGATCCTAAACTTTCCAGCTAATGGCGTAAAATAATTGTGACTGGTTGCATCATTGACTGAACTCACCTATGCGTTAAAAAAGTAGTGGAAATTGACTTAAAAAGTTCCAGCATTCATTTAGGGAAAACGCAGTATTAAATACATGCAGTAAAAAATGAATATAAATACCAGTATTAAAATTTATAAGAGTGGTACTTCCGTATTGGGTTGGTGCATAAGTTCGCGCTATTTTTTCCGGGTTGGCAACAATGCGGCGTGAAGTGATTGTTTATCGTTATTCCGTTGTTTTACCGTAATTTGGAGTTTGTGTGTTGTGAAACAGGTTTTCTTGATTGTGAACGTATTATTGTATATACAGGGTGTTTCAAAACAACAACCACAACGTTTGGGAGGTGATTCCTGACACCATTTTAAGACAAAAAGTATAGACCAACCTGGGTGCACAAATGCTTCCTTTCGGAGTTATAGGCTGCCGAAAACATGAAAAAATTAACTTTAATGTACAATAGCTTCAATACTATGGGACCTATCGTAGTCGGGTCAAGACTTTAGTTAGGAACTAGTATGTGCCCTATCCAAATATCCATGTTTCAGAATCCTGCGGTACATCTGAAACAACTTTCATAGAGGCTTCAAATTATATGCCCGAGCCAAACTTCCTCTACAAAATATTGTTGCGTGAGTACCTTAGGATTCTGACACATGGATTTTTGGATAGAGCACATATTAGTTCCGAAGTGAAGTCTTGATCCGACTACAGTACGTCCCATAGTTTTGGAGCTACGGACCTTTAAAGTTCTTTTTTTTTTATGTTTTCGGCAGCCCATAACTTCGAAAGGAAGCATTTGTGCACCCAGGTTGATCTATACTTTTTGTCTTATCTTGGTGTCAGGAATCACCTCCCAAACGTTGTCGGTGTTGTTTTGAAACACCCTGTATTTCAGACAAACTAATATGGAATGTCAGGTTGAGAAAAGTGATCATTTCCGTCACACTTTACTCTTTCAGTTTAACCGAGGATCCAGTGCAGCAGAAACTCCGAGAACAATTTGTACAGTGTACGGGAATGAAGCAATTGCTGAAAGAACAGCACAGAAATGGTTTTCCCGCTTTCGAGCAGGACGGTTTGACTTGTCTGATGACTCACGTTCTGGAAGACCTGCAGATTTTGACGAAAGTCGCTTGAATGAGTAGCTTCATGAAGTTGTATGCAATGTATAAAATGTATGCAACGTGAGTGACAGTAAAATGTTTGCAATGTATTGTTACACTCGTAGAATATGTTAATGTTGTGTCTATGTTGTATTTATATTTGAATTAAAAGAAGAGCAGAATAAAAATAAAATATAAAAACTGCACGAACTTATGCGTCGACCCAATACAAGCAAAGTTTTGAAGGTACTATAAGCATTCACTTTTAGACAGTTATATACAAACTAACTAACTAACTCCATGACCTATGAAACTCACGAGGGGACCTATCCAAGTGTAACTCTGACTTCGAGTCGAGACTATGGCCGTTGGATACCTTGTACCAAAAGAACATAACACGAAAAGGAATACATCCTCGATTGCAACCGTTGCGGAGATATAATCGTGAAAAGTTAGAAATTGAGCTCCATACTGTACATTACAAACTCAGATTCCGGGTCAGATTTTTCGGAAACTGTCGGGTAAGGAAACTCAGCGAATATATATCAAATTAGTGTAGGGAGAACAGCACCTTTTGAATGAAAAATTTGTGTCCCCGGAGCACTCGCAGAGTCCCAGACGGGGTCCAACTAAAAATTTGCAAATAGAACCGGGGGTCAAGTAGCATATTGTATGAAAGCTATTGTTAAATAAAAGAAGATAGAACAAATCTCAACTCTCTACGATAACCCTGTGCAAACGGGCAACTGGTCAAAATGTCAATACAACCTACACCAGAAAATCTATGACCACGCTTCTAAATCCGTTAAGTTGCGACAATAACAAAACACAAAAACACCTTTAAAAGTGCAAGGTATTGAAGTTAACCAAATTACTGCAGAGTCTCTCTCTCAAAAGCACCCTCCGATATATTTTATTTCTGCACCATTATTCCACTTTTCTTCAACCCCACTTCTCTCCAAGTTGCCTCACAGTTTCAAGGTCACTCCTTTTCGTCTTTACCATCATGTTTCTTGTTCAGCAAATCCCCCGATAGAAATTTCACAGTGCAATCTGTGAATTTTGGGTCCCGATGCGAGAAGCATATACCGTTGCCTTTTGACCTTCTCACCCTCCACGACAATTGCGATTCACAATGTAGGACACAAAATCCAATGGTCATGGTTATTCTATGGTACATTGGTTATTCGAAGTCACACTTATACTTGGATAAGGTCCGTTGTGCGATTCTGTGAGAGACTGTACGGAGTCTGCTTACAGAATGCATTTATTTTCCAGATAAGGTAATACAGAATGTAATAAACTAATATTGCTATCGCAAAATTAATAATCTGTTTGATTTGAGTATGACTCAATAAATGTCTCTAATTCTCACAGTTACTTAAATTTACTTTAATATACTTAATAAAAATTGAAATTATAATTTTCATCAATATCATAATTTTGACTTATTATACTACCCGTCGGATAGCTGGGGACTTTTCCCAAGTCCCCGGCACTTGCTTGGCCTACGACCTCAGCTTTTGAGCACTCTAAATACTAAATTTCATGTCTCATGCATAAAGACCAAAAGGGCTTTACCTAGAACTTGGAAGGCTTAAGCATCTTAGGAAACACCCTCACTCCCTCTTACCTTTAAACACCAATACACAAATGCACGGGTAAAAATGAGGTGGAAAGCGGGAGATGCCGTTAGCCTACTTCCAAAAAGTATTTATTGGCACCCCCCCCCCCCACTTCCTTAAAAAAAAACAGTGGGCAAAGATGGTCATGGGGCTCAGAGTGACGTCATGCGTCCCCCTACCTTTTCACTATTATCCCTGCACAAATGACAATAGCGCACTTTCTAAAACAGGTCTGTGTGGAAGGATATGTTTGTGTACAATCTCATTCATTTTCTTACCTTCTTCCTGATTGTGAACTCTGTTTGTGTCATACAACTTTGTAATATTTAAAGTTACATAAGCCTACGTAAAATATGAAGTTTTAATAATACACATAAGTTAATAGCTAGGAAACATTATAAAACAAGCCACAAACCTAATTAAGAAAACTTTAATAATAATAATAATAATAATAATAATAATAATAATAATAATAATAATAATAATAATAATAATAATAATAATAATAATAATAATAATAATAATAATAATAATAAATATTATCTTAAGAATCGAAATAAAATTTGCCAAACATCTTACATAGGTATTATTTACAAGAACAGCATTAAAACAAGTAACACACTAATAAATATTATCAACAAGATACCAGTTATTAAAATACTTAAATTCATTAAAATCTTTTATTTCTGTTATATGTATACAAAAATGTCCCAACACTATAGTAAAAACTTCTAAAAATCATCATTACGCTTAAACTAATAAAATTAATTGGTATAATCTAAATATGCTTTAAGAATTTCAGTACTTGACTTCAGAGCTACTACAATAATTTGGGATTTCGAGATATGGCTATCTTATAATATCAGTTGCAACCCCTACTTCTTTTTTCTTTCGGTGGGAGTTCATGTGGTTTCAATTTCACGTTAATCAGTAGGTCCACGTCTCATATAGCCTCGCTGCTGAACGCGACGTTAAACTCAAAATCAGCTCAACTCCTTTTTTCTTTCACCGTGGGACGTGAAACTTAAAGATTTCATTTCATTTCCTTTTTCCTTCCCGCTTTTTTTCTTTCCTTATAAACAAAAATCTAAAACCACTGAAACACGTCTTTAATTATTCTCAACAACATGTCTAAATACCAAATTTCATATTTCTAACTTTAAGAGATCTCGATATGTAGCTATCTTATTTTAACAAATGTAACACGCATTCTTTTTTTCCTACCCACCTTTCTTCTTCCCTTGCAGGGAATATATACCAAAAAATATTGAAATATCACTTTAATTATTTTAAATTAAAAGACTGACTACCAAATTTTGTCTTTAACCTTAAATAATTTCAACATTTGGCCATCCTGTTTTTTTCTTCCCCTGTAGGCAAAATATATATATATAAAAACGGTGGAATACGTGTCTAATTATTTTAAATAACAAGTCCTTATACAATATTTCATATATCTGACCTACAGAGATTCGGACATTTGGACATTCTACTATAATAATCGACACGCCATTTCTCCTTCCCGTTGAATTTCCAAAAATCCTTCCTTAGTGGTAACGTTAGATCACAAATTCTAACCACTGTCAAAATTTCAAGTTTCTAGCTCGAGTAGTTTGGCCTGGGCGTTGATCAGGCAGTCCGTCAGGACTTCTTTTATACGAGGAGCTGCTAAAGGAATAATTAACTCTTTTGACTAGAGTGTATACACTTGTTTATTAAACCTAAAATACAGTGTAAAGGTTTCGACAACTTAACGTTATCTTCATCAGACACTAACTGCTCCGCTTTCAGTGCAGTTAGTGTCTGATGAAGATAACGTTAAGTTGTCGAAACCGATACACTGTATTTTAGTTTTTAATAAATAAGTGTATATACTCTAGTCAGAAGTGTTAATTATTCCTTTAGTGAATTTAGAGTCGTGATGGATGGGGTTACAGAGGAGCTGCTAAAAAAAAAAAAAAAAAACCCTCATATCCCCTCTCAGAAGGAGTGTAGGTAAAATGATGGAAATTGTACATTTTTAAATAACATACCTCTGTATGCACGAATACAAATTTTCATATTAATAACGAAATTATTGTATTTTTCAGACCCCTGAAGGGAAAGTGCACTCGACCTATTGTAGTTGTCCACAGTACAGATACGAGTCTATCGTTCTACCCGGTAACACCAACAGCTCGCGATACACGATACCCTTCCAATTCTACCAAATGCACGACATAATTTTTCTGGTCGTTAGTGTAGACTTTGACATGAACTGTGGAATTTCTCCTCGCTTCAACCACTATCTTTTGCTCATATTGTTGTCGTAGGTTATCCACGTTTTATCACTCGTGATCAAACGCTTCAAAAATAGATCGAGTTCTTTTATATTTCAGTAGAGACTCGCAAATAGAAATTCGATCGAGTAAATGCTTTCGAGGTAGATCAATATGGCACCCAAATGTCAGCCTCTTTTTATAGCCAACTTTCTCCAAATAGTTTAACACTTTTTGGGTATGGATGATTAGCTGATGGGCAATTTCATAACTGATTATATGCCGATCTTGCATGGCTTTTGCCAGATTATCATTCACTTTTGCTGTGATTGGTCACTCCCTGCGAGGAGCATCATGGACACCGAAATTTCCAGAACAACAGCAACTGAACCATCTTTCGGCTATTGCTTTTGATAACGCATCATGCCTATAAATAGCAAAAATTTCTTCACTGGCCTGCGTAGCATGTACACTCATGTCCAAAATTATTGTCGCATGTCTATAAATATGTTGTTGTAGGAATATAATTTGATAACGAATTCGTCCGGTATTTCTTATAATGTTAGTATGCGTATAATCGGCAAGACATGTATGTGGCAAATTTTATATCAAAAGAGCAGTAAATAAGAACAATAAAACGAAAATAAAACTTTCTTGTCCATTTAGCAACATTTTGTTTTACTTATTCTAATTTTCGAATTTATAATTCTTTTCCTACGAAATTTACCGCAAATTTACATTTTCCAATTATACACATAGTATCAGTATTAAAAGTACCCTGCAAAATCATTATCAAATTATATTCTCACAAGAAGACAGTTATAGATATGCGACAATCATTTTGAACATGAGTGTACGTCTTTATCGAGATAAAATTGTAAAATTTCGGACAATCTTGCGGAAAGCTCATTGATATATAAACTTCGCAGAATCTTCTGTCTGATTGTAAGAATTCCAGCACTTGTTGCATATTGTCGCATGAGGACCAGAGGAATGTAACTCCATTTTCGTATGTTTACAGGAGAGCAGGGGCGGATCCAGAGGGAGCGATCGGGGCAATTGCCCCCCCCAGAAGAGGAAACTTTTTAATTTTATATATAAATAAAATATATAGTTTATTTTTTGACGCTCTTAAAAGTAGCTCTAAGTAGCAGTATTACAACCCACCGCCCCCCTCAGAAGTCCGTCCTGGATCCGCCCCTGCAGGAGAGAAGGAAAAAAGTATTTTAAAAAAAAAAACAAATATTTTAATAAGATGGTAAACACATTATTGCATAGCAAAACAAGTCAATGACAAAGTCAACTTCAATTACACTCAAATAACACCAAGTGACGCTTTCAGAATTACGTTCATAATCCAAGCAAGTAAGAATTTCATTCTTGGAGTTCCTTTGGTTGTTATACGACAGTTTCTCGCTTGAACTTTCACGTTATACCCTGATATTTGGGATACTAACGCCATCTCGTGTCCAATAGACCCAACACTTTTTCAGACCCAATATTAATAAACTCTACTAAAGACAGTAAAACGTTTCATGCCTATAAATTTCAATTTCGTCCGATAGATTGCGAGCGTTGGGTGATGTTTAATGCCATCTATTGGCATGATGTGTTAACTTCTAGCATTCCACAATTGGATATCTTCCTTTCAATAGCAGAAAATGGTATATGGATGACCACCGTTAAAGGCACCATCAGGGTGACCACTGCTAGTACTTTCGTACTAGATCTAGTACCTTTTTATAATATTTTAGAGTTCTAGTACTTTCACCAACTAATCTAGTACTTTTTTCATCCTCTTCTTTTCTCATAAATACATTTGGGAGAGAAAAAGAAATCTCATGGAAATTTGGAAATGTACGAAAATTTCAATGCTAAATGTGTCGGGAGGAAACAGATCCATTGCTATCGATTTTCTGCTGTAACGTATAGTTCATTTTATTCGGGAAAATAGGAGTAGAAAAGTGTTAAAGAATGAAGGGTTAAACTAATAAATGATCAAAGTAAACAATAGGCTGTTACATATTTGGTGAAAACTCAATTTCCTCAATAAGCTCATTTTATGATATTTCTTGTTTTCTCCCGACATCCTCTATATTTGTCATACTCGTGTTACGTTAGTGGTTTTACAGTAAATTCTAATACGACAATTAAGCCGGGACGTGTAAAGTCAAAATTGGGAGGGTATAAGTGGTTTGCTCGGTTTGTATCGATTTTTTTTTTTTTTTTTTTTTTTACATATTAGAAGTTGGGTTCTTTCAAGAATGTAGGGGTTCACTCCTCACCCACAGAGGAGGGAAAACTGCCGGAAACCTTCTAACAAGATATTAATATCGTAAAATGTCATAAATAGAATGAAATGGGAGCAGATAAAATTTTGGTACTTTTTCTCCAGATGTAGTACTTTTTTTTTCTGTATAGGTTAGTACGAAATATTTTTGCTTGGTGGTCACACTGGGCACCATTACACATGAGGATGTTAATTTGATTGTCTTCGTTAACGAACTCTGCTGAGATAGTCCTTCCAGCTATCTATTGCAAACAACAGAATCCGAAAATTTGCTTTCGTTCAAAAGTTATCGTGCGAAGCAACGAATGTACTAGCATTACAATCTGCGTAATAATGTCAACTAGCGTGATTAGTAACATACAATTAATTGTGTGTAATATCCAATTTGTATATTATTAATGATTGAAATAAATTCTTGTATTTATTTGTACCGAATGAGTCAAGTTGTGTGTTACCTGTATAAAAGGCATGAGGTTCTTTTTAAAATGCTGTAATGAATTCTCATAATAAATTTTAAAAATTGCATGAAAATTAAATGACATAGCAATTCATGTTTTTAGTCGTACATGTAATTTGATATTTTTGATGTATCTTCTGTAAAGATATCTTTGTTGGTATATTTTTTCAACAGATTTTTTTTTAATGTGTTGTTTTAGGCAAAATTTAGAAAACCCATTAAGCAAGCATGTGCATTTGATTCACAATAAATTAAAAACGTTCAGTTTTGATAGAATTGCTGTTGACAACAATTCTGCTTATTTTGTCTCTGAAATGTGAATTACGCTAATGTATGTTTAATTACAATAGAAAGAAAAAAATGTTCACTATCCAATGGGAAAGAGGCGATATGGAATCTGTTAAAGCTTATTGTATTATTAGTCGTACTCATTATTAATAATTGTGTTGTATTTTTTGGGAGACATGTTTTGTTTCCTGCAGGTAATGCCGATACATGCGTGCACACATATGACTATGTAATACGTAAGTGCATTGATTTTGTAGATTAGTTGCTCTTGTGTTCACGTGGTGTTTAGTGCTGCTTACGCGACGAAAAATTTTATTGTTTCCAATTATTACCACTGTCTCTCTTAGTCTTGGAACCTAATCATGATACGTTAAACTGAAATGAAATATTTATGCTTCTACAGGGTGCCCCAAAAGTAGGTATACACGCCTGCATTGATCAAGTATAAGATTCTTGCTTATAGATTTATTTGTTTCGGCTGTTCCGAGCTTAAGATATAAGTAAAAAGACATTAAGAACAAGTGATAACGAAACTAAGTCTACCTGATGGATAACAATAAGAAATGATATAAAAAGCAATGAGTTGATCAGTACGAGACCGTATGCCTACTTTTGGGCCACTCTGTATTTATCTTTTAAACTATTTAAATTATTTGTGTGATATTTTTACGGATTTTTTTTCATATTAAAGATTAAGGTACTGTAAGACGGAATTACTTGGAAATAGTTGTAAGGAATTTTAAAGAAAATCGCATGTAACTTGCAAACATAATGATTTAGATCACTGTATTTTAAACATAAAATAGCTAGATATATAAATATAAGAAGGCATTCCTGCAAGATCATTACTAAACATTTAGTATGACCATACTTATTGAAACATAAACTTTTGTGCAAAGTAACCCCATAGGTGAGGGTACTTCGTACCACATACAAAAAAGTATGTTCAACATACGAACATAATGTTTCTGTGCAATGTTTTCCTTTCAATATTTATACATTTCACTTCCTACACACTGCATGCAGTCTAAAAATATTGATAATAGAATGATGGTACCGGTATCAGTACTTAGTTTGAATTAATCGACATTTGTAAAGAAAATTATGTATTTTCTGGTACCGGCACAGGAACCACATTCTGATAGTTTAGCATATGTTGCACCTAAATTCTAACTCAGAAACAGAAAAAAATGAACTGATTTGCCTTGGTTGCTCTTTATATTCAACAATATCATGCCAACCGTAATCAGTAGAAGATTTACGGGGTTTGGGGCATTCAGGCTGAAGCCCACCCAAGTTGCATAATTTCTTTTAAAAACATCTAATGTTGGTAATTTCTATGCGTATAAGGTTCATGCTCCCCCCCCCCCAAAGAAAGTCTAGTGATTTCTGAAAAAAAATATGTCTTTCTGAGTGAAGCCCCTCTTACATTATTTTTCTGGATCCGACACTTTTCGTAACTTATTTTACAACAAGAAGTCAATTCCGGCATCTACCTAAATAGGAAATTTACCTAAAATTAGAAGGCAGAAGTACCAGCAGTAATAATTTCCTATCTAAGGGGTTACTTTGGACCGGTGCAAAGTAACCCCGACTAGAGGCTGAAACCTCCTTCTCCCAAGTTTGTTTTTATGACTTTAAAATGTTTCAGATTTCAGTTTCAAGAATTGCTTCGAAGTCTCGTTATACACAGTAGTATTCTACGAAACTGACTTAACCTTGACGAAAATTCTTGTAAGTGATATCTTTCAAATTGTATCGTCCTTTATAATGACGACTGGTTTCCATACCTCTACAACAACAAACCCTCCGAGTAATTAGAACTGATGTTAACCGCCAACATTATAGCCAAAATACAGGTAGATGTTCAATCTTACGGTGGCAATTGAAACTTTCTCTTTACAGTTCATGATTTTACCGACAGAGAACTCTGCAATCCTTTTTATATTTTGTGCAAAGTTACCCCTGAAGTGCAAAGTTGCCCCGTCTTACGGTAGCCCTTTTTCTACATGAAGTAATTTTAGTGGAACGTTTTTGTGTAATATTCGATTAATTATAAACTAATATTTCTGTTATATTACTAAAACCTGTAAGAAGTCAACAGTTTAGTCAGTTTCATTGCATTTGATATACGTGACGTGATTTTTTTTTTTTTTTTAATAAGTACCGTTTTGAAATTTCCTGAGGTTGGCATCGGCGCATGCGCACTCTGTACCTACATCTGTTAGCAAGCCACAGACGCCATTACGGAAACATTCGACCGTGTTTACGTACGTTTATCAGTAGTTAAAATGCCTCCGCCGATTGAGAATCCCGCCGACTGCAAAGTAAGCGCTAGCGGCTAAAATTTGTCAGCAGATTAGTGATGTGTATCCAGAAATCATTATGAGCGATAGAATGGTACGGAAATGAGTTAAAGCTTTTAAAGATGGCCGCACGCATGAATGTTCATGATGAGGAACGAAATGGCGAACTTCTGTCATAACTTAAGACTTGGTGCAGAAAGCGGACGAAAACATGAAAGAGAACAATCGCTTTATAATTTCGTCGTTATATGATAAGTTTCCTCAAGTTTCAAGAAGTGGTCTCTATGAAATTGTAATCCAACACATACATTATCGAAAGTTCTGTTGACACTGGGTACCGAAAATGTTCCCTCAGGTGCACAAAATCAAAAGTTTAGACAGTGTGTTGACTTTCATTGCGCAGTACAGTAAGGAAGGTGATGAATTTTAAACGAAATTGTCACAAGTGACGAAACTTGGATATATTACGTTACACCGGAATCGAAATAAAAATAAATGGAATGGCGATATTCAACATCACCCAACAAAGTGAAGTTGTAACAAACAATTTTTGGCCGGAAAATCATACATACTGTGTTTTGGGAGGAAAGGGGATATTGCTTATCGTTTTTTTTTTTTTTTTTTTTTTTGCCTCGTGGCGACAATAAATTTTACTACATATTGTGAGACCTGACAAAAGCTGCGTCGTGCAATTCAAAACAAAAGGCGTGGCATGCTAAGCGAGTCGTTTCATTTCATGACAATGCCTGTCCACATGCAGCAACTCAAATTCAAAATCTCATCGCATAATTTACAGTGCTGCCAAAATGTCTTGAGCCGTGGCAAAAATGCGAACTGAAACTCACACCCACGCGTTGAGCCAATAAGGGTTCAGCTGTTTCTAAGCGAGAGAGCTTTGGCGAAAGGGAATGGGAATTCCTTTAGCCGATAGCAGCGCCTGGAACGGAAGACTAGGTGTCAAGTCAATGTGGTATATCTTTAGCTGAGAACAACTTGATCACCCTTTTGTAGGGTCCCAATCTAGCGCCCAGTGACAACCACATTTTCCTGAATTTGAAGAAGTATCTGCGTAGTCAGCGGCACGACGACGATGATGAGGTCAAAACGACCTGTTGCAGTGGTTGTCAAATCATGCGGCACACTTCTATGAAGATGATATTGAAATGCCTATTGTACGATACGGTAAGTGCCTTAATATTGGTAAAAACTATGTGGAAAGTAGATTAAGGTACAGGCTTTTATGTAACAATAAAAAAATGAAATGAAATCTTTCAGTTTTGCCTGCTAGGCTAAAGGAGATGGTGATGACAAATGAATGGAATGAATAAAGTGGAAGGAAGCTGAAGAACCCTGAGCAAACCCACGCACACTTTATTTGTCCACCAGAAAGTTCACTTGACGCAATCTGGGATTCGAGCCCGGGACCCCACGCAGCAGATATGAACTCTCTACCACTGAGGCATCGCGACCTGCTATGTAGCAATAAAATTGTTACGAAAAGTTTATTTTGCTTATGTATTTCAAAACGTTAAAATAAACATGCCTCCTATATGCTCTACTCCGAAACTTAGCCTTGTTAAAGCCAGTTACTAGTATTTCTGAGCTTTGAGCAACTTTGATGTTCGTTGAATATGAACATTGATTAAGGAGCCTGGGTGATCTGAATTTTTTTTTGTAACTAATGCTAATTTTTTCAACAGTAAAAATTCCAATCTCAGCTAAACCTAAGAATATATTTAGAGCTGGTTGCAGGATATGAACCCGAAACCTCCCGAATGCTAAGGAAAGAACCGAAACTCTCCATCTACTTTGGTTCATTAGTTGTAGTTAATTTCGGTCTCCGTCCATTAACGATGATAGGATCCTTTTTGTTGATTGCGCATTTCATAAATGCCATGTGTCAAAACTTTGCCTGAGGCTTGTTACACTTTTGATTTAATTCTAATTTAATAAGCCTCCATTGTTACTTCATTTTCATACTATAAAATTGTAGAAAGTTGGTGGAAACTCAATATAATGAATAAACCATTGATAGCTTCATTATAAACGAGCGATACTTGATTTGTAAGAGTTTAATTGCTTTGTGGTTTTGGTAGTTCACATACAGAAAATGAATAATTTGAATTCCAATTAACAGAATTACATTTGAATTTTTTCGTGCAATGAGTGAGTGTGAAACAAGGAATTTATTTTAACTCTGAATCCCATTCATTTCAAGTTGTTTTCTTTTTTCTGTTAATATTTCGTGCAACAAATTGAACACAGGAACGTTACAATGAAAGGATAGTAACACAATATAGATACAGTAATTAGTAAATTCAGAACCGCAGTTCAAATATACTCCACTCAATTCTAGCAGTCTTCGATTCTCTAAAATAGCGTGTCTCTCAAACTCTGGTCCGCGGATCACAAGTGGTTCTTTAGGTCTGCCCTTGTAGTCTTTTCGAGTGAATTGAATATTACACATTATAGTTGAGAATCTCAAGCAAATATAGATTGCACAAATAACACATTATAATTCTAAGTAGTTAAGAACTATATAAATGCTAATACCTTATATAGATATGCAAGGATTGATCAAAAAGTAAGGTTACAAAGCCTGCAGTATTTTTCGATGTACTCTCCATATAGGCTGATGTACGTGTCGCATCGTGGGATGAGTTTGAAGATTTCTTCTTGGTAAAAGTTTTGTCCTTGCGTATTCAGCCATTTTGTTACTTTCCGGTACTGCAGAATGTTGTGCACAATGCGACGAACGCTTTCGGACAATATTCCCGGATGATCCTCCTGTTGCACTGCATTAGCTTCTACACGCGAGCTGTGTTCAAATGTGTTGATGCCGTGTTGGGTCGGCCACTGCATTCCTCGTTGGTGACGTTTTCTCTACCAGCCTCAACTTTCGACTTCATTCTGCGTCATGCTCACGAGACATTACAGTCTCTCCATGAACCTTTAGCAGTTGAGCCGCGGTTACATATTTCGCCCACAGAAATCGAATAACTGAGTTTACTTCTTCGCGAGACCATTTTTGCAAACAAGTCGCCATTTGTGTGTACCTACAACTAGAACCGTAGGTAGCGAGTGGCTGAAACTGCACAGTTGCCAACTTCATGTATTAAAATTACCATTGATTACACTTCTTCTAACTCTATAACAGACGAAACTCCAGAAAAATCGTTCTTGTACCTTAGTGTCTGATCCTCCCCCTAAATATTCTTGATAGGCTTAAGTTACACAAACCTACTATGTATTTTTTTCTGTTAGTACCACCTAGTGGTTGCGTCCAAACCTTCAGCCCTTGTAAACTATATGTGAAAATCGTGCTTAAAAATAAAAGTTCCAATTCTTTATACAGTAAAATCTGTATTTAACGAACCCTTTATTAAACGGAAACTTGGTAAACGGAAATATTTCATGGTCCTATGAATTTACTGACGAAGATTATGTTAAATTCTCTTCATTAAATGGAAATTGTATTACGCGAACAAGGAAAATCAAAATAAACCTCTTAACGGAAAATTCCAAGTTTCGAGGTGCAGCACTTAGAAAGTTTTTAGACATCCTACGAAAAATTAGATATATTCTTTTAGTAAAACATACAGTGATGTGCAAACCCAAGCAGACACGACGGATATATATGCTTTAAATGAGAATTATACGGGAAGTGTGAAAGAAGAAGATGAGGTGGAGGAAGAAGAGAAATAAGGCATTGGGTTGGAAGAAAAGAATTAGTCCCAGAAGCGACAGTCCTATTAGCGACAGGAACTGTTATTTGTCCTATGAGCGACCGATTCATTTACATTGAGATGATGGAAGATGATATGATTCCATCTCGTAAAATATGTTGGCCTCTGGTGTTATTAGCGCCCGAACAACCTTGGTATGAAATATGTACGTGCCAGTGATACTGTTCGTTCCTCTACTGAGAGTGCAAATAAAACTTATTTTAATTTTGAGTTAAGTTTGACATAAAACATATCAAATAGCTTAACGAGACAGCAGGGATATTTCCATGAAAAGTATATTCCTAAAGGTAAAACAATCCAAAAGGTAAACAAACTCTTTAAACTACCATCCCCTATTGTAAGCTACTAAAACGTAAACTAATTGCTTAACTTGCTTTCCTCCCTTGTTTTGGCTTATACATAAAAGCTTGTGAAACAATCTGAAATAATCCCTTATAACTAGACGAACTGTAAAGTCCTGCGAGAGATTTGTAACTTGTGTAATAATTTATTCGAATACACCGTGTTTTTGGATTTCTTTGATATCCTCAAATGGTGAACACCTTTTTTCCATGGACACCCGATGTGAAGGCAGGGGAGGCCCCCCTGGCTCACATAAATGTATACGTAATATAGCAAACCATGTATATTAAATACCAGATATACCAGACGTGATTCAGCAACCATGGAGATGTCCCTCCCAAGAAAATTTTCTTCGGGCACCCATACCTCTTTCTGATTTCTTTCTTATGCCATAAACATATTCAACCTAAACTTACGTTCCGTATCATTTTAACATGAAATGTTTAATTATATTAGAATCATAGACAAAGGCGGAGCTACTCTAAATATTTAGTTAGTTTTCCCCTTAATACAGTGTGTATTCATAGAAATTAATTCAAAAATATAATATTAGGAAAAACGTATAAAAGATTGTTAATATAATGAGAACATTCTCACGTATTAAATTCAGGTAGAGCGAAATTTTTCATAGTACATTTTGTTAGGTTCTAAATCACATTAGCATAAAACAAGTTAAAGAAGAGAGAACCTTATCTTCTTCCATTATCTTAGTATGAACGAATCGGTGACTCATAGGGCAGTTAATATATCGAATCGGTCGCTCATAGGACAGTTAACAGTTCCTGTCGCTAATAGGACTGTTGCAAGTGGGAAGACACCGGAAGAAAAGTGTAGACTAAAGGCGTATCAAGATTCTGACAAAAGTTTAAAGGAACTGCAACATTTGCCATACGTCGAAATGACACTGATACCTTAGTATGGTTTCCCAGACTAAAGTCTCTGTTGCAAGTTGAGCAGACAAGCAGCGATATATACAGAAGACCCTCCTTGACTATTGGAAAAATTAAGTTAGCGTCTACTTTTTCTGGTCATTGTAAGTTTTGCGTGTATTTATTCGTAGTAGAAATAAATACTGCAAAGTAGTTAAGATACGTACAACATCTTATTTAATCGCAGTATGTGCATTATATGAATACACTTTTTTTTTTTTTTTGCATAAATCTACCGACGTTAACCGGGAACCTATCTTTCACGGACATTTTTGCTAGTTCCTTCGATTCCGCCCAAGACAGATTTTTACTGTATTTAACAAATTTATGTGCTTATTTGATTTCGCCTACCAAGCACTCTAAACTTTGTATCATATTTTTTATGCAGTTATTCAGGGATTTTATTATACAGAACAATCTTGCAGGTCGCGACATCTATTAGCGCAAGGTAGCCAAGTAATAGTACATGTAGTGACATCTGATAGCGTGACTGATTACTATTAGGCAGTGAGGACATTAGAGGCGTGTACCGAGTCTCCTAAAAGTTTTATATGCCCCAAAATACATTTTGATTTATTCATTTATCATTTGTTCAATAATAATAATAATAATAATAATAATAATAATAATAATAATTATTATTATTATTATTATTATTATTATTATTATTATTATTATTATTATTACGGGGTGTCTAGTGACCTGGAAAACCTTGAAAACCTGGAATTAGCCTGGAATTTGCTTTTGGACCTGGAAAACCTGGAAATAGCCTAGAATTGGACGAGGAACCTGGAAGTTTTAAAATTGTTTTTGGGATTGGTATGGAATAAGTATATTTTTGTAAAATGCAAGAAAGCTATATACTACAGCATAAGTTAAAAGCCAATAATAACTTATTCAGTGGAGACGTAGTTGAGAAAGACAGACAGGCGTGAGCAGAGGGAAAGTGTGTTGAGGGTACAAGAAGACACTGAATAAGATTTTATTTGTTTGCCATGGTTCTTGTGAATAACAGTGACTACAAAAAGAGCTAAATTAGTCCCCGATCATGAGGGTAAGGTAATTGAAAAAGTTAAATTTCATGATCTATTAAGTTTGTGTCTTACACTGAAGGGATACTGGCATACAAACCAGAAGCTTTTTTCTGTAGTTGCTGCTTATTTGCATAGTATGAATCAAGCTTATTTGCTGCTTTGTGAAGACATTGGTTTTCATGTTTCTGTAGCAAGAGTAGTAGACAGGTCTGGAACAACATTCCGCTTATACTCCTGTGCCGAAGCTTTTTAACAGGAGTCCAAGCCCGCGGATGTCGCAGTGAACACCATTCCCGGTGGCCGAAAGGCGTATCGCCGGAAAAAAGTAAAATTGCCCACATCTTAACGGAATCACTTTTTGCATTTAGGTTAACATTTTACTTGTCTTGCAATAAATCCTGTTACACACTAACAATTAACATTTTATTTTTCAACCATTAAAATGGGGAAAAGTAAAACTAAATTCCAGGACTCGTGGAAAGGCCAGTGGAAATGGGTTATTAGGGGTCCAACGATCTATTTAAAGCAGGTTGTAAACTCTGCAGAACTGATTTTGACATTTCAAATATGGGAGCTGGATCATTCAAATCTCATGAAAAAGGAAAGAAACATCAAATAGCTGTTAAAGCTCTTAATGCACTGAGAAAAAAAAATGTAGGTGGCGTACTTAAAAAGATAGGTTACATGCGTAATTCCTGTAGTTTTTGGACTTAACGTACAGCAGACGTATAACTGAAAACGCATGTTTTATCATACTTTCTGTATAAGTGTTCCATCTATACGTACTTTCTGTATGAAACAATGTAGGCGGTCAGGATCTCACATACAAATGGATTTATATAACATATAGCTGACGAAGGTAACATAAGTATATGCATGCGATATACGGGAAACTGTTAGATGCCAGACATCCTGCAACGGCATGATGTAACATCTAAGGGCAGTACCTATATAGCATACGGATAACGTATGCTCCGTACTGATTTCTATAGTAATCAAGATGATACTGTATATTTGTACAATATACCGCTGTCCGGAGAACGGATTTTTCTCTGTGTGCACAATGTTCAATCGTAAAGCCTCAAGCAATGTTAACAAGGAGCCTTCCTGTACAAAAAATTCTACAGCGTCTTCCAGTTCACTGACTGGCACATCATCTACTCCAGTTGTTCAGGAGAAAAATGAAAGCCCAGCATAAACTAGTGGTGTAATAAAGAGTTATTTTATCAAAGATCAAGTGACGAAAGCAGAAATAATCTGAACATTATACAGTGGAGTCTCGTTAATTCGAACTTAGATAATTCGAAATATTGGATAATTCGAACAGAAGTTCATTCCCCCTTGAAAACTGTATTGAAAACAATAGTAAAAAATCTTGGATAAATCGAATTTTTGAACCTATGTTTTGGATAATTCGAAGTAAATACAGTTGAAAATTTACTTCGAAGTTGGACTGATGTAAACAGAGAAATACAGTTTTAACGTGTTTTCAGTTATCCAGATGCAGCCATAGGGAAGAGTAATACAAAAGATAAATAGAAAATCTATGTAATGATAAAGATGAAGGTGAGTGGGGAAGAAGTAAAGATAGGGAAGGTGTGCCAATCTCATCTTTTTTCAGAATTGGTTCAGAATAAAGTCAACCAAATGTTATTAATATCGTATTCCACGCAATACATGAAATTCAAGATTTATTGACTGTACAAAAACAATCAGATTTAAGCAAATGAGGTTTACGACTTCTTAAAAGTACGAACAGAATATTCAAATTGTTACTGGTGTTTAATTGTTTGGGCTTTTCAATGTATGTTGTAGTGTTGTACGTAAATATATTTTCTATTGTACACGTAGTTTGAATTATGTGAAATCAATGTCGTTTGTTAGTTTGCTGTATTCGATCACGCAAATAATAAGCTGCTTTAAAGGTAAAGTCTACACCATATGAATATGTTTTTGATGACAGTACTTTGGTTTGTTTGTTGTTACATATGTGAAAAAATGTTGTTGGATAATTCGAATTTTGGATAATTCGAAGTTTTTTCGTGTCCTCTTGGACTTCGAATTAAAAAGAGTCCACTGTATAAAGTTACAAGTCATGCATCGGCCAGAAGCCAAGCGAGCGCAACGGATTTGTTTTCTTTAATGTTTCCTAAGTGTGAAGTCGCTAAAAAATATGTGGTTACACAAAGACAAAATAGGTTATGTCATCACTTTTGGATTGAGTCCATATTTCCAACAGACGTTACTTCGTGAACTACAAAATTGTGATTTTTTTGCAGTATCGTTCGACGAAAGCCTAAACACTATCTCACAGAAAAATCAAATGGACTTAGTAGTTCGTTTCTGACACAGTGACGAAAATAAAGTTTTAACACATTATTTAACATCAGTGAATCACGTATTACACTCGCCCTGGAGACATTTGTCGAGAAGGAGCAAATAACACCTGTAAATGCTGATATGGTGAAACGGGAATATTTAGAATTTTGTTCAGACCAAGACACAGCACGAAAACTCAAATTTCAATCACAAAAATGACAGATTAGAAGTTTTTCTTCATGATCTGTTAAATAAAGAAGATGTCTCCAATGCGTTTAAAACATTCATGCATAAGATATATGTACTTTTCCATAGCAACGCAGCAGTGGAAAGAAGTTTCTCCATTAACAAAGAGTGCATTGTTGAAAATCTCCAAGAAGAGTGCTTGATTGCCCAGAGAAGTGTGATGGATGCTGTGCGTGTTGCTGGTGACAGACGTAATATGAATATCACAAAGAGTATGATCCAGTATGTGAGGAATGCATCAAGCAGAACAAATGAATATCTGAAGGACTGCGGTGAAGAAGACAGAGCAGCTCGAGAAAAGAAAGATACTAAGAAGAAAATAAGAGTTGGAATTAAAGAAGAAAATAATACTAACTGACGCCGAAGCAGAAGTAGATGCGTTGGAAGAACAGGCGAAAAAGTTAAAAGGGGTGTTGAACTCTAGAAGTTAAATGTCAAAAACTGTTCACTGTGAAAGTTTTTTTTTCTATATTTCTTCATGTAATGTGCGTGGTTCCATAACATTTTCAGTTTTTTAAACTTTCATGTTACAATACATTTTTAAATAAAATATAACTGATTGCCAGTTCCCATCCACGAAGAATGTGCAGTAACGTTTAACAAAATGGTCTACTTTGCGTTAAGAATTTCTATTACATATGATCATTTCTTTTTACTTCTAAACTAATACTAGTTTGACAAAAATGGCGGGAAAATAGCTTACTCACCGCTAAGTCCTACAAGTACTTAGCATAAAATACCACAAGGGTATTTTAAGAGGAGTGCTTGTAGTAAAATACTCTTTGGTATTTTATCCCATAACTTAGCGGTAAGTAAGCTATTTTCCCGCCATTTTTATCATTGTTCATCAACACTCACGTGCTACTACTATAATATTAGTTTATTTAAAGTAATGTTTTTGACGGAAATTTACTATTATACAGGATAAACCTTACCTAAACCGATAAACTTCGGGAGGTGATTCCCGAGCCCGAAACAAGAAAAAAATTCCACTAACTTTTCTGCACGGTACATAGTTTTGGAGTTACAAGGTGCCGAAAGTGTGGAAAAATGAACTTCCGAGGCCTATATTTCCAAACCTATCCAACGTAGAGTGTGCAGCTTAATATCTCTTTAAGGAAGTCTTACCTGTTCTGAACATATGATTTCCTTTGTGAGATTTTAAGCAGCACTCTCTACTTTGGATAATTTTGGAAATATAGGCATCGGAAGTTCATTTTTCCACACTTTCGGCACCTTTTAGCTCGGAAACTATGCGCCCTGGAGAAGAGTTAGAGGATTTTTTTTTCTTTCTTGTTTGGGTGCCAAGAATCATTTCCCGAAGTTTGTCAGTTTAATTAAGGTTCACCCCTGTATAGTATTCCTACATTAGGATATTTAAAGCTACTGCACATTTTTCTCAACCGGCCTTCTGGTAGGGGATATTTTAATTAAACATTTCTTGTGTAAAATGTTTTGAGAACCTACATTTCAGTCAGTTTTTTCTTTTCATCTTGTCACTTAAAGAAACTATTACTTGCCATATGCATTCTCTAATTATTACGAGTTTTTGGTAAGAACTATATAAAATTGCATTAACTTATACATGTTACAATAAATGTCACTCTACTGAATAGACCTGGAAAAAGAGGAAAAATAAACCTTGAAAACCTTGATAAAACCTGGAATTTGAAAGTGAATATTTAAGAGACACCGTGTATTATTATTATTATTATTATTATTATTATTATTATTATTATTATTATTATTATTATTATTATTATTATTATTATTATTATTATTATTATTGTTGTTGTTATATAATTTATTAGCAGCGTTTAGGGGTACGGCACAGTCATCTCAGTACTTTCTCTGTTTATTGTACACGGTCAATCTCTTTTTGATATTAATTTTGAGAGTGGCTCAGTGGTAGAGCACTTACCTCCGCTGCATCGAGTTACTGATTCAATGCCCGGCCAAATAACTTTGTTGAGTTGTTTTTAAGTTTAACGTCCCTTTCAGCAGCGAGGCTATATGCGGCGTGGACTTATTAATTAATGTGGAATCCGAACCACATGAGTTCCCGCCGGAAATCGAATCAGGATCTCTCACGCCAAAGGCGCGCACGCTAACCGCTTAGCCAGGAAGGAGTTCCATGTAACTTTGTGGTCGATAACATTGAGTTCGTAGGTTTCCTTGGGTGTACTCCCATTTCCTCCCACATTCTCATTTTACACTTTCTTCCATCCTCATGCACGTATCACACCGAGGGGCGTCATTTAGGGAGGCAGGGAGGGGCATTTCCCTCTCTGAGTTTGGGATTTATATAGATTTTATCAATAGAAATTTTACTTAAAACACGAAATTTTACTTATATCAAGGGGGTCTTCCCCCCAAGCCAAATCTGAAATGACGCTACTGATCACACCCCAGCGTAATCCCCGGGGAACTGGTAATTCATACAACCCCGGTAGACTACCAATTGTAGTTCAAATTAAATGTTGGTGATACGCATATCAATAAATGGTAATCAGATACTGATATATTAATTCAGGTCACAGGTGAAGAAGGACCAGTCTAACCTGCAGCACTTTTACTATGTAATTTAACATAAAATTTAATATTTAGTTCATTAGAGTAAAAGCGAGCTAGAAATAAGAACATTTTTCATTTTTCTTAAGTTGCCCAGAAAGTGTCAGAGAAAGTAATATTCGATGAGTTATAGGCTTATTACAGGGCCAATAATAGCCAAGATATTGTTATCATTACAACAATACTTTTATAACCTTAATAATATTGTTGCTTCACGTTGCATGTATTTTTCTTTATATCCACAAATTCAGCCATATATTACTTAGCGTAATTGTGTTGTTTTTGTAATAAGCAATTCCAAATTATGTCTCTCTTTTTTTTTTCACTTTTTATTAAGTGGAATATATTAGGATTCACATAGATTTTAAGGTTTTTTAATGTCTCATTAAATTAAACGATCACCATCCCTCTTGATTTTAATTTATTTTCTTCACCCCCTGGGAGTTGATTTATGAAATGCTTAATTTCCGTTTTCATAAATTTATACTTCTTTTCTTTCTTTCAGCCTGTTACTTATACTTAATGGCAAACAGCTAAATGCTACAACAGTTGTGTGTGTATGTGTGTATGTGTTTAATACGTGTAAGGAGTAAGATAAAAGATGGATCATTGATGCACAACCAAGTTTATTTATATATATCAAGGACACTTGGTGTAGCTACTGCAGGGCAGGGAGCTGAGAGTGACCCTATCCTATTGGGCGATATTATTTTCCTTTCCTATATACAGGGTAGCCCTGTGTTTTACAACCTATTTCCCTGTCCTGTTGTACAGGACGTATATTTGGCCTGTATTTGCTTTGTAGTAGCGGAAATGACTGAGCTTGCTAGTGCTGCAAGACTAACAGTTGCTGAGAAACTCCAAATCACTTACACAGTATTATCGATAAACCCACAGTTGGCTTTATTTATCTTCTCACTCATTATGTGTTAAACGATATTGTTGCCATGTTTGTTCGTTCACGCTTTTAGCTTTATTGTCCCGACAATGTTCTTCGAGGCTGTCTACTTGAAGTGCTCAAGAGACCTGCCTCATCTGCACCTGAACTAATTGATTTCCGAGTTTAATCGACATTTCCATTGCTTTGATTTTGAATTGATTTTTAGTTTAGTGTCCTTTACAGCATCCAGACTATATGAGACGTGGTCCTACAGCTTAACGTCGGACTCGAATCACATGAGCTCTTGTGAATCGAACTAGGGTCTTCCTCGCCAAAGGAGCATATGCTAACCACTTAGTCACGATGGAGCTCAAGATTTCCATTGATTTCCAAATGTATTGTCAGAACTGAATAGCTATTCATTCATTTAAATTGACAATACCAGCGATATTGTATCACGTGATCATAATTGATTTAATTTGTTGTATTTTGAAACGTCGACACAAATGATTATGTTGCGTTTTAGTGATTGTTTTCGCTTTTTTTTTCTTTCATCACTTCCACTTTCACGCACCAATATCCATTGTTCCCCTGCATTGATACATTATTTCAATCTCTTAATGGAACAATTGAATATTTATTATGATATACACGTGAAGTCTTATGTACGTTAAATATTCATACTTTTTATGATCAAATATACACGCTAAGAGCTAAATTTATCCAGATGTCAATGGTAACATTACTAATTAATTCTTACAAGAGGTGAGATGTTTTTAAATGGTCCTATTTACTTGAATTATAAATTGTGATTACGTTAGTTTGTATTTTATGTATGTGCCTTGCGTCTAAACAATATATATTTCTGGTAGCATAGTAGTAATGTGCAGTGGCGGATCTATCCCGGGGTTGGGGTATCCTAGCCCCCCTAGTTTTTTGAATAACAAAAATAATTTAAGCTCTTATTTATATATTTTGGAAAGTTTATAGTACACTCATAATATACCTATCATAGTCTGGGTTCTGGTTGGCCTCTCCAGTCTTTACCTTCTAGATCCGCCACTGACAATATGGTGTAGTTCTCACCTCGGTGCGAGAGGATCCTGGTTTGGTCTTAAGGCTGGTCTACACGCTTCGTCTTGGCAACGATTTACCTGCGCATTTTTAAGATGCAATTCGTGTGTGTCTACACAGCACAGTCTTTTTGCTCTGTCCTTTACCACTCAGTTTTGCGAAAGCCACCATGGAGGAAGTGTTGCTGTGGTCAACGTTTGCGCTCTGTCTTGTCAAGAGAAATATAATTAGACGTCGTAAACACACGTGACGGTATTTACAAGGTGGTCCAGACATTGGCAGAGTACCCCTCAATGACGTAATGCCAAAATTGTTTCGAAGCAAAACAAAATTCATTACCAAAACACTGTAATGTAATAGTTACCGTATTTTGTGAATAGCCTCTACTCCAACCAAAGGGGGGGGGAGCTCTGAGGCCCAAAGCGCTTTATTTAATTATAAATGAAAAACAAACACTAAAAAGAAAAAAAGCACTTTGTATGTCCAACGGGGTTAAGCCTGACAATATCATTTTATTTTCAGATTTATTATCGGATGAGAAATGTTAGAAAAATCTAAAAATATAATTTGTGGGCCTCCGAGACCCCTCCTTTGGTATTGCTAGGGTTAATAAAGTAATAAAATTGACAATAAATAAAAATTGAAGTAACTTCAGAAAAATTTTAGTCACCGCAAGTCAAAAAAAAAAAAAAAAGTATTTTGACTTGTATGGATTTCAAATTGTTTCCGAAGTCGATTCAATTTTCTTTTTATTTCAAATTTTCGCACGTTTTTCCAGGCCCGTAGCCAGCCCAAAAATTTAGGGGGGGGGGCGGTCGAAGTTAGGGGGGGGGCGACCCAATCATATTATACTTCATCACCATATTATAGTTCATTTGCAAGCCTATCGTGAAACTTTTATTGGGGCCAGCCAAAGTTTAGGGGGGCCCGGCCCCCTAGCTCCCCCGTGGATACGGGCCTGCGTTTTTCCACGTTTGTGCACTGAAATTCTCCACGGGGAAAATGATCTGAAATCATTAGGCCTACTGAGAGCCAGAGATTTTCTTGCCTCTTCAGAGTCTTTAGGATCATCGTCTATGGTCAGTGGCGTATTTAGGATTTGGTTTCAGGGGGGGCTATGCACAACACGTGAATAAGTACTTATAGTTTTCCTTTTGGGTGCCGACAAATTGTAATGAATTTTTGCATATAACAAATTTATTTCGGAAGGGGGGCTTGAGCCCGATAGCCACCCCCTAAATACGCCACTGACTGTGGAGTTCCTAGATTTCCTGGGAGCTTCTTGGTCGCTCAAAACTGCAAGCAAATCATAATACTACAACACTGGCTTATATATATCTGAGCTTCTCCAGCACCGGATCGAATAGACTTGTTTACTTTAGACAATTCCTTCCTGTAAACACTTCGAAGAGAATTAATTTTCTTCACAATAGTTTCTCTGTTTGCAGTTGACGTCGATTTCTTTGTACTTATTAACTAGGACTAGAGATGCAAAAAAGCCGGCTTTTTTGAATCGATGTTTTTTTTCACATAAAAAGCCGGCTTTTTTGGGAAAAAAAACGAGAATTTTGGAAATTTTGGCTTTTTTCATTTTCATGATTTTTCTATCTAAATAGCTTTCTTATAGTATATTCTATAGTTAGATAAGAATTCCATGACCTAAATGCGATATTTCGCTCTGAAATTCACCATCAAGATGGATGGAGCACATGTTTTACAAATTAAAGCTAACATGAAAAATGTAGTATTTGAGGGCAATTTTAGAGGCTATTTAAGTTTATTTTAGCTTTTGAGCTTTCAACATTTTTTTCTTCTCTAGATCATTTCAATTTGTCATCCGTGTTTCATTTCTAAGAACTTAGTACTCTAGCTTCTAGCGCAAAAGTTAAACTTACGTTTTTCTATATATTCGTCAAAGCGTACATTTTCAATATATCCGTCAAACCGTACTTCCACATTTCTGTTATAATGTAGCTGTGCAGTAATTTAGCAATAATTTTCCAGACACAACCTTGAATACCAATTTAGACAAATAATCAGTAGCGGATTTAGAAAAGTACTTTAGGAGGGGTTTCTCTGATTGTTTCGTTTTCTAAAAAGTCCTAATTTTATTTGGGAGGTGCTTGAAGTTTATGAGTACAGGCATAACTAATATTTCGTTTCATTTATATGTTTAGCAATAATCTTCCGGATCATTTTTATACTGAGAATCAGTGGCGGATTTAGAAAAGTATTTTGGGAGGGGTTTTTCTTACTAATTTTTAGTTTTTCTAAACATTCATAATTTTTATTTGACTGAGCTTAAAGTTTATGAGTAAAGGCATAACTAATAAATATTTCGTTTGTTGCAGACATTCCGTAACTTTGGGGAACAGGCTTCAGTCCAAAGACCGCCCCCCTAACCGTCGCAAAACCGTCACTGCTGGTAATTAGTAATAATAACGATTTAAAAACAATAAGAAAGGAAGTCGGCCAACTCCCAGTACACGCACTATTTCTACATTCACAGATGGAATGAAGAAAAGCTTTGTCAGAATGGTCGTATGCTGGGTTAAATCCCGGAGTTCCCGATAGAAGCGCAAAAGCTAACCACTCAGTCATGTTTGTTGTGCAGTTGTATTTAGCTTAACTTAAATATATTCCGTAGTCCTTTTTTGTGTGTGTGTGTGGGGGGGGAGTTCCGTAATGATATGTTGAATCCCTCTTGTTAAAAATTAAGAAAACTTGAGGATTGGGTAAACCGTGATGGTGGTTATAGGGGAAGTGCGCACAGTACCGGACACCTAAGGTTTTTTCGAATCCACGAGATAAGTAAGAGGTACATCATGAAAGTAATGCAATCATATTAAAGTTGGACATGTATTATAAGAGCTGACATAAAGGAAACTACAACAATGGAGAGCATATATTTTTAAAATGAAAATGAAAATCAGGTTCAAATTCACACACACACACAAACGTTACCCAGTACCGGACACAACATAAAATACATTTGTTTCCTTTTATGTGCAATGAATACAGTATGAACGTAAAAAATGAACGTAAAAAATGTCTGAAGACACTTCTATAAATATTTAAGTAAATAAAACACATCTCGTGTTATCGTTGCAGAAACAATACAAGCAAAGAAATGTCAAGACGATATCCCAGTCCTGAACAAGGAGTGTGAAAATGTGAATATTAGTCTTACCTCACCTGAACATAAACAAACACTAAAAAAACTGCACCGATCTTATATGTAATAGTCAAGATTCTCTTGACTTGTGCATGCAACATGAGCCCATTTGTGACACAAAATACACTGCACCCACTCTTCGTCGGCTTCACGCGAGCAACAAGCATTTCAAGATATTTCCGGAAACCTACAGCTGTCATCCACCCACTTTCTTCAGCAATGAAAACACTATTCGTTGGCGCATCTTTCTTCAGTTCCTCAGATATCCTTTTCCGCGGAAAGACAAACAACGGAGGCAGAAACTGATCACCAGTTGCATTAATCGTGAGTAGTACTGTGATGTTTCTGCCTCTTTCTCCTGAAGTAATTTTTCCGACCTGTTTCTTTCCTTTCTGCGACAAAACTTTAGTTGCATTATCGTGAACCACCGACACTCCAGTCTCACCACAGTTAAATATAATAGAAGGTTTAAAGTTGTACTTTGCAAGTAACTCTTCATATTTGTCAAAAAATAAATCAACGTGCTTTTTACTAAATCCCACAGCTCTCTGCATGCTCGTCGACTGAGAAATACGCAACTACAGTTCAGGATGACGTTTCATGAAACTGTAGTAGCAGTTCTGTCCCGCAAATTTTTTTCTTTGTTAAACTGATGATTAATTTTGAGGTGCTCTGCTAAATCGAAAACAAATTTCAAAAACTCCTTTTTGTTCATTGGCAGCAATTGGTTGTTCAAGTCCTTTAGATGATTAACAAGCTGCGAATCCATTTCTTCTGAAAAAGTTGTATCAAAACGGCCCATTTGAGGAGTCATTTCTATTGTATTTCCAATTTTCAAGTCTTTCACTCTATCTCCTGAAGTGCTCTTAGGTACTAGAAAGTTACGTGCTGCTACCCTCAAACTCATTTGCCCTTCCATGACTGCTTGCGTTGCCTTCTTCATATTCTCTTCCACCCACTTCCCCTTTTTCTTGTTTGCCATCTTACCTGGAAAAAACACGAACGAGAAACGCTACTACTATAAAGGTTCCGTAAGGACGACATTGTGTCCTTGTCCGATACTGGGAACATACATACTGTCCGGTACTGGGAAATTAACATGTTAGCATATAATGTCGGATCACGTAGTAACATTTTCCGTAATTAAATATTTATTATCATACTTGGGTACATTATACAATAAGAGAAGTCATATATGTAACAAAATGTTCACGTACTTACCGGTACAGTCGACACAGTAGACAAAACTTAACACACAGCAATTCAGCTACACACGCCAATATTTCGCTCCACACTGGCGTGACACAAGTCACAACTTGCTCACCTACACCTTGGACTTACACAATGGTGTTGATAACCAGCAAACGTCTGTCATCTATCAGATACGGACTCTACTACTACTGTACGGTACTGGGTAACGTCCGGTACTGTGCGCACTTCCCCTATAAAACTTAACTGTAGAATATCAAGAATATACAGAACCAAACGCTCTAGATGTGCAGTCTAATATTTCTCTTATGTTTTATTTTAATTTTATTTTGTTCCAAAAAGAGGGTATGGAATATTTTGAAGTAAAAATACTACATACAATTTTGCTAGTTATTTATGTATTTTTTTTAAAAAGAAGTGTTAACTTTTAGGGTTGGCTGGTTTACACCACCTTTTCTTTAATAACTGGTTTAAACCAAAAATAAATAAATAAATAAATAAAAAGAACGAAAAATTCGAATCGTGTGAACTTCATCGTGACGTTTCCACATATCAAACCACCTGCATTAGTTTTATTTCCCTTTCACCTTTTAATCAAGGTGTCCCATGTTCAATTCTCGGTCGAACCACAACCCTTATTTCATGCGTAAACCAAGTAGC
This sequence comes from Thermobia domestica, assembly GCF_964235325.1. Lineage (NCBI taxonomy): Eukaryota > Metazoa > Arthropoda > Insecta > Zygentoma > Lepismatidae > Thermobia > Thermobia domestica. The sequence continues at coordinate 173,531,733 of NC_137468.1, read as the reverse complement.
GGTTCGGATGTCACTTTAAGCGAAAGTCTTCTCCTTGATAACCTCGGTATTACGTAAGGATGTTAAGCCTAAACATACGAAACTAAACCAAATTGTATATTTCTGCATGCCTAAATGCCTGTTGTTTTATAAAGAAGCCAAGATTGCTTAAATATATCGATAGAAATTGGCAAAATTTATCGATTGCCTACGTAGCTTCCAACATTAGCTTGGATTGGACTTTCAATGATATCTACGTACTAAATTTGTAATTTAATACCTCAGTTTTAGCGTACTGATTATGATACGTTGACCTTTAAATTTTACATGCAAAGCAATAACAGGATTTTCCCGTTATTGTTTTACATTTCAAGTAATGACGGGATTTACCCGATGGCTAGGGCGGGAGCTTCTCAATTTAAGAAATTTACTGGCCGGACTTCTTTAAGCTTATGGGACCTCTTCCAGCTCTTGCATAACAACACCAAAGCGAAACAAACTTATTTCTGTGAATATGTAATATAAACACATAAAGCAAAATATGTAAATAAAAAAACTTGGTTTAAACCAAAAAGGCCTGCTTTAAACATACCCCCCAAAACGGGTTTTTGGCATTTTCATAACAAACCATGGTTCGTGCCAACTCTGCTTACTTTTGTATATAGAAAGTTAAAACCTTCTTATTATATACATTGGTTAATCCTTTGGAATTCATAATGTAAATATGTTGAAGTAAAATTGTTTGAAATATATTTTCGAAATTCATGGTTTATTTTCGAGGTTTTATATTATTATCAGCATTAACCACTAATTAAATGACTTTTTGTGTTATAGAGAAGCGAAACAAAGTCTGTTTTATTAATTTAAAGCAGAATTTTGAAAACAAGCCCAAAATTTCCCAAGCAAAAAAGCGAAGCAGAAAAAACCGAGTTTTTTTCCCAAAAAAGCCGGTTTTTTTCCGAGCCCTTGCATCTCTAACTAGGACATCATAAGCCTGACTTTTCTTGTCCCGGTCGCTATATTCTTTTGATTTAAGACGTCATAGGCATGGAAAGCTTTTCATATAATTCTATAAACTCCGTGAGAAATTGTCTGGAATACTGCCGAAGATCAGCCATCGCTTCCCAATTGTTACGAAAACGGAGCAAATACCTGAACTGAAGACGGAGTGACAGTCCACAAGCTACGACTTGTCTGAACACGTTGCACATGTTTGTGCTAAATTGCTGTCTTTTATAATAGCTCCGTGTTCCATCCTCGTGCAGTTCGGAAAACTGCACAAATTTCCTGTCTACACGCTACGTTTTGCTTGCAACGCCTTAAAACTGCGCAGGTAAGTCGTTGCCAAGACGGTGCGTGTAGACCAGCCTTTACAAGTAACACCGCTCCTTTGAATCCGGAATGGCAGAATACGACACGTATCCTGAAAGAGCCAGTCCTAATTAAGAAGCAGGTGGGTTCCCTGCGTCAGTTGCCAATGGGTTCGGAAGTGATGGGCCTAAATAATTAGACGTTGTACTTCTTATGGATTTCTATGTTAACGTTAAAATATCATTGTTTGTGGTAGTAAATATCAAGAGACCGAGCGCATTAATGAATATTAATATGTCATCTCGACCTGTACATTATTGACCTCGAAGATTAATATGAATGATATGTATACTTTTTAATTAATGTTTTTTCGACCAGTCGTTCCTGGAGTTCAAAAAGAAAAACTGAAAGGAAAAATCCTCTACGTGTCATATTATTATTGGACAATGTTCCTTCTCACCAATCTGAGGAAAATCTAGTAAAGGGAGGTATAAAAGACGTCCGTGACTTGCTCCCCCCACTTGACGCACTAACGATAAAATTAGTATCAATCGCTAGTGCATCGTTAGTGCTTCTTAGTACACCAACCCTAACGTTAGTGCTTCATTAGTGTAGTAGTTACAAGTAAAAAACCTTTGGGGGGGGCAAGTTCACGCTGTTTAAGTGAAGTGAAGCACTAACGAAACTGTTAATATTTTCTAGAAGCACTAACGAATTTCACTAACTTTTTCGTTATTGCTTAAAGTGTGGGGGACCAGCGTGTACCATTCTTTTGGCTCTAGAGCCTACACTAATGTAGCACTAACGTTAGGGGTTGGTGCACTAGGAAGCACTAACGATGCACTAACGAATGGCACTAGCTATTTCGTTAGTGCTTGAAGTGGGGGCAGCGTGAACTTGACCCCAGAAAGTTTTTTCACTTGTAGCTCCTCCACTATTGAAGCACTAACGTTAGGGGTTGGTGCAGTAAGAAACACTAACGATGCACTAGCGATTGACACTAATTTTATCGTTAGTGCATCAAGTGGGGGGGCAAGTTCACGGACGTGTCTAAAAGCCTTTTTTCTTACTCCCAATGCAACTCCGTAATTCAACCCGTGGATCAAGGAGTGATAGAGCGACTTAAGAAGAGGTGACACATGAGATTCAATCTTAGAAAGACAAAAGAAGGAAGCAGGTTGTTTCAGGTAATGAAAGCTCTTAATATAAAAGGTGATATAAAGTTGCCGAGGCTTGGGAAGAAATCCCAGCATTAACACTATACCTTGGCCGGTGAATGATGATTTCTGACAGCTTTACACAATGCCACGCCGAGCGAGCAGAAGACAGCAGGTCAACCAACCTTAGGCTCAGAACCTATCGCGTCTCCATGGTAACCACCGCACATTGCCAAACTTTCACTCACCCCTTTCACCCTCAACGAGGGAGCAGACGATTCTCCCCTTGCGCGAGAAGCATATGGCAACACCGCACTCCTCAGTTGTCCTCGCGAGCTGATCTGTCAGAAATCATCGTTCACCGGCCAGGGTATAGAAAACTTTTGTCGCAAACTATAGCCAAACATGAATGAAAAACAAAAGTCAAAATCAAGATCAACACAAAACAAGGAAAAGTCACAAAATGAAGACTTGGACAATTTTAAATGATTTGCAGGCTTTTCACTCTAATGTCCAGCCCAAACGGCCGATGCTGACTGCACGACAGGAGAACTAAATGACGACCAAATCATTGATGTTGTTACTTAGACGACAGACATGACTATAGACGACAGACATGAAGGTGACGAGGACGATGACGAGACAGTTCACGGTGTGTTGCATGCAAACGCCAAACAGGTAATCGAAACAGCTCTTCAGTACATTGAAGAAAACTCATCCACACCCGTATGTACAGGGGGTTGAGTTGATTTTGAGTTTAACGTCCCGTTCAGCAGCGAGGCTATGTGAGACGTGGACCTACTAATTAACGTGGAATCCGAAGCACATGAGCTCCCGCCGGGAATTGAACCCGGGTCCCATGGCAAAAGCGCGGACGCTAACCGCTTAGCCACGGAGGAGCTTCGTATCCACGAGGAGCTAGGGGGCCCGGCCCCCTCCTAAATTTTCACTGGCCCCCCTAAAAGTTTCACGGTAGGCTTGCAAATGAATGGTTGGGTCGGGTCCCCACTAACTTCTACCGGGCCTCCCTACATTTTTGGGCTGGCTACGGGCCTGAGCTCATCTTCCACACCAATGGATATTTTATGGATATGAAAATGAAAAGACATCGCAGCAAAATCAAGGTTATCATCTGCTAAACAAATAAACTTCACAGACTTTTTAGTGCGGGTAAGTATTGAATATTAAGTATTTATTGTGGGTTTACTTCATAATAACATTGTAGACAACATTTTCAGTTAAACATTATCTTCATATCACGTTTTTAGGTAAATAAAAGTGTTCCTATGACAATCCGACCCTTTTTCCGTTATGACCATGTTCCCAGTTTCGTTGGGATCGGACTATCGTGGTTCTACTGTATTTGATTGCAAGTGATGACCCGTTGAAGAATTATTCATCTTGATTCTCTCTGTTATACAGTGTTGATTACCGAAAGGATATTGCGTCAGAATACTTTTTTTTTTTATGTGTTTGATGTCTCTTCTTATTTCAATTCAGCACATTATCAATCGTGCGTCATAGACAAGACTGCGACTATACTTTATGTCGTGTTAAAAAAAAAAAAAAAAAAACTTTGTAAGCACGCTAGTCTTAACGTATGAAGTTGATTTCAGAAACATCGGTTTCCGTGTTTCCTTTCACTAAAGGAACTTGTTCAGGATAGTCACATGCTCACTCCTTCCCAATTTACTCCTACACATCATATACTATTTCTATACACGTGTCTTCATATAGGATTTTTCAGAAAGAAAAGGAAGTATTGACAGGTCCGGTCTTATGCCTATTGGACCTGCTGCTCCCAACAGCTTCTCCGCGCACTAGAGTGAGTATCTCTCATTTTATCAAATACAAACAATAATACGCCGACTGAAACTGTTCCTAGTTGGGCTCATCACTTCCTAAGGCCAACCCTGAATGCTCATAGCGTTTTATAAATCTACACTAGCCATTGGCTAGCTGTGGGCTCTGACCCCAGAACCCCATTTTTGCTCGGCGTAAAGCATCTCATCTCTTATGTATCAGCCTTTGCTTCAAGAATGAATTTCGTATATTTGCTCTTAATATTTCCTGAATTCGTCCAGTTGGAGTCTTTGTCCCCAAACTACCACGTTCGCTTGGCCTACGGCCTTACGTTTCTTAAGCCCACAATTCTACTGAATTTCAAGTTTCTTTTTCTATTTCAACTAGCTAAAAGATCAGATTTTGTATCCCAAGAAAACGTCCATTTAAATAACACGAGAATTTCTTCATCCCCCTTTAGACTCCTTATAGACTAAGAATATTCACACTTTTGGCGGTTTTCCTGTAGGTTAGTCCCGGAAGGTTACAATTATGCCAAATTTCATCATTCTAATACTGCAGGAAGTACCTAAACATTTTGGGGTGTAGAAGTCCCAAATAAATAACGTGGGAAAGATTTTTCAGTTCCCCATAAAATCACTCTAAAGTTGGTATTTTTTATGTTTGGTGATTTACTTATGTAACGCTAACAAAAAGGTACAAGCATACCGAATTTCAAATTCTTATTCCGATTCCCAGAATCTAAAACGAGATTATAGGTCTAAAAAAAATCCTAAATAACATGGGACATTTCTTCATCCCCCTTTAGACCCCCTAAAGATTAAAAATATTAACTTTTGACAATTTTCCTGTGGGTTAGTCCGGAAAAGCTACAATCATGCCAAATTTCAACTTTCTACGTCAACCGGAAGTACCCGTTGTTTTATGTCAGTGAGTCAGTTCATGTTTGACATCAAATATAAACTAATTATTTGCTGAGCAAAACTATATATTTTCATTAAAATTCAACACGTGTTACAGTTTCGCCAACTAACTCTTTGGCTTCATCAGACACTATGTGATACCTTATCACAGTGACACCTTATCACAGATCAGGTATCACAGTGTCTGATGAAGCCAAAGAGTTAGCTGGCGAAACTGTAACACGTATGTAGTTTTTTATGTGAATATATAGTTTTGCTCAGCAAATAATTAGTTTATATTTAATTATAACAAAGCAAAGCTTCTACTTATGGAAAATATCATAATTGATATCATTATTTACGTGCATCACTTAACACGTGTGGTATCCACGCACAGGCCCGTATCCAGGGGGGTCTAGGGGAGCGGCCCCCCCTAAATTTTTACTGGCCCCCTCTAAAATTTTCACGATAGGTTTGCAAATGAACTATAATATGGGATGAACTAATATTTTTAAATCGGGCCCCCCTTAACTTCCACCGGGCCCCCCTACATTTTCCGTCTGGCTACGGGCCTGTCCACGCATCCAATTTTTGTCCCTTATCCATAGGATGCAAATGATGCACAGTGCACAGGAGTTGGTGGTCATAATTCACAACTTATGAGAATATCCGACATTTTCTGGCAGGCATTCACTTGAAGAAGCAGGAACACGATGAGTCAGTGGTAGAATGCTTAACTCATGTTGCGTGGGATCTCCTGGCCAAGTAAGTTTGTGCTAGACAACATCGTGTCCATGGGTTTTCTCGGGGTACTCCCGTTTCCTCCAACTTTCTCATTCCACCAAATCTTTCATAATCATTCACTTGCTTTCATTCATTATCTTCCTTAGCCTAAAGGGCATAATCGTGGGACGTTAAACTCAAAGATTTCGTTTCATTTTCGTTTTCTCGTGAAGAAGTAAAATCTGGCTGAAGTCCTAACTGTGGAAAATCAGACAACTCAAATAGGTTCTTCTTGAAACAAGAAAAAACATTTTTCCTCAGTTTCAGCAATGGCAAAAATGAAAATTTTAAGTTTTACGTCCCACGGTTATGCCGGTTAGGCTAAAGGAGACGGTGATGATGAGTAATGGATGAAATGAAGAAAGTGGAAGGAAACGGGAGAACCCTGAGAAAACCCACGCACACGGTGTTTGTCCACCACAAAGTTCATTTGGCGGGGACTGGGATCGAACCCGGGACCCCAAGCACCAGAGGTGAACGCTCTACCACTGAGCCACCGCGGCCCCTGTTCAGCAATGGCACTAGACCCATACGAGCAGAAGTTGTTTTTGCGACTCCTGTTGCATTTGATCCATGGTTAGTGTCAAGAGACGAAATGTACCGCAGACCTCTCTGTCTCGTGACTATGTGAATAGAGTACGCGCCTTTAGCGTGGGAGACCTTGGTTCGATTCCCGGTAGGAGCTCCTGTGGTTCGGATTCCACGTTAAGTTCTAGGTCCACTCGCTTTTTTCGCTGCTGAATGGGATGCTAAACTCAAATCCAAGTCCAAGAGATACTGCACTAAACTTTCTCGTTTCTGATATGAAATTGTCAAGCTTCAGTTGTTACTTGATATATTTATACTGTCTGCGTCGTTTTTGAGATAATCTTTCGAAAATAACAGTAATATCCCCAAAAGTTGACTCATTTAATGTGGATTTTTTTTTTAAGGAGAAATTATCTATGCCATATTGCAAAGTTGTTCATGAAAAATTCATGTGTGGAATATTGATCAAACTCATCAATTTTGATTTTGTGAAAAATAGTTCGAAAAATAAATTAACTCCGAGAATAAATTTCCCTTCTGGATTTTTCAAGAAAAATAACTTACACCATATTATGAAATCATTACAGTCATTTTCGAGACATTGTCATATTTTAAATTTTCAGCCTACAATAAACTATCTTTAGTTTTGAGTGGTAGGAAGAAAATTCGAACCACCTCTCCCTGGAGAATATTGTGAAAAATCTTTAGATTGAAATCTGGTTCGAATACGTTGTACGGTATAGCCTATAGGCAAGTGTATACATAGCCATCCTGACAAACAAACAAACACGAATAGATATGAGTGTCTCGGATGGACATAATAGTAAGAGCCACTTCCGGTGAAATGGGTTACGGAAGTGTACCTACAAATGGCAGGATAAGCTTGTTTGGTATGTGCCACTGCATTGAATTGCATGGGAATATTGAATCTTCTTTCCCAGTTAACTCGGAAGTTAGAAAATTTGACATACCATTATGTTTCCCCGAGTCGCTCATATCTAGAAATCACTTTGTCGACGTGTAAGTGCAATGAGATGTGTGAATCCATTGAAATCTAGAATTGTTTAAAAATTTATTTATTTATTATGATTATCATATTTTCTTTTCTTGTATTGCCGCTCGGAAGTAAACAAGCGATTGGTACTTAAAATATTTCGTGATCTAAACAAGTACTAGAAGATACTAAAACTTAAGACATGGTGCAGTGTATTTATACCATTTCTCAAGCTTATGAGTTTTGCACTTGCAAACTATGCTTTAAATGATTACACTATACGTATAAGGGAAGCCTTATTGAGCTCCTTTGTTCGTTATGTTCGTGTACCTTTCGACAAGTATCAGAGCAACAACTATAAAGATAAGCGAAAAAGCTAGTTTCTCGAATCGATTCAGTATTCCAAAGAATAAGTTTAACCTCACTTTTTATTCTTTTAGCGAAATACTAAAGATATACCACATTGACTTGACCCTAGTCTTCCATTCCAAGCGCTGCTATCGACTGAAAGAATTCCACTCCATTTGACGTAGACGACTGCAAGGCTCTCTCGCTTAGCAACAGCTGCACCCTTATTGGCTCAACGCGAGGGTGTGAGCTTTAGTTCACATTTTTGCCACGGCTCAAGACATTTTGACAGCACTATAGACACTGATATTTTCAGAAAGTTTTCAGAAAAAGACTCATAAAATGCTTCGTCTGGAGTATTGTACAGTATGGGCAGAAACATAGACATTATGCAAAAATGATGAGGAACAACTGGAAGCTTTCGAAGCTTTTCGAGTGTGGAAAAGAATGAAGAGGATTAATTGGGTGGAGCGGAAAACGAATAAGAGGGTATTAGAAAGAAATGTTGAGGGACAAAAGAACACTTTTAGATATTACTGAGAAGAAGAAGAGAAACTGGTTCGGACATTGGCTAAGAACGAACTGTATCACAAGGGACATACTAGAGGGTATGGTGGCAGGAAAGAGAGGGAGAGGATGAAGAAGGCTACAATTGATGGACGATATCAAAATAGAAAAATCATACGCGAACATGAAGAGGTTATCGGAAGACCATGGAGCATGGAAGCTTCTCAGTTGCTCCAAGAGACATGACAATAATCGCAGAATATCTATGACGATTATTATCTTTCCGGAAAGAGGAACTTTCAGTATACGAGGTGTAAAAGTTGTATTCCAAAAATACTGCTAACTTATTCTGAACACGTTTCGAGAAATGGATCTGGAAGAATTCCGTCGTTTGGAGTAAATTTATGACCGCGCCATGCAGGGCCGGATTTAGCATTTTGGCGCCCCTAGGCCCAATAATTTTTTCCGTCCCTAGTCTGGTTAAAGTTACTTTCCTAAAATCCTTTATTAAAAAAATATATCAGGCCTATATGTTAATTGCTTAAACACCACTCCACGATGCAATTTTATCATTGCAAGTTTTTTGAGAAATTTACTTGGTTCTGGGCTTAACAAAATACCGTTAATGTATTAACAAAAGATTGGTGAATAACTTTGGTTTTGTTCAATTTATCCATTTGGGCAAATAAATATCAATGTTGGGCATTTAATTTTGTAACGAAGTTGATGCATAATGTTGAAAAATACTTTAACTTTACCAACAATTATTTGTTCCAATGAACTTCAAAATCAGAATGCTTTATTAGCCTGATTTTTAAAAATCAATTCAAAAAATATGTTAAGTTATGGCTATTTATTTTTATTTCTAGATATTTTTTAATGTTTTTTTCTCTCGGCCGTGCGCCCCCTGGGAGCTTGCGCCCATAGGCCCGAGCCTACCGGGCCTATTGGGAAATCCGGCCCTGGCGCCATGCTTGAAAGTATCACTGACCGTAAGTAGTAATAAAGATAGTGTTTTCCGATTCTGTGCCTTCTGCATCAGAGATGCATCATGCCTGTTGTTCTGTATGGTTGCGAAACATGGTCGCTTACTCTAAGGGTATAACATAGACTGAAAGTATTTGAGAACAAGATCCTGAGAAGAATATTCGGACCCAAGAGGAACGGGAATGGGGAATGGGGAATGGGGAATGGCGGAAACTTCATGACGAGGAACTACATAATTTATACGGTTTACCCAACATTGTTAGGGTCGTCAAGTCTAGGAGGCTTAGGTGGGCAGATCATGTAGCTAGAATGGAAGAAAGTAGAAACGCTTTCAAAGTCTTGACTGGAAGACCCATCGGAAAACGACGATTAGGAAGACCTAGGCGCAGATGGGAGGACAATATTAAGATGGATCTCGCAGAGATTGGAATACAAAGTGGAAACTGGATGCAGTTAGCTAAGGATAGAAGTCAGTGTAGAGCTTTTGTGAACGCGGCATTGAACCTCTGGGTTCCATAGGACATAGAGTTAATTAGTTAGTTAGTTTTCTGCATCAGAGATAGCCGAGGCATTGACCAACAAGTCGTGAGAGATAGCCCGTGGAGGTGTATTATACCGTCTGTATCAATCATAGATGTTTTACGTTCACTTCAAACGTATTAGTGAACGAATAAAGTAAATCGCTTGAAATAGAAAATGAAATGAAATGAAATATTCCAGTTTAACATCCCACGATTATGCTATTTAGCGTAAGGGAGCCGGATGATTAAGAGGCCTCATCCCGGCGAAATTAAAATCCCGCTAATTTTACAGTAATTATATGATATCTTCAAATAGATAAAAGATAACACTAGTTAACAAATTTAAACTTTTTGTTTGTTACATGAGAAAAATCACCTGATTTTAAAGGAACTTTTTGCGCTGCATTCGAATATGCACTCGGTTTCTCTCCATCACGTACAGTTTTCCCGTAACAGAGGGATTTTCGGGAAATTCCCTCAAAAATTTCCCTTTTTGAGATATTTTATTCCCCTAGCTCCTGTCCCCTTACATATAGTAACATAGAAATTATACCTAAGTATACCTTGATTTATATTTAATAAACCCTAAAAGTTTCGTAAATATCGCTTTGTTCTTTCTAAAGAAATAAATATATTCGTATGTATACTGTGTGCACTGTTTATTGCACCTGATAGTAATGCTTTCAGATCTCCTGAGTTGGGGTAAAAACGATTTGCTTTATTACTACAAACACAGACATAAAAATGAATATTTACAATAGTCAACAACACACTTGTATTGCTCTCTGTAAATTAGAAACGTGTATAAAAATAGAATGTACTTCCAACGTATATTTTTTTAAACGTACAGTATATGTATATCTTAATACATATATATACAAATACAATTCTCCAAGTTTTTTCGTTTTGTTCATGAAATGGTTATCAATATTTGTTATCAAATGTAACAGAATGCAAAAGGAAGAAAGAATGGAATACAGACTCATTGTTGACAACAATGAACTAATGCAGTCTGAATTTTCCACTACGGTATCGTTTCCCCCCTCCCCCCGCGCATTTCTTTCTTTCTTGTGTTCTTGACACCTGGTGAGGGAGTTTTGTACATTTTTATATTGACGTGTGGTTTAACACTACTTCACTTTCAAAGTTGTCTTTGCTGCTAAGAGTGCTTTCATGTTTGATCTTAACGGCATTATACCCAACTAAGACCAGAAGTTTAGTTTGTGATCAGTACAATGGCGTCAAGAGGACGGCGTTCGTGTGTTAACTCACCAAATAGTTTTTGTTATGTGTGTGGCTAGTTTGTAGTTAAAGGACAGTGTAGATCCATTACGCCATCGGTGAAACTAGCATATTATATATATTTCGGATGTCGTGTGGGAGATCAGGACAAAACTTGGACACCCAACATAATTTGTGCGTCGTGCTACCACTTTACTTGCATGCGCCAAAGGGAAACGGAGGTTCATGAAATTTGCTGTACCAATGGTGTGGAGAGAACCCACCAACCATCTGGATGATTGTTATTTTTGTCTCACAGTAGTTAAGGGACATTCTAAAAAAAGCAAATACACAATAAGTTATCCCAATGTTAAATCCGCAATTAGACCTATTCCGCACGAGGATGAACTTCCACTTCCCGAGCCCCCTACCAACTGGGAAGAGATATGGCCAAAGGACTCTCATGATGATTATGACCTTGATGAACCATCGACATCAACATGTACATCCAAGGATCCAACGTTCATCCCTGACTGTGTTCGCGAGCCACATTTCATCCGGCAATGTGAACTTAATGACCTAGTCCGTGATTTGCACCTGACAAAACAAGAGGCGGAACTTTTGGGATCAAGGCTCCAGCAGTGGAACTTATTGGATGCAGAAACGAACATATCAGTGTACAGGAAAAGGCATGTTCAATTTTCAAGCTATTTCTCAATGCAAGATAATGTGTGCGTATGTACGGATATAAATGGGTTGATGGCGGAGCTAGGAATTCCTTACGTTCAAGAAGAATGGAGGTTATTTATCGACGCGTCAAAGGTCAGCCTTAAAGCTGTCCTTTTACATAATGGAAATAAAAAAAAAACTTCTATACCACTTGCGCACTCAGTGAAGATTAAGGAATCCTATGACACCATGTCAACTTAACTAAATCTTATAAATTACAAGGACCATTGTTGGCAAATATGTTGTGATCTCAAGGTAGTTGGTATTTTATTAGGACTGCAGTGCGGTTACACGAAGTACCAATGCTTTTATGTTTATGGAATAGCCGAGCTGATGACAAACATTATGAAGTGAAGGAATGGGAACCTAGAGTGAATTACGTACCTGGAGAATGCAACGTCAAATACGCTCCTTTGGTAGATCCTAATAAGATATTACTACCGCCACTTCGTATCAAGTTAGGACTTATGAAAAACTTTGTCAAAGCCATGGACACATCTGGTGAAGGTTTCAAGTATTTGCGAGATAAGTTCCCTAACCTGAGTGATGCTAAGATTTCAGCGGGAGTGTTTATTGGTCCCCAAATTAGGAAATTAATGCTTGATGATAGCTTTGACAGCAAGTTAAACAGTGCTGAGCTAGCTGCCTGGACAGCATTTAAGTGTGTTGTGCGCAACTTTCTGGGCAATAACAAAGCTGAGAGTTACACAGAAATCGTACAGGACATGATACAGAAATACAAAGAGTTGGGTTGTAGGATGTCTTTAAAAATCCACTTTTTGAACTCCCACCTCAGCTTCTTTCCTGCTAACCTAGGTGCTCTCAGCGACGAACAGGGGGAAAGATTCCACCAAGATATAATGGCAATGGAGAAAAGGTACCAGGGACGATGGGATCCTTCAATGATGGGGGACTATTGTTGGGGTCTTGTTAGAGAATGCAACATTTCTTACAAAAGAAGGAAGTAGTGTACGTTTTTGTAACCCAATGGAAGTTTCATATATTGTGATAGTTTTGATTGTCTTTTCATGACCTTTTGGTACATTTGTATTATTGTTTATTGTAAATTGTCACACTTGTAAATTATATTGTATTATATTTTATATATGTGTTTGTTGTAATAAAGCAAAACGTTTTACCTCAACTTAAGAGATCTGAAAGCATTACTATGAGGTGCAATAAACAGTACACACAGTATACATACAAACATATTTATTTCTCTAGAAAGAATAAAGCGATTATTACGAAACTTGGAGAGTTTGTTAAATATGAATCAAAGTATACTTAGGTATAATTTCTGTGTTAGTATATGCAAGGGGACAAGATCTTGGGGTGTAAAATAAACGAAAAGGGAAATTTTTTAGGGATTTTCCCGAAAATCCCTCTGTTACGGGAAAATCGTACGTGATGGAGAGAAACCGAGTGCATATTCGAATTCAGCGCAAAACGTTCCTTTAAGAACAGGTATTTCCTTTTATGTAACAAAACCTTTGTTAACTAGTGTAATCGAAATGTGGAACAAGAGCGCCCTAGACAATATTATTTTACATGAGATACCGTTATCACGACTCACTTATCTGCTTTCGATTTCAAGCCATTTTGAAAATCGGCATTTATTTTCGCGTTTCTAAACAGCTGAAAACGGAAAGCAATTAGGTGATAACAGTTCCTTACGCAAAATAATATTGTCTAGGGCGCTCTTGTTCCATATTTCAATTATCTTTTATCTATTTGAAGATATCACATAATTACTGTAAAATTAGCGGTATTTTAATTTCGCCGGAATGAAGACTCTTAAGCCAAATGCATAATGATGAAGGAATTGGGGGAATGTAAATGTTAGAAGAAACGAGAATCATCTCGAGAAAACTCACGGACAGGATGTTGTCCACCACAAACTTACTTGGTCGAGAATCAAACCAGGGACCCCACGCACCAGAGGAAGTACCGGTACTCTACCACTGAGCCACCGTGACCACTTTTCTGAAATAGAATAGCATTTAAACCTAAAAATGTTAGCCATCCCTGTTCTATATAGTAATAGTTTTAAGAGATAGTGATAACCTGTTTTTGGTATGAATTCAGTTTCCGGAAAATAGATTCCACCTCTGGTTCCACTTCCGGTTCCTCTATTGCAACCGAAAGAAGTTGTTAGATCTACTAGCGTACTTCCGGTTTAAATATTGTATTCACATGGTTATGAAGTTTAGCGTAGTTTGATAGTATGAAACGAAACTCCCTTTTCGCTTCTTTTAAATCTAGGTTTCATACCTGAGCAGTGGAGGATCTAGCCTGGGGCCGGGGGTTGGGCTGCCCCCCCCAGTGTATTTAGTGTCAAAAGTAATTTAAGGTATAATTTATATATATATATATATATATATATATATATATATATATATATATATATATATATATATATAATTTATATATTTAATTTACCCTTGTGAACCTGGCCCCCCCACCTCTCGGTACAAACGATTTCCGCATATCAATAAAAAGTACTTCGTTTGTACCGGTTTGTACCGCAAATATTTTTGTTTGAACTGTACTGCAATATGAGAAATTAAGAAAACAAAGTGGGGGGCCAAGATCACGCAGCCCCCCCACATTGTCCTAGGATCGATTTAATGAGCTCATTTCAAAGATTTTCGTTTGTACCGGATTGTACCGTAGTTTGTTTCGTTTGTACCGTTCCCGATTATGAAAAATTAACGAAACAAAATGGGGGCCCAGATCAAGCAGGCCCCCAAATCAGGGCTTAATACACCGGGTACACATGATTTTTGTATGTCATATGAAATTAGTTGGTTAGTACCGGATTGTACCACAATGAGTTTTAGTTTAACCGTAATAGATTATGAAAAATTAGGAAAACAAATTTGGGGGGGGGCTCTGTGAACCTGGCCCCCCACCACGTTGTACAAACGATTTAGTTGGCTCATTTGAAAGATTTTCGTTTGTACCGGATTGTACCGTAGTTTGTTTCGTTTGTACCGTTCCCGATTATGAAAAATTAACGAAACAAATTGGGGGCCCAGATCAAGCAGGCCCCCAAATCACGGCTTAATACACCAGGTACACATGCCTTTTGTATGTCATATGAAAGTAGTTAGTTAGTACCGGTTTGTACCACAATGAGTTTTAGTTTAACCGTAATAGATTATGAAAAATTAGGAAAACAAATTTGGGGGGGGCTGTGTGAACCTGGCCCCCCACCACGTTGTACAAACGATTTAGTTGGCTCATTTGAAAGATTTTCGTTTGTACCGGATTGTACCGTAGTTTGTTTCGTTTGTACCGTTCCCGATTATGAAAAATTAACGAAACAAAATGGGGGCCCAGATCAAACAGGCCCTCAAATCACGACTTAATACACGGGGTACACATGCTTTTTGTATGTCATATGAAAGTACTTGGTTAGTACCGGATTGTACCACAATGAGTTTTAGTATAACCATAATAGATTATGAAAAATTAAGAGAACAAAATTGGGGGGGCTGTGTGAACTTGCCCCCACCACCACCACCACGTGGTACAAACGATTTAGTTGGCTCATTTGAAAGATTTTCGTTTGTACCGGATTGTACCGTAGTTTGTTTCGTTTGTACCGTTCTGGATTATGAGAAATTAACGAAACAAAATGGGGGCCCAGATCAAACAGGCCCTCAAATCACGACTTAATACACCAGGTACACATGAATTTTATATGCCATATGAAAGTACTTGGCTACTACCGGATTGTACCACAATGAGTTTTAGTTTAACCGTAATAGATTGTGAAAAATTAGGAAAACAAAATTGGGGGGGCTGTGTGAACCTGGACCCCCCACCACGTTGTACAAACGATTTAGTTGGCTCATCTGAAAGATTTTCGTTTGTACCATAGTTTGTTTCGTTTGTACCGTCCTGGATTATGAAAAAATAACGGACCAAACTGTGGGCCCAATTCAAGCAAACATTCTAATCAAGTTTTAAAACACAGGATACATATGATTTTCGAGAAATTTGAATTTGTCATGGCAGTTCAACCTGGCCCGCACATCTTAGTTTCCTTTCCAATTCGTATCAAAACGTCAGCAAAGATTTGTACCCAATATATATCAATTTATAGCATCAAAGATATAATTTGTACCTCCATCAATTTCGAGAAATTTATAATTTTTGGTAACAGGTCAAACTGATCCACAAAACATATATTTCTTAATTCGAATGAACTCGGTACAAAAAATTTGTACCCAATATATGCCAATTTGTACCAGCAAAATAAGAATTTGTAATATTACTAGGTAGTAGACGTTTGAATTTTAATTGGCGGGTAAAGCTGGAACGCACTTCCTTTTCTTTCTAATTCGAACCAAAAAATTGTACCCAATATATACTAATCTGTACTATCACCAATTTCAACAAACATGCATTTTTGTTGGCGGATCAAACTGGCCCGCACAACTTATTTTTTCTTCTAATTTGAATCGAAACAGCACCAAAAATCTGTACCCCATATGTACTAATTTGTATTACGAAAATTACAATTTGATCCCCCATGAATTTCGAGAAATTTTAATTTTTGATGGCGAGTCAAACAGGCTGATACAACAAATTTTTCTATTCAATTCGAATGAAAACAATACCAAAAATTTGTAAGAATTTTTACTCCAAACAAATTTCTACAAATTTAAATTTTTGATGGGTCACGCTGACCCGCACAGTTTGCTTTTTTTTTCAATTCAATTCAAAGCGTAACAAAAAATATTGTACGCAATTTGCACCACAAAATTTAAATTTGTACTCCCACCAATTTCGAGAATTGTAATTTTTGATGGCGGATCGAAATTACCCTTATAACTTATTTTTCTTTACAATTCGAATCAAAACGGGACCAAAAATTTGTACCACCAAAATTAGAATTAGCACCCGCACCAATATTTAGAAGGTACAAGTTCTTACTTTGGTAGTTCGAATTGGTACATAATGGGTACAAATTTTTTTAAGGTTTTTGATTCAAATTGAAAAGAAAGCGTTTGTGGATCAGTTTGACCCGCCATCAAAAATTCAAGTTCCTCGAAATTGGTGGGGCTAGAAATTCTAATTTTTGTGGCAAAAGTTGTACATAGCGGGTACAAATTTTTGAACTATTTTGATTTAAATTGGAAAGGAAAATAAGTTGTGTGGTCAAGTTTGACCTGCCAACAAATTTCTGTCTGACATGACCTGCCACGCTTCACGAAATTTCTTGGGATACAAAAATTGCAATTTTGGTGTTACAAATTAGTACACATTGGGTACAAAATTCTGATACCGTTTTGATTTGAATTGGGAAGAAAAAGTGTTGTGCAAGCCTACTTGACTCGCCATTAAAAATTCAATTCTCGCGAAATTGGTGAGGGCACAAATTATAGTTTTGGTGGTACAAATTGGTACACATTGTTTACAAAGTTTTAATGTTAGGGCCGTTTTTATTCAAATTGAAAAAAAAAATGTGTTGTGTAGGCCATGTTGACGTTATACTGGTCCTTCATTAAATTCAAATTTGTTGAAATAAGTAGTGTGTAAAAATTCTACTTTTGGTGGTACAAGATGACGCATACTGGATACAAGTTTTTGGTACCGTTGTGATTCGAATTGGAAAGAAAAAAGAGTTGTGCGACTCTGCTCCACCTGTTATCAAAAATCCAATCTTTTCCAAATTGATGAGGGTACAAATTTTAATTTTGGCTGTACAAATTTGTACATATAGGGTAAAAATGTTTGGTACCCTTTTGATTTGAATTTTAATGAAAAATAAGTTGTGCGGGCCAGTCTAACCCGCAAACCTAAATCCAAATTTCTCAAAATTGGTGGTTGTACCTACATATTCAAATTTTGCGACTACAAATTGGTAAATATTGCCTACAAATTTTTGATAACGTTTTGATTTCAATTCGAAAGAAAAATAAGTTATGCGTGACAGCTTGAACCGTAAGAATTCAAACTTCTAAGTATTGGTGCAGGTGCTAATTAGATTTTGGTGGTACAAATTAGTACATAATTGGTACAAATTTTTGGTCCCATTTTCATTCAAATTCCAAAGAAATTGTGTTGTCCGGGCCAGCTTTTCCTCATTCAGGTACAAACGAAAAAAAACTACGGTACAATCCGGTACAAACGAAAATTTTTCAGGTGAACCAACTAAAATGTTTGTACAATCCGCGGCAAAAAACCTGCAACATGAGCATATAAGTTTTTTTGTGAAATTACGAAGTCTTTTTCTCCAAAATAAGTGTGTATGGGAGGAGGCCGAGGTTTGTCCTGGCGTGATTCGTTCCACTTAGACGTTATGTTCATTCCCTGTGCTGTTAGGCGTAGTTTCACAATAAACTTACAACCTCATGTTGCAGGTTTTTTGCCGAGGATTGTACAACGTAGTAGGGGGCCAGGTTCACACAGCCCCCCAATTTTGTTTTCTTAATTTTTCATAATCTATTATGGTTAAACTAAAACTCATTGTGGTACAATCCGGTACTAACCAAGTATTTTCATATGACATAAAAAAGTCATGTGTACTCGGTGTATTAAGACGTGACTTGAGGGCCTGCTTGATCTGGGTCCCCATTTTGTTTCGTTAATTTTTCATAATCCAGGACGATACAAACGAAACAAACTACGGTACAATCCGGTACAAACAAAAATCTTTCAGATGAGCCAACTAAATCGTTTGTACCACGTGGTGGGAGGGCAGGTTCGCACATCCCCCCAATTTTGTTTTCTTAATTTTTCATAATCTATTATGGTTAAACTAAAACTCATTGTGGTACAATCCGGTACTAACCAACTAATTTCATATGACATACAAAAATCATGTGTACCCGATGTATTAAGCCGTGATTTGAGGGCCTGCTTGATCTGGGCCCCCATTTTGTTTCGTTAATTTTTCATAATCGGGAACGGTACAAACGAAACAAACTACGGTACAATCCGGTACAAACGAAAATCTTTCAAATGAGCCAACTAAACCGTTTGTACAACGTGGTGGGGGGTCCAGGTTCACACAGCCCCCCCAATTTTGTTTTCCTAATTTTCATAATCTATTATGGTTAAACTAAAACTCATTGTGGTACAATCCGGTACTAACCAACTAATTTCATATGACATACAAAAATCATGTGTACCCGATGTATTAAGCCGTGATTTGAGGGCCTGCTTGATCTGGGCCCCCATTTTGTTTCGTTAATTTTTCATAATCGGGAACGGTACAAACGAAACAAACTACGGTACAATCCGGTACAAACAAAAATCTTTCTAATGAGCCAATTAAATCGATCCTAGGACAATGTGGGGGGCTGCGTGATCTTGGCCCCCCACTTTGTTTTCTTAATTTCTCATATTGCAGTACAGTACAAACAAAAATATTTGCGGTACAAATCGGTACAAACGAAGTACTTTTTATTGATATGCGGAAATCGTTTGTACCGAGAGGTGGGGGGGCCAGGTTCACAAGGGTATTTAATTTATATATTTAATTTATATATGTATATAGATTTAATTTATAGCAAACTCATGTTATATCTATCATAACCTGGATTCTGGCTGACCCCCCCAGTTTTTAACTTCTAGATCCGCCACTGTACGTGAGTGGTCATTGGAGAGAGATGTTTCAGTAAACGTTCGCTTTAAAAAATTCTACTAGGGAATATGGAAAGTACTTTTTTTTTTCTTTTCTTGAAGAATATTCGTTCAGATAATTTGGAGACGTAAAAATGAAGAGAAATGAAAGCAGCAGAGTTTATTCTTGTGACTACAAAGAGGAAACCACAAAGACCAGAGGAAGTTTTAAGGCTTTGCCTTTGTACCGACTTATTTTATCCCTTTCTTTCCACATGATATGTAGGTTTAGTCCATAATATAGCACGAGTGGCCTTTTAGGTGTATATTAAATGTCTGTTTATGGTTTTAATCTAACCAGACAGGGACAGGAAGGTGTGTTCCTGACGCATCGTCGTTTCCAGGCGTCGCGTGTTCATTTTTAGGACTCATCTCGCTTTCAAATGATGTCCACTGTTTGCGTCATTTCTGGACTCTTAACCCCTTACAGAAGGCAAACGAACTGTCACAAGTGTGTCATATTTTTCACTCTAATAAACATCATATTTACATCAAACGAGAATGTTTATGGTACTATTTTAAGATTCCGGTGATAAAAGCTAATTATTTTAAAACTAAACATTGTGTTTTCATTATTAAATTAGGCACAAATAAGTTTAGTTTAGCCTTTCTTTATTCACTTATTTCTCAAATACCATCTGACGGAATCAGCTCCTTCATGGCTAAGCAGTTAGCGTACGGGCCTGTGAAATGCGAGACCCGGGTTCGATTCTCCGCTGGAGCTCATGTGGTTCGGATTCCACGTGAATCAGTAGGTCCACGTCTCATATAGCCTCCCTGCTAAAAGGGTCGCTAAGCTCACACTTCATTCAATTTGTCGGTGTTGACAGTCTGTTTTTGCTGGTTTTAGGGTACCGTAAGACGGGGTTACTTCGCACCAGATGTAAAGAATTTTAAAGGAAATCGTATGTAACTTACAAACGTAATGATTTAGAACACTATATTTTAAGGATATAATATCTAGAAATATAAGGAAGACATTTGTGCACGTGCATTAGTAAACATTTAGTATGACCATACTTATTAAAATATAAACTTTGGTGCAAAGTTACCCCATAGGTGGGGATATCTTAAGCACAACATGCAGAAAGAAGTATGTTAAACATACGAACATAATGTTTATATGCAATGTTTTCCCTCCAGTATTTACACATTTCACTTCCTTCACAAAACTGCATGCAGTCTACAAATATTGATATTAGAATGATGGTACCGGTATCAGTACTTAGTTTGAATTAATCGACATTTGTAAAGAAAATTATGTATTTTCTGGTACTGGCACAGGAACCACATTCTGATAATTTAGCATATGTTCCACAAAAATGCCAACTCAGCAACAGAAAAAAATATCAGCGTGAACTGATTTGTCTTGGTTGCACTTTGTGTCCAAGAATATCATGGTAACCGTAACTAGTGGAAGATTTACAAGGTTTGGGGCTTTCAGGCTGAAGCCTATCCAAATTGCATGATTTAAAAAAAAAATCTAATGTTAGTCATTCCTGTGCGTATAAGCTTCAAGATCCCCAAAAATCTATTAAACAAAGAAACAAACAAAAAAAAAAACAACTAAGCTTTTCTGAGTGAAGCAACTCCCAACTATTTTTTCTTGATCCGCCACTGTTCGTAATTTATTTTCCAACAATAAACCCATTCCGGCATCTACCTAAATAGGAAATTTACCTAAAACTAGAAGGCAGTAGTAGTACCAGCAGTAGTAATTTCCTATCTAAAGGGTTATTTTGGACCGTTGCAAAGTAACCCCGATTTGAGACTGAAACCGCCTTCATACAGTTTTATTATTTTTTAATGATTTTAAAACGTTTCACACTTCAATTTGAACGATTTCTTCAAAGTCCCATTATACACGGTAGTATTCTATGAAACTGATATGTGATATCTTTCAAATTTTGTCGGTTTTTACAGTGATTGCTTTCCATACCTGTACAACAACAAACTCTTCGGGTAATTAGAATTGATGTTAAAAGCCAACATTATAGCCAAAATCCAGTTAGATATTCTATCTTACGGTGGCAGTTGAAACTTTCTCTTTACAGTTCATTGTTTTACCGATAGCGGACTGTACAACTCTTTTCATATTTTGTGCAAAGTTGCCCCTGATGTGCAAAGTCTTATGATAAGCGTCTTATGGAAAAGTCTTATGATAAGCGTCTTATGATATATCAAGAAAATGAAATGAAATCTTTCAAGTTAACGGCTCACGATAATTCCTTTTCTTAAGCCAAGGCAGACGGATGATTAAGACAAATGAATGCTGTGGAAAAATTGGTGGAATGAGAATGTGGGAGGAAGCACCCAGATAAACACCGCGGACAAGATGTTGTCCACCAGAAACTTACTTGGGCGCATATCGAGTAAATAAATTTTTCAATACTATTAGCGCTTAACTGAAAAGACAGTCCAAAGATTAGTCATATAAATCCCATCGAGTGAACAAGACGATAAAGTAGAGAAAAACTATTTTTTTTTTATTAAACCTAAAAATTAATGGTACACGATGATCATACTACCAAATTAACGTGAAATTCAACTATTCCTCATCAAGCTTTATATTCTGATGCTAGCAAGATGACAGTATACAACATGGTCAATGATATACATAGATGGCATGAAAAGTGATGGTAATACGTTCTCACGTCAGAGGGAAATGTCTCACTAGGAAATTTCAGGAGAAAGCACTCGCCTGCAGAGAAACTAAGCGTGCCATTTGAAAGACTAATTCATGCTGATTACAACAAGCTAATAAAATTCCTGTACGGTTGAGAACTTTTTGACAGATTCAACGCTAAATGCACAATTGCGCCTTTTAGCGATCTTCCGTTATTATGCAGTTTTGATGATTTGAACTTGCTAGTGCTTGATCACTGGGGTCCGTTCACATACAAATTGTCCATTGCAAGTTGGATGACGGATGGGAAAGACGTAATGGTTGAGAACATAGTAAAGAACTGCACATGATTTGTAAGCCATTTGATGTGTTTGGATTCCGACCAATCAAAGATTATGGTAGGAGATTTGTACAAAGTATGAGACTTCTTCATCCGGATGTTATGATGTACCAACGGAACAATCAAATAAAGTTCGTGTACATGCTGATGAATCAGTTCCGATCACAGCGATACATTTGATTGCTTCAGTTTGCGTTCCACAAGACAAGTTACCAAACAAATTATATACCTTTTGAATCACCTGTCGAATTTGTTTTTCGCTTTGGTTATGTGAACTGTTCCCTTGACGGATGTAACGCAATTGCACATACAAAATGTTCACGGTGCAAGGAAATCTTTTGCCTGCGTCATTTCTTCATAGAACAGAAGAACAACAGTGATCAATTTTCATCACTAACCTACCATTATTGTGAACAGTACAATGACTAATTTAAACTAACAAACCCGTTAGTTATTGTCAAACAGTTTTGTTTTTCTGTTACCCCCGATAGATTTCAATTCATATATCAATATTCGTTGCTAATAATATACTTAACTCGTTTAAATGCGCATATATTCATTTTTTCATATAAATTTCCAAGTTGAATCTCTCGAACAGTTCTCAACAGCACAGGAATTTTATTAGCTTGTTGTAATCAGCATAAATTGGTCTTTCAAATGACATCCTTAGTTTCTCTGCAGGCGAGTACTTTTCCCGAACTTCTGTTGTCAGCACTACAAAGTATTTCCCAGACGGAGATAATGAGGTTCTGACAAGTGACTTGAAGATAAAGAAGAGGTGCAAGGAGTATTTCCAGAAACTTTTCAATTAAGAAAACTCGAGTGAAATTTGCGAAAATCTATTTATCTATCAAGGACTGTTTCGGCTTGTGACAATCATAGAGGTAGAAAATGGCATGAAAAAGATGAAAAGTGCTAAAGCTCCAAAACCGGATAATTTCCCTATCGAAACATGGAAAAGAGTAGGTAAAAGAGTGCGTTGGTTTACTCGATTTTTGGATACAAGAAATATTCGATATTTGGATATTGGAAACAAGGAATAATTTATGTCAGAAGAATGGAGGAGCAGCTACACCTTACCGGTTTTTAATATCAAAAGAGCTGTACAAGAATGCGACCACTACAGAAGAATAAAACTTATGAGCTATGCGGTAAAGCTCTAGGAGAGAGTGATGGAATCAAGATTAAGGGAAGAGACCGAAATAACCGACAATCACTTGGTTTCGTGCAATGATGATTGACAATGGATGCAATATTTGAACTTAGGATGCTAATGGAAAAATACGGAGAATGCCAGAAGGACCTTCATATGGTTTCATCGACCTAGAGAAAGCGTGTGATTGAGTACCACGGGGCCTTATTTTGTGGGCATTGAAGAAGTGTGTTCCGAACACATACATCTGTATAATTCAAAATATACATAACGGATGTAGGACACGACTGAAGAGCGCGTGCGGTATAACAGAAGAGTTCACAGTTAAAGTGAGACTTCATCAGGGCTCTAGTCTTAACCTATACCTTTGTACAATTCTGATGGACGAACTTAAAAACAAGATCCAAGAATTAGCACCGTGGAATATGCTATTTACGACTGACATTGTGGTGATGAGTGAGACGAAGGCAGCACTGCAAGAGAAATTAGATGCCTGGAGAGGACCATTGGAGAGCAATATGCAGACTAAGACAGAATATCTACATTGTCCTTTCAAGAAAAATGTATTCGGCAGTACAAGAATAAAACTTGATAAAGAAGAGGTTTAATTACGAGGAAATTCAAGTACTTGGGATCAATACTGCAGGAAAATGCAGGAATCTTAAGATATAAACAGCAGAATTAGCAGTGGTCGGACAACATGGACAGAGGCGGCAGGAGTATTATGTGACCGTAGGGTACTAATACGCCTTGATAAAAAAAAAAATATACAAAACTGTAATGAGACCTGCTATATTACAGTATACGTAGTAGAATGTTGGACGACGAAGAAGAGAGAGGAACAAAAGTTACATCTTGGGGAGATGAAGATGCTGCGGTGGATGTGTGGAGTGACGCGGAAGAATAAAATTAAGAATGAATTGATCCGGGGAATAGTAAAGGTGAGGCCAATAGTAGAAAAAACTGCAAGAACGTATACTGAGATGGTTTGGGCATGTAAGAAGATCTTTAGAATACATAACTTACAAAGAGGATGCTATTGAACAGAATGGAAAATGAGCCTGAGGCTGGCCAAAGAAGAAGTGGGGAGATTGTGTTAAGAACGATAGGTGCAGTGTAGTGTCACAGTGGATACGACAGAAGGTAGGAACAGGCGGAGGAGTCAGTGATTGGAAAAGCCGACTCCACTAACTGGGGATCCACTGGAACAGATAGTTTATTTATGTATGTACTGTTAGGTAGTAGATTGTATCTGTCGTTGTTTGTCTTTTTCTAACAGGGACACATATACGAAACAGTGACACACATCCTAACAGTGCCCACATACTCTTAACAGTGACGCATATACTCCTAGCACTTATATTATTCCGTTCACTTACACACGTATCTCTAATACAATATTTTTAGCAGTGACACCCACGCTCCTAATAGTGACACATATACTTCTAACAATCACACACTTAGTAGTGATACATATACTCCTAGCAGTGACACACATACTCCTAACAGTGACATAATATTCGTAGCTGTGACGACCATACTCCTAACAGTGATACACATACTCCAGCACTGACAGAGTATTCCCAGCGATGACACAAATTCTTCTAACAGTGACTCACATATTCCTAGTAGTGACGTACATACTGCTGACAGTCACATAATATTCGTAGCAGTGACACAAATACTTCTAACAGTGACACACACACTTTTATTAGTGGCACACATATTCATAATAATGACAGTATTCCTAAAGTGACACACTTATTCTTAGCAATGACAAAATTATTCTTAGCAGTGCTCAATACTCATAGCTGTGACACACATGCCTCTAGCAGTAACACAATATTTGTAGCAGTGACACCCATACTCTAATAATTAGACACAACTGCTGGCAGTGACACATACTCCATACAATGACAATATTCCTAGCAGTGACTCAATACTGGACTCAACACTTACGCTTTGCAGTGACTCAATACACCTAGCGGTGACACACATACTCCTAACAGTGACATCCATACTCTTAACAGTGACGCACTCACTCTTAACAGTGACATAGCACTGACACAAATACTTATTACAGTGACGCAATAATCCTAGCAGTTACGCACTACTCCTAGCAGGACGCACACATACTCCTAGTGCTGTCACACACACTTCTACCAGTGACACAATATTCCTAGCAATAACACATATTCCTAGCATTGGCACACCTAGCAGTGACACAAATACTAGTAACAATGACAATATTCCTAGCAGTGACAGAATACACTTATTTAGCAGTGGCAGTAGTGATACACTTATTTATAGCAGTGATCAATACTCCTTGCGATGATACATATACTTATTATGATAAAAAGGCCTTATCTCCATCTTAAACACAAACTAAATACAACTTTCTTACAAAGGCTGTGTATAATCTTTATTATAAATTAATTAGAAATGTTACAGTTTCGGAAGTATATCACTTCCTTCTTCAGACTACTATTCCAACTGAAATCATAAATAATATTACATAATTTTTTAAGTAATATTCCGAAACTGTAACATTTCTAATTAATTTATAATAAAGATTATAGACAGCCTTGTAAGAAAGTTGTATTTAGTTTGTATATACTTATTGCAGTGATTCAATATTCCCTGCAGTGACAAAATATTCATAACAGTGACACATCTAGCAGTGACAGAAATACGCCTAACATTGACACACATACCCCTAACAGTTACACACAAGCTGCTAGCAGTGACACAGTATTCGTAGCAATGACATACATATTCTCAACAATGACATATTCCTAGCAGGTCACACGTATTCCTTGCAGTGACTCATTACTCCTAACGATGATACTCATTCTCCTAGTAGTGACATACATACTCCTAGCAGTGACATAATATTCCTACCAGACCAGTGATAGGATCCATTCTTCTAACAGTGACTCACACTCTTCACAGTGACACAGTTACCTCTAGCAGTGATACAATATTTCTAGCAGTGACACATATTCTTCTAACAGTGACACAATACTCCTAGTGATGATACAATTACTCCTAGCAGTGACACACATACTTGTAGCAGTGACACCCATACTCTAATAGTGATACACCTACTAGTAGCAGTGGCATACCTCTAACAGTGACACAACATTCCTAGCAATAGCCCCGTGTAACCTAGTCACTAATGTCTTTGATTCAAGAGGTCCTAAGTTCGATGTCCGATGGGGACATGGCCGGAGAGTTGCAGTTGCTTTATCCTGAGTGAGATTTTTCTCGGTTTTCCTTATTCACGCCATCGAAATTCCGGGATGGTACCTAACGTAATGGTCCTAGGTCGCATTTTCTTCTCCATTCCTTTTTTCCTTCCCAGTTTCCCTGGTAGTGTGATTACCGAGGGACCGAGGGACGTAATCCTCATACATGACGGGCTAACATGGCCATAAATACCGAAAGCCCAGAAATCTAATTGCTAATCCTAGTGACGGGCTAGCATGGCCATAGATGCCGAAAGACCAGAAATCTAATTCCTAATCCTAGTGTCGAGCTAGCATGGCCATAGATGCCGAAAGACCAGAAATCTAATTCCTAATCCTAGTGACGGGCTAACATGGCCATAGATGCCGAAAGACCAGAAATCTAATTCCTAATCTTAATCCTAGTGATGGGTTAACATGGCCATAGATGCCGAAAGACCAGAAATCTAATTCCTAATCCTAATCCTAGTGACGGGCTAACATGGCCATAGATGCCGAAAGCCCAGAAATCTAATTCCTAATCCAAGTGACAGGCTAACACGACCATAGATGCCGAAAGCCCAGAAATCTAATTCCTAATCCTAATCTTAGTGACGGGCTAACATGGCCATAGATGCCGAAAGCCCAAAAATCTAATTCCTAATCCTAATCCTAGTGACGGGCTAACACGTCCATAGATACCGAAAGCCCAGATATATAATTCCTAATCCTAGTGACGGGCTAACACGACCATAGATGCCGAAAGCCCAGACATATAATTCCTAATCCTAATCCTAGTGACGGGCTAACACGACCATAGATACCGAAAGCCCAGATATGTAATTCCTAATCCTAATCCTAGTGACGGGCTAACACGACCATAGATGCCGAAAGCCCAGACATATAATTCCTAATCCTAATCCTAGTGACGGACTAACATGGCCATAGATGCCGAAAGCCCAGAAATATAATTCCTAATCCTAATCCAAGTGACGGACTAACATGGCCATATATGCTGAAAGTCCAGAAATCTAATTCCTAATCCTAATCCTAGTGACGGATTAACATGGCCATAGATGCCGAAAGCCCAGAAATCTAATTCCTAATCCTAATCCTAGTGACGAGCTAACGTGGCCATAGATGCCGAAAGCCCAGAAATCTAATTCCTAACCCTAATCCTAGTGACGGGCTAACATGGCCATAGATGCCGAAAGCCCAGAAATCTAATTCCTAATTTTAATCCTAGTGACGGGCTAACATGACCATAGATGCCGAAAGCCAAGAAATCTAATTCCTAGTCCTAATCCTAAACAGTATTCATTGCAGTGACTTACATAGCCTACTCCTAGCAGTGACATAATTCTTCTAACAGTGACGCAATACTCCTTAACAGTAACGCATATATTAGTTGTAAATAGTAAACTGACCATGTAATGACTGTAAGTATAGAGAAGGAATTACTACTTGTACTAAGCTTTTTACAAACGTACTAACTAGAATATGTGGTTTGGGATAGTTCTAAGTTAAAAACATCTTATCTACCTTGGTTTCGCTGACAACATCGTTCTCATTGCAAACAACAATTCAGAACTGCTAGCAGGGCTTGCTCTACCATATGTGCAACACTCTCATTTGCACGAAGGGGGGGGGGGTAAGTTTCGAGGACGGGGCAAAATCTGTTATAATTTTATTATTCAACATAAATATTTCTTGTTGCAAACACATCATGATGATGGTAGTTAAATTTATTAAGCTGACCTGTTTGAATATCACATTAAAAAATCATGTTTTAGGTCGCATTAGTTTAAGGTCACATGGACAGTACTAAAGCAAATAGTCAAACAAATCCCAACATGAATTGCTTGATTGTTGCCAAATACAAGAACTTAATTCTCGAACAGTAGTGAACATCTGTTCCATTTATATTAGTTAGTTATTACAGTTTTGATATGAAAACTAGTCTTATCTTTTTCGCAAACAAGGTCCTTATCATTAAAACAGTTTTAAGAAAAAAGGCATGTAGAAGGAAAATCAAGAAATAAAGATGAAAGAGCAAGTTGCACTGGAATTGCAAATTGATATATTGAGATTGAAGCTCGATGTTGAATTCTTTAAAAAGGATTACCATCTTTCACTTGCAGGTTGTTTGCTTTAATTTTCACTAATATCATAGATTATTATTTAAACAAAAATATAGACAAAACGATATTTTATTTGTGATATTTAGGCTTTTCTTAGTGCTAGTGTGCATTCCCTCCCTTTCATTGCTCATGATCGAGTAACATACTTAAAATCGTTGCTTTTAATCCTTAAACTACGGAGGTCAATGTTTTAACCCTTAAACTGCGGAGGTATTTTTTTAACCTTTAAACTACATTTAAAGCGTTTTCGTAAGGGTTTACAAAGAAGTCAACGTTTTTACTTCTATTTATTGAAGACACATGCAATAAAAAGTGTTACAAACGTTATTTTTAGTACCATTTCGAAATCGAAATATCCGTAGTTAAGACAGGTAACAGGGTATTTCGATAATGAAATATCCCGTAGTTTAAAAGTTAAGATTTGTTCTTTCTGGTGAAAGGGCGCGGTAAATTGTGGAGGGCCGGCCTTGACTGCTAGATATGATAGAAGAGCTTAATATGAAGAGCAAGGAAGTCAGTTGAAAATCAACATGAAAAAGACAACTTCGTAAGGATGCCAAGGATTCAAATTAAAATATGGAATCAGAAGTGAATATTTACGTCTGTCTGGGACAAAATACATTTGTGTATGACATGAAAAAAAAATTAAGAGACACATTAAAGAAAAAAATTAAGAGATGAATTAAGTTAGATTGGAGTACATTGAGAAGGAACAATTTCATGTCAAATACCAATATGTCTAAAGGGTAAAACTTTGGATAAATGTATTTTGTTTCTCTTTATATGTGTATTGCAGACGTGAACGCTAACAACATGAGATATTCATTCTCTCCAAACTAGACAACAGTGCATGGAAAAATGTGTTAAGAATCAGCCGCAAATATAGGAAGAGATGGATCAAAAAGATGGCAGCAGTATCGGATGTATTTATGAAAAAAAATGCAATTAAGCAGAAATGATGATAATCGGTGTACGTACAAAAGCAATTCTTGACTGAACATCAAGAATCGAGAAACGGCGTTGGAAACTTCCTCATACAAGATGGTGTGACGAAATAAATGTTGAATTGAATTGACTTCAGTTTAGCGTCCCTTTCAGCATCGAGACTGTAGGAGACGTGGATCTACAGCTTAAAAGTGAGATCCGAACCACATGAGCTCCTTCCAGGAATCGAACCAGGGTCTCACACGTCAAAGGCGCCTACGCTAACCGCTTAGCCACGTGACGAAGTCAATTAGCACT
Source organism: Thermobia domestica (assembly GCF_964235325.1). NCBI lineage: Eukaryota > Metazoa > Arthropoda > Insecta > Zygentoma > Lepismatidae > Thermobia > Thermobia domestica. The sequence continues at coordinate 173,501,596 of NC_137468.1, read as the reverse complement.
CTATATCCACATCAAAATCGTGCTAAGTGCAGTCCCCTCACCTTTTGATGTAGCCTCCCTATCTCCTCCGTGGACGAAATCTTCGGGAAGAAAGTCTGCCTATGATCAAAATGATTATTTTATATTGGCTATGATCTGTTGATATATTTATTAGTTTATTTTTTTTTTTAGTTGCACACACTAAGAAAAACGAATTCATTTATATTACTTTTTGTGAATGAAATAGATTCTTTCCGATTCTAAAGCAACTGTTTGTAACACCAGATTATAAAAATCATTTCTATCTCTTTCCCAGATACATCAAAAATTCTCTCTTTTGATTGACTATAAAACAAGAGTACTTACACGTTCTTTTAACAGTATTCGTTCTGTATGAGTATGTGTATCTTTTTTAGAACGAAGGAAAGGGGTCTGTGCTTTTTAACTGTATAGCATTACACAAGAGGATGTGGAAATTAATATTCCAAAGCGGCGTTCTTCTTTATGTTCTAAAAATACAAGACTAGTTATATATATATTTTTACTTTTTCCTTTTTTATCAGTTTGCGTGGGTTTTACATAAAATATGCAAGATACATAATGAAAATTGGTTTTATTTGTGTGCAAGTCTATGTAAAACGAATAAACTGGAATAATCTGTTTTCTTATCAATGAAATCAAAGTCCAGTCATATTAAACCAAGAACAGGTGCAAAGGAAGTCAATTTTCTAGATAAATCTCCCTCAAACTTTATATAGATTATATTCTGATTCACAAACTTACAGGTGTTTTTTTTTTTCTTTTTAAATAAAGAATGAGGTAAATGTTTGTGTAGAAATGAACAAACAAACGTGGATGGAATTAGGGACATTCCATGTCAAATCAACAAGTCATCAGACTTGATCAGGTCCGATTTTTGTAAAACTTGGTGCACAGCTTTATTACAGTAGGAGATGAAAAAATCCCAAATATTACCTCTCTCCTCCTGAAAGTGTCCCCATACAGGATTTTCAAAAATGTCAAAAACCGGCATTTTTTCAGTTACAGTGATTATTAAAAATTGTCATAAAATGTGCACTACAGACGTGGAACAAACACCATTGGAAAACTAAAGATTGCTCTACAAGTTGTACTATATTGAAAGAAAAACATGTAAAATAAAAAATAACACTTCAAACATTCAAATTAAGATTTGAATTTTGAATTTCGCATAGAAATGTCCCTCTGAATTTGTTCAAAATTGTCCAGATTGTAGTCTCATATATGTACTAAAACACCACAAAGATACATTTTGGGCACTCAATGGGATCCGATTTAAAATTCAACATAAACCAAACATTGCAAAATATTGACCATGTGAATATCTGGGTTCAGATCGATAACAATTTGCCTGTAGCTATTTACCTGCAGCATCAAAGGAATTTATATTCAACTTCATTTGTTTCTTGATGTATTCATTTGAATTTACACAATTATCCACCTTTCGAGTTATTTAGAGAGGTATTACGTATCCGAACAGTATTCAATACAGTTCATTATTCTTGTTAGGCAGTATGGATGTTTATAAATGTATATTATCTACATTGATACAAGTTATTTTCATTCCTTTGTTTCAGGATTGCTGTCACAGATATGTGGAATTGCATTATTGAAATAGGAAAAAGAATTTATTGACTAATTGTTTGTGCTGAAAATGTGTGAAGTGATTGTGAACAATATCACTGTGTTTCATACCACATTTGATACAAATAGGGAAATATATCACTACTTCCCTTTCATAATAATTTCTGTAACAGCAATCCTGAAACAAAGGAATGAAAATAACTTGTATCAATGTATCGTCAGTTGAGGGACGGCAAAATCTGTCATAATTATATTATTTAAAATAAATATTTCTTGTTGGAAAGAGACTTCGTGACGACGGTAGCTAAATTCACTAAAGTGACCTTCTGTTTGAATACTATATTAATAAATCATGCTTAAGTCACATTAGTTTAAGGTCACATGGACAATGCTAAAGCAAATGATCAAACACATTCCAGTCAAATACAAGAACTCAATTCTCGAACTATACCGAACACCGGTTCCATTTAGTTAGTTACTACAGTTTTGATATGAAAACTACTCTTCACTTTGACAGAAACAAGTTCCTCATCATTGAAAGCGGAAATATTTTTTTTTAAAACAGACGTAGAAGGAAAATCAAAAAATAAAGATAAAAGAGCTAATTGTACTGGAATTGCAAATTGATATATTGAAATTGAAGCTCGATATTGAATTCTATACAAAAATTACTATCTTTCCTCTGCAGGAGGGTTTACTTTATCTTTCACTAACATAATAAATTATTATTTAAACAAAAGAACAGATGCAACTGGATTGTGTTTGTAGTGTTTGTAGTGTTTGTGTTTGCGAGTGCACTCTCCCTCCCTTCGTTGTTCATGATCGGATAGCATATTTAAAATCGTGGCTTTTTAAGATTTGTTCTTTTTGGAGAAAGGGGAAGTGGCAAATGATGCAATTGTAGGGGGCGTCAAATTGCTTAGGACCGCCGCTGCATATGACGTAAAAAATGAAATGAAATCTTTAAGTTTAACGTCTCATGGTTATGCCGGTTAGGCTAAAGGAGACGTTGATAATGACAAATGAGTGATATGGTAGAATGAAGAAAGTGGGAGGATGGAACACCACACGGCGCGAGCTGGGATCGAACCAGGGACCCCAAGCACCGGAGGTGAACGCTCTACCATACTACTTATAGTTTTAATACTTATTTTCATAGAGCAAAAACGGTAAGAGATGCCAAAATACTGTTTTTCTTTTTCAGTTGATTCAGCGTCCAAATAGTAGGTTTCATCTCCTCTATCAACCCTCTACTCAAACTAGAAGTGGTTCAAATTAACTGTTTAAGATTTCAACATTTATCGTTATTAGAACAAAAATAGTTATTTATAGCGACCTGCTGTCGATTCAAGGTTTCAAGAGAACATACCGTCGCAACCAGCAATACTACTGGTTGATAACATCACTTCCTCTATATGCTAAGTGTGGGCCGCCCGTGAACCTCTTAATATCGATAATGGTGGAAGTGGGAGACTGTATGCAATAGGACAAGTGGGAGGCTATATGAGATATAATATTTCTTAGAGTGGGAGGCTATATGGGATACGACTTACTTAGTGCGAGAAGCTATATGAAGTACTACTTAATTCTGTAAAATAGTAGGATGTGTGAGGTAATACGACTTACTTCTTCAAACGGGATCCGAATGACTACTCCAATTTGTATTCGAGTCAAGCACCCTACTGGAAATTAGAAATTAGGCCGAATTAACACGAATAAAAATCACGCACTTGGCGCTTAGGGACAAGAATACCCACAGACATGTTTGAAAGCTCAGTTTACGCCTATGAGAGGAATTGGGTAGACATAATTTTTCGTTGAAAATGGTACAGTTGCAAACTGGAGAATTGAAAATTGGGAGAAGAGTACATTTTGGAGTGTTAGAATGATACATTTGAGGGGAAGGACAATAAATTTCTGGATCTGCGCCCAAGCCCTTAGTAGGGAATGGCTAGTGCTTACAAGGGAAGAGGGGGAGATTATATATCGAAGCGTAAGATGGTTTATACACCAATCGAAAGCACCAATGACGCCTATTACGAAACTGGAATAAAAATTTGACGAATGCATATACTGTGTGAGTTATATAAATATACAGAGTGTCCAGAAAGTCCGTTTCCACCCCTAGAAATCGCAAACAGTAAGACAGATGCCAAAACAGGAAAACACGTGTTTGATCATTTTAAAAGTATAACGTATCAAAACAAAAATTGTTGTCCCAGGGCCACTCGCAGGGTCCCAGGCGGGGTCCAATTCAAAAATTGCACATAGTGACGGGATCAAGTAGCATATCGTTGGAAAGCTGTTGGGAAATGAACGAAGACGAAAAAAGTCTCGACTCTCTAAAATTACCATCTACAAAATAGCGGTGGGTCAAAATGTTAGCATAAACGTCATTGTAAAATCTATGGCCATCCTCATAAATCTGAAATGGTGCGATAGATGTCAAGACAGGAAAACACGTGAATCATCATTTCGAAAGTAGAATGATTGAAAGTAAAAATATTTGCCCCAGGGTCCTCCGAAGGGTCCCAGATGGGGTTCTACTCAAAATTTTCGAATTTCAAGGGGGGTCAAATAGAATATTGTTTGAAAGCTGTTGTTAAATGAAACAACTACATATGTATAGAAGTAGTCATTCACTGTACTTGTAAAACGAACTACGATTTAGCACTTTTGTCAAACACAAAAATCTAGAAAATCAATTTCAGAAAAATCAGACTATATTCAAACCAGTTGCGAAGCGATCTGACAATATTCGGTGTAAATGGGAAAACTCACAACTCAACATGCATATGACTCACACCGTTATGCATTTGGACCAATAATATTACAGTTTCTTAATGAGCATAGTTAGTGCTTTCGATTAGTGTATAAATCATCTTCCACTTTGATATATAATCTCCTTCCCTTTTCGTTTTTCTGTTCTTGTCATTTCTTTTCTTTTATTTTGTTTCGTTCTTTCTTTCTTTCTTTCTTTACACATTAATGGGCCACGAAGAGGAGAATCTCACAGTAGACGTATTTCCTTTCTCTACGTTGCGTACACGAATTAATGTGAAAACAAACGAACACCCGACTACAGAAAAAAGAACTAAAACGCAAGATGTTTGCACAGTGTTATCGTAGAGCGCCCAGACTTGTTCCATCTGCTTTCATTTAACAACAGCTTTCAAACAATATGCTACTTGACCCCCTTTGAAATTTGAAAATTTTGAGTAGAACTCTTTGGGGACCCTGCGGAGAACCCTGCGACAAATATTTTTACTTTCAATCATTCTACTTTCGAAATAATGACTCATGTGTTTTCCTGTCTTGACATCTGTCGCACCATTTCAGATTTATGAGGGAGGTCATAGACTTTACAATGACATTTTTGCTGATATTTTGACAGGCCGCCATTTTGCAGATTGTAATTTTGCAGAGTCGAGACTGTTTTCGTCTTCGTTCATTTCTCAACAGCTTTCCAACGATATGCTACTTGATCCCGTCACTATTTGCAATTTTTGAGTTGGACCTCGCCTAGGACCCTGTGAGTGGCCCTGGGACAACAATTTTTGTTTTGATACGTTGTACTTTTAAAATGATTAAACACGTGTTTTCCTGTTTTGTTATCTGTCTTACTGTTTGCGATTTCTAGGGGTGAAAACGGACTTTCTGGACACCCTATATATACATAACTCGCACAGTATATGCATTCGGAAAATTTTTATTCCAGTTTCGTAATAGGCGCCATTAGTGCTCTCGATTGGTGTATAAACCATCTTCCACTTCGATATATAATCTCTCTCTCTTCTCTTGTTAGAAGAGCTTAATGGAAACATTGCTTTGTATCTAGGAATAGCCTTATTAAGTAATTCCAGTTAATAGCTTAGTTTATTTTCTATCAGTTTAACCTTATAAATATCATACAAAGCCACCAGAGAAGAATAATCTACAGAGTTCCATTGGTCTTTGTCCTCAAATGATTTGTATATACGGTATTAAGCTGCAAATATAGCTGCTACATCCTACGTTTAAAACACTTTTGTCAGATTTTTTGAACACAAAATCGATAACTGAGTAAATACGTAAAGTACACTTTTTGCTGCTATTATAATGATACTTTTTTTTCTTTTTTTTTTTAAACGTACTTCTATTCGTTTTGTAAGGAAACTGGACAAACAAGTATAACAACTTCTTTCTTGGACGAAGGATATTTGACAGATAAAAGATACCAAGCTTCGTGAAACTTGTTAACAATATGGTTCTCTCACCTGTCTTTTGTGATATCTAAAATAATACATATAAAAAGAAAACAGTTTTCCAGTGACTGTTTCTTATCAGATTTTTTCTTATACATATTTTGCACTGTTCCACATTTCTTACAATTATTTAAGTTTTATAATAATGTCCTTTTCTTCTGAAGTTTGTAGATATTATCTATAAATCCTTGTTATCGGAAGTTATTGAACTCACTGTACGGTAAGGTATGCATGAAAGACATAACACATGGGCTGAAAAGTCCCGGGCCTAACAAAGAAAACACCGTTTTTTTGGTTCAAAATTAGCTTTATTCATCAACGTAATCTCCATGAAGAGCAACGCAATCAGTCCAGCGCCGCTCTAACATTTCAATACCACTTTTGTAGAACGATTTATCTTTTGCCTCAAAATAGGCCTCAGTTGCAGCGATAACCTCTTCATTCGTGCGAAATTTCTTACCGGCGAGCATTTTTTTCAGGTCTGCGAACAGCCAGTAGTCGCTGGGAGCCAAATCTGGCGTATACGGTGGATGTGGGAGCAATTCGAAGTTCAATTCATGTAGTTTTGCCATTGTTTTGATTGACTTGTGACACGGTGCGTTGTCTTGATGATACAAAAGTTTTTTCTTTGCCATATGCGGTCGTTTCTTTGCAATTTCGGCCTTCAAACGCTCCAATAACGCTATATAATAGTCACTGTTAATGGTATGTCCTTTCTCAAGATAGTCGATGAAGATTACACCACGCACATCCCAAAATACCGAGGCAATAACCTTGCCAGCCGATTGTTGTGCTTTCGGGCGCTTTGGACGCGGTTCACCAGTTGCTGTCCACTCAGATGCCGATCGTTTTGATTCCGGAGTGAAGTGATGGATCCATGTTTCATCGATTGTCACATATCGACGCAAAAATTCCGGTTTGTTACGTTTAAACATGGCCAAACACTGCTCAGAAGCATCAACACGTTCTTGTTTTTGGTCAACAGTGAGCAAACGCGGCACCCACTTTGAACAGAGCTTTCTCATAGTCAAATGCTCATGCAATATAAACCCAACACGTTCTTTTGATATCTTTACGATGTCAGCTAACTCACGCACCTTCACTTTTCGATCATTCAAAACAAGTTTGTGGATTTTTTTTATGTTTTCTGATGTTACTGCCTCATTTGGACGTCCACTGCGTTCTGCATCATCGGTGTCTCTACGACCACGTTTGAAGTCAGCAAACCAACGTTTTATTGTTGTTTCTGATGGAGCGGAGTCCCCATAACACTTTTCAAGCCATTGCTTCGCTTGAACGGTATTTTTTCCCATCAAGAAGCAGTGTAAAATTAAAACACGAAATTGTTTTTGATCCATTGTTTTGAAACTAACACAAGTAGGGTCACTCTTAGCACAATAACTCACAGACGAATGAATAGAATATCATGAAATTCTCACAGCTGTCTTGTGAAGGTTAGTATTCACTGAAAACAAGGTGACTGCAATACAACTAGCGCCATCTATGTGTTAGGCCCGGGACTTTTCAGCCCATGTGTTACAGAAGAAGCGACAAAGGGTTTGGTTGGTTCAAGGTGACCAAAACTTTTACTTTCAAAAACGGGACACATACGAATCGGCGACGGGGGGGTGGGGGTGACTTCCACATTGCATTTTGGGACTCAGCAGTGTTTTCAATTTACAAAATACACAAGTAAGAATGATAACACAGCGTTTCTAACTTAAGTACTACCCAAAAATACTTTTAACTACTTCAACACTCAGAATTCCCACTTGAACCACTTTGAATATTCAGAAGTTCTAGGCACGGCTGAACCTTCCCAATGAGTGTTGGTACGGAAGAGTGTAGAATTAGCATTGACCATTTGTATTTTGAATAATAATTACGGGACACCTGGGTCATGTTTGCTTAAAAACGGGACATTTAGACGTCCCGTTCGAGAATCAAAAAAGGGACAACGGTTGAAAATAAGGGACTGTCCCGGCTAAAACGGGACGTCTGGTCACCTTGCATTGGTTGGTTTATAATTTGAGTTTCTTTCACCACTGAGACTATATGAGACGTGGACCTAAAGCTCTTTTTGTTTGATTTGAATTTAGCGTCCCGTTCAGCACTGAGGCTATAATGAAACATGGAACTGCAGCTTAACGTAGGATCCGAACCACATGAGCTCCCACCAGGAATCAAACCGGAGTTTCTCATGCCAAACGTGCGTAAGCTAACCATATACTGTAGACACGAGGGAACTCAAGTGACAAATGGTGATGTAGAATTCTTGTCTTCGAAATTTGACACTATATTCGAAATCCAACATTCTGTCCTCGCCTCAGGATCAGCGCCCATGCTGCTAACCAAATCTTGATCAGTCGATAATGATATGCAACTACCCAACCCATAAATCACTTAAATGAGTATTCTATACAGAGTGGAACAAAAGTAGGTATAAAGACCTACACGTATAAAACATACAGGACTGTATACCTTCTTCTTTTGTTTCCATATATACGAAGCTTCAATATCTTATCAAATGTTTGCGAATAAAATACTACTGGTATGCTGTTATTTACAACCAATAAAACAAACTTCTCAAATAATTATCAAGAGTTTTCTTTTCGCTATGTGGATAGCGTACGCGCCTTTGAGGTAGATGACCTGGGTTCGATTCCTGGTGGGAGATTATGTGGTTCGAATCCTACATTAAGCTATAGGTCCAGGTCTTACATAGCCTCACTGCTGAAAGGGACACTAAACTCAAATCATTTTTTAAAAGTTGTTATATCTTAAATTTACGACAGGATGCTTTTCACGATATTAGGGAGTCTATTATCCTTTAACGAAAAAAAAAAAAAAGTTTAAAGGTGACACATACAGAGCGGTGTCTTTCAAATAATAATTTAACAACCAGTTCTATGACTAGTATAGAAAATTGACTTAGTATTAATAAATATTATCACTATATAATTACATTATTAAAATTTGTACATTATTATTATTATTATTAATAATAATAATAATAATAATAATAGTAGTAGTAGTAGTAGAGTAGTAGTAGTAGTAGTAATGTTAGTAAGCTTCTATAAGAAATAAAAAGTAAGCATAAAGACAAGGTCGGTGCAACATGCGCTTTTGCAGAGGGCGGCAAGTTTTGGGGGCGGCAAAGAACTGACATAAAGTAACCTATGAAAAATTAAAATATATATTCATTAAAATATCTCTTGTTCCGATCTGACTTCATGATGAAGATAATTAAATTTATTAATCTCAACCCTGTTTGCATTTTAAATTCATAAATACGAGGGGTATCAAAAAGTTCGTGCAATCGTCTAGAAGAAATCCACTCCTGAAGAACTCTGACATCCATGATTGTATTAGTTCTTCTGTACGTAGTAATCACCGTGGGTAGCGACACATTTTTACGACGTACTATCGGTTCTTCACTTTCCATAAGCCCGTTTTGTAAAAGTCTGCAGTTTGTCTTTGCAACAACAGTTCAACGTCAGAGATGACATCATCCCCACTGTTGAAATGGCGTCCTCCGAGTGCACGCTTCATTTCTAGGAAGAGAAAGATGTCACTTGGTGCTAAGTTTAGTGAGTATGGTGGTCAGGCCCGTGGCCAGCCCCAAAATTTAGGAGGGGCCCGGTAGAAGTTAGGGGGGCCCGACCAATCACATTATATTTCATCACCATATTATAGTTCATTTGCAAGCCTACCGTGAAATTTTATGGGGGCCAACCAAAATTTAGGGGGGGTCGGCCCCTCGTGCCCCCCTGTGGATACGGGCCTGATGGTGGTGGGACAGTATTTCATGCCCTTATTTCACTGCCTTTATCATAGATGCATGGGCGGAATGAGCTGGTGCATTGTCTGTCTACAGCAGCACCCTTTTTTTGTGAGCACGACATATCTTCTTCATTTCCTCTCGTAACTTAGTCAGGAGATGGAAATAATAGTACTAGAATAATAGTAGAGATGGGAAGAGTTTGCCCCTTTGGTAGGTAATCTATCATGATGACCCCTCCACAGTCTCAAAAAAACAGAAAGCATCACCTTGCCGGCAAACTTCTGTACTTGTGCCTTTTTTTAGGGTTGGGGAGGAGAGGTGTTCCCATTGTTTGATCACTTCCTTTGTTTCTGGGCCATAAACTCAACGTTCATCCATTGTCATCAGTATGCCGAAAAACTCCTTCTTATCCACCTTACAGCGACGCAACATTTTTATTGCAGTGCCCTCTCGATTTCTCTTCTGGAAAAGTATGAGCAGTCGTGGCACTTACTGTGTAGACACTTTCTGCAGATACAGCTAGCTGGTTGTGAATGATATTCCAGGCAGACCCATAAGTCATACCTATTACACACATAACACTTTCAATTGTTATCCTCCTGTCTTCCTTTACAAACTTCTCAACTTTCTCTAGTAAGGCGGCATCATTAGTAAAAGATGTTCTTCCAGATATAGAGGTGGCAGCAGTGGTCATGTATCAAATTTGGAAATGCCGTTTCCATTTGAATACCATCTCATAGGTTGGATTTACATTACCATAGATTTCTTTCATTTCTTCATGAATATGCTTTGCTGATTTCTCTTAAAGATGGAGGAATTTAATACGCTCCGTTCCTCAAACTTTTCAATCATCGCACCTTCAGTGATTTACCTGAAAAACAGAAAAAGTTGTTCTAACGAGCCCTAAACTTGCATGGTTAACATACAAGGACCTAAATATAAAATGAATGTCCGAAGGGGTTCGTAGTTTGTCACCTTCTAGGTGATTCCACGAATTTGTTGATACCTCCTCATATATGTTTACGTTGAATTAGTTTCTGATCACTAGGGCAGTATTAATATCATATCGTAGAACGCGACGCGTCAAAGCAGATCGGTTCTAGACTTGAGTAAGTATATTTCCTAAGTATATTTTCATTATAGACGTAACTTTCACTCAAGTTTAGAACGCTAATTGTTGGAGATACTTTCCAAATTTGTGTATTGAATACGTATATTCTTAATATTTTGTTACATTATAATAATATATTTTTAGTTACAGAATAATTTAATTAATTTTAATTTTTGTAAGACTTCATGATGATTTTTGTTTTTACAAACTCGTCTTTAAAAACGTCGAACGTCATTACAGACAAACAAAATCGTAACGATTTTGTCTACTTTAGTTGCTTAGATTTTAGTTTGTGTTGGACAGAATCCGATCAAACTGATTTTGCTGTGGATAAGGTATCCAAGTATTCTAGTGTTATGTCTTTCTATGTTATATACATTATAGTAGTGCAGTGGTTGCTAATTAATATATTTTTGCGACAAACTGATCATTAAAAGGATCAAATATTTTAACCTCGTAGTATATTACGGGGACGTCGTAGTTTAGTGGTTGGATATTTGGGCTCATGCCCACTTGGTCCTGGGTTCGATTCCTGGCCGGTGCATCATGAGACAAAATGGGGAGTCGCGTGGCAGCCACTAGGTCAAGAAAACTTCTGATAGTCTACACCTGTTAGAGATAGGACGACACAATGTGCAAGAGGCCTTGGTGGCTCAGTGGTAAGAGTGTTTACCTCTGGTGCATGGGGTCAAGGGTTCAAACCCTGCTCCCGCCAAGTGAAGTTTGTGATGGACAAACACCGTGTACGCAGGTTTCCTCGGGATTCTTCCGTTTCCTCCCACTTTCTTCATCCCACCATTTCATTCATTTCTCATCATCACCGGCCTAACCAGCCTAATCGTGGCACGTAAAACTAAAAAAAAATCACTACATTTTCATTTTACGGCAGAACGCGTTGACGACGCGTTCGTCGCTACGTTGAACGTACTTCAGTCGGTCGCTAACAGATGACGTTGGAGTGGCTCTTGCCCACAAAAAAAGGGCTGTTGCGACAAGTGGTTTGGTTCTTAGTATGTTAAGAGGCCTCATCCCGGCGAAATTAAAATGCCGCTAATTTTACAGTAATCATGTGATATCTTCAAATAGATAAAAGATAATTGAAATGTGGAACAAGAGCGCCCTAGACAATATTATTTTGCGTAAGGTACCGTTATCACAAATTACCTAGTGGCTTTCCGTTTTCAGCCGTTTAGAAACGCGAAAATAAATGCCAATTTTCAAAATGGCTCGAAATCGAAAGCAGATAAGTGAATCGTGATAACGGTATCTGATGTAAAATGATATTGTCTAGGGCGCTCTTGTTCCACATTTCAATTATATTTTATCTATTTGAAAATAACACATAATTACTGTAAAATTAGCGGTATTTTAATTTCGCCGGGATGAGGCCTCTTAAGGAAAAAGTATCAATTACGGAGTGTCGGAAAAGGAAGTTGCAAAAAATAACGCAATGTTCTGCAACAAAGTAAATCTTTGAGTAAATGTTTATTTAAAAATTGGGGAAGGTAACATGTCATCTTATGATTCAATGCACTGAACTGTACAACTACTGAAAGTGAAGTTGGGGGGCCGCTGTGGCTCAGTGATAGAGCGTTCACCTCTGGTGCTTGGGGTCTCGGGTTCGATCCCAGCCCCCGCCAAGTGAACTTTGTGGTGGACAAACACCGTGTGCGTGGGTGTTCTCGTGGTTCTCCTGTTTCCTCCCACTTTCTTCATTCCACCATTTCATTCATTACTCATCATCACCGTCTCCTTTAGCCTAACCGGCATAACCGTTGGACGTAAAACTAAAGATTTCATTTCATTTTTTTTCAACCAGTTTCTCTTCCTCTCATCAATAATAAAGGGCTGCCATTCGTCCCGGAAAATCCGGGACCGTCATGGAATTGAGATCTGCATCCCGGTGTTCTGAAAATATTTCTCGGGACGCTTAACTGTCCCGGCTTTCAACGAAGAAGATTGATTGATTGATTGATTTTAGTTTAGCATCCCTTTCAGTAGCGAGGCTATATGAGACGTGGACCTACTGATTAACGTGGAATCCGAACCACATGAGCTCCCGCCGGGAATCGAACCCGGGTCTCCCACGCCTTTCAACGAAGAAGAAGGGAAGCTTATAGTTAGCTTTTCTCAAAGAATTAGGTATATGATTATTCTCTTCAACTTCTGAGTATGATAATTCAAAAGTTGAAAAAACACTGAATACATAAAACATGGATTTAATAAGTTCCCAACTTAACTACTTTGACATTGAAGGAAGCATTCGTTTTACTAGGCCAGGGACAAAAGGTTTTACTGCTCAATCTTATTGTTATCTGTAATACTCTGTTTCAAACTGCATTTTGCTTCTGAAATATTTTGCCATCTTGCCAATGAATTAACCGTTCTTAGAAAAGATACAACACGAATAGACAAAACGTGTGAAAGGAAACGTCATACCTTGAATGAGCTAAAAACAAACTGTGAAAGCTACGAAACATAACAGATCCTGAGAATTAAAAAAAAAAAAAACTTACCAAGGGGAGGGGGTAAACCATCTGCTTACATTTGCTTAACTAGGAAGTTTACTGAAATGACTAAAATGTGATTACGTCATACTTGAACAATTCTGTCTAGTACTGAACTGAATAAAGTAACACTTTTTTAAATTTTAAGCATTTCATAGATTCTCGTAATTTAGTAGAATCTCGGATTTTCATTTTAAAATGTGGCAACCCTACAACAATATCTATTTTTTTTACTATTTCTAACACTTTCTCATTCGTTTTCCGCTCGACCCAGCTAATTTGCCTCATTCTTCTCCATACCCACATTTCAAAAGCATAAAGTCATTTGTTATCATTTTTGCGTATTACCGATATTTCTCCCTCATACAACACAATACTTAACAGAAGCATTTTATGAGTCTTTTTCTAGAAACCTGAAATCATCAGGTTTATGATTTCGTTAGAAGAATAAGAAATGAGGTTATTGTTGGGACACTGAATCGATTCGAGAAACACGCTTCTCGCTATCAATTTATCATTTTCGCTTTGACACCTGACAAAAGGTAGACGGACAGAACGAAGATACCAGATACTGAATCGATTCGAGAAATCCGCTTCTCGCTATTTCTTTATCCTTTTTGCTCTAATATCTATCGAAGGGCAGACAGACGGAACACACATAACAGATGCTGAATCGATTCGAGAAACTCACTTTCGCTTTCACATTATCGTTTTTGCTCTATCTATCGAAAGGCAGCCAGACGGAACGCACATAACAGATGCTGAATCGATTCGAGAAATCCGCTTCTCGCTATTTCTTTATCCTTTTTGCTCTGATATCTATCGAAAGGCAGACAGACGGAACGCACATAACAGATACTGAATCGATTCGAGAAACTCACTTTCGCTTTCACATTATCGTTTTTGCTCTATCTATCGAAAGGCAGACAGACGGAACGCACATAACAGATGCTGAATCGATTCGAGAAAATCGCTTCTCGCTGTCTCTTTATCGTTTTTCCTCTGATAACTTACCTGTCCAAAGGCAGACGGACGGAACGGACATAGCAGATGCTGAATCGATTCGAGAAACTCACTTCTCGCTTTCTCTGTATCGTTTTTGCTCTGATATCCATCGAGAGGCAGATGGACGGAACGGACACAGCAGACAATGAATCGATTCGAGAAACCCGCTCCATGCTTCTGAGCCATACAGTACAATACTCCATACAAAGCGTTTTATAAGTCTTTTTCTCAACTCTATATTCAAGGTCCCACAAAATAGTATTTTCTTCCTCCTAAAGGCTTCTTTCGCCATTCCTATCCTTGTTTTTAACTTATGTTCTTACTTCACATCATCACTAATAATACTACCCAGGTATCGAAAACTAGTCACCTGTTCTATTTTGTCCCCTTTTACTTCTATGTTTGACACTGACCCCTTCGTTCTAATCACCAGGATTTTGCCTTTCTAACATCTATTTTCATCCATATTCTTCACAGCCCTTCCTCAAGGTTTCCAATATCTTGTTGATTTTCTCTTTAGATTCTGCAACAAGTGCCACATCTACAAAACGTATGCACCTAATCCTTCTATCTCCTACTGAAATGCCGTCTTCATTTTGTAGGTTCTTTTTCACTTTCTCTTCTGTATAGCTGTTAAATAATGTTGGCGAGAGACAGCATCCCTGCCTAACTCCCCTTTCAATTGTACTACCCTCTGTTATTTCTTAACCTATTCTAACACTTACTTGTTGATTCATATATGTTTCTTATGAGTCTTCAGTCTTTCTATTCCAACCGAATAGAACTTCCAACAACAATTTCCGAATTCACGCGGTCAAAAGCCTTTTCTAGATCAATAAATGCCATGTATCCTTGTTTTCCTTTTTCTATGAACCTTTCACCGATCACTCTTAATGATTCAATATGTCTTTCTGTAGTAACAAATTCATTTAACGCTACTAAAATTGTGAAAGGGTAATGTACTTAAAATCGTGTATTTTAAAATTATTTTTTTTTTCTAGGAGGGAAGAGGCTGTAAGTTGACTAATAGTGACGCATGTAATCCTAAAAGCAACAATATAATCCTAACAGTGACGCATATAATCCTAATCGCGACGCACATACTCCTAAAAGTGATGCACGTAATCCTAAAATTGACGGATATAATCCTGATAGTGACATAGATACTGCTAGCAGTAACATAGCTACAGAGTGGTCCGGAAGTACGAGTACTTCCCCTTCAGTTTCAACAGTGTAGTGCTAGTTATGCCTAGAATGTCTGTACACAGTTACCTTGAAGTCTTAAGAGTCATAAACATCGATATGATCATCGTCCATGTCGTAACACAGCTGAATTCTGCGCCAAGTTCTCGTAGATGTTTTGCTTAGATACTCCGGAGTTACGAGGGTGAAGGCGTGTTCCACAGCTGCTCGTAATTCCTGCGTTGTGCGATATCGAGTGTTTCTTACTTGTTGTTTTATGAAACCCCAGAGAGCATTGTCTGGTGTCGGCAGATCGGGACTTTTTGGAGGCCAAGCAAAGGGGATGGGGAGGGCACTTCCGGACCACGCTGTACTTGTAAAAACATAAAATAATTAAAAGAAACTGCATATCAAGGCACGTGCAACTTTTGCACACATTTCTACTTCCTGTAGAAATATATAACATATTTAATAACTTATTGGTTCGTTTCTAATTAAAGAAAACTGAAAATTTAATTAGAGCTCCCTTGTTTCGTTATACCCAGTGGTGCTATTCAGCCGATTCGCATCGATTTGCTATAACGAGACCAACATGAGAAGTTCTGTGAAGTTTCTTACAACATGCGGAGAGAAAGTGTAGTTCCCAACTTTAGTACTAGTTTTACCAACTATGGTCACTCTGTCTTACACAATTAATTAAATTACCATTATAGATGCACCGAAAAAAGCCCTGACATGTAACTAGTGGCAACATCGCTGCGAACAGTCAGATACTTTCTCTTTGCTAGCTCCCTATAGAACCAGTTGTTAAAATATTTCGAGTTCGCAGATACCCAAACATAACAATTTTACCCAGTTATACTGAGGAACAGTAAATTTTAGTTTAACTATATTTGTGTGTAGAAATTCTTACAGCTACAGAGTTAAACATACGATTTCTCAGAACAAGGTATACCGTTTATTTCTTAATATCAAATGCTCAGATATCAAGAATGAGAACTGGGTTGAGTTGAGTTGAGTTGATTGTGGGTTTAACGTCCCGTTCAGCAGTGAGGCTATATGAGACGTGGACCTACTGATTAGCGTGGAATCCGAACCACATGAGCTCCCGCCGGGAATCGAACCCGGGTCTCCCACGCCAAAGGCGCATACGCTAACCGCTTAGCCAAGGAGGAGCTCAATGAGAACTGGGATCACATGAGTGTAGTGCTGAAGGTTATTTACCGTATGTTTGTACGCATACATACCATTATCAACAACTGTTGATCCATTGCTGGATTAAGGTCTTTCCAATACTTTTTGACAACCATCTATCTTGGATAATTCGTTTTAAAGATACTCGCTACCAGGCCCGTATCCACGGCGAATCTAAGGGGCGCTCCCCTAAATTTTTGCTGGCCCCCCTAAAATTTTCACGGTAGGCTTACAAATGAACTATATATGGTGTTGAACTATAATATGGTTGGATCGGACCCCCTAACTTCTACCGCCCCCCTTACATTTTTGGGCTGGTTACGTGCCTACTCGCTACCTAATTTCTTGCCGCCACCTACTATTAGGATATTGTGTAGCTTTCTACTTGTCACTTGTGGTATTCAGTAAAAAAAATTACTTTTGTCTACCTTGTACGGTTTGTTTCCTAGAGATCTATCCATCTACCATCTCTCTCTCTCTCTCTCTCTCTCTCTCTCTCTCTCTCTAATCACTGGTTATACCCATTCCTCCCCCTCACACATACATGCATGCGAGAGTTTCAGAGGCAGTACGTAGTTCCTTATTTTTGCTGGCGGTTGAACATCACCGAAGCAGTTAAAACCCACCTGGACAGACCTAGTATAAAATCTGACTCTTCATCTACATCTACTGATTCACAAACTCATGCATCATTAATTTGGTGAATTTGCTATAATCTTATCAATGAAAACTTAAGATTTAAAGTAATGAGAAATTTCGCTCTTTTAAAAAAGGGAAAACTACACACAGAGAAAAACGTGCATTTTGTGTTGCTAAAAGTAACGAAAATTAATTAACTTATGAAAGGAATTAAAGTAATTTATGCTTTGCTACATCATTCTGTAAAGCCTCATTAAACAACAGTGATGATAAATTGTACATTGATATAATTTTTGTTGTTTTTTGCTTACCAATGATGACTTTTCGTGACCTTTATTGGATTATCTCTTTGGAAAATGTGAACTTCTGATGTTGTTGTCACCAGAGTGTGATTTTGCTACTGCCAACAGCTGATTATCCGAGACATGCATGTGGTGACCCTTTCTTTAATGTCTAAATTTGGTGATGAACATCTGTCTAAGACAACAGTTCTTTTTCTTTTTAATCATCTCGCGCCTGCTATAACACATAACACGAACTACTGGTAACGAAATGTATGTGTTCAAGATAGCATACTTGAAAATTAATAGGCATTTCCTTTCAAAAAAATATAACTTTGAACTTCCCATGAAGAAGTTAGCGCCAACTGGAGATCCTAGATAATTTCTAGACCTCTAGCCTAGGATAGATGAGTTGACAAATAGAATAGCCTTATTGAATAACTATCACTAATATATTATCAGAACGCAATTTATAAACATATATCATCATCATCATAGGTATTCTGCCTTTATTGGCAGGTCACTTGCAGCTGAGAAGCTTCCATGCTCCACGGTCCTCCGCTAACCTCTTCGTCTTCGCGTATGATCTTTCTGTTTTAATATCATCCATTAATTGTAGTCTCCTTCGCCCCCTCCCTCTCTTTCCCGACACCATACCTTCTAGGACGTCCCTCATGATACAATCTCTTCTTAGGCAATGTCCCAACCAGTTTCTCTTCCTCTTCCTAATAATATCTAAAAGTGTTATTTTATCACCCACCATTTCTAACACTCTCTCATTCGTTTTCTGCTCGACCCAACTAATTCTTTCCATTCTTCTCCACACCCACATTTCGAAGGCTTCCAGTCGGTTTTCTTCACCTTTACATAATGTCCACGTTTCCGCCCCATACAGTACAACACTCCACACGAAGCATTTTATGAGTCTTTTTCTCAACTCTTTATTCAAGGTCCCACAAAACAGACTTTTCTTCCTCCTAAAGGCTTCTTTCGCCATTCCTATCCTTGTTTTTATTTCACGTTCGCACTTCATGTTATTACTAAGAATACTACCCAGGTATCGAAAACTATTCACTTGTTCTATTTTCTCCCCTCCTACTTTTATATTTGACACAGACCCCTTTGTTCCAACAGATATGGTATAGCATTTTTCTATGTAAGATGCTATGATATAATAAATTTGTCAAAAGTCTGTCGAAAAAAAAAATCTAAACACACACAATAGAAAAGTATGATCTGCCTTCCTAGTTTAAAGCAAGAGCAACAAACGTCAAATCTCAAGAGAAAACTATGGTACCAGGATTTCATTCGACAGAAGCATTGGGTTAGCAGCACATAAACTGTTGGTGTGGACAGATTACGTAGAGACTGAGATGTATGGAATACAGCCGACGAAAACGGGGAGTCCGGGGGTCCTCCCCAGGAAAATTAAAAAAAGGTCTTCGTACATTGTATTTTAAAGCATTTTTGACTTAAAAAGCAAACAAAATATTCATTTTTTGTTTTATTTTTACCTTTGATAGTCTAGTTTTTTTCGGGGGGGGGGACGTAGTAATAAAAGAATACAAATACTTAATTTTTCTTTGTTTGTTTATTCAAGCAGTAACATTCAGCCTTGTTTTACTATTTTGGTTAAACTAAAATGATACAAACATCTTGGCATTTCAGCTAAACGAATAAAACGCAAGCTCTGACGCGACGTTGCCGAGTGCTAAGGGATGTGGCTATGGCTAAGCAGACGAACTATAGCGCGATCAGGTGGCAGACGATAGACGTGGATGTGTACAAAATAAACGTGGCAATACTGCTGGACTCATATTTGCTAGCAGCAGTTAAAGGGAACTTGGAGCGCCGCCTTCAAATGCCAAGGTGTTTGTCACCCCGTTCAAGTGTATGTCAAAGACAAAATAATGATAAAAGGTTGTGAAGTGACTACTCTGAAACAATAAAATTAAAAAAAAGAAAATAGTCCTACAAACCTACAACTGATGTAAATGAGGCTCAACAATGTATAGCTTAAAAATGAGTTGAAGATTATGATTTTTTTTTTTTTTTTTTTTTTTTTACATAAACTAAACTCGGTTTGCTGCTCACCATATAAACGAAAACAGTTGGTTATTTTACAGTTTACCCCACCTTCACATTTATAGGGCAAGACTGCCTTTTTTCACAATTGGAAGCAAACTTTTGTGCTACTTTTTTCATATCCACTTTGTCTAACATTGTTTTGTGAACGCAGCTACATGGTTGAGAATCTTTTGGGTTATAGTTGACCTAAGATATTGAAATATTAAGAGGGACGAAAATCGTTTTACAAATATTGGGGGGACACGTTCCCGGTGGGATTGACGCCCGTGGACAAAAGAGCAAGAGTCTTGAACCTGACCCTTCTGTCAAATCAAATGAAAAGCAACAAGTTTCCCCAAGAAACTCTGAATTTGTGCTTGAATGAAATTTTGCAAGAGGATAAAAACAAAGACCGAACAAGAACATTTTTATCTGCATGGTAAAACATATTCTAATGATCTCTTAGGTAGTCGTGACGACTTCGTTCATTCAACTAAATATGACTTCTATTGACCCATTTCCTAATGACTTTCATATTCGCAAGATTCATGTTTTGGCAAGTTTCACTACTGAGCTGTGATGTGCATTTCCTACTTCTGACCCCAGTTTGCCCCCAGACGTTTAAATGATGGAATTGCAAGGCTTCTGCTCAGTACGTTATATAAGTGTTGTGTAAAGGTAGGAAAATGCCTCTCCTCTGCTTGTTGTTTATTAAAAATAAGGTTGAATTTTCACATGTTTCCATTTATTAATGTATTTTCGAGATCATGCCTGTTGTTCTGTATGGTTGCGAAACATGGTCGTTTACTCTGAGGAAAGAACGTAGACTGAAAGTATTTAGGAACAAGATCCTGAAACGAATATTCGGACCCAAGAGGGACGGGAATATGGAATGGCGGAAACTTCATAACGAGGAACTACATAAATTATACGGTTTACCAAACATTGTCAGGGTAGTCAAGTCTAGGAAGCTTAGGTGGGCAGGTCATGTAGCTAGGATGGGAGAAAGTAGAAACGCTTTCAAAGTCTTGGTTGGAAGACCAATCGGAAAACGACGATTAGGAAGACCTAGGCGCAGGTGGGAGGACAATATTAAGATGTCTGTCGCAGAAATAGGACTACAAAGTAGAAACTGGATCTAGTTGGTTAAGGATAGAAGTCAATAGAGAGCTTTTGTGAACGCGGCAGTTAACCTTCGGGTTCCATAGGCCATAGAGTTACTTAGTTTTTCTTTTTTATTTTCGAGATCCACTAAGTAGAAATCTTTACGGCATTGAGATAGTATGGTACTATAATATAAACCAGTGGCGGCGATTGAACTTTAAAAGTGGGGGGCAAGACATGATCTGAATATTTGTATATCAATGTTAGTTTCCCTGGTTGATGCTAACACTTTGACGAAAGGTTGTATAACTAATAGGATACTATCTTTTTCAGTTAAAATACCGTATATCGTATTTCATACTTTATTAAGTAAATTACAAGAGCAACGCAATTAGGCCTTTGTACTCTTAAACAACGAATGTGTAAGGAGTGGTTTGATTCCTTGCTCATGAACATCTTAAAATTCTGTCTGGAAAATTGTGTCATCAGATTATTTAATAACAAATTTCCAAACAAATAAATTGATAGGATAATATTAATCATAGTAATGAATAATGAGGCTTGTTTTGCTAAAGTTATATTGAAACTAGGGATTAATGAACAACTTATATTTTTAATTCCACACATGCATGTTACTACTCTTATTAAATGTATGTTACTACTCTTAGAAAGACAGTAAATACTACAAGTATATGAAACGACATTTAAATAAATACTTACTTTTGCAGCCTCCCGAAACATATTCGTTGCCATTACGTACAGTTTTCACTGTTTTGGAATACATCAAAACTCAACAATACTTAGAATCACTCCACACTTCAGTTATACAAAATAATGCTAAAACCTAAAATTATGTTGAGTTCACTAAATTTAATTATACACACTCGTACACGCCCAAACACACCACCTCACTCGTAGCTATATTACAGTGCAAAACAATGGAAATGGTATAAGTTGTTTCTTATTACT
Organism: Thermobia domestica; assembly: GCF_964235325.1. Classification (NCBI taxonomy): domain Eukaryota; kingdom Metazoa; phylum Arthropoda; class Insecta; order Zygentoma; family Lepismatidae; genus Thermobia; species Thermobia domestica. The sequence goes on along the minus strand of NC_137468.1, from coordinate 173,479,907 downwards.
CTCTTTTTAATCAATTTTCTTACTATTAGGAAGAAGATAAGAGATTTTAGGAACTGTCAATTTTTGTGCAATTAAAGAGTAACTTGTGAAAGATTTTTTTGCGCGAAATGTTATCTCAATTAGTTGCAAAGCGGCTGATTAACATATCGAGCCCTTGTAAGAAGAAATGAAAGTACGCTGGAATTGTTGCACTCCAAGAAGTTAATTTTTGGGCTATTTTTAGTGGCAATTAAGACGCAATTCTTTCAGCTTCCTTAATTCCATGGGAAGACAGCTAATACGTACTCACTTAACGGCAAATATTATATCATACAATAACTTTACATTTCCAAATGATATACAGGTACATTAGTGGATCACTTCAAAAAAGGGGGGCAACTGACTCCCTTTGCCGCCCCTAATCGCCGTCCATGATATAAACTATCATTTGTATCATTCGTAGCGTATATAACGCAAGTTATATTCAGATTAGCAAGAAATCAGTCTCTGTTCCAAAAGATTGTGCCTAAGATAATCAAAGTGTAGTCTCTCTATATATATTTGTTCTACATGCACAATATGGTACAGAGGATTTATTTGGATGATACTAAGCCTCTCCAAATAATTGGCAACTTGGAAGCAGACTAAAGTCATTGACATTTGAGTAAAGAGCTCAATATTACCAGTAATGTTGTTTCAGGCAGTAGACACTATTCTAAATGCGTGGAAACATTCGATAGTAGTGTGGAGAAGGTCATCCTTGTGTGCCATAACTTTAGTCTATTATTTCTATATAATCTTAAAATGTTTAAAGATAGCCAAAGAAATACCTACACTGGCTAGAGACGTCTCAGCAGCCACTAGGATACATATTTCCCGACAAACTGTGTATCGTCAGCTAGATGAAGCTAACGAACTCTTTATGTAAAATAATACGTTCCACTCAAACAACAGCAGCGTCTGAATTGTCTAATACAGGGTGCGGCACGTAAAACCGGCCCGTCGTAATATTCTGGTATATTGTGTTTTTGGCAACACTTAAATAATCTACCTTCCTACCAAGAGATGGCATGTCGAGGTCGGGTCGACTTACGTGACCTGCAGCAGTCGCGTGCAGCCGCAGCCAGTGAAACTTGTCGAAACCAGTTGAGAAAAAGGCCTCGTTGTGCATGAGATGTTTACACCAGAGAGGACAATCAGCAAAGGCTTGTGGCCTCCTCGGTCACCAGACTTATCCACGTGTGACTTTTACTTATGGGGACTGTTAAAGAGAAGAGTATACGAAACAAATCCACACACAATTGAAGAACTCAAGACCAGGATCCAGGATGTCACCAATAGCATTACAACACAAGAACTGACAAGGGTATATATGAATCTCCTCAATCGTGCTCACATGTGTGTTGAAGTGGGCGGAGGACACTTTCAGCACCTGCTGTGAAGGTGAGTAGTCATATTCAATACATTACATTTCATTTATGTGTTGTAGTTAATCATATTCAATACATTACATTTCGTTTTATGTGTTCACTTTACGGGCCGGTTTTACGTGCCGCACCCTGTATGATGTATTGTATACCGTACCTGGAATGAAAAGGTTGTGTAATCACTAGAGATCTTCGGTGTCTGTTCGTTTGGTTCGCTTGAAGGACGCGTTATTATCCAGCCTTTATTTGGAAAGCAACCGTTGTGGAGAAGTTGCCTGGAAGAAGTCATGTTAAGCTTGCATGGAGTTGCATGTACTGTACTGTAAGGGATGACTTAGCGGGGCATCATACTTCAACAATATGTAAGATTTTTCCATAATGTAGTTCTGTGGACAGTAATACTTAACTTCACCGGGTTCATGCAATATTTGGATCACAAGCCTAAAGTGGTCACCCTGCTCTTTGAACTCAATTCTATTCAGCAAGCTTATGATGCTTTTGACTGCAGAATGGCAGTCTTAACTCTAGTACCAAAGACCATTATCTACCCGTCCGATTTATATGTTATCAAATACCAAAAGTCTGACAGTCAGCCGTATAAATAGTAATAATACCCACTAACCTGACCATCCTTTGCGGATTTGAGCCTGCTCTAACACCATCTGTTAGCGACCGGCGGAACTGCGTCTAGCCTAGCACCGAACACATGGTGAGTGCGTCGCATCGCCTTACTTCTAATAAATGTATTAGGAGCTTCCTGGACCTATGTTCGTCATGTCTTTTTTTACGTGGCTCCCCAATGTGTCTCACGACGCTGGGTGGATACCGAAAATTGGGGTATACCAGCCGGGAATAGAACCTGAGACTACACAGACGTGAGTCTAACGTTCCAACAACTAGCGTACAGAGCCCCCAGACATGCAACACTGTAGTCGGAGTAACTACCTCTCGTATTGAACAGTTCTATCACCACAAATAACAGCAAGTGTGTTAATAGTGGGAATAGATCAAAGAAGATTACAAGTAAATGTATCCGAGTGTTCGTGTTCGGAATTACGCCACATGTCCAGATACCGTAGAACAGTATATGCATCGGTTTTCGGCGTTTGGGTCATCTTCTGAGATATCCCTACCTTGAAGACTCATAAATCACATCCCAGGACTCTAATATTACATCTATTATATTATATACCAGTATATACGAGTATTAACTTCAATACTGGTATATACTGAACAATTATGTTTGTGTACAACACTGTTCACAAACAAGCTTGCATTTCTTTTCGTTATTCTAATCATTATGAAATAGTTTTGGTCTATAGGAATCGAAGAAATTGCAATATTTTTTTTTTATATTATAAGTACTAGGTGAACCTGCGCTCTCTACACAGCGTATTATTCACATATAAGCATGAATCTCCTTGTCATTCTTTACAACATCTATACATGTTTCTTTACAGACAAAAGTGAAGGACGTCTTAATAATAATAATTAAAAAAAAGTCGGCAGACTATCATAAAGGGGAGATATTTTCGATTATTTTTTCAAGATCTTGTACCGTTTGCAAGATTCAGCCTACTACCAGTTGGAAATAAAATATTTTAGTTCTACGTCCCACGTTTATGCTGGCTAGGCTAAAGGAGACAGTGATTATGAGAAATGCATGAAATGGCGGAATGAAGAAAGTGGGAGGAAATGGGAAAACCCCGAGAAAACCCACGCATACGGTGTTTATCCACCACAAAGTTCACTTGGCGCGAGCTGGGATCGAACCAGAGACACCACGCACCAGAGGTGAACACTTTACCACTGAGCCATCGCGGGCCCCTACTTCCGGTTGGAGTTTCCAATTCACATATGGTAAGTGTTTTCTTTCTTTTTCATGCAGTACCTAATATGTAAATATATTGCATACACAATTAATTATAATGTCAATGATATATGGTGTTCATTGTGCAAAACACTTCAGACAATAAAGATTCATCTTAGACTGGAGAAATGGTTATCCTTCATTTTTCAATATCATTTGACCATGAAACAAACGCCTCATAAATATACAACCCCTGAATACAAATATGTGGTATTGGAATATATAAATCGTAGGATATTATGCGCTCGTTTTTTTAAAAAAATTTAACCCTTCCAGTTTACCCCCAAAAAATGTAATAAAGAAATAATGGCCATTTTTTAAATATCCAATTAGAACTGGGCAATTTACACAAAATTTGGAATTGATAAGCGAAAACGGCACGTTTCTAACGCTTGTGGTTTCCGAGATCGCATTGTCGAAAGGATTGGAGAAAAACATATAAAATTCACTTGACCACAAACATATACACCAGTATTTTAATATATAGTTATGTAGGGCCTTATGCAGGCAGAGTCGTTCTGACACGTGATAGTTCTGCACTAAAGAGTTCGACTAACATATGTTTCCTGTAGTAGTCAGGCTTTTAGTATGATGCTAATCATACGCCAAAACGACTCTGCATAAGGCCTGTAATGTTTAACGAACTACTTGCTTTTGGGTTGATTACTTTCCAGGGTATAATTTGTACCGCACATGATTGCAGCATTCTACAGGACCATTTTTCAGATTTAGTAAAGTTGTTGGAATTCCCTATATTACCTAGTATATTGATAAATTACGAAGTACCATTTGCATATACTGCACAACAATAACATGATCAATATGTAATGTTTCATAATTAGTCAATGTATCTCATAAAATACACTTCTCTTCCTTTAAAGAATAAAGTAAACATATCTCTTAATGATCCTTCACAGTTATCTGTCTTGGATAAGTGTTTCTTAAATATATTGCAAATCAGAACTGTCCCGTAGATTTGTGAGGCCTGGGACGAAAGTAAATTGCGGGCTCAGTGGTGTTTGTGAAAATTTTCGTATTTTGCTTCAATGAATTACTTTTCACCAACTTTGTTATTTTCGTATCAATAATATCCAGGACAGATTATCTTCCAATTTTGTCATTGTTCACGTTATAAGTCCACTCTTCGCGAAGAGTATTCAGTACAAAAATGTCTTATAAAATAGTTTCTGATCTTTTAATATTTTAATTCCCAATAGTAAATTAGAATAAGTAAACTTGTTACTTTTTCTGGAGTGCATAATTGTTTTTCGCTCTAGGAGCTACCTCGTGGGTATGCGGTTAACGTACGCATTTTTTGTTGTCAGGCCCGGGTTCCATTCCAGGTGGGACTGAGAGTCCATGTAGTTCGGATCCCAAGTTAAGCTGTAAGCTAGAGGTCTGCACGGGCCGGAAGTTTTAGCCCGGGCCCATGAATTTATAATGGGAGGCCCGATCCGAGCCTGAAATATATTTTAGCGTTTACGCCCGAGCCCGACCCGAGACCGTGTGATACTCAAATGTGCCCGAAAGAGGGCCGAATTACAGAAACTTAATAATTAACGCAAAATTGTACTTTTATGTACGGCAATTAGAAGTTTAATTTTGCAGTTGTGTTTTAAAATTTCCCAGAAATAACGATCTGATAAATATTGCTCTACAGTATATTTACAAAGTTAGGCCCTAAAAAGCCTGAGAAATATGGTTGTGTATTTAAAAAATACGGTTCGAGCCCGGCTCGAGCCCAAAGTGATATATGCTTTGTAGGCCCGCGTCCGGTCTGCAGGCTCGGCCCGAGCCCGTGTAGAGCTCTACTGTAGGCCAATGTCTTATATAGGCTAGCTGTTGAACAGGGCACTAAGCCCCAACTGAACCAGTCTTTCCTCATATGATTTGGGTACTCTCGAGCGCGAGGCCTAAGGCGATCGCCCCATTTACCCATTCACAGGATAGTCTTGCTGTGATCCTATTATACAGGTTATACGCTGAAAATCAATCAAGAGACGAAACGTTGCTACTATGCTTATTGTATACCATTAGTCATTACATATGTTTCGTAATCATTAGGATATTGTTAAAAGCAATAGAACCTCATTTCTGATACGTTTCTTTTCTAATCTCAAAACTGTACTATTCTCTACTTTCGAAAACTATTTACAATGTTTGGCACTTACAAGAGTTGTTCAAGGTTGACCGAGATTTTCGTACGTAGGCCTAAGTAATCGATAAATAGCCGGATCATGATGAAACTCGCAGGTGTCGTAATGTATTTCTTCTCGAGTAACAAGCGTCCGTCATGACGTATTTGGCGCAGCAGCATTTGAAGCGAAAATGGCAGCAAGAAGTGTGTCTGTGGCTGTGGAGCAGCAGTCTGTAATCAAATTTCTTGTGAAGGAGAAAGTTAAACCAGCTGAGATTTTCAGAAGATTACAAGCACAGTATGGTGAACAAACGTTGTCACGGACAAGAGTATACGAATCGTGTGAACAGTTTCGCGAAGGATGGGAGCTGGTGACAAATGAAGTGCATGGACAGATTCGCCCGACTGCAGTCACACCAGTGAATATCGCATGTGTTGAGCAAATGATTCTTGAGAACTGGCGAGTAACAGTGCATGATATTGCTGCCGAGGTGAATATCAGTGTCGGGAAAGTTGAGGCAATCATTCACTACCACTTACGCTTCCGCAAAATCTGTGACGGTGGGTTCCCCGCCAGCTGACATTTGATCAGAAGTGGACACACATGACGATCTGTGAACAGCTTCTGAATCGGTTTTGAGCCAAAGGTGATGAATTGTTGCAAGCCATTATCACGTGTGATGAAACATGGTTGCACAATTCAACCCCAGAGACAAAAAAAAAAAAAAAAAAAAAGAAAGCAAAATGGAGTGGCGGCATAAAGGTTCCCCGCTGCCCAAGAAAAGCAAAACGCAGTCTTCCGCTGGAAAGATAATAGCAAATGTCTTCTGGGACATGAAGGGTGTTATCCATGTGGATTTTCTGGACAACGGGAGCACACTTAATGCCCAGTATTACTCCACATTGTTGAGTGGTGCTGTACGAAAGTCCATTCGCAAGAAAAGACCTGGAATGTTGTCTGGAAATGTCATTCTTCTCCATGGCAATGCCCGCCCTCACACGGCCAATGTAACAACAACAACTCTGGCCGAAATGCGCAGGGAATTTCTGCCCCATCCCTACTACAGTCCAGATTTAGCCCCCAGTGTTTATAATTTGTTTTCACTCCTTAAAGACCATCTGGGAGGGAAGAAATTCACGTCAGATGAAGCGTTGCGGAATGATGTCCTCCAGTTCTACGCCGCAGTAATCAGGAAGCTGCCACAACGATGGCAACGGTGCCTCGACGCGCACGGAGAATATTTTGAAAAGCTAACATAGTTTGGTGCTTCTTGTGCTATCCCAGCCCCCGCCAAGTGAACTTTGTGGTGGACAAACACCGTGTGCGTGGGTTTTCTCGGGGTTTTCCCGTTTCCTCCCACTCTCTTCATTCCACCATTTCATTCATCACTCATCATCACCGTCTCCTTTAGCCTAACCGGCATAACCGTTGGACGTAAAACTCAAAGATTTCATTCATTTCTTCTTGTGCTATGTTTCCTCTGGAGAAATAAAAGTCCCAGTCAATCTTGAACGACCCTTGTAGCAATGAGTTTCCTGTTCGAAGAAAGTCTGATTCTCTAGCTGCCTGGGTTATATCCTAATATGCAGAAGCCGAGAACTAGATTAACCATTTTTTAAAAGTGTGTGTGTCTGTGTTTTTAAAACTATGTTAAGGAATAGGTAAATAAATAAATACATTTCTGAGGGTAACTTAGAAAGGTTATTGGAAGCGATTACAACTCGTTCGTTACTAAGGTTCGTTTGTTACACAGATGATGTCCAGTTTGTATTCAATTTCTTTCCCTGTGTTTGAAAGTACAGTAAAGCCACGAGTATCCGCAGAATTGGGTGGCAAGAGCACTACGGATAGCAAAAATCTTGGATAACCCGCAAAAAGACTAAAAATGAAGTGCAAACACGAAAAAAGAATATTTCAGCACAAAAACGTTTTTTTATTGTACAAAATCAAAATAAAACTTTATGATGCGCAATCAACTTGTCAGTAATTTTTCGAACTTCGCACTCTGTAGGGCCTATTGTATTTTCCCGGTTATTGGCTAGGATTATTATTATTATTATTATTATTATTATTATTATTATTATTATTTTATTTATTTATTTATTTATTTATTTTTTTGAGGTTCGTAAAATAACCTCCAGAGGTGGCCCGCGGAGTCTCACTCCAAAGTGAACAATGAATGTAAGACCGTGTTGTCACGTTAGAAGAACTTGTAGCTGTCATAAATAAAATCTTGAAACCCTATAATATTTTACCATGTAAACATAGTCTCGAAAGGGGCACACAACATTTTTTTTCTATGTTGCAAAGAGTTGAACAATGTGCAACTTTCTGGGACGTCTTGCTTGCTACCTGCTGTCGCCCTCCCACTGACATAAAGGAAAGAACCGTTTTGCCGCTTCTGAAACAACGTATTCTTTTGGACAGGGAGGGGGAGTGCGCTAAAACACACGTTTTTAATGAGGAGGTTCACTGCTTGTTCACTAGAGTGCAGTGCTGCATGGGTGGTGATACCTTTCTTGCGTTCAGGAAGTTGTAATGTGTAAAGAGTAAATAGAAAGATCGGGTTTCAAGATTTAAAAAAAAAAAAAAAAAAAAAACGACAGCTACAACTTCTTCTAATGTGACAACGTGCCTTAATTTACTATCACGCAAATCACTCTTCCCAATTCACGTTTTTTATACCTTACAACAATCGACTCATATTTATCAGAGCAGAGTTGCACTTCGAAACGTGCACTACATTTGGAAATATCGATTTTTACAATACATTTTATATTTTAGAACATACAGTACTTATTTGCATGAAGAGTATTAATCAACAGCGACTACATATGAAAAATTATTGAGCCCGACTTGCAGCAGGGTTTAAAAAAAATCGCGACACTCGCGGATAATCGTGGCTTTACTGTATTTGAGGTGCTACAGAAGTTACGAATATGGTCCAGTCCTTGTAGAATATCTAGCTTTTGCCTAAAGTACACCATGTTTTTGGTGTACCCCTAAAGAAAGAAGAGCAGAGGGTAGCATATGGAGAAAAAGTGGCAAGCATATCAGACTAGAACATCTGATCAATGGATGGGAATTTTCCTATCAAGGTAGCCCTTCAATGGTGGAGTCTACAGTTCTGTAAATGACGCTGTAAATGAAACTCATATCTCCTTCGCTGTAAATGACGTAACTGGAGATATGAGTTATCAGACTTATCACACTAGCACATTGAGAAAAAAATTGTACGTGGCGTACGTAAAATCGTATGTTACATTTGTAAATCCTGTAGATTTTGGACAACATACAACAAACATATAACTGAAAACGCATGTTTTATAATATTTTCTGTATAAGATTTCCATCTGTATGTACTGTCGTACTGAAACAATATAGGCAGTCAGGATCTCACATACAAATGGACGTATATAACATATAGCTGACGAAGGTAACATACATATATGTAATATAAGGTAGACTGTTAGATATCAAACATCCTGCAGCGGCATGATGTAACACCTAAGGCCAATGCCTATGTAGCATACGGATAACGTACGCTCCGTGCTGATTTCTGTAGTAAGCAAGAGGACTCCGTTTATTTGTACAATATACAACTGTCCAGTGAACGGATTATTCTCGGTGCACACGACTCTCTGTCTGTGCATACACCACATGCATTGTATTTTTCCTTTATCGACATCTTTGTTTAAGTGACACTAGCATCACCATTGTTGTTATGTACATATGAATATTGCCTGAACCAAACTCACAATCAGAAATGTACTATTGCTTTTGCAGTGCTTTGTTAACGAAAAGCTCAGTTGTTGAAATGTAATAATATATAAAAGCTGATAGTTACAATCCGGACCCTTGTATATTACGTTTGTTCTTTTGCGAACGTTTGGGATATTGTAATCTTTAAGTAAATTGTTTTCTCTGTCTATTTTAACCCCTTGCGTTCCAGGTGCCATTTTCCTATGTGCGTGCCGTAATACTGGTTTCATTTACCGTTAAAAGACTGTGTAGATCGTTATATAGGGCATAGTTATTGAGCGCGAGTGAGAAGAGCATTCACGTTACTGATAAAGAATTATTTGCATTGTGGAACATTTGGACTGAAAAGGGGAAATTCTGATGTTCTGAGCGGATTTTATACTTTTTCAGGTTGGCAACACTGATCAAACACAAGGGTTTTCCTTTTCCGATCTCGAAATAGATCTCGAAAGTGCTCATTGTTTATCGTCAGAACAAATACATGTGTACTGTAATTGATTGGTCCTATACGCCTGCCATTTACTGAGACAAAACATTTTTTGTATTTACTATCAGATAGTAAGGTGCTGTCACCTAAGGAAAAATAGTAGAACTAACTCTAACCTTTTACCCACTAACAAATTTCATCATCTCCAGGATTAATAGACCCTTAATAAGGGAAACTTTTTTTATGACATCAATATGGGTGCCATGGTACGCAAGTGGTTAATCTTGTCTATTGACTTTACAAACAACAAGTTATGGTCATAACGTTTGAAACTAATCCGAATGTAGAAACTTGAACTCCTATTACAAAACTCTAGTGTGGTATAACAAATTTCTCCGTAAGAGGTCTGTAGCACTTACGTTAGTGCTAGGAATAAACAAACGTTAGAAGAAGGTACAGATATATCATTGTTCTAACAGATGACACATCCGCCAACTTCAAGTAGCTATCTGATCACCTTAACCCCTTTCGGAGTTTCGTTCAAGAAAATTTACCTTTATATATGAACCAGACTCTTTGTTCCAATAGCTTTGTTTCACTCTGATTAAAACAAATGTTATTTTAAATTACATTTCACTTTGTTTGAAAGACAATTGTAATTTGTACTCACCGAAAGGACGTTAATTAGTGCGATGAAGTAATAGTAGTGTTGTTCGAACTGTAAAGAAAGAAAGAAATGTATAAATATTTTCAGATTAAAAAAAAACTAATATAATAAGAGATGTATAGCTTTTAAATATGTGGGTCAGTCAGAAAGTTAGTTGCACTCCTTCGTAAATATTTTACGTCAAAGGCTATTTTGATGAAACTGTGTGGCAACACTGTAGACATGTAGCTGTATCGTTTGACGTAGCGGCTTTCACGAGACAAGTGGAGGTGTTCTGATATCGTAAACATGTTTCGACAGCTGCATGAGGCGTCCAAGTTGGAAATGCTTGCAGTGATATGTTTTTTGTGGTGGGCGAAAAGGTGTAACTGCACTTATATTTATGGGCAGTAGCATGAGGTGCATGGTGAAAATGCAATGTCACGTCAAGCTATCGCAAAGTTGTGCAACATGTTTGAGAACGGACGTACAGATATGTATTGGCGACGCTGAGCGCGAGGGAAGACCAACTGCGACACGGGCCTTATACCCTAGACCTTTCACCGTGAGACTTCCATGTGTTCTGTCCCATGAAAGACGAACTTCCAAAGTGACGATACCACTCGGATGACGAGACGAAAGCTGCAGCCCAAGAATGGTTATCGGGCATTGGACGAGATTTCTTTGCAGAAGGCATAGATAAACTTGTACCATGTCTCAACAAATGCGTAACTAAAGGAGGTAATTACGTTGAAAAGTAGATTGTGAATGGAACTTTACGATACAAATAAAGTTATTATAAAATTTCTATCCTGTTTTATTTTCTTAAGCAGTGCAAATAAGTTTTTGACCGACCCTCGTATTTAGGGACTTATTTTTCTTTAAATTCAATTTTTGTATTGAAGATTACTCACAGTTGGCATAACAATTGGATCGATCGCATGCTCATTTGGACATGCGTAAAAAGTGCCCAGAAGTTTCGAAAGATCCTCGTTGCGATCAAAATATACCAGTAAAGCCTCTGCTATCTAAAGAATCGGGTCCTTCAATGAAATCAAGACTATAGATGCCAGATTTAAAATATTGTAAAATTCTCTCAGTTTATGTAAGGTAGAGCAATTATCGTACACGGGAATTTGGACTTTCTCATTATCTAAAGATCTTCTTAAATACAGAAATATATTACAATAAATAGTTCCTCTAATAATTTTAGGTAAGAAAGTGGAAGGAATCCAATGACTGGGCGTCGTAGGGCTTTTGTAGGTGAGGTTCCTCTCTTTTGACCGGGCGTCGTGAGAGGGGATAAGTTTTGTGTGATTAGGTGTCTCTCTCTTGGTGACCGGGCGACGTGAGAGAGAGAGTGAACCCAATGGCCGGGCGCCTTAGGACTTTAGGTGGTTTGATCAACCTGAATAGATTGATGCTTGTTCGTTCGTTCGTTCGTTCGTTGGTCTTGGCGGGTTTTAGTTTTCTAAGTTTCGAGCTTTTGCTCTTGCCTTCCATGTTGAGTGTTCTTCTGGCTTGTTTTTTTTCTTCCTATTTGTGTTTTTGGGGCTGCGACTGTCGCGAGCCCTCCTTGGTGGCGTTGTAGTCTATCACATTCCTACGGAGGTCGTGGCATTCGAAATGTTGCTCTTCGGGGGGCGATTGTTCCTATGGCTGCAATGTCGTCGTTGGCGTGATTGTGGACTGTTGCCCAGAATCTGGCGGAGAGCTGTTCCCTGACTTCTTGGAGGAAGGGGAGTTCCAGGTCCTCGTGTGTTTGGGCGGTTGTTGTGCCGATTTCGTGTCGAGTGATAGCTCTTGCCGCTTTGTTCTGGACGATCTGTAGTTGTTTGTGATGAGTAGGTGCAGCGTGCTCCCAGGCCGGGTGTGCGTAGAGTAGAATTGGTCGGAGGCATGTAGTGTAGATGTTCCTCCTTGCTTCATGTGAGAAGCTGGCACTAAGCAGGATTGCCATCAGTGCGCCGAGTCTTCTTGTTGCCTTGGTTGCTGTGTCTGACAGGTGGCGTCGGAAGGTCAGCCGGTGGTCCAGGATGACTCCGAGATACTTGGCTTCGTTGGAGACTTGGAGGATGTTGCCGTGCATCATCAAGTTGTAGGCTCTAACCCTGTGTGCCCAAGTGAAGTCGACCAGTGTGGTTTTGTTTGGATTGACTTTGATTTTCCACTTCTGTGTCCACTCTTCCAGTTTCGTGATGTGGCGTTGCATTGCCCTTTCGACGTATCTGACGTTGCGGTTCTGCGCAAAGACAGCTGTGTCGTCCGCGTAGGTAGCAAGAAAGGTGCCATGGTCCGTCGGTATGTCAGCCGTGTAGAGTGAATACAGAAGTGGAGAAAGGCAAGATCCCTGTGGTACTCCTGCCTGGATCGGTCTGCTGTCCGTGAGATGCCCTTCTCGGAAAACCTTGAAGCTGCGATCTTGGAGGTAGCTCTGTATGAGTTTCACCTGATATTGAGGGAGTCCCGCCTGGAGCAGTTTGTGGACAAGTCCGTCGTGCCACACCCTGTCAAAAGCTTTCTCAATGTCCAGAAAAAGACCCAGGGTGTGACCTCCTTCATTATACTGTAATGTGATCTTGTCCACAACTCGGACCAGCTGGTGGGTGGTGCTGTGGTCCGGCCTGAATCCGAACTGATGTTTCGGGATGAGGTTGTTCTGCTCTGCATGGTCCAGCATTCTCCTGTGGACGACTCTTTCTACTATCTTCCCCAGGTGGGAGAGGAGACTGATGGGCCTGTAGTTCTTCGGCTCTGTCGTGTGACCCTTGGCCTTGGGAATCATGATGACACGAGCTTCCTTCCAAGATGACGGGAAGTGGCCAGTCCTCATGATCCCGTTGGTGATTCGTGTCAGGAGTACCACTGCCTTTCTAGGTGCACGTTTTAGGGCGAGCGTTGGTATGGCGTCAGAGCCTGCTGCCTTGCTGCTGTGAAGCCGTTTGATGATGTTTGTCAGTTCCCTCGGTGTCGTCAGAGCTGTTGGCGGAAACTCGTACTCTTGTTGCAGGGTTCGGAGGCTTTCCTGTACTGCTGCTTCCGTGGGGAGGTCAGAAGGAGTGGGGTTTAGCCGGAACGTTTCTTGCAGATGGTCGGCAAGAACGGTTGCTTGATCCGCTGGGCTGTATACAAGTCCGTGCTGACCTCTGAGTGGTTGGGTGCGTGGAGGTCCCGGTGGGCGTGACACTGTCCTGAGGAGTTGCCAAAAATCCCGCGACGGTGCTTCTATGGCTCGAAGTTTCTCATCCCAGGCGGCGTAGGTCTGTCGCTGGAGGCGGTTCTTCACCCGTTTCGTCATCGCATTCCACAATGTCTTGTATTGTGGGTGGCGGGTCTTCTGCCAACGGCGTCTGGACCAGCGTTTGATCGCGATCAACACTGCCGTGCGGAGGTCTTCTTGTTTTTGGTGGCCTTGTTGTTGCTGCGTGGTTGACGCCAGTCTGTACGCTGACCGAATGGCTGTGGTCAGTGTTTGAACAGCGGTGTCAATGTCCTCCGGGGTGTTCACTGGAAGTCTGGTGTCGATCATGTGCGTCAGCTGACGGGTATAATCGTCCCAGTTGGTGGAAGTTTGTTTCGGCAGGTTGTACACTGGAAGGTGATGACGTACTACGACAGAGAAAAGCACAGGTATGTGATCAGACTGGAGGTCATGCAGCACAACTGGCCCATCCAGGATTGCGGTGTTGGACGAAAGGGTGATGTCCAGCACATCTGGGTTGTCCTCCGTTCCGTGGGAAGTGTGTGGGTTCCCTCGGTGCCGATGGGATAAGGTCGATCTGCCTGAGCGCGCGGTGGAGCGCCCTGCCATTCTCGTTGGACACTCTGGAGTGCCACGCCGGGTGCTTACAATTGAAGTCTCCTGCAAGCAGCACGCGGTGTCCAAGTCTTCGGAGCAGCAGAAGGTCTGGAGGGTGGAGTCTGTTGTCTGGAGCTCTGTACACTGACACGATGTGCAGGGGCCCATCCGGTGAGTGCAGCGTGACTCCGGTCGCTTCGATGGACTGCATGGCTGGAAGTGGAAGGTGGTCGTGCGGTATCTGTGTTTTGATCAGGACTGCCGTACCTCCTTTTCTTCCCTGACGGTCGTTCCTGTACGTAGTGTAGTTACGCACCCTGAGGGACAGATGAGGCTTCAAGTGAGTCTCGGAGAGTAGGGCTACGTCTATGTCTTCACGTACTAGGAAGTCCTTGAATTCCGCCTTCTGTTTACTGATGCCTTCCGCGTTCCAGCAGACCATGCGAACCGCTCGGTGTACGACTGTCCTATTGCGTGCCATCATCGATGAGGGAGGCGGCGACGTCGAGGAGCGTGGTCATCTTCGTGATGGGATCCTTGGCTGCTGCGATCTTCTGGATGCCCTCCTTGAGCTTCTGGAGGAAGCTCTTGACATTCAGGCCGGACAGCAGGCTGAGGGTTTCTCGGATGGAGGATGCCAGGCTGGAGTCTGACGCTGGTGTATCTGTGGCTGACGCTGGTGAGTCTGCGGTTGATGGTGGGGGGTTAGTGGCTGGTCGTGTGGAGTCTGTGGCTGTCACTGCTGGGTCCGCGTTTGGTGCTGCGGCGTCAGTTGCAGGTTGGGGCGCCTGCGCATTCTGGGTCCGTGGTTGCCTGGTTTCTGGTCTTGTTGCTGGTGCTGTTGCTGGAGTCTGCTCTGTGGCGGGTGGGGTAGTAGGCTCGGGAGGCTGGTCTTCTTGCGTTGGTGGTTTTCTGGGCTCCTTGCTCTTGGATGATCCTGCTTGATGTGGAGTCTTGCTTTGAGCGTTGCTTGGGGCAGGGTTGGGCGGGTCGGCAGCGGGAGCTGGGAACTGCTGCTTGTTGCTCGTCCTTTTCTTCTTCTCTGCCTGGATGTAGGAGCAACCTTGATAGTTTGCAGGATGTGCTCCTTGACAGTTTGCACACTTCGCAGGCGAGTCTCGATTCTTCTTGGGGCACTCCTGAGTCACGTGGAGTTCCCCAGACTTCACGCATCGGGCTACAGCATGGCAGGTTAGCTGCGAGTGGCCAACGCGTTGGCAGCGATGGCACTGCAGGATGTCATTACCTTCATATGGTTCAACGACCACTTTATACCAGAAAAGTCTTTCTAGTTCATATATGTTTTTCATGCCTGAGGTTCGTTCCAGAGAAACGAGGTAGAGAGGGAAGAGGGGCCGAGTGCCCTGAGCGTCCGGTCTGCCACGCATCTGGTGCACTGCTTGTACAGGAAATCCCAGAGATTGAAGTTCAGTCTTGATGTCCTCCGGCTCCGTGTCAATTGGCAGTTTCCGTACTACCACCTTCATGGGGCGGACGGTCTTCGGTAGCTCTGTCGAGTAGGGGTAGTTCTGTTGTTTACAGAACGTTTCCACTTTTGCGTGATCTCGCATGTTCGTGCAATGGATTTTAATGTAGTCCGAGTTGAACAACACTTTGGGGGGAGCATCCAGCGTGGCTGCTAGTGTCTTCATCAGTGTGTTTTGCTTTTTCACTCCATATATGAATATGGGGGGAACTTGTTTGGGGCGTAGGTCAGGGGGGGCTCTGGGCGCCTCTTCTTCTTCTCCCATTTCCACTTCAGTCATTGATGGTCCATCTGAGGGGGGGTTATCTGGTGCTGGTCCCCTTGGGTCAGGGCGGTGAATCTGTTTCGGCACTCAGTGCGGAATTCCACCAGGGAGCTGACTGGCCCGGACGGAGCCCGTTTTAGTGACTTCCTGGGGGGTTGAAGAAATCCTTCATCGGAGTTGGTTTCGTCTTCCGGGGGGGCGGGGGTGCTGTTGCTCCTTCAATTCCTGATTTGGTGGCTTTTCTTCATTCTGCTCCAGTGGGGGGAGATGCGCCGGTGACTCTGAAGCTGGTGCTGGGTCCTCCTGCATTTTCACCAGGGGGGGTTCTTGGGGGTTTCTTGCTGGCTTCTTTGTTTTGATTGTAACCCTGCGTTTTCTGACTGGGCCTAAGGCAGTGAACTTTAGGCCCTGGAGTTGCTTCGTAACGGAGTTGAGATTGCTGGGGGGGGCTTTCCGGGGGCGGGGGCCCTTGGCGGATGATGTCTTGTTCTTGCGAGGGGCGGGGGCTGGAGTGTTCCCCTGGTTCATGGTTTGACGTAACAGTGCTATTTCTGGTGTGGCTCTTGAAAGGGCCGCTTTGCCTTGAATCACTACTATTCGATCCCTGGGGGGGAGCGTCGGGAGCTTTTTGGACGTGCTCCCGACCGGCCAATTTTTCTTTTTGCCTATCACTGTATTACTACTTGTTGCACTTGAGATAGTTCTTAGTAGGATAAGAGTTTATTCATATGGGAGTATATACTTGTACAAAGTTTACTAATGCACTATATATTCTGGGATATTTGGTCTCGACGTGCTGTTCCCACCACTCGCCGTGGCGGAATGAGCGAAGAGCTCCTGAGTTCTGCCTTTTAAGGGCTGGCAGATAGCTTGTTTGAAACAGCCAATCAGAAGCGAGGTCTCGAAGCGGATTCGGCCAATCACGCGCGGGTGCTTTCTTTCGGGTCCGCGCTCCTGAACGACTACTTTTCTGGCGTGTCTTTAGCGGCAGGAGTGTGTGCAGTGCTTTGTTCGAACAAGCATGCACGTGCACACACTACTCTACAAAATAGCTAGCTAAATCACAGCACTTTCCACTGAAACTATCACTTTCACAACATTATAGAGAGTTCACAGAGTGACTTTGAGTGTTTGTAATAAACTCTGGGAAAGATTGTCTTTATTTCCACTAAGTATCACACGGATCGCGAGAGCAAAAAAGCGCACGTCTTCTTGCTTCACTATCGTATCTCAGTATGATGCTTGTTGAGGCGTGCTCCTGTCTTTTATCCTAAAATGTCGGCTATCTTCGGTGATCTCCGTCCTGCCGACTGCTGGCGTGTCGTCTGCGTTGTACTTGTTTACTGTCAACACGTGTAGTACAAACATAGTTATTGCATGATATGAAGACATGCAGAACCTTACAATATACAGTGTGCTCGTGTGTTGTTCGAACTTAATCCGTTGCGTCACGGTATTCGTGAACTGAAATGTTTGTAAACCAAAATTATTTTTGCCATTGAAATTAATGTAAATGCGAAGGATGATCGGAGAAAATGTTACAAGGCTATAACTCTAGTGTTATTCTGTTGCAACTTAACGAAAATTTATTTGTAGATTAATAACATGCTTGTCTTGTTGCAGGTTTGAGGACTTCGGATTCGACCGTGTATGTCCGAGAAGCAGATATTTAAAATAGTGACTTATTTGTAAAACTGGTTAAGAGTAGAAGTGAGGTCAGTGATGAGATTCTGAGGGCCAAAAACAGTACTCCTTCTTTCACCTCATAGGCAAATTCTGGAGGTGTAGGGGGAGGGCTCAATTTCAAGGAAACATGTAGAGAAGTAGTATTGTGCCTTCAAAGAAGGACGGATCACTATTGTTAATGACAACCCTGGACACAGCGGTCCAGTTCATCAATCACCGACGACGTGAACTGTGATCGTCTGAATGAGCGTATTGGTATGGACAGAACAAGAACATTACGCTCAATATCGGCTGAGCTGGAACTATCATGTAATATTGTAGAGAACATTGTGGTTAATATGGACAAGTGTGCGCGAAATGGATGCCACGGGCACTATCTGAGAAGCATAAGACAACCAGACTGGCGACGTCGTCTCTGAATATCCCACGACGTTACCCAGCTAAGAGGAATCGTTTTTTATTTTTCACTGGGTAGTGACTGGTGATGAAACAATATAGCATCTGTTCACCCCATCAACGAAGCAGGCACTCATGCTATGGAAGCCTTCAACTTCTCCACGGAATAAAATCAAAGTGGTTGCTTCGTCCAGGAGTTTTGTGTACTGTATTCTAGGACGTGTCAGGTGTACTACTGATCGATTATTTCTAACAAAGAGAAATTGTGAATGCTGAAAAGTATTGCAGGACACTTCCGAAGTTGCTAGATGCTATCAGACAAAAAAGTCCTGCTCTCTTAAGCCGTGGTTCGATTCTTCTGAATGATAATGCCAGACCCCATTTAGCGGAAACACACAACTGTTGAGTGTATTCATCGTTTACGCTGGGAACGACTAGAGCTCCCTACAGTCCTGACCTAGCCCCCCGAAACTTTCACCTTTTCCCTGTTCTAATGCAAAACATGGCTGGTCACCATTATTTAACATGTGATTGATTACCTCATCTACCGTTGTGACAAGTACTTCAACATAAAAGGTGATTACATCGAGAACTAGAATTTAGTGTTCTCTATCATCAGGTCTGTTGATCTTCCAGCTATGTTTTACATATGAGCCATAAGAAGCTTTCTAATGTTTCTCCGATCATCCCACGTACAATGAATTCGTTCTAGTCACATAAGCACAGATAATAAAAATAACACATACTTTTTAGAGGCAAATAAGTGGTATTCAAATAAACGAAACAGAATGAGGATTATAAAACACAAAAAGTACTCAAAAACAAAGCACTCTGATACACAATATTTGCGACAAACATGCAAAAACATGCTGCGTGCGTGGAATTGTGGGTAGAGGTGTACTTCGAAATATTGTTCACAAAACTCGTTAATAAACCAATTTGTTCACGAACCAAAAGGGTTTGTAACCTGTGGGTTCAGTGTAGTTACATTTGATCACTGGTTCAATTAGAATTATAATTAAATATAGCCTAGCAGGCGTTCAAATTAGCTGTTTCTGGTTTTAACGTTTATCTCCGTACAACGAAAACGGTAAGGGAGAGCGAAAAGCGTTTTCTTGCAAACGACTCAGCGTCTCAAGACAACATACCAGGACTATACCGAACATTCTACCAAAACCGGAAGTGGTTGAAAATTTACTACTACTTCCGGTTTCAATACTGATTTCCGTAAAGCAAAAGCGGTGCGAGATATCAAGATGCAGTTTTCTGCTACCGATTCAGCTTCCGACGAGTAGCTATTATTTCCTCCCTGAACCCTCTATTCAATCAAATTAATGATTTCCGGTTTCAAACTTTATCGCCATAGAACGAAAACAGTAAAACATAGCGAGTAATGGAATTTTGATAAGAATTCATCGTCCGAGGAACAAGTTCTATCTTCGATCTTATTAATCTATTGCAACCAGTAGTTATACATGTACTAGTTCAAGCTCAAGTATTGAATCGACATAGTTTCAAGTCTACTGTTGTTTCACATTGTGGAACGGAACTCACTTGTGTTTAGTTATTTTCTTATTATATCTTTTACATTTTGTTTTTCATTCTTCTTCTTCTTTTTCTTCTTCTGCTTCTTTTGCTTTTCACGACTTCGGTTTTAATCTTTATATTTTGTTCTGTTTTATGCCGAATCTGTATTTGAACCACAAATTTTCGAACTTTTTGATCTCTATAAATAAAACGAATGTTTGTGACTCTTAATCCCTTGAACCACCCGACCTATCTCGATCAAAATTTCAACATAGATGAGGTTCGGGCGTGAGATGGTTTTTTGTCAATTCACTTTGATGCTACAACTTACGGGAGGGGGAGATATTAAAAAAACGATCGGAAATGACCGATATTAGTGTCAATTCCATAGTTTTTTTGGTGTCGCTGAGATAAACAGTGACACTTCCATGGCCGTTTAAATCCAAATTCAGCCCTGAAACCTGGGGAATGATCGAAAATGACCGATATCAGGAACGCTTCAGCAATAGTAAAAAGGTACTGACTAACGGAACATTACTAATTTTTCTTATTTTAATTCGGCGAAACGGGTAATTGACAATAGTTTAAAATAAAAGTAAGCGTGCGTCAGCCATTGGCCTTCTAGTGGGACAACAAGGGTGGGTCTAGAAGGTGAAAACAGCTAGAACCCAGTCTATGATAGGTATATCATGAGTTTACTATTCAAAAATATATAAATAATAGCTTAAATTATTTTTGCCACTCAAAAAACTGGGGGGCTAGGCCCCCCGGCCCTTGCCTAGAATCGCCACTGGGGGACAAATCGCTTGGCCGATAACGTCACTATATAAATCTAATCAATCAAGTAATCAGTAGTATATTATTATTATTATTATTATTATTATTATTATTATTATTATTATTATTATTATTATTATTATTATTATTATTATTATTATTATTATTATTAGCTACTGTTTATGAAATAGGGAAATAGGAGTATTTACCATCAATTACTCACATCTCAAAAAAACATCTCAAATCTGCGTAGATAAGTTCCGTATATAGTAATATAGAATGGTGGTATTTTCGCTTGCTTTCTTAACACCTTTAATTTGCTTCAGACACTGCGAGTACCAGTAAACTTATGAACTGCAAGATACAGTGTAATGTCCGCACTCTGAAATTTTTGTTGAAATTTTGGGCAGAAATAACACAAGCGTGTGCGGTGTTCAATGGACAAGCAAATTTGGATGCTTACCCCGTCGAATGTGTATATATATATATATATATATATATATATATATATATATATTTTAAACTTTTCATTAAACACTGACTTTTGCTGGAGTACTGTCGTCCACCTTATCCAAAACCTAAGATACAAATGCAAACAGTTCTAAGTTGGTTTTATGGTTACAGTTAGTATTAACGATTCGAAGATATTAAAAGTGACTTATGCAAGAACTTCATAATTCAGTCGTAAGGTGGCGTAAACAGTTGACATAGACATCTGCTGGCAAAATGTTGAATTGACTGGTATTTGCGACAGCAAAGATTACAGTCCTGGCCCAAAAATTTCTTACCACCCACGTTGCTTTGAAAAGCTATGCCTTCTCTCTCTCTCTCTCTCTCTCTCTCTCTCTCTCTTTTTTTTTTTTTTTTTTTTTTTTTGAGTTTTACGTCCCACAATTATGCCGGTTAAGCTAAAGGAGACGGTGATGATGAGAGATGAATGAAATGGCCGAATGAAGAAAATGGGAGAACCCCGAGAAAACCCACGTACACGGTGTTTGTACACCGCAAAGTTCACTTGGCGGGAGCAGGGTTTCAACCCGGGACCCCAAGCACCAGAGGTGAACGCTCTACCACTGAGCCACCGCAGACCCCTGTCTGCCTTCTTATTGATCACAGAAAATAAATCAATAAAATGCCAATCTTTTTAGACTGCTGTACGATTTTTAATTTAATCCACTAAATTATTCTATGTTCAGTTCAGATATGGGTGACGGGTTTCTTGAACAAGACTGTACATCAGTGGGAATCTTGAAGGAAGTCACATAGGTAAATAATGTAACTTTTATCACTTCGATACTACATTAACACAAGTTACGTAATACAGCAATTCTTGTATATATGAATCAAGAATTAAGAACACCAAGTTCTCTACCCTTAGTTTGAACTGACAAAAAGTTTTAATTTTTACTGATATGACTCCCTCAAAAGCTCTAGTGATGTACATCCTAGGGTTAAGTACACTAGACTAACTATGGACCGATTATCAGGGGCCCGGGAACGGGTCGGATAATGAAAAAAGTCAGTTAAAATGAAAATTGCTATTTCACAACCCCTATATTATACAGAGTGGCCCAAAAGTAGGTATAGAGTCCCGTATTGATCGGGCATGACATTTTATTTATTTATTGTTATCCATACAGGTACTGACTTAGTTCCTTCCTTATTTGTTCTTAATTTATTTTCACTTATACCGTAAGCTTGAAACAAACCAAAACAAATAAATTCCTTATCTTAATAAATTAATGTCATACTTGATCTATGCCGGTCTGTATACCTACTTTTGGGCATCTCTATAATTGTTTAAACAGGCATAAACTATTATAATTCAATAAATTTAACTTATTTTCCAACACTAGATCCCCAGTGACACTCACTTGAACAAAGCGGGGCACGGTGGCTCAGTGCTAAAGCGCTTATCTCTGGTACGTGGGGTCTTTGGTTCGATCCCTCGACAACATCATGTCCGTAGGTTTTCTAGAGTACTCCCGTTTCCTTCCACATTCTGATTCATTAATCCTTTTGTCATGAACCTCTTGCCTTAATCATTGCCTCTCTTAACCTGAAGGACATAACCGAGGGACGTTAAACTGAAAGATTTCATTTCAATTGAACGAAATTCTGTATGTTGAATAAAGCACACTTGACTATCGCACAAACTACACATTTATTTTGGGGCCGCGGTAGCTCAGTGGTAGAGCGTTCACCTCTGGTACTTGGGGTCCCGGGTTCAATCCCAGCCCCCACCAAGTGAACTTTGTGGCAGACAAACACCGTGTGTGTGGGGGTTTCTCGGGGTTTTCCCATTTTCTTCATTCCACCATTTCATTCATTACTCATCATCACCGTCTCCTTTAGCCTAACCGGCATAACCGTGGGACGTAAAACTCAAAGATTTCATTTCATTTTTTTACACATTTATTTAAGATGTATGGGTATTGATTGGAGAAAAACATAAAGCTGGAAAAATACAATCGAAGCTACGATACTATATGAAGTGCATTACTGTATTTTATTAAACATACCGGTATTTAGTCAACGAAGATAAAGCACTTTTGGGCTTGTTGTACGCAAGGGCGCCGATCCTTGGGGGCTCGGCCCATCCGAAGCTCATGTGAGCCCCCCTGTATTTTTATAAATATGCATTTTTATGTGTATTTTTTCTTGTTATATGTATTTTTTTTATGAATGCTCCCCCCAAAGTTACATAGAAATCGGCGCCCTTGGTTGTACGGTATATTGTTGTGGACCACCAGGTGAAGCTGATATGGAGCACGAAGGTACTCTTAACAGTGACGGAAGTCTTAACAGTACTTGTAAGACTGCTCCAAAAGACTACAAATATTCTATATATCCATTAAATAATTAAATAAAATGCGCAAGTGAGCCAAGCACTTTGCTCATTTAGCCAAACTAACTAACAAATAAACTAAATTTGTAACTACTCACAAGGATGCTAGATGAATCAGGGTTTAGCCAAATGAAACAGAAAGAACATCAAAAAAAAAAAAGTATAAAATATTAATAAAATGCACTGCACAAACCAGAAGGAAGCCATATTGGCTCTTTAGTACAATTTGTTGGTATATATTCTGAGGCTTACCATTTAGTACGAATTATTCCTCAATTCTTAGCATTAATTAAATATAACTTCACGTCTAGGTGCAAACAATATGTTATTAAGTTTAAATTTCGGAATTATTCTGTTCAAAAGTTTTACATTTGCTAATATATCCGGTTCAACTTTTGCTCGAGAAACCTATCAAAATAATTCACAAAACTGACAGGAAATATATAATGTCATTTTCATTCCATATCAGTGTGAGAAAGAAGTTTCAGTCCTGTAAAATAGTATAGGAATAGTCAACTGTTACAGAAGCCGTAGGAATAGCCGCACGAAATCCTAACAATATGAATGTTTTCCTGGTACATTTGAAAGTAGCTTTTACAATGGGTAAAACCAAATTATTTTGAAAGTTAATTTGTTTCGAAGTACATAAATCGTGGCCTTGGTTTGACAAGGTTCTAACTGCACGTGACTATATTTTGAGAGGAACGAATTTAAAGTTTTATTAGCCTATAGTTGTTTCATTTATAAACTAATCATTTTGACATTTTTATACAATGATTAACTGCCAATAAGATTTATATTTAAATAATTGATGTTGGAAATGGGGCTTTACTTTTCTTGTTTAGGTGGATCACCACCCGGAAGTCAGCACATATTTTAGCTCATTGCCTTAACTACTGCGTAATGGAACGTTACATATTATAAATATTGTACTATAAGATAGAGTAATGTTTCAGCTACAACACAAGACACTGATTCATTTGGTTGTGTCTCCTGATATCGAAAAATGTAACAAAGAAAAGAAAATTTTGATTCGTTTTACAATGAGCACACAAGATGGCACTTCCTGTATGATCTTACAAGAAGTGCTCACTTTTACGAAATGTTTATTTGTATGTGTAAAGTATTTTAAAGTAAACGATCTTATTACGAAATAAATGTTTTGTTTGACTGTCTTTCGTGTTATGTTTCATATTTTATTTAAATATTAATTTACATTTAAGGAAATAGATTTTGATACGAAACTTGTGCAGAACGTCATAATGCGTTGTTGCCAAATTTGTACGTATACTGTAGTAGTCACAAAAAGAAAATTCCTGGATTCTAGCGTTGCAGTTCGAGAAGCGGAATTGCGGTAAGGGTCGAAGACTAATTTCTCTAGTAAGTATCCAAACAGAATTCCATGATTACTTCCTTTATTATCTGCTTCAGTAAACACTCGACACTATCTGGCAACGCCGCACTATTCAAGCAGCGTTTAGCATACCACTGGGAACACCTAGTGATCCACCTTTAGGACAATCAGTAAAATGCAGTTAGAACATTGTCTTACTGAAACGATCATTTACAGAGGCACAAGGTTCTAGCTGCCCTTAGAACCTTGTCAAACCATAATGAAGAAAGAAAATATTCGTGACTTAGGGCGATAAGGCTGAAACTGCAATTGAGCAGATTAACTATTCATATTTTAATTACATGAAATATGTGTCGAATACTAGCTACAAGTTTAACAGTGCAGTATAATACTAGTTGTATTCCAGAGGCGTCAATAGAAGGGACTCTTTAATGTCTTTTTTTTAATTCTGAAGACCCCACACAACGCTTTTGTTGTTTTGGTTTGATGTCAAAAACATTCAAACTACTACTGAAACATGACACTTTGGCCCGTCGTGTTCGAGTTTCTAGAAATGTTATATTTGCTGCATTAACAGGCTCGAACTGTCATGCCTTGATTTGAACAATATGGTAGTGAATTCTTGAATAAACATCACGTTAGCTACTTGATTGAATGGAATGGTTTTATAATTTCGAAGTTTTACTGTCGTCCAGAAAGTCTTTCAAGTCACTCGGCCTTTTCTGAATTACATGGTATGAGTTGTGACGGTGTACACTCTTCAATATTCTTACGAAACCCAAAGGAGAATAAAAGTCTGTCTTGTTCATTTTTTTAAAAAATTGTACGGTGTATACGATCTACTTCCTGAACACAGGAATGTTCTGGAAGAGAGTATTTCATTGATACAGAATTAATATTCGGATTTTCTCTCAAAAAGTTCAAAACTGTATATGATATATGGGAATTAAAGTTTTGTGGTACACTGGAATCGGATTTTCTCTAAAAAAGTTCAAAACCGTATATGATATATGGGAATTAAAGTTTTTTGGTACACTGGAATCGGATTTTCTCTCAAAAAGTTCAAAACTGTATATGATATATGGGAATTAAAGTTTTGTGGTACACTGGAATCGGATTTTCTCTCAAAAAGTTCAAAACTGTATATGATATATGGGAATTAAGGTTTTGTTGGTACACTGGAATCGGATTTTCTCTCAAAAAGTTCAAAACTGTATATGATATATGGGAATTAAAGTTTTGTGGTACACTGGAATCGGATTTTCTCTCAAAAAGTTCAAAACTGTATATGATATATGGGAATTAAAGTTTTGTGGTACACTGGAATCGGATTTTCTCTCAAAAAGTTCAAAACTGTATATGATATATGGGAATTAAAGTTTTGTGGTACACTGGAATCGGATTTTCTCTCAAAAAGTTCAAAACTGTATATGATATATGGGAATTAAAGTTTTGTGGTACACTGGAATCGGATTTTCTCTCAAAAAGTTCAAAACTGTATATGATATATGGGAATTAAAGTTTTGTGGTACACTGGAATCGGATTTTCTCTCAAAAAGTTCAAAACTGTATATGATATATGGGAATTAAAGTTTTGTGGTACACTGGAATCGGATTTTCTCTCAAAAAGTTCAAAACTGTATATGATATATGGGAATTAAGGTTTTGTGGTACACTGGAATCGGATCAAGTAATCAGTTCTGTGATCTGATTTTCTTCGAGCATTGCGTGCAATATTTTTCTGAAAGCACTCGCAATGTCATTCCCTGCACGCCCTGCCGTTGTTTCGTTTCAGATAGCACAATACACTTTTTTGCTATTGTAAAGAATGTGGTAAAGTTGTAAACATTTAATTTTTTCCTATAAAATAAGCTACGTCTATCTGCGTGGGAACATATTATAACGTTTCGCAAAACGAAGGCAAGGACTGGAAGATCTTTGTTTTCTTTTTTTCCTTTTTCTGTGTTCTTTCATTTGGGCCTTGCGCAAAATATGTCTCTCATAGTTGTCCTTATGCTCACTACTTAAGGTTTCAGTCTCTTTCGCCACCTTATCCACCTCACACACATTACATCTGCCGCTTTTTGGTAAATGAAAACCTAAGTTAAACTCAGTTCCAGATATTCGGTAGTACGTACATTAGTTTCTTAATTGGTGTTTGGTTTTCATTCTGGCATTTTTCAATGTAGAGATTATATATTTTTGCAATGTTCAGATGACTTCCTAGGTACAACCTACTGGTATCAGCTCAGCAGTGATGGGATGGGATTGGGAAAGGTTTTATGTGTTCCGTTGCAAAATCTGCTTTCCCGTTTGGCTTTCGACGACTAGTACTGTTGTTTTGCCTTTGACCTACAGTAGGTGTGTTTGCATTCATAGTCTTGGTTTTGTGGGCAGCATATACAGGTTTTTGGGATATGTCGAGGGTCGACAAATAAAACGTTTTGCACACTTAAACCTCTTCCCATTTAACATTGAAGAAGCAATGAAAATAATACTTATAACGATATTTAGCTTTCCTTGTTTTTTTGAGTTTTAGTCTCGTCTCAATTTCTGCTTGATCCCTCTTCATTATGCTGAACACACATTGAATTACGAAGCCCAAGTTTGAAATTTTGTATATTTTACACCAATAGATGGCAGTAATCGTCATATGTACTTTGCAGAGTTTAGAGCCTTGCTACAAATAAATTTATACGTATTAAACTTTCATCAATCAGGTTTAACATGTACGATTTACCTATTTAGTTAATTTTTATATAGCACGGTTCAGGATGTGGAACAAATTTCTGCGCTGACAATTGGAGTGACTAAAAAAATAATGGAAGAAATATATCATTTACTTCTCCAGGTAAGTTAAAAGAATAAATCTTACAATTTAACTATCACTCGAATGTTAGAGAAGTAACACAGAAATGTGCACATGTAAATTATAAAAAAAAGAGGAATACTTATGTAGCTTACAACTTCTCAAATTGCAGTTAGAATCTTGTCAAACTGAATACTATATTACAGTCAGAAGCAGTTAAAACTTTGTCAAACTAGTAGACGGTCTATTTTTTAGGTTACAACAATAAGAGTCACATACTTGAATAAAGCTCGATTTCTAGTGTTACGTACTGTATGTAACTTGATTTTGACAAAAATGTCAGTTAGAACCTTGTCAAACTAAGGTCACGAAATATTAAACGAGTGAAGATCAAGAAATATTGCTTTAATATTATCAACACTGTTTAATAGTAATTCTGTTTAACTATTGTTAACTCGCTTTTCGTTAATTTTGTGGACACATGGCTCAACATTGGGTTGGTTATATTTAAACTTCCTCTATTCAACTGACTCTAGACGCAGAACTAATGATCTGGTGAACATTAGACTTTCTGAAGACATTGCTAAGATTATGAGGAAAAAGGAATAATGAAATCTTTGAGGTTTACGTCCCACGATTATGCCGGTTAGGCTAAAGGAGACGGTGATAATGAGTAATGAATGAAATGGTGGAATGAAGAAAGTGGGATTAAACGGGAGAACCCCGAGAAAACCCACGCACACGGTGTTTGTCCATCACAAAGTTCACTTGGCGGGGGCTGGGATTGAACCCGGGATCCCAAGTACCAGAGGTGAACGCTCTACCACTGATCCACCGCGGCCCCTAAAAGGAATAATGAATGTGTGTTTTATTTATTTATTGTTTTTTTTTAATGTTGACATAAACGATATCATATTTTCGTTTACATAATGTCCACTAGCTACAAAATGAGCTCGAACTGTAGTCCGTCTCTGTTCAGGACAGTTTGCAAAAGCTGAACAATTTGCTGCAGTTCTGAGCGAAACATTTCCATGGGTCGAGTCGATACCACTTAGAGTAGTATACTTCCCTTCAGACAGTGGCGGATCTAGAAGGTAAAAACTGGGGGGGGGGCAGACAGTACCCAGACTATGATAGGTATATACTGTATAAACTTTCAAAAATATATAAATAATAGCTTAAATTATTTTTTCACTGAAAAAACTGGGCGGCCTAGGCCCCCCCGGCCCTGTCCTAGATCCGCCACTGCCTTCAGATTGACACTTCCAAAACGATCTTAAGACCAGAGCATGTCAGGTGATCGGGAAGGACAAGCACTTGGATGTGATTATGCTATCTTCACCAGATGTGTTATGGAGGAGGTCTTATACATGATGAGCTATGCCTAGCGAAGCACAATGTGGGTGATATTGAGAAATAAAAGGAAATGAAATCTTTCAGTTTAGCGTCCTACGATTATGTCCTTTAAGCTGAGAAAGACGATGATTAAGGCAAGTGATTAATAATGGAAGAATTAGTGGGATGAGAGTGTGGGAGGAAATGGGAGTACCCCGAGAAAACCCACGGCCGCGATGTTGTCCACCACAAACTTACTTGGGCAGGGATCGAATTAGGGACCTCATGCACCAGAAGTAAAGGCTCTACCACTAAGCCACCGTGCCCCCTGGTTGATATTCAGGAAATGCAGCTGCGGTATTGCTGTTATGTTGATAAAATAGCTTCAGAAATACCCTGCTCTTGTTGTCTAGTACGTGGTTCTACTGCGTACTAGTACCTGCGGTTATCAATATCCTGGTCATATTTTTTGCCGCCCCTGGCCATTAAAAATGCTGTCTCCTCAATATCAGTAAATAATGGTGTAAAACATTTGATTTAGTGAAGTAAGTAATTATTATTTAAATTGAAGTGGAAAAATAAAAATACTTACAATAAATAACATAATATATAATTCTTTAATTGATTTTCTCGGGTAATATATCTGGCCCGAAAAAAAATACTCCGAAAATTTTCCACCACGGGGCATGGCTCATTAGCCCATAGCTAAATACAGTCCTGGACCTGATGGTACTCGTTACACGGCCATTTAATGTGGGCGATAGTTTATATGAAAATATACATTAGTGAACTTTAAAAATAAATCACTCATTTTCTCAAACAAACAAGCTAACGTATTCCATTACTGCAGAATCTAAGAGAACTAAAATTGCAAGATGGTTCACTGCAAACCAGAAGAATTTAACAAACAAGTGGAAGCTTAGCGTATCGAGGCTATATGAGACATGGACTTACAGTTTATGATGGAATCCGAATAATCATATAATGTGTTCAATACGCTCCCACCTGGATTTGAACCCGGGACCCTGTGCAAGAAAGGCTCACGCTCTAGCCACTAGACCAGCGGCGAGAACTTTGGTAATTCAGGAAGATTTTGGAGAAACTTCATTTCCTGCATGGTTCTAATAGATCACGTGACTAGTTTGTCCATTGTTCACAGCTAACAGCAAACAAACTTAGTTACCACAAGAAACAAAAATTGAAATATGTATATTTACACTCATGTCCAAAATTATTTTCGCATGTCTATAAATATGTTATTGTAGAAATATAATTTGATAAGGAATTCGCCCGTATTTCTTATAATGTTAGTGTGTGTATAATCGGCAAAGACATGTATGTGGCAAATTTCATGTCAAAAGAGCAGTAAATAAGAACAATAAAACGAAAATAAAACTTTTTTTTGTCCATTTAGCAACATTTTGCTTTACTCATTCTAATTTTCATATTTATAATTATATTCCTATGAAATTTACCTCAAATACACCCCGATTATACACATAGTATCAGTATTAAAATACCCTACAAAATCACTATCAAATTATATTCTTAGAAGAATACAGTTATAGATATGCGACAATCATTTTAGACATAAGTATACTTTCGACACTCACGCATAGCATAGTTTCAAAGTGTAAGAATTAGCTTGGTAATTTTTTCTAGCATCGGTAGGTATGTTATTCGAAGGTAGTCCCGGAACTTATTGAATGGACTGTATAAGTTCAATTTGCGTGATCCTAATATTCTGGTAAAAAGGATTACTCGATTCCATGTGTGTGCTATTCGGAAAGACATTTTGTATCAAGAAAAATTGCATATCCTTCTATTACCGGAACCAATATTTCTTTGCTACTATGCAGGTTCTGTAGAAGCTAGGTAATGTTATAGATTTTAATGGGGATACGGATAGTATATCCTTTCATTATAAGCCACCAGCATTTCTTTGCTGCTGCGCAGGTTGCGGAGAAGGTAAGGAATATTTTAGATGTTATTGGGGATGTGGAAAGCATGTCTTTTTGTTATTGGCAACTAACGTTTGTGTGCTACTGTGCAGGTTGCGTAGGAGCTAGGGAATCGTCGATTTGAATGTGGATATGGATAACATATCCTTTTATTATAGGCAACCAACATTACATTGCTACTTTGCAGGTTGTGTAGAAAATAGGGAATGCTGTAGATTTTAATGAGAATATGGATAGAATATCCTTTTATTATAGGCAACCAAATTTTTTTTACTACTGTGCAGGTTGCGTAGAATCCAGGGAATGTTATAGATTTTCAAAGGAATATGAATAACCACCGTTACCTGTAAAGATGTAACGGATTGACTACATTAGTGAACCTGACGAATATAACCGCTCTAGCTATCTATTGAATAAAAAAAAAGAGGTTTTAAAAATTTGAAGAGCTACATCTGAAGCAATGGAGGGACTTAGAGTACAATCTTACAATTCCCACTGCATAGTCCTAATAATAACACCTATTACTTGTAGTAATTTACTACACATACAATATACTAGCTCTATTTTAAATACTGGAATGTGATAGTCTTTCGTGGAGAAATCTGATGCATATACTTTTTGTGTGTTTGGGTTACCGGTTTCGATCCTGTTAGGAAGTCTGACTAGTTCTAACTTCACATTAAGTAATAGATTCCGTTTCACACAGTCTTGCTGCTAAAATGAAAAATTAAATTAGTAAATCAAATACTGAGATGTATTACTATTCTTAGCTATCGTTTTTAGATGTGCTTACGTTACTTGGAGCTTATTTTAAAAATTAAAAAAAAAATGTAAAAAAAAATGGTAAAATAAAGAGCAACGTAGTTTTCAGAACGAATCTGCCGTACATTATTCCTATTGAGACTTATTTATTATTTTCTTCTCCCTCCCTAGATATCTACTTTTGTGGACCATGTTTATATGCTTTACATATTTTTGTCCCCAGCATCAACTGGCTTTTCTCGGACGCACCTGCTCCGAGCATTAACTAGATGAGAAACAATAGGGAGGCATCATATTGTGCTCTTCTTTGTAAGCCGACCTACCATTCCTGAATGTGAAATTTTAGTTTATACATATTTTCCCGTATTTTCTAATTTCTGCAATTCCTGTTACTGCTACATTTCTTAGCACAAGCAGGAGCTAATTTCGCTTTTGCATTATTACTCTCTCTCCCTTTCTCTCTCTCTCTCTCACACACACACCTACACTCATACACACACACGCACTTTCATTTGGGGCATAACCAATTATAGCAAATATAGTAGAAGTCATTTGTCAAGAGTCAAGCATCTCTATTTTATATTTGGAATATTGTGTTACTGTAAGGAATACGTGTGTGTTATGTTAAGAGTATTGTGTTACTGTAAGGGATATATGTGTTACTGTTTGGATTATGTATGTGATTGTTAGGAATATTGTGTTACTGTAAGGAATACGTGTGTGTCATAATTAGGAGTATTGTGTTACTATAAGGAATATGAGTGTTACTGTTTGTAGTATGTATGTCATTGTTAGGAATATTGTGTTACTGTAAGAAATACGTGTGTCATAGTTAGGAGTATTGTGTTACTGTGAG
The DNA here is from genome assembly GCF_964235325.1 of Thermobia domestica. Taxonomy (NCBI): domain Eukaryota; kingdom Metazoa; phylum Arthropoda; class Insecta; order Zygentoma; family Lepismatidae; genus Thermobia; species Thermobia domestica. The sequence continues at coordinate 173,447,797 of NC_137468.1, read as the reverse complement.
GAATATGTGTATGTTACTGTTTGGATTATGTATGTGATTGTTAGGAATATTGTGTTACTGTAAGGAATACGTGTGAGCCATAATTAGGAGTATTGTGTTACTGTGAGGAATATGTGTGTTACTGTTTGTAGTATGTATGTCATTGTTAGGAATATTGTCTTACTGTAAGGAATACATGTGTGTCATAGGAGTATTGTCTTACTGTAAGGAATGCATGTGTGCATAGGCGCCGACTTGAAGAAAATATTGGGGGGGGCCAAAACAATGAATAAATATATAATCATATCAGCCGTTTTCTACCAACTGCTGGATAAAGGCCCCCTTCCCTCAAGATCTCGGTCTGCTGCATCCGCCCCGCTGCTAAATTCATGACCTAAGTCAAATTTGTGTGAACGCATTAAAACAAATTCAAGTTCAAACTCTAGGAACTTCACTGCACCATATTGATCTTTACTTCTCATATCAGTGTTACCATAGTGTTGGTTGAAGCTTCAGTGCTCTATTGACTCTTTTAAGATTTTTGGTAACTTTTGTTATCATGGAGTACTGTGGTCTTTGACCTATTATTTAGGTTCTATAACAGGTACTTAAGTCGTTTTTCTATTAGTCAAGTCAAGGATGGACCAAAGAACACCCCAGATGCGTTTTGGAACCAGATGGTCAACTTGGCTGTACCAAGTGGGTGAGGAAGGGCGTGACTTTTTACTTCCTCTTAAGGAAAATTTCAAAAAAATTTCATGCCTGTAGTTTTTACAATATCAGATTGGAATTGTATGTACCTTTGGATATTTCTTAAATTTTTCTTAGATCTCTACGTGAAGCCGAGTCCGGGCACGAGGGCCGCAAATGTTCTAAGGGGCTGATTTTTTTTAGAAAAAAAAAATCAGTTTTCCCGATTTTTCCGGTTCAGGAATACGATATGTACGTGTGTGTGGCGCCATTGGAAAGGGCTTGTTATACTAAAGAAAATAACGTTTAAGTTATGACTCTAGCCTAAATAGTAATGACGCAGAAAATTTTTATAATAAGTATATACCTATATGTGTGTATAAAAGGAGAGCCTAAATTCAGACTTTCAACAATTTTCCTGCCCTTTTTTTTAAGATACAATATTGGAAATTTGCACACGTATTATGTACATAACAATGTATTTTTAGAAAAAAAATTCAGTTCCCTACGTCAACCCAGGCCTAGGCCAGAGGAGCAAAATATTTTGGTTGGATTTGCAAAATACTTCTGGGTTTTTCCCTAATTATCTGGTTTAGGTGTATGATACGGACATGTGAGTGATACCGTTGGAAAGGGCTCATTATACTGAAGAAAATGGCGTTTGAACCATGACTATAGGCTAAATAGGAATGATGCAGTACATTTTTAAAAATAGTTTATACCTAGGTATATATAGAGGAAGGTCGGGAATTATGGAATACCATTTTTGTTTCGCTTGTAACTCAGTTAATAATTGCACATTGAAACAAACAGGAAAACAAGTATACGCCTTACATATTTGGCTTTATTTATGTATATCTTGATAAAGAAGTTTCGTTACAGGGGTGGGTAAAATGTATAATTTGTAAAGAAACCACTTTGGAGGGTAATATGAAATAGTCGGGTAATATGGAATATAAATGCTATATAAAAAAGAAAAAAGTTTTCTGTTAAACATGCAATGAATATAGTGACAATATATGAAAATTCTGAATGCCAAGCCATAACTGATTGTGATTACTTGCAAAAGTCATAAATATAATACGCTGCTTCAGGATCGGCACAGTCATTGTGTGCTCACATTAAACATGATGAACGCTGGACCCAAGCTCACCCCTTATATCATCAGACAATTTGCTGTAATAAAAAATACACTTAACATTGTTGTTATCATAAATGTATGTTTAATTGCCCAATACCGATCGATATTTTTGTAATCGGAATACCATACGGAATACCATGCTTTTCTTGCGGGTATTTCATATTGCCCTCCACGCCAACTTGGAAACGAAAGAACTGTTAAACGCATTCGAGGGTGCATAGGATAATGGCGCTTATCCAACTACCACTCTGTATATCCAACGTCATTGTAAATAAAGAATTGTTGTTCTATTACATTTCAATAGGAAAATACAGGTTGTAAACCACCTACCTGTAAAAGTATTAGTGAATAAGAAATCAGATTTTTACGTCTACCAACACAACGAATGTCACAATCACATGGAGACTGACTGTAGAGCATCATGGGGACGTGAGGTAGTAGTTTCTTTCTTCTCCGCTTGGAAGCAACACATCACACGCGAGCTAATGAGGTATTCCATATTATCCGACTATTCCATAATACCCGAACTTCCTCTATTTATATACATATAAGAAAAGATGGGTCACCTTCAGACTTTCAAAAATTTCTCCTGACCTCAGTTTTCAAGACACAAGAACGAAATTTTGCGCATGTATTATGTATATAAGAAGACTTTTTAAAGATTCAGATCCCTACGTGAACCCAGGCCCGGGCTAGAGGGGCACAAAAATTTCGAATTTTTTTTTCGAAAAATCTCATGTTTTTTTTTTCAATTTTCTTATTTCTGGTGTATAATACGGACAAGAGAGTGATACCGTTGGAAAGTATGATCTATCCTGAGCAAAACGAGGTATAAACCACGATCCTACGATAAATAGTAAGGAAGCAGTAGATGTTTGAGTGAAAGTCTAAAATTTACCTTAAAAAGTGGAAATCCTAAAACGGTTAAACGCCGGCTTGAAAACAGTGCTTTTTATCGAATAAGAAGACTGTTCCTAATATTGAATTAAAGGCACGACGTAATTTAAGACAGAAATTCTTGCTCCTCTTTGGTAATTCTTCCTTAACTGGATTATATTGGGGGGGCCAGGACCCCACCTTTAAATATTGGGGGGGGCAAAAGTGCCCTGCCCCCCCAAAGTCGGCGCCTATGCATGTGTGTTATAGTTAGAGGTATTGTGTTACTGTAAGGAATAAATATGTTATTGTTTGGAGTATGTTTGTCATTGTTAGAAGTTTGTGTGTTGCTGCTAGGAGTATGGGTATCACTGTTAAGAGATTACAAACAATGTTAGTACTAGCTTGATTAGCTTTTAAATATTGGGGAGGACATGCGACATTTTACATGCACAAGCCATCTTTTAACTACACACTATGGTTTGGTTTGATTTGATAGGAGTAATTTAATGATTTATCGTAACTCATGTAGTGAAAAAAGTGACGTAAACATAAAATACAAGTGCACAAGAGTGAATCCAGGGGGAGGTAGGAGATATAGGCCACATTCCCATCGAATATAATATTGAACTTTGAAATGAGAAAACAACAATATCCTAAGAAAACGATATGTTCTGAAAAAAATCAAACATTTCCGAAATAAAATCCTAAGTTTGCAATCTGTAAGAAGTGTTGCCCACGAGGCGAAAAATAAGTTTTTTTTTTGTCTTATCTCTGAAATTTTCAAAGTATCTCGTCTCGTCTCGTCTCGATTCTCAAATAGCTTTTCTCGTTGCATTTTCTAAATTTATATACAAATTTTATGCCGTGAATTTTCTAAATTTCATCTAGAAGTTTTTAGAATCCTTCCACGTCACGGGAGGTCCACGAAAGATGTGATGTAACATTTAAACCGTATGTATTGGACAGTGGCGTAACTAGTTTTACTGCGTCCTGGATCCAGCGATCATCGATTTACTTACACCCGCCTTCTGCCCCACGCATTTCAGCTGCAGCGTTATATATATATATATATATATATATATATATATATATATATATATATATATATATATATATATATATATATATACTAACAGTATACAAAATCATTTTTATTACACTGAGAAAAATCCGTTCTCTTGAAAGCGGTATATTGTACAAATATACGGAATCCTCTTGCTTACTACAGAAATCAGTACTGCCCGTAGATGTTACATCATGCCGTTGCACGATATCTGATATCTAACAGTCTTCCTTATATTACATACGTATATGTATGTTACCTTCGTCAGCTATATGTTATATACGTTCATTTGTATGTGAGATCCAGACCGCCTATATTGTTTCATACGGAAAGTACGTATAGATGGAACACTTATTCAGAAAGTATTATAAAACATGCGTTTTCAGTTATACGTCTGTTGTACGTTAAGTCCAAAAGCTACAGGAATTGCGAATGTAACCTACCGTTTTAAGTACGCCACCTACATTTTTTTCTCAGTGTAAGAAATCTAAAGTTTTTACTTATCTTTGTAAGTGTCAACTAAGTTTCAAACAGGCCCAACTTTGGTTTTATCCCCGGGTGGGGATGGTACCCTGGAGGGGGCGCGGCGTGTTGATTGCAGTGGCACATTATGCAAAACTTTCACTAGGCAGCTAGCTATACAAACATTGCGGAGACGATTGTTCGGGTATCGCCCAGTGGAGATTCAGAAAGGGGGCGCGGGGCTCGTGCGTCCCTCCATGAGGTGTAAAATATATAAATAGTCCCTAATGAAGCGTTTGTTGAAAGGCTGTGGAAAAATTTATCTCAGAAGGAAGATTCTGAGTGTTCCCCACTCATTGCAGATAATGTATGCGTTTCTAGTTCATGGTAATCCTGGATTCTCTCGTGTTGAACAAGATGGTTTTCCTCAATGCCGTCTCCAGAAGGGCAGAGATAAATACGTATTATGAAGCACTGCAGTCCACATTTTTAGTTAGCGTAGCAAATATCGAAAAATGTCTAGGTTTATTTTTCAGACCTGCGCTCCCCCTCAGAAATTCCTGGATCCACCCCCGGTATCGGCTGTTGCCAATGAACTGCTAATAGTCATAGCGTACCTTTTGAAACGTTTTCAAAGTTCTTTGCATAAGGAACAGTTTTCCGCATTTTTTTTTTCGCCCTTACACACTTTTACTGTGCGACCTGGAGCACCTTGCTCAGAAATGAGAAAAATGCATGTTCAAAACAAAATAAGTAATTTTTACTTATATTTGAGACAAAATGTCTCATTATTTTCAAACGGAACGTGTTTCCATTTGTGACCTCAAGGCAAATTTTCAGGGTCCCATTTATGAGATTTTCTGACTTCTTAAAAATGAGAATGAAATAGTGCGATTTGTGATATAATAGATGACTGAAAAATAACGGTAACAATCTTACCGAAATAATATTACTATGTTTTACTAGGATGTAATGTTGCTAGGGCTTAATTACTATACAGGAAACGAGATAAAAAATTTCACTTGTAGCAGAGTGCGAATGGATATGAGTACGCAGTACGGTGATGCGGCTGAGGTGTCATGTATGAATACACCATACCATTACGAAAGTCGAGGAAGTAAACGGCATGCGAAAATAAACATATAGATTTCATCAGACAAGATTCATGGAAGTTACTACCTGTGTTCTATTAAAATTAATACTGTAATGTAAGCTCACGTAGTTTAATGGTGGAACACTATTGTAGTAATTGAACCGAGTTTACAGTAAGAGTAAAAGTAAAGAATAAATGGATCAATTACTGTAAATACCCTTTTTGTTATGTAGCAATAAGTAGAATGGGGAGGCATGCCAATGTTTTACACCCTTTGTCATTTGTTATAAGGTGCAAAATATCTTATGTATGGAAACAAAGAACACATAAATAAGTAATCTATGTAGTTACAAACAGCGTTGAAAAAAGTATGATTTATTATTATGGAATTGTAATGCAAAGGTACTTTGTACTGATCACCTAGTATATACTACGCCTACTTTTTCCCCACCTAGTAATCTTTCTAATGATATACGTTTGGATTCCCGGTGGGGGCATTCGATCGAAAAAGTGTAACACGCTTTTTCAGGCCTGCCACCCTGAATGAGGTTTTCCTGGGTTTTCCTTATTCACACCAGGCAAATGCCGGAGTGGTACCTAACTTATAGGTCCCAGGCTGCTTCCTTCCTTTCCCCATCCTTTCTTCCTTCTCTTCCCCGGATTGTGTGCTCGCCGAGGGACGTCATCCCTCAAAACGTGAAGGGCTTAATGGCCTCAGATGCCGAAAGCCCAGAAATCTAAATCCTAAATCCTATCCGTTTGCAGGTTACTTGTGGCATATAGTCACTGTGCGAATTGAATATTTCGTGCAGATTGATTATACGAATCAATACAAGAATTCGTGAAATATATACTTCTTTCTGAATTCACTTTCTGTACCTTCAGCAATCATTTTTCAGATGTGCACTTGCATTCCCAGGTGCAGATTCACTTTAAGAGATCTTGTTCTAAAACGCCAACCAACCTGTGCTAAATTGCCACTAAAAGCACGAATGCTATCTAACCGAGTCAGGACAGGAGTGCAGCAGGGTGCCGCGCATTAACGTGAGGTGCGTCCATAGGAAGCAGGCACGTCAACGATGGTAGTTATATGCGTAAAGGAGGATTATGGATGCCAACTGTTTTTACGATGCAAAGATATATTTTTGTTAAAGTCATTTGCTTGTTACATTGAAGTGTGCAGTTACATTCCCCGGGACAGATTCACTTTAAGAGGTCTTGTGCTAAAACACTAACCAACCTGTGCTAGGTGGCCACTAAAAAGCACGCATGCTATCTAACCGAGTCAGGGCATGGTATCGCGCGGGGGTGCGTCTGTAGGAGGCGGACTCGTCAGGGATGGTGATTATAGTCGTAAACAAGGATTATGGAAAACCACTGCTTTGACGATACAAAGATTTCTTTTTTGTTAAAGTTATTTGCTTGTTACATTCGTCGCAAGTCATATTGTCCTTTATTAATCTACCACTATTTATCTTATGAGCGAATACGTGCATACCAGGTTCGACCTTCATTAATATATTTTCACGTAAATACGCCTCTCACAGATAAGAGCACACCATATTTTGATTATTTACATACTATTCCATTAAAATGTTATTACAAATTTCTTCTGAAATTTTACAAATATGTGAATCTGAATAATCAATCTGCATCGAATATTTTTCCCAGTGGGAGGGATGAATTTCACCCATATACGCATCCAGTCGTCACAAACGCACACTATCTATATAGAGAGAATTTGAACAGTTGTACCTACCAGGGATGTAAATTTTCTTTTCCAGGGGCGTTAAATTTTTCTCAGAGGGGACATCCCTGGCATCCCCCGTTAATTCGCACACTGCATACAGTAATATATCCATTTGCTCTTAATTTAACGTAGGGGCTGCGATAGGTAAGTGGTAGAGCGTTCACTTCTGGTTCAAGATGTTCTTGGTGAGATCCCAGCTCACGGCAAGTGAGCTTTGTGGTGGATAAACACAGTCCGCGTGGGTTTTGTCGAATTCTTCAGTTTCTTCCCACTTTCTTCATTCCACTATCTCATTCATTCTCATCATCATCGTCTCCTTTATTCTACCCGACACAGCTGTGGAACGTAAAACTCAAAGATTATTATTATTTTTTTTTTTAATTGAATGTCCCAACATTGTGCTCCAAGGCTAAGGGAGACAGTGATAGAGATGGATAATAATGGTGTAGTGAAAATGTGGACGTTCGTTGCTTGGCAGTTTTTGGAGAATTTATCTGCTTAATTTTTTGGTTTGTTGTTTCGTTATTAAGGAATGTAATTTTTTTGAAATGAAAGTTTAAATTTGTTATATTTTAAATAATATAACTGTAGGTGTTTATTTTATACAAGTTCTGTATTTACTAATAGTTTGAATTTTTTTTTTTTTTTTTGCACGTTTATATTTTGTTAATATTATTTCTCCTTCTCCTTGTCGTATTTCAGAACCACACTGTTAAAAATGATTTATTCAAAAATGAATACATTTTACTACTCAAAAAAAATTGAGTAAATTTGTCTCAATTTTGAGGAGAAAATTACTCAAAAAATGAGAATGAGGAAATTTAGTTGCATATTTGAGTCAGAGACTGGTTCTCAAAAACGAGTAATAATGTAGTCTTAAAAAATATTGTTTTATGACATAGATATATAATGGAATATCGTGAGATATAAAAGACAGTTTGCAAATGCAAGACTATGGAAAACAAGTACGAACAAGCTAACATAAGAGCACAAAAGTCCTTTATAATCCTGAACTATATATTCTCATTCTGGCTGATGGAGGAACTACTTAGCGGATGGATAAAGAGAAAGATGGATGCATGGAAAACATGGAAGCATTGTTTACTAATCAGAGGATTACGCAGGTAAGTACTGCTAGCAACATGAATTTAGTTTTATAAGTGTGAATGCAACATTGTTTGTGTACGAACATTGTAATCGATTGGCGGTTAATCACGACAAAGCATTATTTTCCTTCGAAAATCATGAGTAATGCTTCTAGGTACTGGTTCCCAGATTGAATGCCCGGAAGCCTCACTCTATGCTTCTGGGCATTCTATATCTTAGACAAAGTTATTGTGTTAATTATATGCGACTTTCCAATATATTCAGTAAATTGATTACTTTTTTTTTTTTTTTTTTTTGTGAATTAGGGCGTGCAGGTTTACTTTTGGCGCTGCACTCTAAATAACTGTTGGAAAAATACAATTCTTTTAATAATTTCCTTCTTATTGTCCCCTAAAGGATTTGTAGTGGGTGACATGAAAAAAACTCCCTTGCGGGAAGGTTCTAGATTACTGGTCCCCTATGTAGGTTAGTAGCTGGGTTGGTTTGTTTCTCTACTAAAGTTTATACATTTAATCTACACAGCATTGCTGAGCGAGCATTAGCGAGTGAAGGCGGGTTAGAGCCCCGCAGGGCACGTTGTTTTCTGTCTTTATTATTGCTCAATGGGAAGGTTGACCAGTAATCTAGAACCTTGCCCTCACTTGCAGGTCCGTATCCGCGCGGGGGGGTCTAGGGGGTCGGGCTCCTAAATTTTTACTGCCTGCCTAAAATGTTCACGGTAGGCTTGCAAATGCAGGGGTGCCCACAAGGGGGGGATATGACGCAAACTGCGTCATTGAAATATTTGGGGGGGTAAAATCTATATAAATATGTTTGAGGGGGTGTAAAAATTAATCGAAAAGTTTTTTTCATAGAAGAACACCTACGGATAGACAATTGAGGGGGATTGCGTCAAGGACATGAGGGGGGTGGGCACCACTGGCAAATGAACTATAATATGGTTGGATTTCCCCCTCCCCTACATTTTTGGGCTGGCTACCGGCCTGCTCACTTGCACGGATAAAATTTCAAGGGACCACCAGAAGTATTAGTTGAAAAATTGCAATTCCTTTACGATTGCCATATAAATACGGATTCCGTATCTGTTGCATAAAAGCTACAATGTAAAAAAAAAAAAAAAAAAAAAAAACAGGCATTACTCGAGCAGACTGTTTTATCAAGTTTTGACACATTTCTTACATTCTCAGGTTGGGTTAAAGTTTTTTTTTTTTTTTAACAGCACTAAATAACAAGCTCCAGTACTACATACAGATTAACTTCAGAAGGGCTCGATGTAAATACAGTGTGGACGTATCGCATAAACACGAACAAACTTGTGCTAGGTGGCAATAAAAGCATGAATGCTATCTAACCGAGTCAGTGCAGGACGAACCTGGTGGCACTGTTCGTAGGTTTCTTTAAGAGAATTTCCCTCGACTGACACAAACTTTTCACTTTATCAAATTGTCCGTTGTTTGTTGAGTGTCCAATACTTATGACAGAAGTTATGTAATAATTTTAATTTAGCTATATTAAGTGAACTACCACTAGTGGCGTCATTTAGGGGGCAGGGAGGGGTAATTGCACCCCCTGAGATTGAGATTTATATGTTTTGAGTAGAATAGTAGTCAGTGAAAAACGCAAAATTTTCTTATATCAAGGGGTCTTGCCCTCCCACAAGCAAAATCTGAAATGACGCTTCTGCTACCAACCACATTTGTTTATTCATTTACTTTTTCCTTCTATTTTTACTTTTTTTTTTTTTTTTTTTTTGCAAAAGTATACACACAGCCAACCAAATGAAATATAGTGAAATCTTTCAGTTTAACATCCCATGATTATGCCTTTAGGTTAAGGGAGACGATGATTAAAGCAAGTGAATGATGATGGAAGAATGAGAAAGTGGGAGGAAACGGGAGTACCTCGACAAAATCCACGAACACAATGTTGTTTATCACAAGCTTGCTTGGGTGAAAATCGTACCAAGGAAACCATGCACCTGAGGTAAGCGCTCCCCACTGAGCCACCGTGCACCCCACTAGCTAACAATGGGTGCAAATTATGCTACTTGCAGCACACACAAACTATTGCAATTGTATTGGTTTATTTCTGAATAACAAAGAACAATTTAAGTAGTGATGTTCGTTAACAAGAGTCTAATTGCTACTTCACATTATTCATGTATGCGCATTTCTAACATTGCAGTAAAACATTATGACAATGAACTACTTTTGAACTTCATGACTAGAAAAAGGTAAAATATATTATTTAATAGAATATATTTGTATAACAATTAAATCTTTATGTTTCAGATGGATGCTGAATTTAAAAATTTGTTCGGCGCGACAGAGTCTGTTTTCAATGTCATCTGTTTGGCAGTGATAATTTTCTTTAAGGTTTCGCTAGAGAAAGTTCTTGGTGAGTAAGATCAAGTTTTCGTGTATATTTATCATATTTCAGGTTGCATGTATAAATATGTACACAAGAGTCTATTTGTCATCAACACAACCCTACTTCTGGCAAAGCACCCATTTGTTTTTTTTTCTTTACATTATCTTTTTATAGTGTCTATTCACAAACATTGTTTTATTGTTATAATTCAATCGCAGCAAATGGTAGCTTTTATATGCTTTACTTTGAAAAGTAAAAATAAGTCAGTATTTTGAAACACGTAATACCTTTTAAATAAACGTACATGAACTCAAAATTGCACATCTTTGGCTTATTATCTTCACGTCTTAAGACAGTGATGGGCAAAGCATGGCCCGCGGATTAGATGTAGCTCCTTAAACGTTTCCACCCAGCCCACGATGTGATTCATTACCTGACGAATATAACTTCACTTCTGAGAATCAGTGGATTATACTTCCACCCAAATTATGAGAAATGTTTAAAAATGCATTCACAATACCATTTATCACATTCCCCTTCATGAACTTTCAGGTATTAATAGAGCTTGGTTTTACAAGTGATACAATCACTGTTGTTGTTGTTGTTTTTTTTTTTTTAATTATATTGGCCCACCTATATTTTTTTCCGTTTTTCTTTAGCCTGCGGCCCAAAATGTTTCCCCATCATTGTGCTAAGGAATATAACAATTGTCTAGGGCTTTAGAAAGCAGTACACTTTAAGTAAAACCTTATTTCAACTCATGGAAGTAGTTTTTGAATAATTTAGTGTGATTTACATTGTACTTAAAAAAATATTTTGGCAGACAATAGCAATATCTACTAATTCCAAACATTATTATATACTGACTTAGTCATATTTTCTCTCTATAGATCAATTGCGCACTAAAAAAAAAAAAATCACAAAACAAACATTTATAAACTTACATAAAAAAAGTTGCTTTTGTAGTATAATCTTTTTGAGTAATGAATGGGGAATTTAGGTCTGAATATAATACAAATAATATACGGGAGTGAAACGTGATAACCCACAAATGTGTGTTCATCAAGATTTTACAAACACTTACACTTTTACGAACATTTTCGTCATTTGGTTTAAACCAGTTGGTTTTTTTGAAAAAAACCAGCTGCTTTAAACATTGGTTTAAACCAGCCAACCCTGATATGTAGTCATTAAGTTTCCTTTCTATGAATAAAGAATCTGTATTCTCAAGCAGTGGCGTAACTAACAGGCTCCCGGTATTTAAGTTTCGGAGTATAACTTTATAATGTTTGGATGTTAAAAGCCCTTTGCAGAGTTCCTCCGTGGCTAAGCGGTTAGCGTACGCGCTCTTGGCGCGGGAGACCCGGGTTCGATTCCCGACGGGAGCTCATGTGGTTCGGATTCCACGTTAATCAGTAGGTCCACGTCTCACATAGCCTCGCTGCTGAAAGGGACGCTAAACTGAAATTCAACTCTATTCAAAAGCACTTTGCAGGTTTCATATTACTGCAAGAGTACTCTACTTAGAGGAAAAAGAAATCACGGAACCAGCTATAATAGATTTAGTGAATTCTACTCGGAAAATGTATCGCCTTTTGTTCCAACAACTAACAAGTTTCCGATGAGTAGTGAAGAAACAATTTAGTGAAATTTTAACTTGGAATTAATTAGCCAATTATTTAGTCGTAGATAACTTCCTATGTTAGTAGTGTTCTGGATTTGTGTACTTCTTTGCAACTGTATCTCACTGTGCCTCTGACGAAGCCAATCCTGAGCGATCATTCAGTACACTAAAAGCCATTAAACTTTATATTCGTAGTACAAGGTCGAAGATGAAATTGAGCTCAGCCCCGTAACTTGGGCTTTTTCTTGGAAGACCAAACATTAATTAGACCTCCTAAAATATGTCAAGTTGAGGCCCCCTAGAATAATGATGGCATTTGAAGTGAAATCCTTACTAAACGTGTTCGATAATTCTTGGGGCGCCAGTTGATGGTTTACTAAAGTAAGATCCAGATTACATATATGCTACATCTTAAAGGAATGTATTTCGTTCAGATAGTGGGGCAGCAGAAACATCTTAAATTATTTGCAATGCTTTTGAAAATAGTACGGTGCTTCACAAGTTAACTAAATGAGACAATATGTTGAAAGTATTACTAAATATATATTTTGTCTGGGGCTCTAATAGGACACATTTTACTGAATGAGGCTCTTAACACATTTTCGTTTCATTTTTTTTTTTTTCTGTTATGTGGTAAACCTTTTCCAAGCTTTATTTAGAAGTTCCTGTTCATATCACATCATACAAAGCAACAAAGTTTTAACTCAAATGAATCCTATCAAACAACTGGAAGCTTAATTGGGGGGGGCGCAGTTTCCCCATTCCCCCGCAAAAGTTACGGTATTGGTTGAGCCCTTTGCCAATCCTGAGCACTGAAAGCGAAGAATGGCACCACGTTGATATTGAGAAAGTAGTCAGCGAATTACTCTCCGAAAAAAAAAAAAATACGCCGGTTTAGAAATATGTGAGCAAGTTCCACAAGTTGTGACGAGTTTTCATATGTTAGTTGTAATGTGAACGTTAGGAAACAAATTATTTCTGCTCTTGCCTTTGAGGTGAGCGGTCCCAGGTTCGACTCCTGGTGGGGACACTCGGCCGAAAGAGTGTAACAGCTTTTTCAGACCTGCCATCTTGAGTGAAGTCTTTCTTGGGTTTCGTTCATTCATACCATTCAAATGCCGGGATGGAGGTACCTAATATAATGGTCCCAGGCTGCTTCCTTCCTTTCCCAATCCTTTCTTCCTTCCCTTTCATCGTACAGTGGGCTCGCTGAGGGACGTCATCCTTTATACGGGATGGGCTAACGTGGCCTTAGATGCCGACAGCCCAGAAATCTAATTCCTAATTCCTAGAAATTATTTCTTTTAAGAAACTTTTTAGTCCCATGTAATTGCTTAATAATAATAATAATAATAATAATAATAATAATAATAATAATAATAATAATAATAATAATAATAATAATAATAATAATAATAATAATGTGCAATTTTTGTATATTAGCAAGTAGTGTCTGACTAGATGGAAAAATAACTCTACTACTGTATAAATTGTACGTGTGCCATGAACGTAGAAACAGGAAGAGCCCTTTTGACATTTTCGCGGATGGAGGGGGGCATGCATTCTTAGTTACGCTACTATTCTCAAAACATTCTAGTAATTTGTTTAACAATTGCTAAAAAAAGTAGAAATCGAATAACGGTGAAATTTTATATAACAGAATTTGTGGTGTGATTCATTGTTTCTTTCTTTCTTTCTTTTCTTTTTTTTTTCCTCACACATAAGCAGAAATGACCAATTTTCAGGTTTATTGTTTCCTTGTCTTGCATAGATGAAACAGATCGAAATGTTTTTGGTTACCTTTCAATTTCCTTATTTTTATAATCTTATTTCAATTGATATTAATCCTTCCAGAACGTGACAACCCTACTATTATTGAGCTTCGCTTCGCTCAGCTCTTATACTCGGGTTAGCCGTTTGGTTGTCCGCGAACTCCTCCTAGACCGTTTGGCCGATCTCAACCAAACTGAGCACGCTGATAGAGTATGTCGTGCTGAGTGACAACATAGGTCGAAATCAAAAATCCGATGTACCATCGAGGAATAATGACCGAAAAACGCTTCCTCCTAGACCGTTTGGCCGATCTCAACCAAACTTAGCGTGCTGATAGAGTATGTCGTGCTGAGTGAGAACATAGGTCGAAATAAAAAATCCGATGTACCATCGAGGAATAATGACCGAAAAACGCTTCCCCCTAGACCGTTTGGCCGATCTCAACCAAACTTAGCACGCTGATAGAGTATGTCGTGCTGAGTGAGAACATAGGTCGAAATAAAAAATCCGATGTACCATCGAGGAATAATGACCGAAAAACGCTTCCTCCTAGACCGTTTGGCCGATCTCAGCCAAACTTAGCACGCTGATAAAGTATGTCGTGCTGAGTGACAACATAGGTCGAAATCAAAAATCCGATGCACCGAAAAACGCTTGCATAGACTTAACATGGGGAAAAAGTTTTCACGCGATTTTTTTGTCAACAATTAAAAATGACATTTATTATTGCATAATGGCCAGGAATGATTACGTAGTTTAAGCTCGCTCAGCTCATTTCATTGCAATCGGGTACATCCATTGCATTCCTAGTTATAAAGATCGCCATAGACGAGTCAGGTCTTAAGTCTTTCATTTGATGTTTATTAGGATCACGCAAGTGGGATATATATAATATTGTAATGTTAGTACCATAAAAGGTGTTCATTTTACTCCGACCTCACTCACCTTCATTCTCACAGTGAATTGGCCCTCGCCCTCACCTTGGAAGAGAGTTGACCATTGCTCTCGCCTTCGTGTTGGGAATTTGTCCTCGCTCTAGCCCTGACAGTGACAGTTGGCCCTCGCCCTCGCTGTCCAAGCTTGTCATCGCCCTCGCGTCATTATGGTTGAGAGAGAATTTGAGGGTGAGGATGCCCTCGAGAGGGCCATCCTCGCAAGGGTAAACACCTCTGGCTTAGTACGTCCGTTACACCGCTCAATAACTCTTCAACAAAAGATAATTTTAAAATTGTTTTCTGCAATCAACAGCTAGATAATTATCTCGGAGGAGTTCGTTAATGGATGTGATCCACCTACTTGTAGTGATAGAAATAAACCATTTCCGGTTAACGTTGATCACTATAGAGCATAGACAGTAATCTCACATTGTATATTTTTTAATCGATTAAGCGTCCCTAGAATATATTCCATTTCCACTCTAATCACTCTGCTAAAACACTAAATGGTAAATCTACTACAACTTCTGGTTTCAATATTAATTGAAAAAATATTGCGTAATTCTCTTTACTGTCTTTACCAGAGTCTATATTATCGTATTTCAATTGATACTAATTCAAATTAGAACGTAGCAACACTAATATTATTCGAGATATCGCCATACACGAATAAGATTTATAAGTATTTCATTTTATTTTTATTTCTATTGTCACTAATTACACAATCTCTTTGTTTCCAGGGAGATGAAGGCATAGACACATTTATAGCAAATGAAAAACTTCTGGGAGGATCTCATGTCCATTGGCAGTTGACACAGACTGTTTTCCAACGAATGCATACATCTGTCATAGTACTTTGTAGGCCTATTCAGTGGGTTCATGTATCCTCATTGTCTTGTGTAAGTTGTTATAAAAATTGTGCTCATGTATAGACTTAGTTTATTATTTGACAAATAAAAAATACAATGTACAAACGTATTTTCCTTTAATCAAAATGAAACAAATGTATATACATTTAAGTTTGTTTGTGTTTGTGTTTGTATATATATATATATATATATATATATATATATATATATATATAACGTCGCATGATTATGTTTCAAGGCTAAAGGAGAAGAAAATGATAATGAAGTGATGCAATGAAGAAAGTAGGAGGAAACGAGAATACATCGAGAAAACCAGTGCACATAAAATTTGTCCACCATATCAGGTTTACTTGTTTCAAACTACGCAAACCAACATAATAATGTAAAAGGAGCTTGTGTGTTGATTAAATTAAAATTCTCATCTATGCTATTTATGGAAACAACAGGTCTCAGCATAAAAATGTAACTTGCAGATTCAAAATTGAGTAAAAACGTACTTTAACAATTAGATTATATTAGTATTCAAAAATAGGAATGGGAGTATTTATTCTGCTGCGTTGCAGGCACAGGGAAAATTCCCCAAAATTACAAAGGTAGATGAATTTCACACTGCACTAACAAATTTATAGTAAGTACGCCTTCTACACATTAATATTGATGTTAGACATTTTCATCTTCAAAGCTGGGAAATAGAAGTAATTTTTGAAGTACTCGTATTTTTTCAAAAACTGATTTCTATTTTCCAACTTTTAAGAGGAAAATGTTTTAACTTCAATATTAATGTGTAGAAGGCGTACTTACTATAAATTGTCCAGTGCAGTGTGAGAGTAATCTTCCTTTCTAGTTCCAGGAAACCTTCCCTGTGTCAGCAAGGCAGCAGAATAAGTACTTTTTTCTCATTTTTGAATACTAATAAAATCTCATTTTTGAGTACTTTTTTACTCATTTTTTTAAAAAAAAACCTTCTCATTTTTGAGAAGGGTTTTTCTCAAATTTGAGAGGAAATATTCTCAATTTTTGAGAAAGTGTGTTTCTCAATTTTGCGGCTATCTGAGCATTTCGAATACTTTTCTACTCAATTTTGAGTATACATGTTCTCAATTGTGAGGAGAGCATTACTAGTTTTTGAACAAAGAATTTCTCAATGTTGATTACATTCATCTCATTTTACGGTTAACTTTCTCATTTTTGAGCAAATGTGTTCTCGTTATTTTTGAGAAATAGCAGTTTCTCATTTTATTTAAGAATATTTTATCTCGCTTTTAAGACAATTTTTACTCAAAAGTGAGTAAAATTTACTCAAATTTGAGTACATATTGTTCTTATATTTTGAACACCCACACTTTCTCACTTTTGAGAACAATGTATTCGGAGCTATTCTGAGAACACAATGTTCTCAAATTTGAGTCAATTTTACTCATTTTTAAGTAAGTATTTTTAACAGTGCATGTTTCTGTGCACTATTTCTCGCTTTGGAGAAAGACATTTTTTTTTTTTTTTTTTTTTTTTTTGGAGAAATGTGTTTCTGAAAATGGAGGTTATATGCCTCATTTGATCAGATGTTCCTTTCTCAATTTTAAGAAAGAATACAACATTTCTTAAATTTGAGAAGGCATTTGCACGCTCAGAAATGAGACATAATTCCTCGCGTTTGAGTCATTATTTCTCAAAATGATTTGAGAAAATCGAAATCTCACTTTTAAGAATGTATTACTGGGTGCACAGGTAAAAAAAAAAAAAAAGTTCTCAAACACGAGGATTTTTTTTCTCGAATTTGAGAAACCATTTTTAACAGTGTTGTGTTGGATTATATTATGTAATGACTAGCATGTCTTTAAAAGTTCATAAATGCAGTGTATTGTGTTCGTACAATCACTTAAACAATTTATAGTTTTTATACTATGTATGATGTAACACTATAGCAGAGTTTACTTATTGAGATCAAAAACTTGAGTTAACTAGTTGCCTACAAAACTCATGAAATTTTTCTATCTTGTCTCGACTTCCTTCTCGAATTTAAAAATATACTTCTCATCAGGCACGTTGCCAAGGGGTGGGTCCGGGGTCCAGACCCCCCCTCCCCTTCGGAACCACAAATGTATAACATTAAGAAAGGATGAAATCACTCAGTTAACTCACCTGTATGCACACACAAAGAGAATACGGAAAACAATTTATGTTAATTTTAGTCAACTGTCCATAATGCACCTGACACTGCGATAACCCGGGCGTGAGAAAGTACAGATCAGGAGCTGCAAAACAACGCAGTTGGTGCCACTTTGGTCACTTGAACATCTGGTCAGCCCGTATTTCTCTAAACTACTGCAATATTTCCATAAGCGATTAAAGAATACACTTAATTCAGTTCCCAATAACTATAGAATATATACTGTGCATATAATAAGTCAGGGAGAAACACTGAAATAGTTCGTCACTAACTGAAACGTGCTCACCAAAAGCAATGTTTTAGATATATATATGAAAAAGCGATGAAAGACTTCTTTGTCCAATTGTGTGGGAAAGAAGCAATTCCCACCGAAGAAAGAACTTATATGCGTTGCAGAATAAAGTACAAATCGAAAATAATAATCAGTCTTTACGAAATATACAGATCGTCCACAAAAAATACTTCTATAACCTGGTGGCGGTTATAAAGAAACGAAAGAAAAAGAAGAATTAGCGCGGAGGAAACGGGGGTCAAGTTGAAAATGGATATTATTGTAATGGAGCATTCTGTATTCCATCCAGCTCCATGCTAATCCTATCCACTACGAATAACGATCGATATTCCGGTTCGATCAGATAGACTCTCAGAAGAACTTAAGAAACTCGGATCTTTTTCAATACTTTTTGTTATACTTTTTTTCTTTTAGTCGAGATTCTTCATAGTTCCTTATTAAAACACTATTAGAATACCTATATTGATTTGTTGCCAGTAATATAGTTTAGACTGATCGAGCCCCTGGTGTGTAATCAGAGTGTTTCATGTCATGCCCCCCCCATTACAAAATCCTGGCTAAACGAACCAATATATGTTTCCATTAAAATAATTTAGAATGATCGAGCCCCTGATGTGTTAACCGCAGTATTTCGTCACAGAGCCCCCCCCCCCTCCTATTACGGAATCCTGGGCTACGTGCCTGCTTCTCATCTCCACCCTTGTAGATGGAGGCCAAACCAGCAACCACATCTCGAACCCTTCTGGTAAAATACCGGTTAGTTGGTATCCTTGGAAATAAATTTTAAAAAAAGAGAGAGACACACACACCCGTTCCCTTCTAAGAACGCCCGTAGATAATACAAAATCTGCAGGTTGACGTTTGACGATACCACATAAAACAATAAAAGATTTATTCTAGCAGAAAAAATAATCTCGTAAATTTGGACCCCGGTAAGTCAGACTTCCCTTAAGGGGGCACACTAGTAAAAATGATACAAAAATTAACTATTTTTTTCTTTTTCCCGTTTTTTGTAAGTGAAAAGAGATAATGAAATGTAACTTATTACAATAATATATAATGTTATTCTATACCCAAAAATACGAATCGGAAGAATAATCAGTGTTGCCTTCCATATAAATTACAATGTGGCCTGAATATGAATTACCCAAAAATCTAGTTTAAGGCAGTGACTAGAAAAACGAACTCCACGGTAATTGATGACTTAACATGCTGTCTTTGTTCCTTATTAACAACTTTTTAAATAATATTTGTATTTATTCTGTAATAAACAGAAAGTGTAATTTTATTAACTTTTGTATCGTTTTTAGTAGTCTGCCCCTTTAATCTGGAAGCCAAAAGAGAAAAAGAAAAACAAAAGAATGCAGAGTTTTTAAATACGGCAAGAAGTCATCAATTACATTCGTCACATAGCTCCGTGGGGGCGCAGGTGGCTCAGTGGTAGAATGCTTACCTCTGTCATGTGGGGTCCCTGATTCGATTCCCGGAAAAATAAGTTTGTGGTGGACAACATCGTATCCCTGAGCATTCTCGGGGTTCTTCCGTCTCCTCCCACGTTCTCATTCCACCAGTTATTTTATCATCATTCACGAAAAAATACAGTAAAACCGCGTAAATTGTTTGTATCACTACAGGCTCGTAACCATCCCAAAACTGTAGGGAGGGCCCGGTAGAAGTTAGGAGGGGCCCGATCAAACTATATTATATATAGTTCATCACCATATTATAAAGTTCATTTGCAAGCCTCCCTTAAAAATTTTAGGGGACCAGTAAAAATTTAGGGGGTCGACCCTCCTAGTCCCCGTAGATATGGGCCTGTATCACTATCAAAAATTGAAGATACAGTTTATGAGGACATGTCTAATGACACTTTTGGTGTATCTTCCGATGATGATTTCGATTATATTCAAGGTGTTTTGGATGAGAATTCTTCGTGTACACTCATTTCCAAAACGATTGTCGCATATCTATAACCGTCTTCTTGTAGGAATATAGTTTGATAATGATTTTGCACGGTATTTTTAATACTGATACTATGTGTATAATCGGTAAATGTATACTTGTGGTAAATTTCATAGAAAAACAATGATAAATAGGAAAATTATAATGAGTAAAATAAAATGTTGCTAAATGGACAAGAAAATTTTATTTTATTTTTATTGTTCTTATTTATTGGTCTTTTACCACATTCATGTCTTTGCCGATTATACACATAATAACATTACAAGAAATACCGGGTCGAATTCGTTATCAAATTATATTCCTACAACAACATAATTATAGACATGCGACAATAATTTTGGACATGAGTGTATATCTGGTAGCAGCGAAGCTGAAAGTCCTAATATAAATGATAACGTGAAGAAGAAAGTACATATTACTCCTCTGCATAACTGTGACCTTCCGCCCTTTCCCTCTACGTCTCAAGGAGAAACTATACGCAGTGTACCCTCTAACGATTGCACATCTTCACGCAAGTAACGCAATTTATGGAAAACGAAGGTATGAACGCAAATTTTGTTGCAGCTTTAGCACAGAGTGAACATGCTGAGTTTTCCTCTTGTATGTTGGATAAGGTGATAAATATGATAGTTGATCAAACTATTGTAGCCCTATATCCACTCAGGTTATGTAGGACCCTGTTCAAGATTACACGATTGAGTACCAACTGACAAAAATGAAATCAGAAAATTTCCAGGTCAACTTGCATATGGGAGTAGTGAAAACACCATCCTTGTCAGATTATTGGAGCCAGGAAGACAAAAACAGTTTAGAAACAGTTTCGCGCTTTCTACCATGTCAAGGAACAGATTCGAAATGCTGCTTCGTATGATCCACTTAGTTGACAACAATGCGTGTCCTCCAGGAGACCGGGCTGATTGATTTGCTAATCGACAATTTTCAGAAAGCTTTCACATCATCTGAAGCAGTTTGTGTGGATAAAAGAAACACTAAACAATATATGTTATATTTTCTATGAATTTTAGATACAAATGATTTCTACATAATTTTTATATGAAATTCACAGAAAGTGTAACATGTATTGTTTAGTATCAAATTTTGTCTATCATAATTTAACCAATCGAAAATCATGATCTAACCACAATATAATGTAGCACGTGTTATCACAAAGAGAACTATGTATACACGTGTTACATCAATTTTATGTGAGCATTATGTAACACAATATTGCTTCAAACATGTCAATAAAATATATAAAACACTATTTGTATATTGAATAATGTATGGGAAATATAAATATTCCGTTCCGGAATTTGTTGTGTTCTTGAAAACAAAAATACTAATTGGGGGAAGAGTTTCGTAGTGCACTTTCTACTATAATCCATTGGTGTCCACATAGAAGCAAGTGTAAAGTTTGTGGAATATATTGTTGAAATCAGTGGCGTATTTACGATTTTGTTTCGGGGGGAAGGCTTTGCCTGGAAATGTCTAAATTCTGAAAGATATTCATTTAATTAACTATAGTAAGTAAGATTTCGGGGGGGGCTTAAGCCCAGAAGCCCCCCTAAATACACCAGTGGTTGAAATAAATAATGAAACTATTGTTGCGTTGGTCACCTGTGACCGACGCGGCGGGGAGGGATTTCTTAGAATCGGGCACACGTGCCCGACGCGGCAGCCAACGTGTTAATTAATTAATTAATCAAGATGACTGTTCTCCTTGGTAAAGTTGCGATCTTATCAAGGCATTAAAAATCGAGCATATCCTTTAAAAAAATATTCCACGGTTTATTAGGTCGGATAGTACAGAGGCCGGATAGTCTGGAGTACATTGTGTTTCACAGGAGCAATCGAACCAGAAGCATTTAAAAAATACAAATATCGTCGTTGAAATAACCAACCACCAATGGGCGTGTCTCAAATTTTGCGATATTACAACATATTCCCGCCCTCTGCTTTCTCATCAATTCAATATCTCAGAAATGAAGGCCCCGTCGCTTATAATTTTTACATCTATCAGTAGATGTCGTAAAATCATATAAGGTACTGTGTTCTAACGACGACGTGGAAAACATAAAGGCAAAAGTAAGGGTAGTTTTCTTCTCAATTATGAGCGTTACCACCGAGGTTTCTTGAGACTTGAATAAATGTAGATCTTTCCTTGCGTTTTGAGTGACGCGATGGAAATTTCTGGTTGGGCATCACAATGTCTGCTGGCTTCCCCTCGGGAACTGGAAGATTCGATTTGTTGTTGCAACGACTCTAGATTCAGGTAAATATTTTTCATAGCACACCCTTTTTGGGGATGATCACTTGAAAGTTAGTGAAAAAAAAAAGATCAATCTTCGAGTTTTGAAAGCAAAGGTTTTATTTTGATCTTATTAATACTGTTATATTCTTTAAAGAATAATTTTAAAAAGTTGGTCTATTTCCATCTACGGAATTTGATTTAAAAAAAAAATTATAAACAAGTATAAACTTAGGTTACATGATGGGTTATTAAGCGACATGATATACAAAAATGCACTAGAATGTCAATATTGCTGACCATGTTTCTCAATATTGGTAGTTCTAAAGTCTTAAAGCGGCCATTAGATATTTTTTGTAAGTAATGTAAAATCTTGAAATGAAGTAGTTCAAAAAAAAAAAAAAAATGAAATGAATCTTTAAGTTTTACGTCCCACGGTTATGAAGGCTAGGCAAAAGGAGACGGTGATGATGAGAGATGAGTGAAATGGTAGAATGAAGAAAGTGGGAGGAAACGGGAGGACCCCGAGAAAACCCACGAGTACGGTGTTTGTCCACCATAAAGTCCACACGGTGCGAGCTGAGATCGAACCAGGGACCCCCAAGCACCGGAGATGAACGCTCTATCACTGAGCCACCGCGCCCTCATGAAGTAATTCAGTTTAACGTCCCATGATTGTGCGTTTTAGGCTAAGGGAGACGGAAGATTAAGGAGAGTGGGGATGACGGAAGACGGTGGTATGAGAATGTGGGAGGAAACAGGAGTACCTCGAGAAAACCTACGGACACGATGTTGTCCGCCAGGAACTTACTTCGAGGATCGAACCATGGACCCTACGCACCATAGGTAAGTGCTGTACCACTGAGCTACCGTGCATCATTGTAAGTAGTGTGTATTTAATTCAATTTTGTACAATATTAGCGTTTAACAAAAAAATATAGATGTCCAAATATACACAAATTGATTGATCTTAATAAGCTGAATACAATGAGGTAGCTGAATATAAATCCTCATGCGCAGTTTTCGAGAAAAATCCAGCAAAACAGAAGTTTTTGTTATCCTGAAAAATATCCGGGACGATAACCACACCATCTGTTCAGTTGAAGTTGAAACTGAAACATATCTTCATCAACATTTCATTACAACACTGTCAAGACAACAGTACACAAATCTGATTAATGACATAAATGGCCTTAAAATTATGCTAAAACTGCAATTTTTTGTATAACTATAAAATTGTACACGGATAAAACATATTTAAATCGATAGGAGATAACAAACTGAACAAAGTGCCATGTTTCAGAGTAAATTCTGATGCGTAGTTTTGGAGAAAAGCGATTTTTATTGCTGTAAAATGTATGTTCTTCGTTGTCAATAATTGATAGCTTTTGTTCAGCTAGAATGTATTGTTTATTTATTTATGTGCTGTATATGTGAGAAAAGAACGGTTAAGACGCAGTTCACAATCCACATATTCCTAGCAGTGACATATGCAATCTTAACATATATTTCTAACGGTGATACATGCTCCTAACAG
The DNA here is from genome assembly GCF_964235325.1 of Thermobia domestica. Lineage (NCBI taxonomy): Eukaryota > Metazoa > Arthropoda > Insecta > Zygentoma > Lepismatidae > Thermobia > Thermobia domestica. The sequence goes on along the minus strand of NC_137468.1, from coordinate 173,423,856 downwards.
TTGCAAGAGTCACTTTATGCCTCTTGCTTGTATATATTTAAAATTTTAATATCGTGGGTATACATATATTATTAGTATTATTATATGTTTAATTATGTTAATATAAGACGGGGATCCCAGGCCTGGGTAGCATTTAATTCATATATTCTGATTAGCATGTAAGAATTATTATCAATATTATTATTGCATATATGTTTGTATATTCCATGTATTTTTTTTTTCCTTAGAGATTCTTAAAATTATTGACAAAAATCTTTCTTTCCTATTGCTAGTTTTAGAAACCAGTTTATTTCTGGATTTAGCCAGCCAGCTTTTCGAGAGGGGGGAGACCGCTTTCTCTCGGATTATCAATGGATTGTTTGTAAGGGAGGTCAAAGCGTCCCTTTTGGGTAGTTCCGTATAAATACGAGGAGGAGCTGTCCTCCTCATCTTCATTTTTGGCTAGACTTTACGTTCAACGCCTCGAAGATCACTTTTCAGCTTTATGCTGGCTTTTTTGCCTTAGTGATGGCATTATAGGTTATGATAGGTTCCTTAGAAGTTTAGCACTTTTCGAGACTCAGATGAGTGATTCTGAGACAGGAAGTTTTACAGCTTTTCAAATGAGAGGCTGTATTCCTGGGTAAGATAGGTTTGGTAGGGCAGTCCCTGGTTAGGAATTTCTTTCTTTTCTGAATTATAAGAATTTAGTTAGAAGTTATTAAGTTAATATATGTGATTTTAATCCTACTCCTATTTTGGAAATTGGATTTTTCTTAGAGTTTTCTCTGAGGCTTTGTAAGCTCTCAGTTAAGTCTGGTTTCTACTTGAGGGCCAGCAGCAGGTCAAATTGGTATTTACGGATCCTATGGTTTTGGGTTCGAATCCCCTTATGAAGGCAGGTGTCGTGATCGGCCTGCTGGATAGAGTTTATAGGTCTTACTCTTAAGCGATAGAGATTATGGGCCTATATCGTTTTGTTAAACATTCAATAATTTACCCTGTTCCGAAGTGAGGGACATATTATTTCCTACTTGAGGAAATATTGCCTTACCTTTAACCTTACCCACTCCTTGTAAACTGATTAGATTAGAATCCTTTATTAAGTAGTACTGCCTCTGACAGGTTTTACTACGAGTAGGTGTTAGGCCAGGTTTCTGAACGAGTGCCGAAGGAACCTTTGAAAATTAAGGGCTCACTGGAAGGCGTGTAAGTGAATGCAAAGAAGGTGAGTCCGCAGGCCCAAAGATTTAGAGAAACTTTAGATGAATTAAGGTTTCATTTAACTTTCTTAAAGAGATAGCAGAGTAGGAGCTATATCTCGAATACGGGCTATAGTTTGGAATATAGTTTCCGAGAGCCAACTTGTGGACTCGATTACTCTTTTGCGAATTAGATTGATTCAAAGTTAAGCCCAAAGATTTTTCTTTTATAAATAAAGCATAGAGAGGAAAGAATATAAGGCTTTTATTAACAGGATATGTTCCCGTATGTAATTTTCATTGGATCAAATTTTATACCCCTAGACACAGCCAGAAACTGATATCCTCTGGGTTAATAGGATATTAGAATTTGTATAATATCTTTATTATACACCTTTTAAACATATGCAAGGGATTTGGAGCAGATATTCTTGAGATTTTGAGTTAATTAATTGAGATTGTTTGTAAGGCGGGTTGCCTAACATAAGTTACCATCTCCCGAGCGAGGTACGGTCAGTAATTATTATTATTATTATTATTATTATTATTATTATTATTATTATTATTATTATTATTATTATTATTATTATTATTATTATACCCCCTCCTTATATATTTTTTTTAAATATTTTTTTTCCTTGCACAGTGTCACATGCTTCTAACAGTGGCATGCATATACCCAAAAGTGGCATATATTCCTACCAGTGACATACGCACCTAACAGTGACAGATGCTCCTAACAGTGACGTACATATTCCTAACAGCGACATATTCCTACCAGTGATAGATGTAGTTCTAACAGCGATATATACTCGTAACACTGGCACACATGCTTATAACAGTGACACATTTACTCCTAACAGTGACACATTAGTTCCTAATAGTACGCACATAGTCCTAATAGTGACATATACTTCTGACAGTAACATACATTCTTGTCACAGACACACGTGCTTCTAACAGTGACATAACAGTGATGCACTGCACATAACTGAACCGTGAATATAAAAACGAAGGAATAGAGTATGGCAGAGTCAAGACGCGTAAACCATCGGTAACGCAAACATATTGTCAAGTTCTCTTCAGGATACAGCTTAAAGTAAAGTTCTCTTCAGGATAGAGCTTAAAAAATGGCACACGGATTTCTTTTTTTACTTTCCCAATCACGTTTTATTATAAAAATTCCTGCTATGTACAGTAATAATAATTAGTCTCAAATACTAAATCCTTCTTAGATGTTTGTCGGTAAGAATGTAGAGACCTACTGACCGAGCATCCTAGGGTGATAGCATCCAAGGCAGTGTTTCCAGAAAAAATGTTCCGGGAGGTCACACTTAGTATTCCGGGGGTCTCTGCCGGTACAATTCTATTTATTATTATATTATAAACGTATTATTTTGGTCTCCTCCGCGGGGGCACTCTTAGAGCTCCGGGGGGCAGTGTCCTCCCAAAAACATGTCTGAAAAAAAAAAAACACTTATCCAAGACTCTTGGGACCAAGGAGTGTATGTATGCAATGTTCCTCTCAGAGACCGAGTATCTTAGTACCCGGCTATTTGAGGCGATCGCAAAGCGTATTTATTGCTCATGCGTACGCTTGAAATACACTGACCATGTATTTAAATGCAGATGGCTAATCACAAACGTGAAAGCAATAAAAACGCGAAGAAAACGTCAGCTCCAGCGTATTTGGTGCATTTCGGAACAATAGACCGCCTGCTGTTTAAAAGATTTCAAAAGGAAGGAAAAAAGGAAAGACGTGTTGCCAGGCAAAGGGATTGTAGCAAGAAACAGCTGCTTGGAAGATGGTTTGTGCAGAGTATTGGAACTCTGCTATTACAAACCTGGACCTGGCAAAAAGACCCGGAAACCTTGACTGGCTCACAGTATGATTTACAACTCTGGCGAAAGTAAAATTACTGAATAGCCACTTTGGCCGAGTTCGCTACAGGGGGTAACGCTTTCTCAAATAGCCTAAGACTAGGAAGATAAAACTAAAGACCAAACATCTTTGCAAGGACCAGGCGTCCAAGCAAAAGGGAACTTTCAAAAGACCAGGCGTCCTAGGGAGTGGTGAAGTGATGATTAATGTTTTCTGCTGTGCTGTGACTTCTTTTATTCTCAGATATTGTTGACATCATTTATCTTTGTTATTTGACGATTGTTGTCGATAGTCGATGATGTTCTCTTCGTGATTGTCGTCTGAAGTTAATTACAGCCAGCACGTGGCGTTGGTAGCACGTGTAGAACATTGCAATAAGGACGCAGAAAGGAAGTGGAGTAAATTACAATCGCTGTACAAACTAAATACTGTAAACAAGGACGGATATCTGTTATATGAATTCTTTCATGGATGCATTCACGAATACAATTATGTCCCTTAATCTGTAATTGTGCACTTTTCAGTCGTCATTTGAAGTCCAACCAAATTATCTCATAAAATCAAAAGGTAGAGCTACGTTTTTCAACCGCATGAGCATGAATGTACACAGGGGTAGGTTCTGGTGGTCCAGACCCCCTGAAATCCCAACTATTCTGTAAATTTAGTCTAATTTAGGGGTAATTTTACAAATGTTAAGATAATTTATCCACATATTGAATTAGGACCCCCTCCCGAAATCTTTCGACCCACCGAAAAGAAGTCCTGCGTACATCCCTCCCCATGGTTATTGATCAAGTTAAATTTGTAACGAATAGTTGTTAATGGTAACGGCTTTCGGTCCAAGAACCTAAATAAAATTTTAATTCGGTGTCAAGAAGGAACGCACATGCTTAATGAAAATATCTTTTCTAGGAAAAATATTCGTAATTCTTTTTATAAGATAACCTAAATTCACTGTCTTCTAAACTAACCTCAACTCAAGCAGTAGGGATCATTGGAGTCTATCAAAGAACGTACAAAGTTTCACCAAAATTAAATGCATTTTACAAAAGTCATCGTGGAACAGACAGACAGTCAAGCTCGTGCTTAGTCCAGTGCTAAAAAGAAGCTTATACTAGGTGAAATGCCCGTTATTCGCATGAGAAAAATACGTTTATGAAAAATATTTAAAAGGAATATTCGAGTTACCTTCCCCTCACCCGTACCCTTAGATTGCGTATTTAAATCAAAATGAAATGGTAAAAACATAGGTTCACCCAACATAGGTTCGAACACTCATTTCAAACGGTGTAGACATTATTTTTTGCAATCTGCCTTAGGACATGCACTTCAATCCAAGTATAAAAACCTCGGACAATCCAAGTGTTTTGCTCAAAAATTAATTTTAAATAATTTAACTGTTTCCTCATTCTGGCCGTTTTCTGAATACAAAATGGCGAATAAAAATATTTTAGAAATTGCCCCCTTTCCTCCCTTTAAAAGCAAAATTTTTGAAAATCCTAGGACATGTTCCAATCTCTCTATATAAAAGTAGAAATTCTTAGTGACTGACTGCTGATCAGGGAACAAGCCAAACCGCTGAAGCTGGAAACTTTGAATCTCGACAGGGCTGCGGTGGCTCAGTGGTAGAGCGTTCACCTCTGGTGCATGCGGACCCTGGTTCGATTCCAGTTCGTGCCGTGTGGACTTTGTGGTGGACGAACACCATGCTCATGCATGCTCATGGGTTTTCTTGGGGTTCTCCCGTTTTCTTCCACTTTCTTCATTCCACCATTTCTTTCATTTCTCATCATCACTGTCTCCTTTAGCCTAACCAGCATAACCATGGGACGTAAAACTCAAAGATTTCATTTCATTTTTAAATTATAAGCCTCGTAAAATACTCTGTTTTTGGCATAAATTTTTAACTGTGTGTGACATAAATTTTTAACTTTCAATTTTAGGACATGCATTTCAATGAAAATGTCATGATAAGAATCAGGCTCGAAATAGTGCTATGTGCAAAAGTAGACATGGTGTGGATTTGTATGTTGGACAAACCAGCAAAAAGCACCACTTTCATATATAAGATTAATAATAATATTATTATATTAAGTCCTACAAAAAGTGCACCATAGTTGTTTTAAAGGACGATCCACTTAAGTGTAATATTTTGTAGGCGCGTAATTTGCCATTTTACCTGAAATATCTTATCTGTTCAACGTATCGATTTTATTTTATGGGAAGAACTAAAAACTTTTTTTTATTACGTCTACACCCATCTGGTTGTAGAGGAACTTCTAAGGTTTCCAACTTTTAAATTTATTTTTTTAATCAAAAGTGAACTTGAATATTTTTTTTTTCTTTCTTGTCTCCAACCTTCCTGCCTTGGTATTAACAGAGAGCAACCTGTGTTAATCTTACAATTCGATGAAGCGTTAGGAATTTGTTTCCGGAAAGAAAAAGAGAAAAGTAATGTGATAGGTTCCCTAGGTAACCACACGGCGAGTAACAGGTCATATATCAACATGCCCACGGGTGGTTGTCTCTCTTTTATAACATGAATTACGAAATTCAAATCCCAACACACATACCCAGCTAGACATCCCCATTCATATCTATTGGAAATACTTAATACATTTATTCAACAAGTTTCCTGCATTCGATTTATAATGTACACTCATGTCCAAAATTATTGTCACATGTCTATAAATATGTTGTTGTAGGAATAGAATTGGACAACGAATTCGCCCGGTATTTCTCATAATGTTAGTATGTGTATAATCGGCAAAGACATGTATATGGTAAATTTCATGTCAAAAGAGCAGTAAATAAGAACAATAAAACGAAAACAAAACTTTTTGTCCATTTAGTAACATTTTGTTTTACTCATTCTAATTTTCATATTTATAATTCTTTTCCTATGAAATTTACCACAAATATACATTTCTCGATTATACACATAGTGTCAGTATTAAAAGTACCCTGCAAAATCATTATCAAATTATAATCTTACAAGAAGACAGTCATAGATATGCGACATGAGTGTTCGTATACAGGTATTGTTATTACAAATAACTGTAATGAATATATAAAGTTTTGTTGTTTGAATATAACTACATATATAAGAAATAATATATAAGAAACAATAGGCCTATATAATACATACATAAAGCTTCGTTGTTTGTTACATCTGATTCATAAAGAGAAATCGCGACAATATAACAAATTTAATATTATTATTTGCTCCAGGCGTAACCATACGGGAACGTATAGTCACTCCAGGTGTATGTGTGTGTAGCAGAGATGGCGTGAGTCAATTTAAACTTGACCCACTGTAACCCACTCTGACCCACCATGACCCATCAGCCACCGTGACCCACTCGTGAGATACTCAAGTCTTCGCAAAAATTTTTACCCTCACTCCCCCCTTAGGATATTATACATATTATAATGGAAGCAATATAATAACATCCCAGTTAGGATGTGGGTCTAACTATATCCCAAAAGTCATTTCATTTGGCCGTGATGATTATGCACGCATAATTACATTCTTTATATATATATATATATATATATATATATATATATATATATATATATATATATATATATATATATATATATATATATATATATATATATATATATATATATATATATATATATATATATATATATATATTATAGGAGGCACACATATAGCTATGTTCTATTTAGAATTTTTATGTTAATTTCAAGCGAAATTTTTGCATAATATTAGAATAATTTACATATCTATAGGTTAATTAAGAATATATAAGTTAGTTAGGTTAATTAGTATATAAAATAGGTGAATTAAACATTGTCATTTGGAATATAAAAATATATGTAGGAAAGAAAACTTAACTTGGAAAAGCACCACTGAGTTTAAAAAAAAAAAAACAGAAAATGTTCCGTACCAGTTAAAAGCTGTGTACGTGCACCCAGGATTGCTATCTAAAGTTAAAGAAGAATTGTGATATGAGAGAAATTTTATCTAGGTCATATATTTAAATCATACTTCTAACTTAGTTAGGTAGAAGTGAGCAGAGTTGCCAACGTTGCTGCAGATAGTGGCCTGGCGACATAGATCCTATCCCATTACCTTTGTATATTTCTGCTCAGATATTTTAGCAAGTGGGTTAGAATTCTTGGGAACAATAAGGCGTTAGATTTTCTTCAAGTGACCATTTTTCACACTAGAAACTTCGATAGCTTGGGTTGGACCCCGCCAGAAAACTATCCTATATTTTTTTTTCAAAGCGCGGTTTCGACAAGGAAGAGCTTCTGCTCTTCCTGCGAGTGGGCTTTCCCCCCATTGAAAATTATGAATGCAGTCATATCTTAGCATTATTACATATTTAGAATTGTAGAAATGTAAGATAAGATGTAATTTTGGTCAGAAAAGATTTTTCATTGTTACCTTAACTTTAAAACAAAAGCTTATTACTTTACTGTGCTTGGTGTTGACATTGCTGTAATTGAGACGACAGCGATACGCAGTACCGTGAATGTCATAGCAGCCGATATGTGTATATTTATTGATTATTAATTCTAAATGGAATGTCACTGCTGGAATCCTATGTAAATATAATCAGAGGAATATTAGGTACAATGTAATATAGAATATATTGTTGATTCATGATAATTATTGTGAAAAAAAAATGAAAAACCATGAACAAATGTGTGTGTGGAGGTTGCGAGAGATCACCGCTAGAGTACCCTGGCAATGTAAACAAATGCACATGGACTGGTTCGGCAAGGAAGATTGTTTACAAAGAAAATGTACAGTGACGCCGGGGAAAACAATACGAAAATAAGTATTTAACATTTGAATAACAAAGTGTATGATACACCGTTTTAAAGCTTAGTATTTCCTCTATCCAGTGGTCAAACTCAGTATAGATGACAAGCAATAATAATCTAAGAATAAATGAAAGATTACATGAAAGTGTACTACCCAGACATTTTGGCGACAAAACCATTAGGGTCCGCGAAAAGGGACTATACATTGAATTTTGGGTAGGTCAGGAGCGAGCCTTTGAAAATCGTGTTGTTTCCTCTGAAAGAAAACTGTTTGACAGGGAAGGAGCAAGTTAGTTGGTGTTAGGACGCGATATACAGAGGTCATCCTCTGTGACAGTTAGTGCAAGACTCATCGTGACAATGGTCTGTTTTGTGAGATAGGCACATTTTAAATAGCTGAATTGCGACGTTACTCGAGATTGAGTTTTTTTTTCTTTCTTTCGTCTCGATCTGAAATATCAACTCTAGTAAGTCTTTCTCAGAACTTTACGTCATCTCAGAACTTAACTGTGCTTTACGGGAAACACATGTTGCGAGACGAGATGTTTAAAAAAAAGGAGAGTTAGAATATATTTTTTTATATAGATGCAGAGACTGAGTTTTGAATTTGCAGTTAGGACAATGACTACTAGCGTATAACTCTCGTATGTAGTTTGCCGTGTGATATATATATAAAATTCGAAAGATAAAATTTAAAGTGCGTTATATGTGGCCAGTGTAGTGAGAACTTTGAAACTGGACCGTAGAATCAGTACATTTCCAGACTTCTGAGGCAATACAGATGATAATTATCCAGTAACACTGCATGTACCAGATGTCTTCAAATGGATCCAGAGATACTAAGAGAGAGACACCAGTGCAGCGGACAAACAACCAGAGCAGCGCCCAGTAGCAGCAATTGTTATCATCTAGGAGGTTCCAGGATGCCGAGCGAACTTCAGTGAGAAGAGAGAGGACAGAAGGAGGAAGACAATGAAGAACGCATCAAAACTATACGTGCACGAACTATGAACAGAAATGTATAATGGCCAAATTTTCATAAAAAAAATAATAATTATTTTTTTTTATCGACCGGTCACTTCGATTTAATATTCATGTGAATATAAAATATTTTTTTTTATGTGTGTGTGTGAATATCTGTGTTTAAAATCTGTATGATTTCTGTGGAGGAGTGGAGTGTTTACTTTATCACCATTAAATATTCAACAAAATTACACGGAAGTCTTTCTTGTACGGATTCCAGACATCAAATAAGGTATGTGGAAATTTCGCATATGTTTTTCTTTTACAGCATGGCAAGAACATGAACAGAGAAGGGTGTATGGTTGTTATCTGACCATTTCAATGGAGCATCTGTACTGAAGTAAAGCCACTGATTACCTGAGTTAAAGAGTATTTTGTATATTTCAAATCACTTAATTTTCTTTTTAAAAAAAAGCTCTACCGAATATTTCATTTATATCTTTAATATTTAAGTAATCCAATTAATTAATATAACTCATTTACATACTTCTGTTAATTACTTAATTTAAATACTTCTTGGGACTGTCCATTCAGGGCACTCCACCTTTGTGGTGCGAATATTTAAGTATTTTAATTTTGAAACCTGGCTATGCCCAACACGTTCACTTTAGCCCACTACAATATATATATTAGAAATGATTCATACATTTTTTTCCAATACCCAGTTCCTCTAAAAACGCATAGACTGTGTCTCGAAAGTCAATTAGTTGCCCTATTGCTACTATTACAATTACAAATATCAATATCCATAAGTGCCTCAAGTTTTTTTTACTTATACTCAACTGAGGTAAGTAAATGGAAACATGAGAAAGAAAGAAAAATAGAGGCCTTAAAAGTAAAACGTAGACAAATTCACCAGTGTTGAGAAGATGCTATCTACAATGCACTCAGCAGAGTGGGTCGGTAGGTCAGAGTGGGTGGTTGGTCGCAGTGGATCACGTCCTGCTGACCTACGATTTACTAACCCACTCACAAATCTTGACCCATGACCCACGACCATCTCTGGTGTGTAATACTTTATTTCTCAGTAACTACTGGCCAAATCTAAATACAAATTTGGTGGCAGGTAGCCCTTGTCTAAATAACAAAGATTGCTATTTTTGGTGGCCAAACTGGTTACGAACAGACTTTGCTCGCCTTGTACCTGGTACTTTACTTGCACTTTCTATGGGAGTTACGCTAGAACCGAAGAAAGACTACAGAGGTTGATTGACAAAATAGTTAATACTGGGAAATTAATAGAATGGAAATCAACATGAAAAAATCGAAAGTCATGAGAATATTCCGTGGAAACATAAGAGTAGAACAAAGAGAACTTGAAGAGGTCGAGAATTTCAACTATCTGGGAAGTATTTTGACGACGCTTGACTGCACATAAGAGATCAGGTCAAGAATTGTCGTAGCCAAAGAAGCATTTAACAAGAAAAGATCACTACTAACTAGCGGGCTTAAATATTGGACTACGAAAGAAGTAGGTCAAGTGCTATATATGGAGTATTGGATTGTATTGTTTGAAAGATTTGGACATTATGGAAATTAGAGAAGAAATATTTAGAGACCTTCGAAATGTGGTACTGGAGGAAAATGGAGGAAATAAAATGGACAAAGAGAGACTAACAAACAAAGACATTTTAAAACAGATAGGAAAGAAGAGGATGCTTTCAGTCAGCATCCTTCGCAGGAAGGCCAATTGGATTAAACATATCTTACAAACAAATATCCTCTTCATAACGCCATAGAAGGAAAGATGCAAGAAAAGCGAAGGTAGGAGGAAAAAAAAACACCACTGATTGATAATTTGAAAAAAGAGAAAGGTGAAGATATCGAGAAACGTGGAAGAAATATTTCCAAGCCCAAACTTTAAAAAGAAAATTATTAATTCTAGGACCTGCAAAAGGCAGAATACTTATTATTATTATTATTATTATTATTATTATTATTATTATTATTATTATTATTATTATTATTATTATTATTATTATTATTATTATTATTAGAAGAAGAAGAAGAAGAAGAAGAAGAAGAAGAAGGGCAATACAGGCTACGTTCCACAGCTTTCCACGCCTGGACTTTCTAAGTTTGGCTTACCGAGTGTGTTTTGTTTACAATCAGAAGTGTTCGCTGGTAATCACGTATCGCGTATTTTAATGGAAATAAAAATCTTCAGTCTTATTTTTCTTTCACGAATAAATTAAAAATGAAATGAAAATTTTCGAGTTTTCTGTCCCACGGTTATGCCGGCTAGGCTAAAGGAGACGGTGATGATGAGAAATGAATGAAATGGTCAAATGAAGAAAGTGGGAGGAAACGGGAGAACCCCGAGGAAACCCACGCACAGGGTGTTTGCCCACCACAAAGTTCACTCGTCTTGAACAGGGTTTGAACCCTGAACCCTGTGCACCAGAGGTGAATGCTCTACCACTGAGCCACCGCAGCCCACGAATAAATTAAAAAAGTGCAAACAATACATTAGCGTTGTATGCAGATATTCGTCAAGAAGAGGGGTTCAAGTTTCCAAGTTCTTATAAAATTCAGGTGAATCTTAATATGGTAACTAACTAATTAACTAACTACCTCTATGGCATATGGACAGTGATGAAAATTTTCCGATCCACAAAAATATACCTACATCGTTGTTTAGTTGAGATGTGAGATGAAAAATTTTCTTCTATATTTTTCCGGAAAATTTTCCGTTCTTAACACATATCAGTGATTAAGTAACAATTCCTCAGTATTCATAAAATTGATTGAATTCATGTATAGAAATGTTAAAAAGTGAAAGATCGTTTAAAGAATCTAAAAATGTTCATGGCTTAGACAATTTTAGTACTATGTAGGAACAAGTGGAACAACTTTTCATGAATCGAAAAATTGTCTGTCCTGTACAGTGATGAAAATTTTCCGGGAAATTTTGAAACGGAAAATTTTCCGATTCGTAAAAACATACTCCACTTATTCCTACATCGTTGTTTAGCCGTGATGTGAGGTGGAAATTTTTCTTCTATAGTTTTCCGGGAAATTTTCCGTTCTTAACAAATATCAGTGATCAAGTAACAATTCGTCAGTATTCATAAAATTGATTGAATTCATATATAGAAATGTTAAAAAGTGAAAGATCGTTTAAAGAATCTGAAAATTTTCATGGCTTAAACAATTTTCAGTACTATGTAGGAACTAGTGGAACAATTTTTCATGAATAGAATGAATAAGTGGAGTATGTTTTTATGAATCGGAAAATATTCATGACTTTTAATAAATTGAAATTTTAGATAATAGAATGGGATATTTGTACTCTACGTACTCAAGGTATGTTCTCTGCACTTTGCATACACACTCACACACACACACACACACACACACAGAGAGAGAGAAAGAGAGAGAGAGAGAGTAGTTGAATTGAGTTGGTTTTGAGTTTAACGTCCCTTTCAACAGCGAGACTATATAAAACGGTACCAACTGATTAACGTGGAATCCGAACTACATGAGCTCCCGCTGGGAATCGAAGCCACGTTTTCCATGCCAAAGACGCGTATGCAACGAAGGAGCTCGCAGAGCAAGAGAGAGAGAGAGAAACACTGTAAAATTTTATTTCCCAACTTGAAATAGAAAATTTTCCGATTCCCGAAAGCTAATTGGAAAATTATAATTTGTTACTGACAAACTTTCCTCTACTGAAATTCAATTTTGTAGCTCTATGTGCAGTCAATCTATAGTGGAAAATTTTCCACCTAACATCACTATACATAATATCCAAAATTTTCAGGCCTATGAAGTGTTTTCCACTTCTTTCTACATCGTGATGAAAATTTTCCGATCTATGAAAATTCCTCTCACTTGTTTCTACAGAGCAATAAAACTTTCCGATTCACAAAAAAGTTGTTTTACTTCTTACTTCAAAATGATAAAAACTTTCCGACTAATAAAAAGTTCTTCAATTTTTCCATATAAGGCAGAAAATATTTGGATTCATGAAAAATTGTTTAACTTGTTCCTACATAGTACTGAAAATTGTCTGAGCCATGAAAATTTTCAGATTCTTTAAACGATCTTTCACTTTTTAACATTTCTATACATGAATTCAATCAATTTCATGATTGCTGAGGAATTGTTACTTGATTACTGATATTTTTTTTTTTTAGAACGAAAATTTTCCGAAAAAATATAGCGGAAAATTTTCCACCTCACATCACTACATATGGAACCCGGAGGTTCAATGCCGCGTTCACAAAAGCTCTCCACTAACTTTTATCCTTAGCTAACTGCATCCAGTTTCTACTTTGTATTCCAATCTCTGCGCGATCTATCTTAATATTGTCCTCTCATCTGCACCTAGGTCTTCCTAATGGTCGTTTTCCGATTGGTCTTCCAGTCAAGACTTTGAAAGCGTTTCTACTTTCTTCCATTCTAGCTACATGACCCGCCCACCTAAGCCTCCCAGACTTGACGACCTTAATAATGTTGGGTAAACTGTATAAATTATGTAGTTCCTCGTTATGAAGTTTCCGCCACTTCCCATTCCCGTTCCTCTTGGGCCCGAATATTCGTCTCACAAGTAAAGGACCATATGGTTGTCGCGCAAATCAGATGCAGACATACGCCATCTGATTGAGCATGAGAAGATATGGGGAACACAGAAATTTAAGGTGCTAAGGGCAATAGGGAGCGGAGCGAGGAAAGAGGAAATATTGAATGTTGGCAAAATTGGAGAAAGTCCGGAATGACGGGAAAAGTTAATTTCGTGCAAACAGGGAAAGAAAGTCAACCAAAAGAACGAAACAAAACATAACAAGGGCATCAAGGACGAAGAAACATCATAATCAGGGTTGCCATCCGGACCGCAGTGTTGCCAGCGCTGCATAACATTGATATGAAAGGTATAGCACAGTATAGCAATTCATGCACAAGGAAAAATATTAGTAACACAAAAGACAATTGAAAAGACTCTGTACACGTGCGTAAAAAGGTTTAATGTAGTCGTGAGTGAATATTACACCCGCGTGAATACAAATGGAGGAAAATAGAGAACAGTACGCACCATTTGTAGTTTAATTGTAGTTGACGTGAAGATCACGAATGAATGCGTGGTCAACACACAAACATTTCTCGCAGTGAGCACAGCGGATGAAAGCAAACTCGTCACACGCGTCTCTGCAGCATTCCTCTGTGAGTCCTTTTTCAAAGCAATATGCGGAAGGTGTATCAAACTGTCCAGGATGTTCATTGGAGTAGCCACATTTGAAAAACACAAAGCGTATCATCTTTTGGAATCGCCTAGAGGAAAACTGGTAATGAACAAATGACTGAAGGCGGAGAAAGTTCTCACGTTGCCACACATTAATACTGAAGAACACTAACTTGTCTATGATGAACTTTACCATGGTTTTGAATGGACGAAAGAAGAACACATCATCAGGTTGTGTAAGGCCTGTACATTTCGGAGGAATCAGCTTTTTGTAGAACTGAACACCGTCAGGAACTGTCATGTTTTAAAGAGTGTCATCCTTGTTTGTAGTCCAGGAGTCAATCAAAAGCAAAACACGATCCTTACCCTGAAGATCGGGCCACAAAACTTCTTCCAGGAAAATTTGCAAATCCCGTTTTGTCATATTCGCTGACCTGCTTGCATATGCTTTCACATTGGGGAATTCAGCGACCATGCGCGCTGAAAAGTTACCACTTGGTTCGGAAACAAGAACATACATGTGTGGAAGCAATGTACCGTCCATCCCAGTCACCGTCCTCCCTCATGTACATTATTCACTCACGACTATCGTTAAACCTTTTTACGTACGTGTACAGAGTCTTTTCAATTGTCTTTTGTGTTACTAATATTTTTCCTTGTGCATGAATTGCTATACTGTGCTATACCTTCCATATCAATATTATGCAGCGCTGGCAACACTACGGTCCGGATGGCAACCCTGATTATGATCTCTCCTCGTCCTTGATGCCCTTGTTATATTTAGTTTCCTTCTTTTCGTTGACTTACTTTCCCTGTTTGCAAGAAATTAACTTTTCCCGTCATTCCTGACTTTCTTCAATTTTGCCGAAATTCAATGTTTCCTCTCTTCTCGCTCCGCTCCCAATGACCCTTAGCACCTTAAATTTCTGTGTTCTCCATATCTTTTCATGCTCAATCAGATGGCGTATGTCTGCATCTGATTTGCTCGACAACCATATGGTCCCTTACTTGTCAGGATCTTGTTTTCAAATACTTTCAGTCTATGTTTTTTCCTCAGAGTAAGCGACCATATTTCGCAACCATACAGAACAACAGGCATGATTATCGTTTTGTATATTTTAAGCTTCAAATTCCTCGACAGAATTCGCGACGACAAGAAATTTTGAACCGAATAGTATTTTTACATACTATCTTGTTCAAAGTGGGGATAAAGCCCCGAAATCCCCTTGCATACGCCACTGGTGACAATAAACTACCGGTAACAGAAAACCTCCATAGGAAAATAACCTTCAATTTGGTACTATTCTACCTACCAAGCGTTAAACACGAAACGTTAGTTATCTATCCTTGAGCCACCCTAGCATCTATATCTAAGTTGTATTGATGGCCATTGTTGCAAATGAATTGACGTACTAATCTACTTGTGTTTGTTTCCTAAGCCTTAAGTTTTCAAAATTGCCACAGTTACTTACTTCATCCGTATATATATCATACAACGTCTCCGAACTTACTAATAGTGTCCAAGCGACCTGCGCGGCTTTTTTTTTTTTTTTTTTTTTTAATAATAAACAGTTGTCAGACCTTGAATAAAGAGTTGAGAAATGTGGGTGTAGAAAAGAATGTAGAAAATTAGCTGAGTAGAGCGGAAAACAAATGAGAGGGTTTTTCGAAATGGTTGGGGGGGGGACAAAACGATTTTAGATATTATTAAGAAGAGGAAGAGAAACTGGTTGGAACATAGGCTAAGAAAGAACAGTATCATGAGAGACGTGCTAGAGGTTATGCTGGCAGGAAAGAGAGTGAGGGGCGAAGGAGACTACAGTCAATGGGCGATATAAGAACAGAAAATTGATATGTGAAGACGAAGAGATTAGCGGATTACCATGGAAATTTACGGAATTGGATATGATACTTAAAAGCACTTTCTCAAAATAAAGTCATTTAAAGAAAGTCAAATTTTTAATTCCTTGTAATACTTTTGTTTCTACTCACTCGAAATACGTTATATGATCATCATAGTACTTGATACTAAAGTACTTTAGATATGCATTGCCCCATCCGCCTCACTTATATTATTATTGTTGCAAAAGCCTCCAAAATTTGGTTCTTTTTCGATGTTTCTGATACTGTCGCGTCATTAGTTTGCAACACTGCATAATAAATGCAGTACTGCGAGTTTTCGTTTAATGTGTAGATTTGATTGAAATATTTTATAATCTAACGTAGTGCCATTTGAAAAATACTACTTTAAGTTGGGTTGGCAACACTGTTAATTTAGTTGTACTACAGAGTATGTCGAACAATGTCCCCCTCTCGATATTTGTATGGTACGAAATATTAGTTTAGAAGTTACAAGGGCGTATCAAGAAAACGGTCCAGCCAGTATAGACATATATACGTATATGAGCGGCTTGAGCATACATAATGCTAAGCGCTACTTCCGCTGAAATTGCGTAATTAAGTGGAATCTGTTGCGATCAAACCAAGAAGAGTATGTAGGTAGTTTAATATCGGAAGTATACCTGTAGATGGCAGGAGAAGCTTGTTTAATATGTATCATTGCATTGAATTGCATGGGAATGGTTAACCTTCTTTTCCACTTACCGTTAACTCGAAAGTTCAAAAAAAGAAAAGAAAAGAAAGAAAGAAAGAAAGAAAAAGAAAAGAAAAAAAGAAAAAGGGGGCATATCATTATGTTCAATCCCAGCCGATCGTATATTTAATATATTCAAGAATTCCTATACATACCTTTGTTAATATCTTTGGGCCTTATGCAGAATTATTTTGATGTATGATTAACGTCGTACTAAAGGCCAGACTACTGGAGGAAACATATATTAGTCGAACTCTTTAGTAATGCCACTAAATCGAGTCAGAACGACTCTGCATATGGCCCTTTGGTTTTATTGGCGTATGCAAGGGAGTTTCAGGTTTTAATCCCCTCCTCCTCTTGAGAAAAATATTCTGCAAAGATAAAATTTTACCCTAAAATGAACAAACACGTGAAATATGAATTTCAGAGCTTGAAACCTTTTGAAGAAATTCTGCTTACGCCACTGTTTGTATTACAAATAGGGTGAGTGTGCCTAAAGTCAGCCGTCTCCAGTACTCAGCCATTTTTCAGTAATAAGAAATTAAATAAGCATGCGGTAGCCTGTTATCAAACAAATAGTCAACTAAAACCTAAATCAGACCTCTAGTAGTCAACCTTATGTGTTCTGTCCTTGTGTGACGTCTCGTGGCAGAACAGAAAAAGTATCATTTGAGGTCTGCTGATGCAAGTGAGCAAAGTGAGCATTTTGTTAATAAAAAATTAAGGAAAAAACTTTACCTCAGAGCTAAGTTAAAACTATATTATTGTAAAGTAGTACGAATCATTTCTTTCCTCGATGCATAAATGTTTGTAGTTTGTTAAAAATTTCATGGTTGTTGATACAAAACAAGATACTGCGTAGACACAAGGGGGGTTGACTATAGGTTGCATTTTTGATAACGTTTCCCGGTACTCAACCATTAGGGACTGACTACTGGAAAAATGCATGATTTGCATTATGGCATTAGAATTTTCCACTTTTGCAGATGAAAGCATGCTTGAGACAAAGTAGTGATAAAAGACCTTTGACTTTATTTTCCAGTGGTCAGACCCCCATTACTTCCAATGGACGAGTACTGGATACATATATTCCAGGGGTCATCCACCTATCATTTATTCAATTTAAATGCACATTTTTACAACTGTGGCATTTTAACTATTACGTATAAGAATTTTCTAACATTTTAATGAAATATTAGCTGTTATGAGGTCACTAATTGCATCATGCAAGAAAAATCCAATTATAATGTCAGCCATTTCAGTTCTTGTAGTTTCCTGGAACTGAGGAAAAAAAATTAAGGATTTATGGCTGGTCTGAATTCTCTCTCTAAAATATAAAGGGCAGGCGGTCGTTGAATATTTGAATACTAATCTTGAGGAGAAAGAAATGAATGCTGATCCAATTCTTGAAGAAATTGCAAATGCGAAAACATTTGGTGTTGCTGATTCTATTACGGATGGCGCAGAAACTAGAAATCTTCAAATTCCAACTGCTTCCACATCATTGGACGAAATCAACATAAATCTACAAGATGATCAAAATTTAGCTGCACCATAGTTAATACTGAAGTGTCATCTGGTGTGTTAGAAAATATGGTTACAGGGACATATGAAATATCCGCTTGTGGTTTGTTAGTACCTAGTGAGGAACATGAAGACAGAACAAGGAACCCGATCAACGAGAGCTAAAAAAAATGAGAACATTAACTCAGATGAAATAGGTCTCCTATTGTTAGACATTGCAATACATGACACAGATGTTCCATCTCATTTGGAAGAGCAGGATATCTCTAAGAATACAAGAAACTACTTTAACGAACGTACTCCTTACAGATTTTGCAAAACACACGGAGAAAAATGCATACTCCAGTCGGCATGTAAATGCTGTTTTTACCAGGTTACGCGCGTCACCACATTAAGTAATGTTTCATCAGTAGTACGATCTACACCACCGTCCATCGAAAATTTTGTATTGTGGGATCACCATTTCAAATCTAGGATTAACGCCATACCCATTCCGACGATGGTAACTTAGGTATATAATGTTGTTACTACCTTCCTACGAGTGTCCCCTCTTGGTTCTTTCTAAATCTGTGACTCCCTACCTTACGAGAGTAATAGTTTTTAACACGAAATCAATCATGTGAATGAAATTATCCAATCACAGCGAGTCTAGTTCGACGCCGAACTCCAGACTTGGCATGGTGTTCCCACCTGCTGTACTTTTATACATGAAATTACATTACTTAAGGAGCGTATCCGCGTAAATACGATGTATCCACACGGAAACTTTAGTCCTTTTCTTCTCAGTGCACCTCCTTTGGTCTGGACCAATAAAATAAAATAAAATAAAATAAATAAAAAAAAAGATACCTGGGGTTTTAACTAGCAAACAACTACTAAGCACGATTTCTTCAAGACCTTGGAGAAACTACGAGGATTTAAAAAGACTGAAAAAGAAAAGAACTGAAGAACAGAAAACATGTCGTAAGATGAAGGGAAACCAGGAGCGGATCCAGGAGGGTCGATCTCCCCCCCCCCCCCAGAAGAGGAAACTTTCTTATTTTATATATGTAAATAAAATCCATCCCAAAGTTTGGAGCCCTTAAAAGTAGCAGTATGACAACCCACCGCCCTCATCCCCAGAATTCGGTCCTGGATCCGCCCCTGAGAGAAACAAAAGGAAGACTGGAAATGAAAAATAAATCCCAGCCATCTTCTAAAGGACGAAAGCACGAAGACCAAAGGAGCATGAATAATTTAGAAGAGGAATCATCAAACCGATCTGAAGGCCATGTTAAGTGTACAGCTTGCATCGAAGACTTAATTAGTGACGTTAAGACGATGAATTTAAAAATGTAGGTTGCGATTCCTGTGAACGTTGATATAATCTCCAGGGGCGAATCCAGGACGGACTTCTGTGTGTATGTAGGGGAAGGTGTAATACTGCTACTTAGAGCTACTTTTAAGAGCTCCAAACTCTGGGATGGGATTTATGTATATGTATATAATAAGAAAGTTCCCCTTCTGAGGGGGGCGATAGCCCCCTGGATCCGCCCCTGAAATGTACACTCATGTCCAAAATTATTGTCGCATGCCTATAAATATGTTGTTGTAGGAATATAATTTGATAACAAAGTCGCCTGGTATTTCTTATAATGTATGTATATGTATAATCGGCAAATTTCATGTCAAAAGAGCAGCAAATAAGAACAATAAAACGAAAATAAAACTTAGCAACATTTTGTTTTACTCATTCTAATTATCGTATTTATAATTCTTTTCCTATAAAATTTACCACAAAAATACATTTCCCGATTATACACATAGTGTCAATATTAAAAGTACTCTGCAAAATCATCAAATTATAATCTTACAAGAAGACAGTTATAGCTATGCGACAATAATTTTGACCATGAGTGTACAACCATGAACAAATTATCATATGTTCAAGCTTCCGAGAAAGATTGTGTGTGTCCTGCGTGTGATTAAAATGTATACTGATGTTATGTAACCAAAAGTTCGTGTTATAGAGAAAATTATATCATGAAACACCTTATTAGTTTCGACTTTTTTTTTTTTTGTTTTTTTTTTAACTTTTGAGACTGTGCAATCACTAATACTTTGTTAAGCACTCTGGTCTTTTTAAGAATATAAGCCTATTCTCATTTGAATAAGTTTACATAGCCTATTTTAAAAAGTTAGTTAGCTTAATAGGTATACTTTAAATGCTATTATTTAAAGTATAATATTTTATACTTTTATTTAGATATGCACAAAGGTTTTAGTGTGTGCCGTGTAACAGCTGAGTTTTATTTAAGCCCATGTAGGCTCAGGCCCGTAGCCAGCCCAAAAATGTAGAGGGGGGCCCGGTAGAAGTTGGGGGGGGGGACCAAACATATTATAGTTCATCAAATAGTAACATCAGCAATTCATCATATCTGCTCTTGAATATTTAAGTATTTTGCTTATACTTGATTCTATTATCCCCCCCCTCTGCACACACACACACACACATTAACATTCTGTAATATGTATGAAAAAAGGTGAATTTTATTAAATGGGTATTACTAACTACATGAATTAGAATTAAAATATAAATGTTTTAATAGTCCCACATGTAATACTAACATTAAGATCAAGAACGAGAGATGATCTACTGTGAAATAAGGAAATTCAACTTCACTAGGCTCTTGTTTAGTGAACTAGGCTCTTGTTAACTTGCGAAGTTGCCCTTCCGTTTTTATCAAAATTTTGAAAATTTACCTAGAAGAAATTGATAATTCTATTGCTTGTGTGCTTGATAACATGTAAGTGAAGTGTAATTTACGTGTAATATCTTTTGATAAGCGGTTATAAAGACGGGACTAATTCGCAAGTACAGGGAAATACTTGTCTCTAGGTTCAGGACGGTTGGATTGTGGATAATATTCGAGTAAACATGCCTGCAAGTGTACAGGGTCTTTGCGCTGGATATGAATTGACGGTACTAACATTTCTAAAACATAATGTTGATAATGAGGTTAATCTTTTGAATATCCATGGCTTAATGAATGAAAGAACAAAGACCAGCAACAATCATTCACGAGTTTCTGCTTGAGATAGGAGAGCTCAACAAACCTAAGTACGTACTAAGGTAAGTGCGAAGTAGACATAACCTAACCTAAAACCTAGTAGTGCGTTATCCCACCTTACTTCGGCTTCTCGCTTCACTCGTTCTTCTCTCTCAACTCCGCACTCCCCATTAACTACCCACAACCGTGCTCCGCGCGGCCCGCCAGTCTCCCCTTTAGGTTAATAATGAATTTCCATATGTAATTGTGGTTTCTCCCCCATACTCACACCCTCGAGACAACGTAACAGAACATAAAATGAAAAAAGTTTAAGTAGAAATGGATGATTGTAGATTTTATTATGTTTTTTGTTGAAAATTAGGTGGACGGGAAACTTTTAAGTAATTCCCTTGTTTACAATTACAGTCGTATTTTTTTTTTAAATATTTATACTAAGTTCTTGTTTAAAATCTTAAATTCGTTTTATACAAATGAACCACGTGCACACTATATCAAGAAATCACATGCCAAAACAGCTGAAAAAAATATACTATAATGTTATTCAAAGCTACACTGAGAAAAAAATGTATGTGGCATACGTAATATCGTATGTTACATTTGTAAATCCTGTAGTTTTTGGACAACGTATAACTGAAAACGCATGTTTTATAATACTTTCTGTATAAGTGTTCCATCTATACATACTTTCCGTATGAAACAATATAGGCGATCAGGATCTCACATACAAATGGACGTATATAACATATAGCTGACGAAGGTAACATACATATATGTATAACATAAGAAATACTGTTAGTTATCAGACATTCTGCAATGGCATGATGTAACACCTAAGGGCAGTGCCTATGTAGTATACGGATAACGTATGCTCCGTTCTGATTTTTGTAGTAAGCAAGAGGATTCCGTATATTTGCACTATACCACTGTCCGGAGAGCGGATTTTTCTCAATGTAAGTAAAACGCTACACCCATCTAGTATCGAGTTGAGTTGATTTTGAGTTTAACGTCCCATTCAGCAGTGAGGCTATATGAGACGTTGACTTACTGATTGACGTGGAATCCGAACTACATGAGCTTCCGCCCGGCCATCTAGGATCGAGTAAAAGCATCACTGCTTCTTTCATGTTGAATTAGGCCTACATTATTACGCGTACGCGACTAAGAAATTGTTCCAATTTACAAGTTTTTTTTTTTTTTTTTAATATGAAAACTAGCTACTTCCACGGGATCCCCCACCCCAAGTACAATACAAAATATTTTGCTAATTAATTTCTCCTTTAAATCTTGCAAATGTTTACTAGTCCTGGCTCCACAACCCGGAATTTAATTCTTAACTTAAACGTTAAATATGTTCACTTGCTCAGTTACTCATCTAATTAAGGTAATTTAGGTTAATTTATTCTTCTACGAGAATAAACATATGAAAGTCTTTGCAACCATTACGTTTTCGGTGAATGTTCCACCACAGTTCTTGTTTTACATATCACACCACAATCATTTGGACCATACTAGAATCAATAGCCTTTAATGGAACTCGGAGCTCTTAATTCAATTCACAACTAATTGTTCCACAGTTAATCTGTTTGCTGTTGGCGAGGATTTTGCAATGCTTGTATGTGCTACAACTACACAATAGAATAACAATAACCTACCGCCGTTACTGCAATCGACAAAAGATAAACGCTTTGTTCCTGTTCCTGTTTTTATGATTTGGCTTGCAACAAGCACTTCACACTTCGTCTCCTACCTCCCAGATCGCTACAACTGTGGCATGAAGTATTATGAACATATTCCTTTTTTCGTAAAAACTTGCTTCAATATGTATTGTGTCATTTCATATCGAGATTCGAGAAGATTGATAAACTGTACTTTAACTCCTTTAAAATATGTTTAGAAGTGTTCGTCAAATAGTTAAAATGGAGTTCTTGGAATAATCTCTTTTATATTGCATTTTATTCTTAGTGTTTAACATAGAATTAATCGAGTTTTTTGCAAGCCTTCCATGAAAATTTTAGGGGGTCAAGAAAATTTAGGGGGGCCCGGCCCCCTCTTGCCCCCCGTGGA
Organism: Thermobia domestica; assembly: GCF_964235325.1. Lineage (NCBI taxonomy): Eukaryota > Metazoa > Arthropoda > Insecta > Zygentoma > Lepismatidae > Thermobia > Thermobia domestica. Next base: position 173,400,551 of record NC_137468.1, on the reverse strand, counting down.
TACGGGCCTGTGTAGGCTATGTCGTGTATTTACGTTTAAATCCATGATATTAAATGCGGCTGACTACTGGGGTGAATACTGGCCAACCTGTGAGAAAAATCCCATATCGTGGCAGTTTTTGACCTTATTTTCTCGGAAAGGGATAATAAGCAGCATAGGGGTCTATATGGGATTTTTCGAGAAGATCGAAATTGACGGCTTATTCATTTAGATATTGTAAAAAGTGACTAACACAAAGAGATTAAATTTCTAATATTATAGCATACTTTTAATTAGTATAACGTGGGAAATTCACACGTAAAATGGGATTTTTTGCCTCTCGACATGGGATTTTCAGGTTGGCATCACTGATACTGGTTGACCTCTGGATTTTTATATATTATACATGTTATATATTCATGTTTTAAACTTTCTTCGTTGTACTTACGCGATGTTAAGGTTGTGTGATAAGAAAATCTACATGTAATAATTTTTCGAAACGGAATTCACCACAAAAGGGCCAACTACTGGCACATTTACCCTATATAGATTTTTCTAGGTAAAACTAGATGATACCTGGTTGGTTGAGTGATGATGTTACACTGATACGACAGGACCCTGGGGTCCCTCGTTCGATCCCAGCTTGCGCCAAGTGAACTTTGTGGTGGACAATGATCGTGTGCGTACTTTTTCTCGGAGTTCTCCCGTTTCCTCACACTTTCTTCATTCCACCATTTAATTCATTTTACATGATCATTGTCTCCTTTAGCCCAATCGAGATAACCGTGGGATGTAAAATTGAAAGATTTCATTCCAGTTTTACTGATACGGCATACAAGAACGATTCTCTAAGGATTGTAGACAAACATTTGGAGCAAGCTCCTTCGTGACTAAGCGATTAGCGTACGTGCCTTAGGCGTGGGAGACCCGAGTTCGATTCCCGGCGGAAGTTCATGTGGTTCGGATTCCACATTAATAAGTAGGTTCTATTTCATATAGCCTCGCTGCTGAAAGAGACGTTAAACTCAAAATCAAGTCAACTCAAACATTTGGAGCATTCAGCCCTTTTCGAGTACTTTTAGCATGCTCCTGGCGAACAGAATCTCTTCTGCATAAAAGCAAATATTTTTAGAAACAAGTGTGTAATTAATTCTAATTAGGCTTTCTTCCAGAATATTTTGTCCGGAAGGGTAAAATCAAAATGTGAGAGGGCTGCATTGGGATATTAGTTTGGTATATTGGCAATAACAATTTAATCCTGGGGAGAGGCAGTTGGCTAACTTCGCGAAAGGATTCCCCTCCCCTGTAAGTATTTCTGGAAGAAAGGCTGATTCTAACGCCTACAGAGACGTTGAGGACCGAGAAACTCAAATGAAAAATACCTACACAAAACGCATTGCTTCGTTTAAATGAGGACTAAAACCTAATACAGCACAAACGTTCGTAAGACAGCCGTCCAATTCCCAAGAACACTTTTTTATGCACAGCGAACCACGTGCAATGGAACGAAGCAGTCAAGGGTGAAAAACTGGTTTTACAAAAAGGCAGGTAGGATCAGCTGTTTCGTGGATTGGTAAATAACTGCCGGGCAGAGTGGTGGTCTCGTGTTGTCAGCTGCGGTATTTCGTGAAGACACGAGGAAGCAGTAAGAAGCGCCATCCGACAGTGTTTTTTTATTTTCATTCACTCAATTCAGTGTTAATGATTACGAGTCGAATTATGATTCATACTCCCAGTTCTGTTTGATCCATTATGTGATGTGAGTTTTACAAGAAAGTTACATGCTTGGATTATGTTCATCACGTGCTCTTCTACTCTTGTCTTTTATGTAAGTATGTATTTGTTTCGTTAAATTCAATTGCTCTGCCAATAAGTTAATTATATCTCATTTTCTATTGCTAATAGTTTAATCTATCTTTTAGACACGTAGATTAAAAATACCGTATCTATATGCATATTATTTCTTACTGCAAATTTTTTCCTTGGTCATTTCATTCATTTTATTCGATTCAGTGATTTGGATCTTTTGGTTCCGGTATTGAGAACGTACCTGTTATTCTAGGTTCCTTACTAGTATCTTGAACGCGGTAGTGTGGATATGACATGACGTTACGCGGTGATACTGTTCTTCATGTGGTCTTGCTTATGATTTGATCATGCGCGGCACTTTTCAATCAACTAAGTCATTACTTTGGCTATTTCGTTCATTTTTTTCGATTCTTCGATTCGATCTTGCTGTTCTGATTTTGAGAACTTACCTGTTAGCCCATGTAGGCCTATATAGGTTAGTAGCCAGGTTGGTTCCTTTTTACCAAAGTTTTAATATTTAATTCTCATAGTATTGCCGAGCGAGCTTTAGCGAGTGAAGGCGGCTTAGAGCCCCGCAGGGCGCGTTCTTTTCTGTTTTCGTTACGAATCTGTTCATTGAATGAAATGGCCAAAGTAAAGACTTGCCCAAATAAGCCTCTTAGAGATTCCGCATCATGTAATTAATAATGTTTGATAGGTTCGTTCCTCCATTTATTATCGTTTCATTTGAACGTGGGAGTGGGTTCGGATTCTAATTTTAACTAAAGAAAATGAAATGAAATCTTTGGGTATTACGTCCCTAAAGGAGACGGTGATGATGAGTAATGAATGAAATGGTGGAATGAAGAAAGTGGGAGGAAACGGGAGAACCCCGAGAAAACCCACGCACACGGTGTTTGTCCACCACAAAGTTCACTTGGCGGGGGCTGGGATCGAACCCGGGACCCCAAGCACCAGAGGTGAACGCTCTACCACTGAGCCACCGCGGCCCCCTTTAACTAAAGATATACCACATTGACTTGACACCTAGTCTTCCGTTTCAGCTGAAGGAATACCACTCCCTTTCGCCAAAGCTCTTTCGCTTAGCAACAGCTTAAGCCTTATTGGCTCAACGCGTGGGTGTGTCGAGGGTGTGAGCTTTAGTTCGCATTTTTGCCACGGCTCAAGACATTTTGGCAGCATTATAGTAGCCTGTCTGTGCTAATACTGTATCTTATGTAACCTTTGTAATAAGGGAACAAAGATACAGTTTTGGTTTACGGAACTATATATGAATTATGTAATTCTTTCATCAGAAAATTCATTCCTAGTATCTTACCAATTATTTTTTACTGGAAAGGTTACATTCCTGGGTGAAAATTCATGTTACCAGGGCATAGCCGTTATTAGTATATATGGAGTGTGCGGACATGTGCCATTTAAACTAAGTAACTAAGTTTTGCGTCCCACGATTATGCCGGCTAGGCTAAAGGAGACTGTGGTGATGATAAATAAATGAAATGGTTGAATGAAGAAAGTGGGAGGAAACGGGAGAACCTCTAGAAAACCCACACACACTGTGTTTGTCCACCGCAAAGTTCACTTGGCGCGAGCTGGGATCGAACCAAAGCCCTAGGCACCAGAGGTAAACGCTCTACCACTGAGGCGTCCCGGCCCGTATCTAAACTAAGTGTAGAAAACGCCAACCAACCTGTACAAGTTTCCACTAAAAAGCAGAAGTTCTGTCTGATGAGGCGATTAAGAGCAAGGTGAACCTGTTAGGATCTCGCGGAGGTACGTCCATATTGTGCAGGCGCGTCACCGACTATGGGTATGTCTGGAAGCAAGGTTAGTGGGAACACACTGTGTTCCTCATATTACTAGATGCCTCACGTGTCAGATAACTTTATCTTAACGGATCATGATTAACACACTGCATTGAAGTACGAATTCATCATGGGTTCCTTAGGAACTTTTACTTGTTTACAAACATATACCTTCGGATTACGGTTTGGAGCATCAATTAGGCATGGCAGAGGTGAGGATTCTCATATATTTTGATTGATTATACATTCCTCATTCGATGTAACAATAGGTACTTCTTCCGTAAATTTTTTGTGGCCCCGCGTAGCGTAGTCGCTAACTCTCGCCTTCGGTGTGACCGGTCCCGGGTTCGATTCCCGGTAGGGGTAGTCGGTCGAAAAAATGTAAAAACGCTTTTTCAGGCCAGCCACCCTGCATGGGGTTTTCCTCATTCACACCAGGCAAATGCAGAGGTGGTACCTAACTTCAAGGTCCCAGGCCGCTTCCCTTTCCCCGGATGGTGTGCTCGCCGAGGGACGTCATCCCTCAAAACATGACGGGCTAAATGGCCTTAGATGCCGAGAGCCCAGAAATCTAAATCCTAAATCCCTAATCTTCCACAAATTTTACAAATCTATTGTCCTCTAATTAGGCCAACGCCGAAACAGATCTATGTAATAATTTATGGTTAGTTGCGCGTCTTACGAAAGACTACGGATGGATTATCAACGCGTGAGCTCATATGGCTCACATCTCAAATAGTGTCGATGCTAAAATAGACACTAAACTCCTATCCAGCCTACCTAATATATAACAGTCAAACTCACCTGTCTTCACGGAAATAGTTCCTTATCCCTTCTATAGTTGGCGCAAATATTCCACTTGGAACTAGTAAAGCTGAGGGGAGTCACCACATAATGTTCGAAACTTACATTTCTTTCACTGAACGTATGTCCTCAATACTTCTAGACTAAAATACGTCTTGTTTTAACAGCTACCCAACTGTATAGATATTTATAATATGCCTACAAACTGCTACGCTAGACGTTACTACAAGCTAGTATTGCATCTATTCCGATTCAGGACAGTACGAAACTGGAGGGGGCCCGTAAGAAACACTCGTTAGTGATGGTTGGTGTGAACTCTAATGAAGATAAACTAGGAGCATGTATCAACCTTTGCCGTGTCGTCACTGCAAGCTGGTATTGCAATACAATTGCATAGTAATGAACCATAACTTATAACGCTGTTTCAATGTTTACAGATGACTTTCAAGTTCAATACCTACGTAAATAGGTTGCTAAAACACGATTGTTCCTTTCTGAATTAGCAGATTTTATTTGTAAGTTTTTAATGAAACATTGTCGTATTCGTAACCTGCACCTAAATACGAAATCTGTGGTGTCCACTGTACTTAAGTCTTTCCTTTTGTCCAAGGAGTTCCAGGTCATATAGGTTTGTGGTGGAAGAACACTGTGTGCTCAGCGGTGGATCAGATCACAGCAGGGCTTTTAATGTATTCTGTGAGGGATAAACATTGATGCTACACGAAAGGAACTTTTTTTTTTTAATACTGGAGTATTTTGAAATATGGGCGTGGAGAAGAATAAAGAAATGAGGATATGTAATGAATGGCTACTTATGAAGTTAAGCGTGCATTTCCTCTTACTAAGGTTACATGAGACGTGAACCTACAGTTTTAATGTAGAATTCGAACCACCCTAATGCGTTCAATCTTTTTAACGTTCTCCCACTGGGAGTCGAACCCGGGACTACGTACACCAAAGCATCGTAACGGCTGTTATGGTAGAAAACAACAAGCGATTAAACAGAGGAAGAAAATTTTGTTGGGATACGGGCTTAGACATATCAGGAGAGCAGTTATAGTTTGATATATACGGTTCAATGTTCCGATTCACTGCTCCGATTACAAGTGATTTGAGTACGTAAAGATTCACGTAAACAATCCATAATAATCAAAACAATGAAATGAACAATATAATATAATAGACAATTAATTATTAGCCTATAAATTTACAAAATATAATATCCTCCACAATGTAGATTTATTTTTGGAACAGGTTATTTGGAAAACAAAGGAAAACCTAATCATAACTTGAATATTGAAAGATGATGCTCCAAAAATCATTCTAATGTAAAGTCTACATTGTAATCAACCTAATTAATCATTACGATAAAAGAAAAAACTATTCTAATGAGAGGGAAGCGATAGTAATTTTTGCTAATTCAAAGTACGAATTAATATATATATATCTTAACTAAAAATTCGTATTTATTATCCGCTTATCACAGGGGTGTGCAACTTGAAACAGTGGGCGGGCCAATTACAGAGCATTAAATGGCGTCGCGGGCCTCACTGTAGGTATATCATTTTCACGACAATTGAATAGTATAGTATTAAATGATGGAACATGTTCATCGTAATTTACATCACAATAACACTGTGATGTAAATATTTATCACTTGTTATACTGGTATCAAAACAACTGTTATACTGGTAACCAAAATATTTACTCACTGAAGAGGAGCAGAATAATGTATTTAGAACTTTGTCGGTACATCTAGCAATCCTTATACCAGGGGTGCCCACAGAGGGGGGGCTATGACGCAAACTGCGTCATTGAAATATTTGGGGAGTAAAAATTTATATAAATATGTTTGAAGGGGGGGTAAAAATCGAAAAGAAGATTTTTTTTTCATGGAAGAACACCTACGAATAGACAAACGGGGGGGGGGGTGCGTCATGGGCATAAGGGAGGGTGGGCACCACTGCTTATACTGAGGAAAATTTCCCCCAAGTACCTGTGCTTGCCAAGTGCTTGTCTGCAGCGCGTTATCACGTTTCGCACTGTGATATCGATGGAAAATTTCCAGTTCACTCTTAACAGGTTTTGTATATATATATATATATATATATATATAGTTTTTCAATAACTGACCAGTGGGCCGGAAGACAGGGTTAGGTAGGCTGGATATGGCCCACTGGTCGGCTGTTGCACACGGCTGGCTTATCATATTTCTTTTAATACCAGCGTGGAAGCAGAAATTCAACCGTTTGTTTGTTGACTTGACAGCATTAAAAAAATGATCCTTTCCTTGGACCTCATGCTTCAGGAACAAATCTGCCTTTACCACTATTTTTTTTTTTTAATTTTTACTTATTTATTTTTCTAAATCAATGTAATATTCTTCACAGAACATTAGACCAAAGGTAACAAGTTTAGTTGTTACTATTTGTTTCACGTAAAAACAATTATTTTGCAGCATCTAGGCCTATACAGATTAAAAAATTGGAACTGATCATTCAATTATATCAAAGAATTCATATGGTAACTAGAACTAGAATTGTATGAGTTTAAAAACAATTGTGAAAGGACTATAAACGGAACTGTAATGATATTGTGCAGTTTATTGAAGAAAGAAAAAAAAAAAGGAAAGTGAATTTTTCATCTAGGTACATCCTTCATTTGTAGAACATGTTTACCAGTTGTGATCTTGTATTTAAAATGTTTATTTAAGAATAACAGGACAGTTTTCAATTTCAAAATAGTTTTAGGCCAAGAAAAAAAAAAAAAAGCAAAACTAAAAACAGAAAGACGAACAGGTACTGTCCTACAAATGAAGGATGTAAAAGTGAGAAGGGCCTATATAAGTGGTCAAAGAAATATTGAAAGGGTCTTTTTGGAAGGGAGTGTAAGGCAGATTTGCAACGATTATGTGCTAGGCTGCTCATGGAGATAGTTTCAAGCTCTGGATTCAAAAGGGACAGGATGGCGAAGATATTCCTTTTGTAAGTTTACCCTTCTTTATTAACTGCAATATCTATTCTATCAGAATAGAAGCTCACATAAAGACAGAATAGCAGGTCTCCTGCTAATCATAATTTTAAAATAATAAAATAGTTTTTATTATAAATAATCTTATGGTAAAGGTCATGTAAAAGTTTAATATTAATAGCCTAATAAAATTTCATTGTTTTGGTAATAAGTCATACTTTTCATAAACGGCTCCTCTAAATTTGAAAAAAAAGTAAAAGTAGTTGATATAAAATACAGTTTTGACAATCTGGGACAGTATGCTACCTTAAAATTCATCTCCTCTTTACAATAACTATTTTTCAACTCAAAAATAGTTACCAAAAAAAATTTAAAAAAAACATGTCAAATAAGAAAACAAAAGGAGGGACGAAACAGAACAGCGATAAAAAAAATACACGCGGGTCGCGAACGGAGGTGGAAAAAAGTAACGAAAAACAAATTTAAAAGATTATTTTCAATTTCTTTCTTTCATCAGGGGTTCGTACAGCCTGATTTTAGGACGCAAGTTGACTGCTCAAATTAGATTTTGTTTGGAGAGATGTACTATTATTATTGAAAATGGTACAATCGAACTGCAGAATAATAAATTTGGAGGGAAAATGGTAAATTTTGGAAGAAAGTGTGGTAAACTTAAGGAAAAATAGTAAATTTGGGAGGGATGTTGCGTCGAAGCCTTTCGGGAAAAATGGACATTCTTGATTTTGATAGACATACTTTTAACTCTACACGGTGCTACAAAAATTTATCACAATGTTTTGAAAATAGATTTCTCACACCAAAATAAAAAAATAAAAAAGTTCATATGGATTTGTGGTAAGAAGTGCATAGTGCCGTAGTTATAGGGTTCCGAAAACGTGAAAAAATGAACTCAAAAGAACCGATCGGAGTCGGGTCAAGACATCACTGAAGAACTAGTATGTGAGGTATTCAAATATCTATCTTTCAGAACCTGTACTTGCACTATCATTTTTTTACAGAGGCTGTTTGGGAATACTTGATCACTGTCCACCTGCCTCTCTAAAAATTGGCGTGCAAGTACTATAACATTCTTAAACATGGATATTTGGATAGTAGGGAGCTATGAACTTTTAAAGTTCACTTGTTTAATGTTTATGGCACCCTATAATTTCGAAACGATCCACTTTTGAGCACTATCCATATTAACTTTTTTCTTACTTTGGTGTGAAGAGTCTGTTCCCAAAATATTGTGACATTTTTTTTTTTTTTTACGCCCTGTATAGTTATTGTTAAATTCAGTAATGAATATCGAACAAAATTTTAAACTATTGAAGATTTCAAACACAATTGGAATAAAAGAGAAACGAAAATGGTGAGAAACTGCAGATTAAAATTCATGAAAAATACAAATGCAGGAAAAAAAAAACTGCATATAAGAATCTAATTCAACTTGATTCAGCTGGAAGCGATAAGGAGCAACATTCTAGAAGCATATTACAGACCGGAAATTACGTATGTGATTCGCTGGCAAAGAGCATGTGTCGAAAGGAAGTCGTGTACTGTACGTTGAGAAAAGCCTGAGTTGAAGAGTTTTATACTGAACTCCATGAAATAATGAACATTTTTAGTGCTACGCGTAAGCGGAACAGAAAATTGCTTGGTAAAGCCTTCAATTAACGATGTAACCAAGGATTAAAAGAGTGCCTCAATCGTTAAGATATTCTAAACTCAATAGCCCTTATGCAATGAAAAGTTGTGCATTGTTTGAAGCACAAATTTAAATAAACCGTTTGCAGATCTCTAAAAATAAGCACATCAAATGTTTATTATAAAATATAATAACTGATTTTTTTTTTCTGAATTAAAATGTCAAGTGTTGGAGTATAAACTAGGTTTCCATGGTAATATGGTTTTCGCAGCTAAAGAATGAAAATCTCTTGTCAGTCAAAATTTTCTATGAACATTTTCTTTAAATAATAATAATAATAATAATGTGATCACCTAGCCTAGCCATGTAATTGCCTAGTCTTCTTTCACACTAATCTGCTGCTTAGAACGTAATGCATAGTGGGATTACCCCCTTTGTTTATTTCTCATTAGTAACCACTGTATTTGCAGGTTTTTAATCCATACTTTTTGCTTTTAAAAATGGTTTATACTGAGATCCTTGACCAGTGTTGCCAACAGCCTCTGAAAAAAATAGGTTAAATGGCCTTCAGAAATAAGCTTTTTTACGCAAAAAATGGCTAGATTTTGAACTGTTAACTATTAGCCACATTGTAAATTTTAAACCTCTTTTTTGTGTGTAGGATTATAAGTGAGTTATAGTAAAATTTGAATTGAATTTTATTCGTTGAAGACTAACAAGCAACATGCATGACTCTAAATTACAATAAAATCCATCAACAATTCATCTGATTTGTAAGTCAACAGCCATATTATCAGTTGAATTGAAATAAGTCATCCTCGATAACGTCGCAGCTAGCCGAGGCGCTGGAACTGGTTTGGACCAACATTGGATTGTGAATTGTTTGTGTTTGTGTAGACTGCCATTGTCCCAATTTTCAATAGTCTTTACAAACACTTCTTATTTCTCCATACACCTACATGAATCATATGGTTGCATTGAGAATTTTCAAGCTAATTAGGTATCCTATTTGTTTCCTTTAATAAACAAAAACAATCTCTGAAGAATAGAACAGTTTATTAAATTTGTATTAGAAAACTTCCATTCTTGTAATAAAATCCAAAAATTAAAATAATGTACAGTGGGTAAAAAAAAGTATTTGGACACCTCGTACAAAAACGAAACAGCCGCTACTTTGCAGCGTACATAACAAGATAACAGATTGGATTTATGTTGGAAACAAGGGGCAAATACGGTCTTTTATTTGCATGTATACATATTAAAAAATATGCAAATTATACATTATAATATCGAACGAAAGATAACAACTGTTGACAATACAACAAAAAAAAGTATTTGGACACAACGAGAAATGAACATAAAAAAGCTACGAAACGAAAACAAAGAGGACCTCTCAGTACTTCGCCTGATACCCTTTAGCTGCGACGACTGTTTGAAGACATTTCGACATTGAATTGATGTATTTACGACAAATTATGGAATCAAATTGGGCCCATTCCTATTGAACATTCTGAGCCAACTGTTCTCTGCTGGTGGGGTTGCGTTTACGGATATTTTTCTGTAGTTCAAACCATAAGTTCTCCAGTGGATTCAAATCTGGTGATTGCGGTGGAATTTCCAGATAATGGAATGCATTGTAAAGGATCCATTGGTGAACATCGTAAGCTCCGTTTTGGGGTCGTTATCTTGTTGGAACATCCACTTATCACCCAAGCGAAGTTTTTGCGCGCTATCCTTTAAGTCTGATTTTAATTTCTCCAAATATACTCTCACAGTCATAATACCATCAATCACATGGATATTTCCCACTCCGTTAGCATTTACTCACCCCCACAACATCACTGAACAGCTGCTATGTTTAACTCTTGGAACAATATTCTGTTTTTTGAATGCATTATTCATCTTTCACCACACATGTTGGTAGCCACCACTTCTAAATGCGTTGATTTTTTGTTTGACCTGTGAAAATCTCGTTGTGCCAAAAGTCTACAGGTTCATTTGCAAGTTGTGCCAAAAGTCTACAGGTATTTCTTTGCAAGTTCTAGTTTTTGTTTTCTGTTTGTCTCAGAAATATATGTCTTTTCCTAGCTGCACATCCCTGAAAACCTGCTGTTCTAAGCGTATTTCTTACTGTTTAAGGTGTATCATTGACTTGCATGTCTTGGGTGAGTGATGTAGCCAGCTGTCTTGCACTTGTTCGTGGAGTTTTCTTCACAGTTCTAATGATGCACTTTTCTTGACGAGAATTTGGGTTCCTTGGTCGGCCTGTTCGCGGTTTATTTTGTAGTATTTCTTCTGTTTTGTGTTTCTTTATATTATAACCAACAGTGCAAGGTAACTTGTTCACTATACGGCCAATTTCTCGGTAACTTTTACCTTCCCCATACAATTTCACAATTAACTTTATTTCCTCTAGGGTTGTCTCTCTCTGTTTTCTCCTCACGGTAGTGGTTTCGTCTTCAACTGCCATGAACTGCCTCTTTCTACTTTGTAGACTAACCAGATGCACTGAAGCAACTTTTCTATTCCTATTTCTGCGTGATTTTTGGGCGATTACAGCGTTGTCCAAATACTTTTTTTTGCTACCCTTCTACCTACCTCTTTCCTTTTCCTTCACTCACGGTTGTCAGGTGGAGTACATGACAGTACTCAATAGGCGACACAAACTATCATACCTCTGGTGTTAATGGCCCAATAATCTTTTGCTCTATACTGATTTGCATATATGGTACTTTCTTGTGTTCTCATCCTAGGTCTTGCTGTCCAAATACTTTTTTTAACCACTGTAAAAAGTGGCAAACGGGTCCGTCACAAGAGCGACATTAAAGTTCTTTCTCAATGGATAACTATTAAGTAGTTGTAAATTTGTGGATAAGGAGAGAGAAGAAGAATGAAAAACAAGTGTTTGTTGCGTAATAAAACACCCTCTGTCTAGAGAAATCAACTAATATATAATGACAAATAGGCTATTTTTAAAAAATTACAGTTTATTTCCAAAGAAGAAGTATTTTTTGCATTAATGTAACCGCTAATAAAAAAGGTAAAAATGGCAAAGAGTTTTATAAAGTAAGCTATATTTAAGGCTATAAGCATTTCGTAGATTTGTATGGCTAAATGCCTCTCCAAATAGGCTAGATTTAGCAAAAAATGGGCTAAATTGTCATCACTGTCCCTGATGTGTTTGCTCTTGCAACGTTTATTTATATTTTTCCCTTTCTGTAAAATAATTATGATTTTTTGGTAACACTTTTTTAAAGATTTTGTTAGGTTCCGTAAACAACTTTACCATATTATTTGACTCATCATTCATTCAGGACCTTTAAATAAAATTGTGGAATTAAGCGAGAAAGTTAGTGCGGTGGATCTGTATACTTGTCTTTATGTTAAAGCCTACAATTCAGACATTCGCTCTTGGATGTGAGTGCTATAATAATCACAGTTGTATATACACATTAATTTGTTTCATTAAAGTGAAGAGCATCTGATATTAAAGCTTGGAAGGAAAGATATATATATATATATATATTTTAAAAAAAGTCCAGTGAATGTTAACGGAAACGTTCTGTCACAACGATGCAAATTTACATGGTGAGTTTCCGAGGGGTGAAAAAGTCGAGGCTAAGCTGTTGGGATTTTATCGTCCTCTGTGAACTATAATTTGCAATTTGATTGAATTTTTTTTTTTTTTTCGACACGGAATGGATAGCGATAGAAGCTCTTCTTTGAAGATTGTGTGTACATTTTTTAATATTTAATTTCTCGTGTATGATGTAAACTATGATGCATGGGGGATACAGTTCTTGGGGAAAGTAAGGAAAACAATTACATGAAAATAAAATATTAGAAATGTATGCTAGCTCACCGTAGTCCTAAGATATCTTGGTTTCGTTGTATGTGGTTGTATGTTCAAAAGTCTGGTAGGAGGCACGCCCCCAACGGAAACAGGAATAGTGAATTGAAAAGAAATTTCTAGTCCTACGTCACACGATTATGCCTTATAGCAGCGTTTCCCAACCTTTTTCAACTTGCGGCACACTACAGGTGTAACTTGAATTCTCGCGGCACACCCATATATATATATATACGAGGGCTGCTCTATATATTTCTGGCCTAATAATGAAAATACGAATATTTATCAACGAAAATGGTTTTATTGTTTTTCAAAATATTCTCCATCAAGATTTATACACTTTTGCATGCGCTCAAACCAATTTTCGAAGCACTTTTTCCACTCCGATTGAGACACCTCCAAAACATGGTTTTTGAATGCTTCAACAGCATTTTCTGGCGACGAAAATCGTTGACCACGCATTTTTTTCTTGATGTGTGGGAATAAAAAGAAGTCATTGGGTGCCAAGTCAGGGCTGTACGGCGGATGACCCATCACTTCGACGTTTTGGCCGGTCAAAAATGCGCTGGTTTGAGCCGATGTGTGAGAGCTCGCATTGTCATGGTGCACAATGATTCGTCTTCTCTTGTTCATTTTTCGAATTTCTCCGAAGACTTCAGGCAAACAAATGGTGGTGTACCACTCAGAATTGACCGTCCTACGTTGCTCAAGCGGAACAGTCGCCACATGACCAGTTATGCCGAAGAAACAGGCGACCATTTGCTTCGAAGTGCTTCTTCCACGAACAACTTTCGTTGGATTTGGCTCGTCTTGGAAGACCCACACGGTCGATTGCTGTTTTGTTTCGGGCTCATACGCATAGATCCATGATTCGTCACCTGTGACGATCTTATAAACGTCTTTTGAAGCACCGCGATCGTATTTTTTCAGCATTTCTTTACACCAATCCACACGAGCTTTCTTTTGAGCGATTGTCAAATTGTGCGGGATCCAACGAGAACAAACCTTTTTTACGGCCAGGTGTTCATGCAATATCGAATGTATGCTGGTGGAAGAAATGCCTAGGCATGCCTCTATCTCACGGTAAGTCACATGACGGTCTTGCATTATCAGTTCACGTACGGCATCGATGTTTTCTGGCACAACGGCTGTTTTTGGACGACCTTCACGGAATTCGTCTTTGAGCGAGCGTCGGCCACGATTGAATTCGTTGTACCAGTTTTTCACAGTGCTATAGGATGGTGCTTCGTCGCCATACAAAGATTTAAGTTCATCGATGCACTCTTGTCGTGATAATCCACGTCGAAAGTTGTGAAAAATGATCGCACGAAAATGTTCACGAGTTAATTCCATTTTTTTGCCAAGTTGATTTCTTCAAGTACCTGTAAAAGAAAAAAAAATTGTCGTAAGTCAAAAAGTTCTGAGTACATTTATGCTACAAAATGTCAAACTTTCCAATGGAAATGTCAGATTGCACCTGGCAACACTTAGTGTTGCCTAGGCCAGAAATATATATAGCAACCTACGTATATATATAATTACCGTGGTATTTTAATGTGATTACTAATTTCCTTCTTACAGAGAAGAAAGCTCGATCACTGATTTTCCCCCGTGCTAAATCATTATACTTATTTTTCATTCTAATTTTAAAATAGAAAACAATAGCAATGAAATATAGGACTCGGGTTTTTAAAAATCCACTTTCTCTTTCGAAAACTGTATCTAACCTCTAACTAAAAGGGAAGATCACTAAATAACGAACAAATAAACAAATCTCCTATACTTTTAAAACACAAATGTAGGTAATTTGTATGCATGCTTGCTTTGTTGAATTTATTGAATGATATGTTAAAATTTCAAGTTAGGAAATCGTCTGCAACAATAAAAAAGTAATAATGGTCATGACAATGATAAATACGTTTTTCAACATTAAAAATGTACAGAAAAGTAACACAGTATGAAATTTAAAATTGTAGATTTATAGTAGAGGTTCATAGTAATGTGAAATATAAATATACATTTTCCCCTGTCTTGCAATTTGGTTCGTATAGAATTAATAATTTGTTTAGATTTTTTCGCGGCACACCAGCGGCCCATTCGCGGCACACCGGTTGGGAAACGCTGCCTTATAGGCTAAAATAGACGGATTCTTAAAGTGAATGGCTATGAAATAATTAGTAGGAAGGAAACGGAATAATCCCGAGAAAACGCAAGACGTTATCTACCACAAGTTTACATGGCCTTGGATCAAATCAGCCCCTCCTTGGGTACCAGGCTTGAAACAAAACAAAATATAGGATAATTATTTGAACGATTATTTGCAACTAAAGAGATTATCTGGTAACATAATCCTATTTTCTTCAGCACATTAATGGAATTGCGAAAATTAAAGCACATTTTTATGTTCTTTGTTTATTTATACCTTTCGTTTTGTGGGATTCGAATCATATGATTCCCTACAAGTCACAATGTTTATTCGTTACAACAGGTTTGGTGATCGATTAATGCATGCATAATCCAATGAATTTACTTTCTTTCAATATTTTCTTTCTGTAATTACAGAAAACCATATGGTTTTGGCAGTACGATTTTCACTAGTTGTTAGGTAGGGAAAGTGGTGAATCCAGTTAAAAGAAAAAATAATAAAGTAAAAGTGGAAATGGGATTCGTGATTCGCTGATCATATATTCTCAGATTTGAATTTCCTGCAGGAAATCTTGGTCTGATTCTTGACATGAGCTCATGTGGTTCGGATTCCACATTAAGTGTTTATCCACGTCTCACATAGCCGTGCTACTGAAAGGGATGTCAGACTCAAATCAGAGTTAAATTCCCAGCGAGTCAGGAAGTTTAGTTTCTGATTAAATTTTATTATATTTAGTGCTGTATTTATATCAAATAAATTTGCCCTTTACTCATTTTGCATGGGTTTTCCATGTGGCTAAGTTGTCTATATGTATAATCCCCTCTGTTTACATAGGGCATTAGAGTTATTACGATTACAAGTTAAAAAAGAACAGGGTGTCTATCGGTCACGAAAGTCACGAATGTCACTAAATCAGAAAACGGTCATGAAAGGCACGAAAAAGTCACGAAATTTAGCTTTTGGGTCACGATTTTTTTTTTTAACTGTACAAATGTAAGTACAGATTGGAAAAGTTTGTTCTATAAAACGTCAAAATTCACCACCAAAAATGTCTATGGTCGGGTTTAGACGCTACCAAATCACAAGCAAAGTAAGTTTCTATCGCATGGATGAATATTCGGCCTAATTCGCACCCAAATTCGCTCTTCAAAATGTTAGAAAATTTTATGATTTGGTAAATAAAAGGTCACGAAATTTCATTTTGGAATTTTAGTAGACACCCTGAAGAATCAATTCAGAAGTGAACAGATTACAACTAGTTGTTGAAAGTTTGAAACTTGAAAATAACTGCTTGTAGGCTTTGCATTTAAATAGTATGATAACACTTACTTGTATGTTACAACAATATGATGTAAAATTGTACTTTATTAAGTTTAAAAACAGGATATATAGCATATTGTAACTTTTCTTTAAACATAATATTTTGAGAATGAAAAATAAGTTATGTTGTATTGTGATTAAACCAGTACGTTATATGATGCTTCCTAGTGCCATACTCGATGTGAGGTTGGTTGGATTTGGGGTTTAAACTACAACTTGAGCGAGACATTATGGATAAATAAGCATTTACTAAGTGATACAGTGTGTTAATATGCATGAATCATAGAATTAGAAAAAAATACGAGAAAACATTTCCTGGGAATAACTTAGTTTAACATAGAAGCTCCTGAAAACGTGGGAAAATGAACTTTGGATGTGAATATCTCCAAAACTACTAGCCATACAGCTGAGGCGGCACGTTATCGCCTTAGATTTGCTATCTGCTTTACCAAAAAATGTATAATTCAGAAGCTTTTAGCAGCGCCGTAAAAAATTCTTCCACAGGAAGCAAGGGATTCCCAGGTATTCCATTAGTATAGGTGGGACTTATTCATGACATGTGAAATGACGTTCCAGCAGCTAATAAAAAGTCGTTGTTAGATCATTGATATCTTGATCAGAATCAAGGTGGCGAAGTTTTTTTTTTTTTTTTTTTGGTATATTGTGCATGGTTGCATAACTACAGAAGGAATGAGTGTAATTGATAACATGAAATTAAATAGGATCTTCAGTTTAATTTCTCACGATCATACCCTATGGTTAAAGGAAATAGATGTTCATGGTATTTAATGATTTTGGAAGAATTAGTGCAATGACGATGTGCCAGAAAATGGCAGTTTCTCCCCCCCCAAAAAAAAAACAAACGAAAACACGATATTTTCCCACAACAAACTCACTTGAGCTAGGATTGAAAATGGGACCTCTTTCCATACACCCCTTTTGCCCCTTTTCCGTACGAACAAGAGATTGACAGCGCCTGAGATGTGATCACATATGAAAGGAGGAATATATGTAGGGGATAGATTTTGGAAATCCTGACACCCCTAAAATCCTGAATTTTCCGTACATATACTCTATTTTTGAGGGGTGATTTTACAGATTCTAATATAATTTATACTCATTGAATTTGGATCCATATCGAAATAAATTTCTGCGTACGTGCCTGTGTGAAAGCAATAAAACTGCTTATGTAACATGCAGTTTAAAAGAATGTTAAGAAATGAGATCTTTCGTTGTAACGTCCCTCGATTATGTCCGTTAAGCTAAGAGAGGCGTGATTAAAGCAAGTGAATGATGATGATGGAAGAATTGCTTGAATGCGAATATAGGAGGAAACTAGGCACGATGTTTTCCGTCACGAATTTACTTGGTTGGAGATCTAACCAACGACCTTACGCACCAGAGTTAAACGCTCTACAACTGAGCCACCGTGCCCCTTATGTTAAGGAGGTAGACATCTCGTAAGACGTGGATAAATGAACTTCAAAGACGGATAATAGCTACAGCCCTGACTGTTTAAATATGTCAAGCTCAAACGTGTAAAATGAGTCCGCGTGCGCCACTGTCTGACTCCTTGGGACTATGTTGTGTAAGTCCTTAAATGATATTGTAAAGCTGCGTACCTGTACATAGAGGCGAAATGAAAAACGCTTCAGAGATTGTGTTGACACTGTCCGCCATTCTATCGATGGGCCCGACGAATCTGTTGTTGTCTGGTACCATCAGATAAGCCTACTATTTCTGATATTATCACGGCAGCTGCAGTGACATCCGGGAATGAGGTTCTCGCGTGTAACGATATGTCTCGCACACTAGATGTTTCATTTCACCTGATAGGAAGAAATTCAACTGAAATATGTCGGGCAAGCATGGTGGCCAAGGCAGAGGCCCACTCCTGGCAATCCGACACTCTGCGAATAGGAAGTTTCTGTCATCCACACCAAAATGTGTAGGTTCACCGTCGTGTTGAAACCACATTGGTATGGTAGTAGTTGGTAACACTGCGGCAAACGCCTCGTGGGCAGTTTATCATCAATCCCAGCAGCACAAATCAAAGCATTAGTAAATAGCGGTAAGCTGAATAAGTTTTCCATTAGTTACTATTTTTCATTCTTGAATATTTCTAGAAAATAAATATTTTAGGCCTTTGCAATATTTTACTTGTTCCTTATTTTCAAATTTATATTGAATAATGTTATTTTAAACTGTTTTCCATTTTCATTATAAGATTGCTTAGGAAGTTTCACGGCATACTAAAGTGGCACGACACATTGGTTAGAAACCACTGATATAAAGGAAAAGTCCTGGATTATGAGAGTTCTTTCAGTTTCTAAGCCATAAAGGGTAGAACGAATGAACATGGCATTTGTTTTTCCCGGTTATCCTCAGTCCTACCATATACGTATGTACTGACAAATTTTCTTCCTTTTTTCTTATTTGTAAAGTCAACTTTTCATGGAGAAACTTTTTGGTTTTATATGGAGGTTACATGTTAATAGTCAGAAGTTCCGATCAAAACACACCAAATTAGATTTTTAAAAGGGTTAAAAGCTAATTTGGATTAATTTCTAGAACAATATATCACCTTGCTACTATGAAATATCTTGTTTCTCTCCTTAGTGCACGGCTAATCTATGCGTTCGCAACGCGTTTTTATTGCTTATGCGTACGCTTGGAATACGCTGATCACGTATTTAAATGTGAATGGCTTTTCGTAATGCGCTGCAAACGCAAAAGCAATAATAATAATAAAAAAAAAACTCGCAGAACACGTCGGCTCGAGTATATGTGGTGCGTTTCGGAACAATAGATCGCTGCTACTTCGAAATCAGTAAAAGATGTCTAAAGGAAGAAAGAAGTGAAGTGAAGTTTGAGTTTACCGTCCCGTTCAGCAGCGAGGCTATATGAGACGTGGACCTACTGATTAACGTGGAATCCGAACCACATGAGCTCCCGCCGGGAATCGAACCCGGGTCTCCCACGCCATAGGCGTGTATGCTAACCGCTTAGCCACGAAGGAGCTCAAGGAAGGAAAGAAAGGAAAGACGTGTTGCCAGGCAAGGGGATTTTTAGCAAGAAACAGCTGCTTGGAAGATGTTTTGTGCAGAGTATTGGAACTCTGCTATTATAAAGTATGTGCGGTATAACAAAAGAAAATTCACAAAAATACAAGGAAATTCCGAAAAATTAGCTAGCTAATCACAGAAAAATCTTTATAAAACAATAGTTATTTCTCGTGATTCGTATGAATAAGAATAAGGGTAAGGCCTGGAAACCCTGATTGGCTCACAGTATGATTTATAACTCTGGCGAAAGTAAAATTACCTATACCTAGGTCGCTTTCGATGGGAGAGGGGGGTAACACATCGGAAAATCATCCTGGTATTGCCATACACTTAGTGGCTGTCAAAAAGGAAGAAAGATACATTAACCCTTTAATGACGGATCATTCAGTTGAGGACCTGTGTGGTTTACAAACGTCAGTTGCATTTAAATTTGTCAAATAAGTCGTTCAATATTCAATTATAGGCTTAGATGGTTTATAGGCCGTCCATTTTTGGGTCGCAAAAGGCCCTTAAATGGTTAAACAAAAAGATACTTAATTTTTTTCATTGAATACTGTAGGTTAGAAAAATTTTGTTTATATCAAATTGGAGATTAGGTACCTACAATCAATTTATTTTCTGCAAAAAAAAAAAAAAAAGTCTTTCTTTGAACTTCAAATGAAACTACCCTATACAGTGGGGTGCTGATATGTATCTATAGTAAGAGGATCCATCTTTAGCGCCAATAGTTTGGTAGCGAGAAATCTCGATCGTTCTGTGGAACCAATATTATTTTCATTATAGTGGAAGTTCTAAAGAAGGTTGGGTTTGGAATGGTACGATCGGAGACTCATAATAAACATAAATGAATCAACAAGTAAGTGTGAGAATAGGGGAGGAAATTACAGAGGAGAGTGTAATTGAAAGGGGAGTTCGACAAGGATATTGTCTGTTGCCTACATTATTTAATATCTATCTAGAAGAGACAGTGAAAAGAGCCTACAAAATGAAGAAGACATTTCAATAGGAGGTAAAGTGTTCAGGTGTATACAGTTTGCAGATGATACGGTGCTTGTTACAGAATCTGAAGAGAAAACCAGTAAGATGTTAGAAAATTTGAGGAAGGGCTGTGAAGAATAGAGATGAAGATAAGTGTTAGAGACACAAAAGTGATGGTGACTGGGACGAAGGGATCGTTGTTAAATATAGAGTTCGGATTAGAGAAAATAGAACAGGTGACTAGTTTTCAAAACTTGGGTATAGTATTATTAGTGATGATATGAAATGTGAACGTGAAATAAAAGCAAGAATAGGAATGACGAAAGAAGCCTTTAGGAGAAAGAAAAGACAATTTTGTGGGACCTTGAATGAAGAGTTGAGAAAAAGACTTATAAAATGCTTCGTGTGCGGAGTATTGTACTGTGTGGGTTAGAAACATGAACATTACGCAAAAATGATGAAAAACGACTGGAAGATTTCGAAATGTGGGTATGGAGGAGAATGGAAAGAATTAGCTGGGTCGAGCGGAAAACGAATGAGAGAGTGTTAGAAAGGGTACACAAGAAACGAATAATTTTAAGTATTAAGAAGAGGAAGAGAAATTGGTTTTGGCATTGGCTAAGAAGGAACTGTATCATGAGCTACGTGCCAGAAGGTATGGTGACAGGAAAGAGAGGGATAGGGCGAAGGAGACTACAATTAATGAACGTATCAAAACGGAGAAATAGTACGTGAAGAAGAGGTTAGTGGAAGATCGTAGAGCATGGAAGCTTCTTAGTTTCAGCAAATGATCTGCCAGTAATGGCAGAATAATCTATGATGATGAGATCTCCCGTAAATTCTGTCGTAAACAACCTCTTTTTTTCCACTTCAGTCTCTCTCTCTCTCTCTCTTTTTTTTTTTTTTTTTTTTTAATTTCCTGCACTAGGCCCTGCGTATATACAACTCTGTGTACAATACACGAGTTTCGGTATATATTACTAACTTTTTATGAAGCTGAAATACTCGTATAATTGATTACCCAATTAGAAACATCACTGAACGATTGTTTGACGTAGATACGCATTGATGTCGTCTGATTGATGGAAACTATCCTGTTCCTACCCCCATGAAACAATGTCCACATTACGTGAATTTGCAGTAATAATAATGCAACTAAAGAAAAAAAACGACAATGTAATGAAGAGAGTTCGTCAGATTATAAATCAAGGATATAAATGAATGCTGTACGATACTTTCGTTAGATCCCCAGAGGAGTGTGGGCTTGTTAATTTAAATCTAATTTCAATCAATTTATAGGCAAGACCTACACGTTTATCACAAACCAGAGGAGAAAAATTGTTAAACTTGATCAATATGGCACATATTAAATATTTAAAGTACTTGGACGTTTAGACCACCATTTTTTTTCATCCTCCTTTCCTTACTCATATTAACCAATGTTACTGCGATCGGTTATAAAAGCGTGTTGCAATTCTGGCCTGGAAATATTACCAAGTCTAATATTACATTCATAAACGCACTTGCGAATAATTTTTTTAGGGTTTCAGATACGAATGAGAGCAGTCAATTTCTCGTACTGTAAAAAGAATCTCGTAAATTGAATATCCATAAAATGTTAATTTTGCCATTTGATTTACAGTTTATTATTATTATTTTAATGACTTATAGTGCGCGCGACATAATTTGAAGCTTTGTCGTTTTCTCGATTGAAGAGGGAAATCGTTTTACATGATTTATATTCGGTAGTTTTGTGAAAACTCGGGTGAAATCTTTACCGCAGATGTCTTTTAAATAAAATAATCGTATAAACCATGCAGAATCTTGAAAGAACGTTGCCAAACTTCCAAATCATGTTAAAATGCATTGAACACTAGTGAAAAACGTATCAATAAAAATTCGTAATAAAAATAAGGGTAATAATAAAGAACGAAATAGCAGCAAATTAGCTGAGACAATATGCAAACGAAATTAACGGGAAATTTTCACGGACGTCCACCAAAAATATATGCTTATCGGAGGAGGATGAAAAAAGTGTATAGATAGATAGAAAAAAATGAAACGAAATTTTTAGTTTTACGTCTCGTAGGTTTGTGAGATAAAAGATTATATTGCATTCCATTTTTAGCGGACTATAAAGAAAAGAGGAGGTTCTTAATTCAATTCTTGTGTATATGTGTTCTGCGTATGTTCATACATAATTTCGACATTGATGTACCGATTGTGGTGAACTTTTTTTTTGAAAGAATATATATTCCCAGTGGTTCCATATTCATTTATTTAAAATCTTATGATAGTTTTTGGAGATACACTATGAAACATCTCATCAGATGCTGTGTTAAATACGACAAAGTAACATGCTTATAGGCAACCATACATTCTTCACGGGATTGTGGTTGCATAACAGTATAGGGGTTTTACTGCAAAATTTTGGAGCACTTTCATCGTACATTATGCTCTGTTGATGTGATATTTTAAACAAGTGGGTTACGTGTGTGAAGTCGGGTGTTTTTTAAAATAAGTTTTATGATTTGAGTTTTATGTTCAACTGTTCTCTCTTTAGACTAAAGAGAACTACGCGATACAAATGAGATACTGAATTGACGAGTTTAAGGACAATATTTAACACCATCCATACCCGAGCGGGATTCAAATCTACGACAGACAAGTCTTGCGATCATCATCCGAATTCCTAAAGGTAAATGTGCATATATATGATATTAATTGTTCTGTAGAATACAGGAGGCGAATTTTTAGTTAAGGCTGTTGATGATCAAGTTGAAATTTAGCGACCCTTTTAGCATTAAGACTATGTGAAATGTAAACCTACAGCTGAATAGCTTGAGCTGGAACTGGGACTCGAGTCCAGGTCTTCTGTTTCGAAGACTAGTATACTAGCCATATGGCCATGAAGAAGCGCCGTTTGTTGAAGTGGCGGAAAAAATTGTGCAATGGTAATATGGAAAGAAAAGAGAAAACCAGGAAAAAACATTACATGATCTGGAATCAAACCAGATATACCTCGCACTAAAAATGAGCGGTCTACCACTGAACCACCGTCCCTCTTTCATAGATAGAGATTTACACACTAGAAAAATTGTTGCGTCCTATTGAGTGAAAAAGTAGGTTAGTTAAGGTCATGGTTAAACTGACGAGGTTGTTTCTTTACAATCACATGTGAATAATTTACAGAAAACGAAACAGTAAACGTACTTCACCTTGGCCTTAATAACATTGATGAACAAATGTAATTAGATTTTCCTCCCCACCAGATGTCCAAGTAGACAGGGTTTGAGTGACGTTCGTACTCCATTGTATTAAATCCTACTTCCCACTTCATTGTCTTCTGAAGTAGGTGACATTGGCCATGAAATCAATGGTTCCGTGTGGGTGAAGCTGTTTCAAGTGCTTTCCTTGGTCCTTGACGAGCTATCAGCTTCTTTCGTTTTTGTCATTTATTACAATCTAGGAACATATGTTTCACCAGACGAGCGTAACGTGGTTTTCACGTTAACAGAAAACGAAAGGAAAACATGCTATGAGACCATAATTTGTTGTGAAATTAGGCAGAACGTGGGTTGTTTTTCCAACTGGGACTAGCGAAAGTATAATAAGAGATTGAGCTTACTTAACTTATTTCTATACACTAATTTAATTTAATTAGCTCTTCCTTTATTAAAGTTCCAAACTATTGTATGCTTATCTAGACTAAGGAAAGTGTTTGTCTATCGATAGGTTTCAGGGTTAAAACCGTTAAGTTGATTTTGAGTTTAATGTCCCTTGTAGCAGGGAAGCTATGTGAGATGTGAACCTACTTATTACCGTGGAATCCGAACCACACGAGCTCCCGGCGGGAATCGAACGTGGGTCTTCCATGCTAACCACTCTTAACCAGGATCAAATCCGTCAGAGAGCGCGCTAAGTCATTTTTTTTCTTTAATAAGATTGTCACAACAATAGGATTATCTCTTCTTTCTTAACCTTCTGTTCGAACTGGAACTAGTATATATCAATAATTTCCGTTTCAACGTTGATCACCATAGAATGAAAATGGCAATATACGAGGGACAGTCAAAAACTTCCAGGAATTCTGTTGTAACTCTTTATTACCAAGCTCAAGTGGTAGAGCGTTGGCTTCGCATTCGGGAGGTCGTTGGTTCGAATCCCGCTGCCGACCATCCTGACTGAGGTTTTCCAGGGTTTCCCTCAGTCCTACCAGGCAAATGCCGGGATGGTACCTACTAAACAGGCACTGGCCGATCCTTCCCAAATCCTTTCCATTGTTGTTGTTGGATATCCAGTGTAAAATGGCCTCTGAGCTATATCTGGTGATTGTTAAATAAATAAAATAAAAAAAATATAAGTACACATTTACTTAATTGCCTTCAAAGCTGACAGCTTCGGAACTCCTTTCTCTCTCTCTCTCTCTCTCTCTCTCACACACACACACACACACACACACACACATACACACACACACACACACACACACATACACACACACACACACACACACACACACACACACTTACTTGTTCCACCGCTCCTACGATAGGTAGAAACACCGACGAAAGGCCTCTTTTGGTATTTTCCGAAGTTCAGGCATCGCGTTGGTTTTGATCTCTTCTGCGTTAGTGAAAAAGGCCCATTTTTAGCTCTGGGAACAGCCAAACATTCAATGGTGGTAAACTGTTTTTAAGGCTATTAAAGTGTCTGAAGCATATTTTCCCCAATTTGCACATGAACGTGATGTTTGCACAATCTGTGAAATTGCACCAACTGATCACCACACACACACTCATTCGTTCAGCTACATTACTCGTACACTACCTGTCGTGACGTGTTAATACTTGTCAAATTCATAATTAGGCAACCTAATAACTGTACTGTAAAAGATTCATAGTGATTGCATCATAAATGCCAAAACTAGAAAATTCAGTGAACTTTTGACTTCTCGTATAGCGAGAAAATTTTTTGAAATGGATTTGCCTCCTAAGAGTCCATTCTTACCCCGTACATTGGTGGTAGAAATGTACATTCCGCAGCAAAAAACCTGCAACATGAGCATGTAAGTTTATTGTGAAACGACGAAGTCTTTTGCTACAAAATAAGTGTGCAGGGGAGGACGCCGATGTTTCCCTGGCGTGATTCGTGCCACTTAGACGTTATGTTGATTCCCTGCGCTGTTAGGCGTAGTTTCATATAAACTTACATACTCGTGTTTCATGTTTTTTGCTGTGGACTGTACCATTTCTGAGTTCAATATTGGTCTCCATCTATCAAAAACTGAGGTGGAGATAGTAATCCGAAACTTACATTTATAACTAGAGCTGTGCTGGTAGTTGAAGTGGTCAGTGTTCTGTACCCTCTTAAATCCGAAGTATGCGAGATTTTAACCTTACCAATATTTTTTGAGTAAGTTCAGGGAAAAAACAACCTTATATTCGAAGTTAAACTAATATCGAACAGCAGCAATACTTTAGGCTTTATATACCTTCACATACCCCAAATGTGTGAGGTTTTAACTTCACCAATATTGAGATTTAACCAAAATCTGTTTACCTCAAAAACATTCTTAACCTAAAAATACGTTTATTTTTTAACCAAAAAAAAAAAAAAATTACTTCAGCACATATTTCCATGTATGTTGCTAACTTGGAGGATTTATTCCAGAAATTGAGGAGCGAATGCTACCTCAGAGGGACATATGGGGAATCATATTTTAGGAGGAATTCTGGGTAGACTATAGTGTGCTGCTACGCTGCTATAGTGTAGTTAGCGACAAGTTTTTTTTTCTGTTTTAATATCTTACTAGCTGAACCTGCGCTCTCTACAGAGCGCATAATTCACATATGAGCATGAATCTCCTTGTTATTCCTCACATCTGTACATGTCCCTTTACAGACACCAGTGAAAGACGTCTTAAAAATCGGCAAGAGATACCGTAAAGGGGATATATTTTGGATTACTTTTACAATATCTCGCACCGTTTGCAAGATTTGAGCCTACTTCCCGTTGGAGTTTTTAATTTATGTATGATCAGTGTTTTCTTTATTCTTTCATGCAGTATGTAATAAGCAAACACATTACACACACAATTAATTGTGTCAGTGATAATGGTGTTCATTGGGCAAAACACTTCAAACAATAAAGATTCAACTTAGACTGGAGAAATGATTATCCTTAGTTTTTCATTATAATTTGACCATGAAACAAACGCCTGAGAGATATGCAACCCTTATATACAATTATGGGGTGCTGGAATGCAGAAGCACGTAGGATATGATGCTTTTGTTTTTGTTTTTTTTTAAATTTCAACACTTACAGTGTACTCGTAAAAATGTAATAAAGAAATAATAGCCATGCTTTTTTTTTAATCCTCCATAGCCTGCGTGGTCAATTGTAACATCAAGGCACGCGCGCGGAGTCTCACTCCGCAATATTTATTTATCTCATTTTAATGCGTATTTTGTTTTGAAGCGATATTAAATTGTTTAATATTTTCTTTGCAATGTTTTTGACAATTATCCACGTAAAGTATATTTTACAGCACAAACTTCTTTAACAGTTGTAAGAAAACTAAAATTTCTCTATCCATGGAGTATCCGCGGAATGTGACTCCGCGGCGCGTGCTACGGCGGGTTAAATATTCAAAAGTGGACAATATACGTACAATTTGCAATCGATCAGTGAAAACTTCATCTTTCTAGAGCCTGTGGTTTCCGAGATCTCATTGTCGAAAGGATTGGCCACAAACATATAAACGTACATTGGCCACAAACATATAAACGTCCATTGGCCACAAACATATAAACGTCCATTGGCCACAAACATATAAACGTCCATTGGCCACAAACATATAAACGTCCATAAACGTATAGTTTAAAAGAGCTCCAAAGATGGCAGCACAATTCATTTGCGTTGATTTTGGAGAAGACTTATTAAAACACAAAGGCTTTGAACAATGATTTAAAAAAATAAACTTTATGAAAAAGATCTATTTAAATAATTTATTTAAAGTACACATACTTTAAAATATTTGTCTTTACAAATAACCGTAAATCAAAGGTTTGAAATCGAATGTTAGAGGTTGGAGCTCAGGCACTTTTATTGCTATTGTAGCATTTAATTAGATGAATTAAACTGAAACTGAATTTAGTTAGCGTAATCACGCGGTTTCAAAAAAAATTTGCAATCCTGCAGGGTCTTCAAATCGCTCCTACCGTAATACATGTTTTATGCAACTTAGTGTCATTGCTTGTGGGCGTGTATTGAAAGCAAACGACAAAGCATTATTTTTCTTATATGCTAACGTAAGTTTCGGTTCATCCTGTGTATTCTAAATGATAAAAATAATATTTTAAAGAATCAATTTCAGCATTTCCAGTTGAACAAACAAGCGTAGTAGTTAATTTTATTTTCTGCTTTACCTCATAGTACTTGAAAAAATGTACTGTCGAAATAATAATATTAAATTGTGGATATGCACACGGAAACAAGACTTCGAATTTATTCCTGTATACAATATTTCAATTATGTACTTTTCTACTACACTTTAAACGTTGACATTCAAGAGAAGTGAGTGTTGAGTGTGTTTCCGCAGCTGCCGCTTAAGTGCTTAGTAATTGATTGAAATTCCTCAGTTGTGAACATTGTAATTCTGTTTCTTCGTTCGGACATTTTTCTATTCACCTGAAACTTGTTGTTATCAAATTAGGTGAACATTTTCGCTGCAAGATTATAATCGTTTGGAACTTTGTTTTAATGAGTATTAGTGGACGAGATTTCACGTTATTTTTCTTTCAGAACTCAAATTTACTTTCGCTTTGATATTAAATGATTAAAAACTTTTGACAAACTAGGATCAACGTTAACAGACCAAAACCGTATTCATGAAGAAATTAAATGTCGACTAAAAGCAGAAAATTCGTGTTAGTATTCAGTTCGAAATCTTTTGTCGTCGCGAATTCTGTCGAGGAATTTGAAGCTTAAAATACATAAAATGATATTCGTGCCTGTTGTGCTGTATGGTTCCGAAACATGGTTGCTTACTCTGAGGGAAGAACACAGACCGAAAATATAATGGGCGTGAAACCCATTCGTTCCATGTATTATTGGTATAGTGTGTAGGAGGATATTGTTTGTTTAATTGTGTGTAATGGCTAATGTCCCTGTGTGTTGGATATAGGAATGTTGATACATGTTTCCGTTTTACAGGTATAACAAGTGAAAGATGGCATTCAAGATCCCCAAACCGTCCAAACAGGACCAGCGTGCCGTGACCCAGTTTCTGACTGCCGAAGGTTATCAAGCAACTGAAGTGTTCCGGCGTATGAAAGGCGTGTATGGTGATGCATGCGTCTTCGAAACAACAGTAATGAACTGGGCCAGAATGTTTCGGAAGGGGCGTGAACAAACAACTTATTATCCCCGTCCTGGTCTAGCCCATGTTGTTGCCACAGAAGACACGCGTGAAAAGGTGAATGCGACTATAGCTGCAGAAAGACGCATTAGTATTCAATCCATAGTGAACGGATTAAAATGAGTTATGGTACTGTTCAGAAAATTGTGAAAGATCTGGGGTATAATAAAGTGTGCGCGCAGTGGATCCCCAGGGTGTTGACGGAAGACCAAAAGTTGGAGCGTATGGTTGCGCCATTGAAGATTTGTCACGTTACCATTTGGAAGGTAACGATTTCTTGGTGCGCATTGTTGCTGAGAATGAAACTTGGTGCCATCAATTTGAACCGAGTTCAAAGTCTTCCAGTATGCAGAGGAAACACCCCTTATCTCCACGTCCCAAAAAGTTCAAGACGCAACTGTCTGCGGGGAAAGTTATGGTGTCTGTGTTCTTTGATTGCCATGGAGCATTATTGCTCGACTTCAAGGAATGAAGACAGTCCATCAACGGCGCGCGCTACTGTCAGATCTTGTCACAGTTACGGAGAGCCATCAAAAACAAAAGTCTAGTTTATTGACCGCTGGAGTCATTATGTTGCATGACAACGCGCGTTCACACGTTGCAAACTAAGTGCAGAATTTTTCAACGATTCAAGTGGGAAATGTTGCGACACCCGCCCTACAGCCCTGACCTTTCACCTTGTGATTGTCACATCTTTGGGCCTGTAAAGAAGGCATTGAAAGGTCAGAGATTTCAGTCTGACGCTGAGGTTCAGGACGCTGTGCGTGATTGGTTTGATAGTTAGCCGTCCAAACTTTACATGGACGGCATTTGTAAGTTAGTGACACAGTGGGACAAGTGTCTCAGCGCTCATGGTGACTTCTTCTGAACAATATTTTTACTGCACGCTAACCACAGACACCTCTAGATAGTGTACAAGTTTCCGCTCGAGATAAAATTTATTTCATGAATTATGACCACTGAACGAGTTTCAGTTGATTTCCCCTTATACTTGAGAATAAAATCCTCAGACCAATTCGAACCCAAGAGGAACGGGAATGGGGAATGGCGCAAACACCATAACGAGGAACTGCATAATTTATATTGTTTATCAACCATTGTTAGGGTCACCAAATCTAGAAGGCTCAGGCAGGGGCGGATCCAGGACCGACTTCTGGGGGGGGCGGTGGGTTGTCATACTGCTACTTTTAAGGGCACAAAACTTTGGAATATGTTTTATTTATATATATATAAAATAAGAAAGTTTTCCTCTTCTGGGGGGGGGGCGATCGCCCCCCCCCCTGGATCCGCCCCTGGGCTCAGGTGGGCAAGTCATGTAGGAACGCTTTCAAAGTTTGAACTGGAAATCCAATCGGAAAACGACCATTAGGAAGACCTAGGCGCAGATGGGAGGACAATATTAAGATGGATCTCGCAGAAATAGGAATACAAAGTAGAAACTGGATCCAGCTGGTCAAGGATAGAAGTCAGTGGAGAGCTTTTCTGAACGCGGCACTGAACCTCCAGATCCATAGGCTTATGGAATTAATTTCTTTTAGTTATTAATAATTGGCTATGAAACTTTAAATTACTGGAATTAGTGATGATCTGTTCACGTTTTTTTATAATAAAGAGTCCTATTCTGGACAAGACAGAACAGTCTCTGTGCCGAAATTTGAGACGATTCTGTCACTTTTTTTTCTCACTCTTTAAATCGTCCTTATTTGAATCCTACATATAGTGTGCGCCTGGTTGAAAATATACCAATGAAAATGAAATATCTCTGTAATCGATAGCGCAGAATCGTCCGGTGTTTTTTTTTTTTTTCTGAAGAAAAGACCAAGTTTCGGGGGCCGCGGTGGCTCAGTGGTAGAGCAATCACATCTGGTACAGTCCGTAGCAAAAAGAACCTGCAACATGACATGTAAGTTAATTGTGAAATGACGAAGTCTGTTGCTCCAAAATAAGTGTACAGGGGAGGACGCCGAGGTTTCTCCTGGCGTGATTCGTGCCACTTAGACGTTATGTTGATTCCCTGCGTTGTTAGGCCTAGTTTCACAATAAACTTGCATGCTCATGTTGCAGGTTTTTTGCTGCGGACTGTACATGGGGTCATTGGTTCGATCCCAGCTCGCGCCAAGTAAACTTTGTGGTGGACAAACACTGTGTTCGTCGGTTTTTTCGGTGTTCTCCGGTTTCCTTCCACTTTCTTCATTCCTTCATTTCTCATCATCACAGTCTTCTTTAGCCTAGCCGGCATAACCGTGGGACATAAAACTTAAAAATTTCTTTTCATTTCAAATCTAAGTTTCGTAATCAGCACAAAGAAATGACGTCACTGGATCTTCACGTGAGCTCCTTTGGTAGTTCGACAAACGATAAGGCGGTACCCAATCTCCATCCAGGCGTTGAGTATCATTCGAAGTGTCGCTGGTCCACACGCAGCGATAATTCTTACCGTTGATAATCGAATTCTCCACTGGTGTGGGTACACAAGTCTTGCCTTTCCCTCTCCCCAAAAATGTCCAGGGGTCTTAGTCTGTGGCTATTTCAGAATCCGTTTTCGAAGCGTTACCCCCCGCAGCGAACGCGACCTAGATGGCTTTTCGGTAATTTTTACTTTCGCCAAAGTTATAAATCATATTGTGAGCCAGTCAGGGTTTCCAGGTCTTTTTTGCCAGGTCCAGGTCTATAATAGCAGAGTTCCAATACTCTGCACAAAGCATCTTCCAAGAATTTTTTTTTCTTTATAAAACCCCCTTGCCTGGCAACACGTCTTTTCTTTTTTTCCTTCCTTTAGACATCTTTTAAACAGCAGGCGGTCTATTGTTCCGAAATGCAGCAAATACGCTCGACCTGACGTTTTCTCCGTGTTTTTATTGCTCTCGCGTTTGCAGCGCACTGTGATTAGCCATGCACATTTAAATACATGGTCAGCGTATTCCAAGCGTACGCCTGTGGAATAGAAACGCTTTGCGAACGCTTCAATTAGCCACACACTAATCGTATGGCTATTTGAGAACGCGTTTTTGATGCGTTACTCCCTGTAGCGAACGCGGCCAAGGTGGCTACTCAGTTACTTTCGACAGAGTTGTAAATCATACTGTGAGCCAGTCAGGGTTTCCGGGTCTTTTTTGCCAGGCCCAGGTCTATAGTAGCAGAGTTCCAGTACTCTGCACAAAGCAGCTTCAAAGCAACTGTTTTTTTTGCTAAAATCCCCTTGCCTTTCAACACATCTTTCTTGTTTGTTCTTCATTTACAAGGCGGCTATTTGGATGTCAAAGATGTCAAAAGGAAGGGAAAAAAGGGAAAGACGTGTTGCCAGAAAAGGGGATTTTAGCAAGAAACAGCTGCTTTGAAGATGTTTTGTGCAGAGTACTGGAACTCTATTATAGACCGAACTTGGCAAAAAAAAAAAAAAAAAAAAAAAAAAGACCTGGAAATCCTGACTGGCTCAGTATGATTTATTACTCTGGCGAAAGTAAAGTTACCAAATAGCCATCTTAGTTGCGTTCGCTCTAGGGTGTAACGCTTCGAAAACGCATTCTCAAATAGCCACAGACTTAGACATCTTTTAAACAGCAGGCCTCTATTGTTGCGAAACGCACCAAATACGCTCGAGCTTACGTTTTCTCCGCGTTTTTATTGCTTTCGCGTTTGTGATTAGCCATCAACACTTAAATATATGATCAGCGTATTTCAAGCGTACGCATGAGTAATAAAAACGCGTGGCGAACTCTTATGTAAGCCATGGGCTTAGGGGGTTTTAGTGAGTTCGGAACGCGTTTTATTGCTCATGCGTACGCTTGGAATACGCTGACCATGTATTTAAATGTGGATGGCTAATCACAAACGCGAAAGCAATAAAAACGCGGAGAAAACATCGGATCGAGCGTATTTGCTGCATTTCGGAACAATAGACCGCCTGCTGTTTAAAATATGTCTAAGCGCATGGCTATTTGAGAATGCGTTTTTGATACGTTACCTCCCACAGCGAATGCGACCTAGATGGCTACTCGGTAATTTTACTTTCGCCAGAGTTATAAATCATATTGCAAGCCAGTCAGGGTTTCCAGGTCTTTTTCAGGGTGTCTATTGGTCATGAAAGTCATGAAAAAGACATATATTTTGCTTAGTAGTCATGAAAGCCATGAAAAAGTCCTTTATTTACCCAACTGGTCTTGAAAATCTGAAATCTCAGAGTATATTTTTATACTTCATACTTTTATACCTCATACTGCATGTACTGAAACAGTTGTATCAGGTCAGTAATTGTGAGAATTTCCCCCACCAGTTAGTGCTGGCTAACTGGTACTTTACTGTCTTCCTAGCTGCTCCCCATTTCATCTTCTAGTCCCTGTAATATAGTAACAACTTTTTACTGTCCAACTTTCTGATCTGCTATTTCTTTACTTCTAAGAAATGTAAATTGTGTATTTTTGGGCCTTTAGACTTATGCAAATAATAATATTCGTTTGAGTTTGCAGATTTTAAATTTGATGATCTATTTTTTTTTTTTTTTTAACGAATTTCTTTTATAATTTGTTTTGTCTTTGGGCAGTTCTCTGAGTGCTTAATTTCAGACAAATTTCTGCTAGATGGATAATTATACTCAGAATTAAAACTTCAAATACAGTATAGAGTGATTCGCTGGTAAGAGCAGGCCTGTATTTAGGTAAGTGCTATTCTGTGCTCGAGCACAAGGCGGCAGAATTTTAGATTCTTTCTTTAAGATTCACAATAAGTGATATTTAAGACTAGCAACCCGCATAGTTCCGATGCACCACTGATGGTAGGGGTTTATTATTACTAATGGTAAATTTTTATCGCCATGGTCATGAAAATTTGAACAAAAAGGTCATGAAAAGTCATGAAAAAGTCATGAATTTACTTTCTGGTATTCCAGTAGACACCCTGTTTTTGCCTGGTCCAGGTCTATAATAGCAGAGTTCCAATACTCTGCACAAAGCATCTTCCAAGGAGCTGTTTGTTGCTAAAACCCCCTTCCTTGGCAACACATATTTCCTTTCTCCCCTTCTTTTAGACGCATTTTAAAACAGCAACAATAAAAACGCCTTGCGAACGCTATGAATAACCACGGTGTAAAGGAAATAGAAAAGGAAAGGTTCTTAAATCATAAATTTCAGATTCAGAAGCTAAAAAAATAACGGAAGTCGTAGTTTTACGATGTGTAAGTTTCTCGTATAGGAAAATCTTTATATATGAGGGTAGGCCAAAAATTATCCGCAATGTAGCTATTACTTTTTTTTTTTTTTTTTTTTTTACATTGTTCATACTGACATCTCTTTTCATCTATTTTATTATGCTGCTGTGGTCATGCTATGAAAGCTTGATCCTAATTCCTGCATTTGTCTTCCTTTTGTTGCAGGTAGGTCATGGCTGCTCCATTAGAAGTTTGCACCAAAGAGGAACAACGAAAAGTGAACGTGACATGGTTCTGTTAGACAGACGAGTGACTGTTGATGAAGTGCGATATCGTCTGGAAATTAGTCATGGTTCTGCGTACAAAATCATCCGTAACGGACTTGGGTTTCATAAAGTCACACGTCTGACTCCTTCTCGTGTGTAACACTTGTGGGACAATTTTTGATTTTTTCAATCAATTCGTAGACCCTCCATTGCGACAAGACACTGTTCTCGTATTGTGCCGAAAGTCTTTGATGCTTTGAGGTCCCTGATACACTTTCCAACTACAAAAACCGGATCACTGTTCGTTGCTCCTATTTTAATGCAAACTTCTAATCGAGCGCCCATGATTTATCTGCAACAAAAGAAAAATAAATACAGGAATTAGGATCAAACTTTCATAGCATGACCACAACAGCATAACAATAAAACAAAACGAAGACAAATGGAGGAATTAGGATCAAACTTTCATAGCATGACCACAACACCATAATAAAATAAATGAAGACAGAGGTCGGTATGAACAATACAAAAAAAAAAAAAAGTTATAGCTATAATGGCGAAAGTGGGCCCCAATATCGCGAATATTTTTTGACTTATCGTCGTATATTACAGTGTTTCATACATCAAATGGTAGGCCGAAACACTCAGGAGACGTAGGCGTCATAGAATGTAGTTGCTTTGTGTGTATTTCTATATAGAGAGGCAAGGACGCTGATCGGGGGGGGGGGGGCGAGCCCCCAAAAGCTCATGTGGGCCCCCATGTATTTTTATGAATACAGTGAAACCTCTCTAAAGCGGACAGCCGTGCGGAATCAAAAATTGTCCGCTATAGAGAGGTGTCCGCCTTAAAGAGGTTTCAATATTTTCTTACGTAAATTAGTAATCAAGGTGATATGTAATTAGAAAAAAAATATTTTTGCATGAATTGTGTATTTACGAATATTACCAAAATGTTACGATACCTGCATTATCCTCTGCCATCCAATACTCTATGTTCTCGGCACTTTACACTTATCACTACTTACTACGTTTTCAGTATGTCGGTTTAATTTGTTGGTTAATTGCAGTCCAGAAGTGTCTTTTTTGAGACAATATGCATAACCGCAGGCAAAAAATACCAAACTTGTCTTCTGCTTGGTCAGAGATTCCAGAGGGACAGTAGCATAACATGTCATCCCAAACGTCGGGCAACTTTCAATCACTTTTGTGTCTAAAATACTTGGGTGGGAGTGGGATGCATGCAAAATACATGAGACTGTTGCTAAACAGAGACGCTTCATCTGGATTGCTGAGCAGACAGTTGAGGAAGCTAAATGTCACATTGCTTCCTTAGTGACATATATGAAAAATGAATTTTTACTATACTTTTTAAATTGTTTCTAGAGAAAGTGTCCGTAATACGGAGGTAAATAAAACCTATAAAAGACAGAAAAGACTGTCCGTGTCCGTACTAGAGAGTGTCCGCTTTAGAGAGGTTTGCCAATATGTTTTTCCCTATTGCAATGTTTGGGGATTACAAAATGTGTCCGTTACGGGAGGTGTCCGCTTTATAGAGGTGTCCGTTAGTAGAGGTTTCACTGTATATATTTTTATATGTATTTTTTAATTGTTATATGTATTGTTACATGTATTTTTTAATGAATGGGCCCCTCCAAAGTTACAGGGAAATCGGCGCCCTTGTAGAGAGGAACTGCTGTTAATTTGGACCCCCATTTTTATTTATAAACAGAAATTTGTCAATATACACATGTATTGAATACGGCTAGGACAAAACAATTCTTTTTTTATTTGTACAATGTTTGAACAGAACAATTTCACTTACATTGTGTTAAGTTTCAATTATTCCTTGTTAAATAAAAAATGGCGAGTTTTGCCCGTTTTCAAAACGATCGGATAAAGTGGACCCCCGGATCACAAAAACAAGTAATAAAAATAGACGAACAATAATTAAAATAAAAATGCACTACGCCCACTTCATTCACTTTTATGTCAGAACAATTAACAATTCAGAATTATTTGAGCACTACTTGGCTATCCCGAGCTGAGTAATATGTTATCTATTCTTTACACAAATCACAAACATAACGCTCAACAATATCTAATCCAGTGCATATTTCATGCCACCACTCAAAACATGGTATGCACTGCACCCACTTCTCACCTACACAATCTTCGCTAAATTTTATACCACAAAGAACGCAAGAGGCATCATTACTCTCAAGTTGATCATCATTCGCATGAGTGGAACTAGTGTTTGCTTCTTTCGTCGTGTTTGAACCATGTCCAAAATTTAAACAACGAGATTATTTTAAACGTTTAGTTGATGCTGCTAAAACTTGTTGTCTGAAAGGGCTGGACATAACAACACATGCAGACCCCGTAGCTCTGACACGTCCACCACGTGTTGCAGATGGAAGGCATGGTGGTGGTGGCAGCAAGACTTGGGAAAGAGGATCTCAAAATCCGGAGTTTGATGGCGTGGAAGGTTGACATATGGCATCAGAATCCATAGGCATCACTGATAATAACTTCGTAAATTTTACATTATTCGTGTAATAAATATTAACACAAACAATAAAACACTCTATTGACACGATCGAGTAAAGTGGACTCCACTCGTTTTTAGCCGCCATATTGGGGTCCACTTTAGCCACCAACAGGGGTGTTACATGTTTCTTGAATAAATTACATGGTATTCATTTTAAGGTCACACCAAGCTAATGTAACATACAGGGATATTTCGTTCGCGGTACAACATTGTTTATATAATCCGGCATATCTAGATTATAAGAAGAAAACCGTAAACAAACATTTCCTTTGAAAAATATTAGAATCTTCTACACACATATAATAATTATCTCCTGACTTGACTTCAATGGCCTTCTTACTGAAAGTTTACGTAGATGACTGGGGTCAAGGGTGAGACCCTCTGACAATATTACCAATTCGCTGTCCTTATTTATTCCTGAGAAAAACAGAGGATCCACTATACGCTCTCTCTCTCTCTCTCTCTCTCTCTCTCTCTCTCTCTCTCTCTCTCTCTCTCACTATATATATATATATATATATATATATATATATATATATACAGATGGTGATCAGAAAAATGGAAACACCTGTAGTTGGCAACACGTCAGATGTATGGGTTGGCAGTGTTGTCGTGGCGCCCGGAGCGCCGGACCGCTTGTGGTGGTGTGTTAGGTCGGTCTCCATACTACGTCAGGCGCAGTGGAACAGCAGTGTCCAGTGGCTGTAGCAGACGGAGGTAGTGTAAAATGGGAGACCTCTCAGATTTTCAAAGAGGGCAAATTGTTGGTGCGCGGTTATGTGCAGTGAGTGTGACGGCAGTGGCTACTGTGTTACGTGTGTCGCGTGGGACAGTGTCGAAGGTAATGACGGCCTACACAAAACACGGGAAAACCACATCGGGGAAGCGGAACTGTGGGCGGAAGAAAATCATGAGTGACAGGTCACGCCGGGTATTAAAGCGCATTGTCACGCAGAACCGTCGTGCCACTGCGGAGCAAGTGACGGACGAACTCAATCAGCACCTCCCCCACCCTGTTTCGACAGTCACAGTCCGCCGCGAATTACATGACATGAACTTACGGGGTCGTGTTGCACAGGCCAAACCGCTCATCAGGGACCATAACGCTTTCGCACGCCGCAAATGGTGCCGCGACCATGCAACTTGGACCGTTAAGACTGGAAACGTATGATATGGTCGGATGAGTCATCCTTCACCCTATTCCAAACACGGGCCATGTTTATGTGTTGAGAATGTCCAAAGAAGCTTATGATCTGCAGTGTCTCCGCCCAACTGTGAAACATGGCGGCAGCTCGGTGATGCTGTGGGCCGCCATATTATGGTTTTCATTGGGTCCTGTGGTCACACTTAGCGGACGAATCACTGCCAACGATTATGTCGCAATTTTAGGAGACCACTTGCATCCTATGGTTCGGATGTTGTTCCCGGACAATGACGCCATCTTCTAGGATGATAATGCACCCATTCACACAGCTGGCGTTGTTGCAGCGTGGTTTGAGGAACATCGGGATGAAGTTCAACACCTCCCCTGGCCCGCCCAATCCCCAGATCTCAACATAATTGAACATCTGTGGTCCGTCTTGGAAACACGACTCCGGCGACGATTTCCACCTCCATCCTCTCTCACAGAACTGGCCGATGCCCTGCACGAGGAATGGTGTAAAATTCCACATGCTACCATTCACAATCTCTATGCCTCCATCCCACGTCGCATCAAGGCTGTTCTGAAGGCGAAAGGTGGCCCGACACGATATTAATCTGGTAAGTTGCAATTTCGTTCAGGTGTTTCCATTTTTCTGATCACCATCTGTGTATATATATATATATATATATATATATATATATATATATATATATATATATATATATATATATATATATATATATATATATATATATATATATATATATATATATATATATATATATATAATACATATGTGTGTGTGTATAAAATGTGTGTGTGTGTGTGCCCCAAGCGACCTTAATTTTTCATGCATTTACGTTATACAATATGACTCAAAGGTATTGGTCGGAATATGTATCATCAGCTATGAGCAAGAGGGGCAGGAAGAACATTAATGGCTGGGGGGTGACAGCGGAGGGAGAGAAAAGGGTTTTTGGTAGTGTTTCTAACCCACGCGGATCCTAATCTAGAAGTTAAATAAATTTTAACAATAATAAATACTTAAAGTAATTTAGCTTGAAATATTTATAAAGGCTGAAGTCGTGTCAATTCTCACTCAAAACACGTTTTGATGTGCTTACTGAAACACCAGTAACTTCAGAACCCTGTTTTTGTACCTGCTTTACATTGATTGGTTATCTACTATCATCCTCTCTATCTTCATAAATGGGGTCCCGGGTTCGATCCCAGCCCCCGCCAAGTGAACTTTGTGGTGGACAAACACCGTGCTCGTGGGTTTTCTCGGGGTTCTCCCGTTTCCTCCCACTTTCTTCATTCCACCATTTCACTCATCTCTCATCATCACCGTCTCCTTTAGCCTAACCGGCATAACCGTGGGACGTAAAACTTAAAGATTTCATTTCATTTTTTTCTATCTTCATAAAAACAGAAACATTAACCAAAATTTTTCGGTTTTGACTATGATTCTTCTTACGCTCTATGTGGTGAAAAGGAAGCAAATCAGTGCACAAAACTAATTAAAGCAGCACAAGACCATACACAAACATTCTTTAGTTCGGCTACTTTCGTGTCCCCCAAGACTCCTTCATCTGTGTCTCATAAATATGAATCTGTGCAAGGATAATCCCAAAGGAACATTTTATTTTACGAGTACTCCGTGAGAGGAAAGGAAGTTGCGAGGTTCGTGGCCAAGATTTTCTTAAAGCAAAGGCGCGAGTTTTAATGTCTAATGTGTATGAATTAATATTAATATATAATAACATTTTAAAAGCAGTATTAAAAGGAAAGATAAGAGAACTTACAAGCAAGGCTTTTCAAGTGTCACACTTTGATTTGCTTAATGGGAGACCCGGGTTCGATTCCCGGCGCGAGCTCATGTGGTTCGGATTGCACGTTAATCAGTAGGTCCACGTCTCATATAGCCTCGCTGCTGAAAGGGACGTTAAACTAAAATCGATTCAAATCAACTCAACTCTGATTTGCTTAACTCCTAGAGTGAATAAAGGAATCAAAAGTAGGACATGCGTGTTTATATATCTGCCAACGTGAGAGACGAAAATGGTAAACACCCTCTTAAAGTGGGAACATAAGGCAATATGACATATTTTTGCAAGGCCATAACTAGCAACGCACAGTGCGGATTTGCTGGAAACTCCTGGACATATTTTTTTTTTTTTTTTAAAAAAAAAGTGTGTCCTACTTTTGATTTCTTGATTCACTGCTAAAGTTCCAAGCAAATCCGCAGTGTGTGTTGGTAGTTAAATGTGTCATATTGTCCTATGTTCCCATTTTAAGGGGGTGTTTACAATTTCCATCCCCCATGTTGGCCGATAAGAAAAAAAAACATGTATCCTATTTTTGATTCCTTTATCCATTGCAGGGGTTTTAAGCAAATCGGAGTGTGACATTTAGAAAACCTTGCTACTTAGTATAGATTAGCGAAATAAAGGGGAGGAGGAATGTGCTGAAAAAATATGTATATTCCCAAATTATGGAAGCAACATTTGACACATCCGGTACTTGTGGGGAGCTCGGTTTTGCTTTAAATGAGAAAAATGCACATTTAAAATTTTCTCACCCTAATTATTAGCTTTTATTATATTCTTCTTTCTCCCTTTCCCCTTCCTGTCATTAATAAAATGTTCTGATTGCGTAAGTTGCCTGGAATTGTAACCTTCAGGTAAAGAAAACCTTGTCAAAGATCTGTGAAATCGTATATTTTGATTAATTAACTTTTCGTGTAGTTATATTGTAAACGTAATTTGATTCAAATTTGAAAACTGACTAATCCGTTGGGCTTCTTGATTGAATGACATTTCCGTAGTACCATTTTTTTCTTTCGCTTTACTAGCGTGGTTTGGCTCGAATATAGATAGATCATAAAATCGTGTTTTGTTGTTTCCCCCTTACGCTTGGTGCTAGTGTGGTCTATACATCACATGCTTTCAACCTCTGCTCATGGCTTTCTCTGCTCGGTCTCTGTGGAGGTATCGGAGCGTTCGCTTTGCATTTACACACACAAAGGGAAACATTATAGCCGACTAAATTAAACTTTAATTTGAGGTGAGTGTACTTTGTGGTGTTTTATGGGTTGTCTCATGCTGATCACCTATTTAAGCATGTCTTTTTTTTTTTTCTATTGGTATGTGCGGTTAATGAAGTCAATTGCCAGAGCTGCCGTTCTCGTTCTCTCTCCCTTTCAGCATGAGATGTAATTTATCCTATCTATTTTCATGCAGTAGTGTGACTGTGAAATTGTGTACAAATTGAATGTCTTTAAACTTGTGATGCCCTGTATAACAGAAGCGATTGAGAGATTTAAAAGGAACTTGAATAAATTCAGCGCCCTGCACAGTAGAAACGACTGAAGGATTAAAAAAGAACCAATAAATTCAGCGCCCTGCACAGTAGAAACGAATGAAGAATTAAAAAAGAACCAATAAATTCAGCGCCCTGCATAGTAGAAACGAGTGAAGAATTAAAAAAGAACCAATAAGTTCAGCGCCGTGCACAGTAGAAACGAGTGAAGGATTAAAAAGAACCAATAAATTCAGCGGCCTGCACAGTAGAAGCGAGTGAAAGATTAAAAAGAACCAATAAATTCAGCGCCCTGCACAGTAGAAGCGAGTAAAGGATTAAAAAAGAACCAATAAATTCAGCGCCCTGCACAGTAGAAACGAGTGAAGGATTAAAAAAGAACCAATAAATTAAGCGCCCTGCACAGTAGAAGCAAGTGGAGGATTTAAAAAGACTGAATGAATTCATCTTCCGTCTAGTAGACGCGATTAAAATATATAAAAGAAGTTTAAAATAATTTACTGTCCTCCGAGTGAAAGAATTTCAGAAAATTGAATTAATTCATGTCTTACCCTAATCTTTCAAACTCCAAAGAATAGGTGAAGCACTATGGCTTAGTGGTAGAGCGTTTACCTCTTCTGCGTGTGGTCCCTGGATCGATCCTTGGCCAAGTTAGTTTGTGGTGAACAACAACATGTCTGTAGGTTTTCTCGGGGTACTCCCGTTTTCTTCTACGTTATCATTCCACTAGTTCTTTATTTCATTCATCGTCTTCCTTAGCCTAAAGGTCATAATCGTGGGACGTTAAACTGAAAGATTTCATTTTCTTTTTATTTTTTTCAAACATAGGTCTAATATCTAAGGCTAAAAAGAAAGAAAAAAGCAAATTTCAAGATTGATTTTCACGATAGTTTCATTTTGGTGAAATCACTGGCGAATTTGGCCTTTGTATTCGATCGGGTTAAACCTTAAGAAATAAACCACATTGCAAAACTCAAAGGAAACATTGTCACCAGAATCAGAAAGTTATCTCAAAACAATTATTGTTCAACATTTTATTTCAGATGGGATAAGCTCGCATTTCTTGCCTTTTACTACAAACTGCTAAAAGTACGGGTAATTCTTAAATTTCAAAGAATATATACGTTATATTTAATGAAAAGCGCATATTTTCATGAAAATTTATCGTGTATAGTTCTCGAGAACGTGTTAGTCAACCCTGCTATCAGTGACCAATGTAAACTCAAAAGAATGAGTATGATTGAGAAATCATCAAATAAATATAGTAAATCACCCAATTTTGACCCCATTTAGTCAAAATTGGGTGATTTACTATATTTATGGAACAAAGTACCGTAATTTTGTTATCTAATATAAATAAAATAGAGTTCGTTTGTGTGTTTGTCTGTCTGTCTGTCTGTGTTCGGCCTGGGGACCAGATGAGTGGACCGAGAGTTACCAAATTTTGGTCAGGGGTACCTTGGCCCAGGCCCCAGATCAAGACTAA
This sequence comes from Thermobia domestica, assembly GCF_964235325.1. NCBI lineage: Eukaryota > Metazoa > Arthropoda > Insecta > Zygentoma > Lepismatidae > Thermobia > Thermobia domestica. The sequence goes on along the minus strand of NC_137468.1, from coordinate 173,357,847 downwards.
GTCCGTTTTCAAATTTCGAACCAGGGGGTCTCAGGAAGTTCGTTTACCGAAACCGGCTTGGGAACCAGACAAATTGACCTAGAGTTACCAAATTTTAGTCACGAATACCTTGGTCAAGGCTTCAGACCAGAGTTAAACGTTTTTGTCAAAATTCGAACCAGGGGGTCTCAGGGGGGCGTTTACCGGGACATGTAAAAGTAGTAGAAAATGACCGATATTAGTGTCGAATTCATAGTTTTCGCGGTCACTGAAATCCATGGTGAAATTCCGATCGCATTAACTTCCAAATTCACACTATTCGGCTCTGGGCCGGGGGTCACCGTGCGGGGGTAAGATACCGAGACACATAAAAGTAATCCAAAATGACCGATATTAGTGTCAAATCCATAGTTTGCGCGGTCACTGAGATCAATGGTGATACTCCCACAGGCGTTGACTTCCAAATACAGCCCTCGTGCGATGCATGGGTATATTCAAGTAGTATTATTATATGAGACAAAATGTACAATATTGGATAAACTATGACTCTGATTCATATAATCATTAAGCTGCGACTCGTATATCCACAGTGTATGAATCAACACAATAAAATAATCCAAACAGGAAATGTCAAAAAAAAAAAAAAAGTTTGGAAGCAATTTAGATATGGATGTTAACTAGTTATCCAATTCCGCTGTTCAACGAACAGCATTTGATTCTGTTTAGAAAAGATAACGAAGAATGATCTGGAAGTAAAAGAGGAAAAGTCGATTGTTTGATAATGGGTACATGGTAAAGTGTATGCAGTCTGCAAACGGTATTGCAACATGGGACAAAGCTGTAGTAATAATGGTGCGAATCATTATGAATGATAAAGGCATTTGGGCATTATGAAGAAATGCTTCAACAATAAACTAAAGGAATACAAAATAGAATATTAATTAAAGCATGAAAAAGGAGAGGGAAACAAGAGGGAAGATAGAAATGGCAAAAGAAGCTTGTACGAAGAAGAGTTTTTCGTGTATAATGAGTCACGGAAAAACGTCTTCAGATACGTATACATTTTTAATGTAAATATACATATAATATTGGATACAGCTTAGAAACCAGAACACTGTGGAAGAACACACATATTTGCTTTTGGTTCCCGACATGTCTTCCTGATTCGCCAATTCCTGTTTCGCTGAATGACTTTGGCCACTAAATTATTGCACACCTGGACAGGCGGCCATGTTCGGCGAATCAGGGATTCCTGTTTGGCCGGAAACTAATTAAAGGGAATTTATACTCAGAAAGAGATTTTTCCCAGCAAAATCTAAACTGTTTTATAGCTTGACTCGTACGGTGCTGCCAATTTTTATGCAAGCTTAGGCTAATTACCAAACAAAACACTCCATTTAGTGTTAAATGTAGAAAATATTTTTTTCCTTTCCACATTTTTAAAATTAAAATTAATAACATTTGGTTAATTGTTAATAATAATTTAATACAATAAAAATAAGTAAAAAAAATCTTTCTCCCAGCACCTAAGAACAGTAATCATGATGTAAATTCAAATATAAGGATCATTTATAGAAAAGTGAAAGGACACTTACTAGTAGACACAGCCTGACAGATTTAAACAGATGCTTGTTTGTGATTGGCCAATGCAGGGACGTACGGAGGGGGGGGACACGGGGGTCCGGACCCCCCCCGAAATTTCGACTTTTTAAAAATTTAGCCTAATTTTAGGGGCAATTTTAGCAATTTTAATATAAAATAGCTTCATATTTAGTTTGGACCCCCCCCGAAATAAATTCCTGGGTACGCTACTGGGCCAATGGAAAATGTAAACAAGTCCTTATCTCTCATTGGTCTACAATATTTAAACGGAACTTCTAGAAATATGTACAGTGGACTCTTTTTAATTCGAAGTCCAAGGGGACACGAAAAAACTTCGAATTATCCAAAATTCGAATTATCCAACAACATTCATTTTCACATATATAACAACAAACAAACCAAAGTACTGTGTATCAAAAACATATTCATATGGTATAGACTTTACCTTTAAAGCAGCTTATTATTTGCGTGATCGAATACCGGAAACTAACAAACGACATTGACTCCACATAATTCAAACTACGTGTACATTGAAAAATATATTTACGTACAACACTACAACATACATTGAATAGCCCAAACAATTAAACACCAGTAATAATTTGAATATTCTCTTCTCACTTTTAAGAAGTCGTAAACCTCATTTCCTTAAATTTGATTTTTCTGTACGGTCAATAAATCTTGAATTTCATGTATTGCGTGGAATACGATATAAATAACATTTGGTTAACTTCATCAATAATTCATCTTAAATTTTCAACCAATTCTGAAACAAGATGAGATTGGCACACGTTCTCTATCTTTACTTCTTCCCCAACTCATCTTCATCTTTATCATTACATAGATTTTCTATTTATCTTTTGTATTACTCTTCCCTATGGCTGCGTCTGGATAACAGAAAACACGTTAAAACTATATTTCTCTGTTTACATCTGTCCAACATTAAACATGATTTTTTTACTATTGTTTTCAATACAATTTTCAAGGGGAATGGACTGCCGTTCGAATTATCCAATATTTCGAATTATCCAAGTTCGAATTAACGAGACTCCACTGTATATCTTTATTTTATTTTATATAAATTTGTTTCCTTAACAAATTTCCGATAAATATTTGCCAATGGTTACTTAGAATGAAATATATTCTTCTTTCATCGTTAGTAACACATTAAAATATTTGTAATTAAGGATTAGGGAATTACCCAAAGAGCTTTAGGTGGGGCGACACGTGCCTATTGCTATAAGCATTTTTTTTTTTGTCAGATCTAAATTAGAATGTTCACAAAGTTCACATGAATTAAAATTATATAGAATCTTAATGGAACCCCTTATAATGCATGAATGGTGAAAAAAACATAAATAAAACATTGAAACTAAAAGAAATCATCTGAAAGAGTAGCAAAACCCACAATAAAATAAATTCTGCATTCACGTAAAAAAATATAAATTTATATACTTGTTAAAATTATTATCCTGTATAGTTTTGCTTCAGTTGAATATTAAGGAATGCAATTAAAAAAAATCGAGTTCGTTCATTTTAGTCTGTTTACTTTGTTCGCGATTTAGATAGAACAAAGTAGTTCAACTTTAAACTCGGCCCCATGATTTCCGGGGATGACCACGAATAGAAAATAATTTTGGACAAAAAATGCGACTGGGAAGCTCCACGTCGCGCGAAAATCATGCAACAAAAATAGACTGTATGTGATTATAAAACTTGACTATATGTAATTCTCCAAGCTTTGCAATATAAAACAGATTAACGGAAAGTGTCAAATTAAGTTGACAGCTAAGAAGCCGATTTTCATTAAATGCCATGCAGACCGTTGAGCGATATGTCGAGACAGGGTGCAGACTGGGCAAAATATTCTGTCAGTACTGTCGATCATGCGGCTTTTAGACCCGTCCTCCCGAAAGATGATGCTCTTATGATAGGTCTGCTCTTTGCCTAATTCCATAAAAGGAACTTTTCTTAAACCGTTCTTGTAATTACACACCAAATCATTTGGAAAAACGTGCTGCGGATACATATATACAGTCACATCAGTCAAATTAATCAGGTACGGGGTCAAAATAAAGCCTTGTCTGCTACAGTAGTCAATAGTCCATGTTATCTAAATTGAAAGAAAGGCAGTTCTACAGTCATAAAAACACACTATACGTATATGTTAATAAAACTGATTTTTAAAATAAGAAAATAATAAAATGAAACTTTACATAAAAGGTGCGGCTTTCAAAAGAGAACCTTATCCGTTATAGTAGTCAAGAAATCGTGCTATATAAACCGAAAGAAAAAAATATTCTACAACGGCGAAGACAGTGTATGGGAATAAAAATGATCTTTAACAAATACAAAGTACATACAGAGGACTGTAAGAACCTCGATAAAACCCATATACACGGTGTTTGTTCATCATAAAGTTTTCTTGGCGGATGCTGAAATCGAACTCACGTATCAGAGATGTACGCTGTACCACTGAGTCACCAGTCCTTGTGTATAACAGCATTTAGTTTTCACGAAGTAAGGGAGCACATCCAGTTTGTCTAGTGACAACCACGCGCGCCTGGATCACGGAATCGATTCCTGGTGTGAGAACTATGAAATTGGAATTCATTGCACTGGCTTGACTTCCACATTAAATTAGATCCATGTCTCATATAGACTTGGTGCTGATAGGAGCGCTAAAATTGCAACTAATCAACTAACTACTTAATGAAATAAAGAAAATCAAAGAAAATGAAATATCAGTCATTTCGAAGAAACAAAAAAAATGACTCCTCATAATAATTACTGTGCAGATAGTAGAGATATTCAAAACCATTAAAGTAATGACGATTTTGTTGCAGCATCACATAAAAATGCAAAACTAACATTTGTTTTGTTGGTAACATACCTCAGGCAGTAGTTTGGAAATTTTATTGTGGTAATCATTTCAGATAATTTACCATCAGAGTATTCATTGACTTTCAATGGAAAGGGGCACATACACTTGATAAAACAAGCTGATGAAACAATTTGACATTTTCTGTTGTGCTCTTTCATGTGTTTAATTTTCAGATCCGTGGTAACTTTAATTTTAAATGTGTGACAGGTACCGGTATTATGATGATCATATCTGAGGAAATTTCCAGAATGAATCAGGAAAAGAAATCATCATATCAAAGCCTATCATCCTTTTCAATTCATTTCCTGTTTGATTTTCGTTTACACTAACAGTTAACAATGGACAAAAGACATATATTAAGTGTGGTCGAAGAAAAAAAAAACTTCTAAAAATACGAACTGAATTGATTTTATACAAGCAAGGCTAAGGCATACACTAGACAATAAATATGACAGAATATAGGAAAAGTATTATTCAGGTCAAAGCTTCCCTTTTTTCTGTTGAAGAAGGCACAGAGCAGATTAGAAATAATTTATAGTTAAATAAGAAAAAACGAATTCCTATGAATCAACTTTATTTTGAATGAACGTCTGCAGTGTTCTTGAAAGTCTTCTTCAATAAAACTACTTACTCGAATCCGTATAAGAGCGTTCACCTCTGGTGCTTGGGGTCCTGGGTTCGATCCCAGCCACCGCCAAGTGAACTTTGTGGTGGACAAACACCGTGTGCGTGGGTTTTCTCGGGGTTCTCCCGTTTCCTCCCACTTTCTTCATTCCACCATTTCATTCATTAGTCATCATCACCGTCTCTTTTAGCCTAACCGGCATAACTATGGGACGTAAAACAAAGATTTCATTTCATTTTTTCGAATCCGTATATAGGGGGCGCGGTGGCTCAGTGGTAGAATGTTCACCTCCGGTGCTGGAGTCCTTGGTTCGATCCCAGCTCGCGCTGTGTGGACTTTGCGGTGGACAAACACGGTGCTCGTAGGTTTTCTTGCGGTTCTCCCGTTTCCTCTCACTTTCTTCATTCCACCATTTCATTCATTTCTCATCATCACCATCTCCTTTAGCTTAACCGGCATAACATGAGACGTAAAACTGAAATATTTCATTTCAAATCCTTATATAGGGCGAGATGGTGGCTCAGTGGTAGACCTCTTACCTCTGGTGTTCGGGGTCCCTGGTTCGATCCCAGGCAGTCTAAGTTTGAGCTGGGCAATATTGTGTCCGTGGGTTTTCTCGGGTACCCGCGTTTCCTCCAACATTCTCATTCCACAAATTATTCCATCATCATTCACTTGCCTTAATCATCTGTCTCTTTTTAGCGTAGCTGGCGTAATCGTGGGACGTTAAACTGAAAGATTTCACTTCATTTCATTAAAATCGGAAATTGTTATTTTCTTCAATATTTCTAGCAATAAATCAAATTTAATAAACATGATGTTATATACAAGTCATTTCTCTGGAAAAATCTAGTAATAGTAGTAGTTTACAAGTGAGGTGAGCTTTTCGGACGGTTTTCTGAAGAAAGGAAAAAAAAAGAACGGTTCGAGAGATTTTATTCATATTTCATAAATATTTTAGTAATAACTCGAAAATATAGCGCAAGTCACTTTTTCTTGAACATTCACATAGGATGCTTTTTTTTTTTTCTTAGAGCTGAGTTAATTTGCTTGAATAGTTTTCTCTAAAATGGAATTTTATGTTTCACAAAAAAGAAAAAAAAAAGAAACAGTAATAACTTTAAGAAACAGGAGAGAGACAAAGTTGTATATTTTATTAATTATTACATTTATTATACCTATTTATTTATTTATTAACAAAATTCTAAACTATCAATAAGAGAAAGCAAAATATAGAATTAAATAGTTCAGAGGTCATTTGGGAGGATAGGCGCTGACTGCCACGGGCGCTGACTGCCACAGCCAATTATTGGTGCTGATTGCCACGACTGGCATTGATTGCAAATATTATGGTGCTGACTGCCATGAGCCTGAGAGAGATGTCTGTTCCTATAAACCAGGGACTGGATCTTGTTACTACCATTCCATTGTATAGTCAAAGGAAGGGTTATTTAAACAATGCTAGGAGGACGATGCTGGGTACAAAGCAAAACAATTCCACATCTAAAGAGCTAGATTTTCCGGAGGATCTTCTTCGCTTCGAAGATGGAACTTTCTTTCTGCAATATGATAAATTGCAACAGGATAAAAGGATTTTTTGTTTTGGATATGATGGTCTGAGGCCAGCGCTGAGGGGTAGCCAGCAGTGGTTTTTGGATGCAACTTTCAAGAGCTGCTCAAAACAATTTGCGCAGCTGTACACAGTTCATACTGACATAGGGAGTTCAAATGATAATACATCAATCGTACCAATTTTGTACGCACTGCTCCCTGACAAAACAGAAAATACATACAGAGACCTATTTTCCTTTGTTAGAAGTTGGTCTGAACAATACGATCCTAGTGTGCTGAAAGTGGACTTCGAAAGTGCAGCTATCAATGCATTAAATTCTGTATTTCCAAATTCACAGATATCTGGCTACAATTTTCACTGTAACCAAAGCATTTGTCGAAAAGTGCAGGATATAGGTTTGGTGAGCGACTACCTGCACAATGAAGAAGTGCATCTCCTTATGTGTGCATCACTGGCACTTATACCTATTGAATTTGTTGATGATGGTTGGTTGTTTATCATGGAGCAGTGCCCACGTGGAGAAAAAGTTGAAGCCTTCAATGATTACTTCACGCAACAATGGCTAGAAAACCCTACCATTCCTGTCAAGACTTGGAACTACAGCGGCCGGAGGCACCGCACGAACAATGGTGTGAAAGGGTGGCACCATCGGCTAAACAATGCGATTTCCAAGAATTCCCCACATGTTTTCACACTGCTCGAGACCCTAAAGGAAGATGCAAAATCAAATTATTTTACTTACAACAAACTTAAATTACAAGTTCCAGCGAAGAAGAGAAAGCTAGCCTACACAAAAGTTGACGACAGGATCCAAGTAATTCCACAAGATTTGCAAATCCATGGTGACTTGCGAAAATGTCTTAGAAGTTTGGGCTACATACATAAATTAGAGTAATCGTCAGTGTATATTAGTCATTTTTGTAATGATTTTTATATATCAGTATAAGTCAGTATATATCAGTATAAGCCAGTATATATTAGAGGCATTTTTGTAATGATTTTTATTTTCTTTTTTACTTCACAACGTATGTATTGAACAAGTCTCCTGGACGACGTGCGTACTGAAGAAAGCAAGTGACAAGGTTCCTATCGTACCCGGCCTGAAAGTATGGATTAAATGTGGTGTGTTAAGATTCATCGCGTTTCTTTCATGCTTCTTGGCGTCCGGTAATGTTACGTCTAGCAACTTTCTCTCAGGATCGTGGCAGTCAGCACGCCGTCGTGGCAGTCAGTACCAATAATTGGTTGTGGCAGTCAGCACCCCACCATTTGGGATTCCCATATCATTCAAGTATGTCTTTTTGTGAACTAATATTTCTTTTCATATGTAGCCATCAGTAAAGAACAATTCACCTATGTACACTCATCTCCAAAATGATTGTCGCATATCTATAACTGTCTTCTTGTAAGAATATAATTTGATAATGATTTTGCAGGGTATTTTTAATACTGATACTATGTGTATAATCGGGAAATGTGTATTTGTGGTAAATTCCATAGGAAAATAATTATAAATACGAAAATTGTAATAGGTAAAATAAAATGTTGCTAAATGGACAAGAAAATTTTATTTTCGTTTTATTGTTCTCACTTATTGCTCTTTTGACATGAAATTTGCCACATACATGTATTTACCGATTATACATATACTGACATTATAAGAAATACCGGTCGAATTTATCAAATTATATCCCTTCAACAAAATATTTATAGACATGCGACAATAATTTTGGACATGAGTGTACATTATTATTTTTTTTTTTAATCAGTGACTTCGAAATGAGTGGACTAATTTAAGATATTTCTCTTTAGCGTAGAAAGAATATAATTATTTATCACTGAAAAGTGTGCCCATATTGGTCTATATACTCCGAAGTGTTTGATGAATGAAACCCATAATTTAACGTTGTACGAGTAGGGTATGTTGTATGAGTAGGAACAATTAATGAGATACATGTGGAAAGAAATGAGAGAACCTCGAGAAAGTCCCGCGGACATGAGTTAGTCATTACAAACCCACATGACTTAAATCAAACCAGGGACATCTCACACTAGAGATGAGCGTATACATAGAAGATGTGTATAATTTTGCTACCGTTTGTATGTATTAGCTTAAAAAATTTTATTATCTTAGCAAAATATGCTAGAAGATACGTACGAAATTCAATTTTTAAAAAATCACGTGATGAATATTCTTGTACCCAAATCTTAAAATATTTCATGAAAATGTCACAATTGGTGGTCAACAGCAAAATAGAGAAAGAAAAAAATGAGAATGTTCTAAGAGCATTCCCAGAACGAACTTAAAAATATTTTTCTTATTAACTTCTACAAGATTTATAATAATTGTTCTATGTACTTTATTATTATACTAATTAAGCAATTCTTGTAATATATCTATCCATTTATAATTTCCTTGAGTACTAATTTTATCATCATATGTTTTCTTTAAGAATCCTGTTAAAACGTTCTACCATAGGTTGTTTTATGAAGACACATGCTCACAATGGAGGATTCAAAATTTAAAAAAATCGCATATCATCATCTCTCTATGACTTACGTTTCCCGAGATATGGCTCCTTAAATCTCCCGAAATCGGAACTTTTTTTTTTTTTTACCAATATCTCGAAAACGGTAAGAGTTTCGCGAAAAATTCCATCACTTCTTTGAGATAGTTTTTGATGCTCTATCGAGTACAGGGCTCAACATTGAAAAATTCCCAAACAACAGACAGACAGACACACGGACATAGAGAATTTATTTATTGAACATTTTAAGTTCATTGAAAAAAAACAAACATGAGAACTGATTTAGATAAGCACTTTCATTATTCAGATTTATGTTTTGAAATAAAACGTGTTATCAATTTGTTTTGTTTGTACGCATTTAAGTAAGTTATGTTATCTCAACACAGCTACAAATACCCTTATAGTTCATATAAATATTCTTTTCTGGTCTCATGAAAATTTCGGAATAACTTAGGTGTATTTCAATTTTTTTTCTTTACCTAATCTTAATAATATTAAATAATATATTATAAAATAAAACAAACTCAGTAATTTCGAAGTTGATAAACTAGTGTACAATTTTAAACAAACAAACAAAAGAAATGAAATTAGCAGACGAGATACATTATGTAGATGCGTTAAATTAGGTTATCAGAAGCAGAGTTGTTGCTTTCTTAGATGTGCAGATTTCTTGCCTTAAAATAAATTCAAGCGGTTATAATTGTGAAGAAAGTTTCGTAATAATAATAATAATAATAATAATAATAATAATTCAATATATGAACGTTTCTCTAACTCATCTAAAGATCTTGTTGCCTGTTTTCAATAAGTTGTCTACGAATTGATTTTAAAGTTCCCAGGCAATTTCACAGGTTTTAAAACACATTTGTATATGCTCAGGATAAGAATAGTTTGCTATAAAGAGAAATCTAAAATTGCTGTTTTCTGGATACCTACTGTAATGATCTTATTTTATTAGAAAGAACACCACTATTATTGATTATGCAATACAATTTTGTTTCGGAATCTCTAGAAATTGATGTTTATAGATAAACGATATTACTATTGATTAGCTAGGTAATACTGTCCCATTTTTTTTTTTAAGACATTTTGAAACCGTTACTTTTTATTATTTAGTCTAGAATTTTTCCTATTCACTAGAAATTAACATATGCAAGAACAAAATATTTACAATGGAAAATTACATTAAAATAATTTGAGCGTTTTCTTTTTTATCAAGAATTTTAGGAATGATCAAAATATGACCAAAAGATTGCGATTTTGGCCAAGAATTTTAGGAATAATCCAAAAAAATGCATCAACAGATTGCAACCTTAGTCAATAATTAGTTTTGGATCAAGGGCCATAAAATTTTTGAGCGGACCCTAAATCGAGTTTTCGTGTTCTTTACAGAATAAGCAGATTATACTGAGTCAAGTGATAGTTTGGGTTTGGCTATACTAGACCTATATGTAGTTCTTCAGATATAAGGCCTACAAGAAAAATTTTTGCATGAAATATACTGGATTATTTATCCAAAAGTATCTTGCATTTTATTGCAGTTTATTGAAAATTGTAATGTACGACTTTTGGGACGAGAGTGCATGCTTTTTGTCTGTTTTCTTCCATAACAAGAATGCTGGAGATCTTCCTTGTGGCTACGTGATTAGCGTACGTGCCTTTGACTTGGGAGACTCAGGTTCGATTCCCGACAGAAGCTCATGTCGTGTAGTTCCGATCCCATGTTAAGCTGTAGATCCAGGTCTGTTATAGCCTCGCTGCTGAAAGGAACGCTAAACTAAGAAACCAAATCAAACAAGAATGCTGGATTAATTTTGTGTTTTAGAATATTTTCCGAATTTTGAATTTTTTAATAGAATAGTAATGTGTGTGTGTGTGTGAGAGAGAATACACACTTTTTATTATTATTATTATTATTATTATTATTATTATTATTATTATTATTATTATTATTATTATTATTTTTACGAACATTGGTGCTTATCGTTCGGGGAAGAGTATGGCTAATCCTTTCCAACTGTTGCTCATAAAGCAGTAACCAACCTATTACATGTACTGTGGATTGAAAAAATACGTATAATTTTCCTAGAACTGGTTAGTAATTTGAAATTGTCATCCCTGCAAACTAGAGTTCAGATATTAAAACCAATAAATCATAATACAATAATTGATGGTTGAAATATTGTGGAAAAAAATAAAAGAACCATTGATACGATGTAACATGGCATAGGATCAAACTGAAGATGAGTCTCTACCAATGAACTACCGTGCTGCTGCAGGTGATTGTGATACAGTTCTTCACCTGTCTTTGAGTGTTATGAAATGGGTGGTCTTCTAATTCATCGGTGGCTTAGTGACAGAGCGCTTACCTCTGCTGCATGGGTCCTTAGTTCGATCCCCGGCCATGTAAGTTTGTGGCGGACAACACCGTGTTCATGGGTTTTCTCGAAGCACTCCCGTTTCCTTCTACTTTCTTATTCCACTAATTCTTGCATCATTCACTTGCCTTAATTATCATTTTCCTTAGCCTAAAAGGGCATACACGTGGGACGTAAAACTGATTAATTTTATTTTTTAATTCACCAAATAAAGATAATCTGAACTGAAATTAAATTACTAACCTATGTTCTATTTCGGACTTACTACTTTACCCTTAAGCCAGGATGAAATGAAATTTGAAAATTTACAACTTTAGCATACAGAAATAGTCACCCATAGGCTGTTAATTTAACATATGTTACGCGAACTATCTTTTTCTTAATTCATTGATATTACTGTGCATAAAAAATCTGAAATATATATACTTGAATAATATTTTGTAATAAATGTTTTTCACTATTGGAAAAATATCAAGTGTTTGCACTTCATTGTATTTTTCATACAGCATTAAAAAGAATTATTAATTCGTGTGTTTATTTTCAACATGGGGCTGCAGTGGCTCAGTGGTAAAGCGTTCACCTGTGATGCGTGGTTTCTCTAGTTCGATTCCAGATCTCGCCAAGTGGACTTTGTGATGCAGAAAGAGTTCTCCCGTTTCCTTCTACTTTATTCATTCCATTCATTTCTCATTATATCAGTCTCCTTTAGCCTAGTCGGCATAACCGTGGGACGTAAAACTGAAAGATTTATCTTATTTTATACATACATTCCTATGTCTTATTGGATAGTTTGTTAATATATCAGACTAACATGGAAGAAAATTAAAAATATCTGACGGCTTAATTCCTACATTGGAAAAAGTGATGTAAATATTTCATGTAACTTTTTTTTTTGAAAAGTCACGAAATTATTTTTTGGAAGAAAATATAAGCCATATTAAGAAGAAAAACACATCAAACTTGCTTCTAAAAACTATCTACTCTCACTTACGAGTATCATGTATTGACGCGTAAACTTGCTTATTCAGAGAGATTATTGTACGCCTTTATTTACTGCAAATCTGCATAAATATGTCGTGAAAAGAATGTGGATTTGAAAAACAATAGTTGTACGCAGCTTTGGAAAAATAGTACAGTATGTAGACATCCACGCACGTATCTGTGAACATAGAATACAATTTTAACCTCACTGAATCTAACAGGTGGGAAAAGAAAAAGCGTAGCTCAACAGGTATCATGCAACACGCGTTCTCACTGAACAATCAACGGATAAAGGGAAACCAGGCGAGCGAGATAGAAAAGAGGATATGTGATACCATGTGTGTGTGTGTGACTTACCTTGTCACTAAAGCACCCTTCCTGGGTTGGTGACTGATTAACCGTGGAGTCGTTAGTTCTGCCGAAAAAGGGTGTGATTGCTGAGTGCGTAACTACGAAGACACTTAAAGAGCTATTCAAAGGGGTTATGACCAACTTATATATGACAAGACGCAACCAGAGTCATCGTACATCGCGCCGGAACGCCCTGTCCCATCGAGCGCAGAAGTCGATTGGCTTTCGCCATGTTACGTCACACACGCCTATCGTATGTGCTTTCCTTATGAAAATTTCGATATGTATTATCTCTTGACCATGCATTCTTTACAACCACGCAAAAAAATGTTCGCAGTTGTGAATTTTAATTCCTAATAACTCTACATCTTACCTAATTAGGCATTAAAGTTTATATATCAGATATATACAATATTGTGTGCGTTGTAAACCAATGTTTACAATTTAGAATACTTTGTTATTTTTAGCATAATATTTCTACATTTAAGTATCCAACACAAATAATCGAATCATATGTATACCAGGGGCGGATCCAGGGGGGGCGATCGGGGCGATTGCCCCCCCCCTTCAGAAGAGGAAACTTTCTTATTTTATGTATATAAATAAAACCCATCCCAAAGTTTGGAGCCCTTAAAAGTAACAGTATGACAACCAACCGCCCCCCCCCCAGAAGTCGGTCCTGGATCCGCCCCTGATGTATACTTCCCTTCATGCGGGGATGAAACAAGGATCTTAGTCATAGAATCATTGTTGATAAATGACGTATGACTTATGGGGGCACGATGTCTCAGTGGTAGAGCGCTTACCTTTGATGCATGGGATCCCTGGATAAATTCCCGGCTAAGTAAGTTTTGGATAACATCGTGTTTGTTCGTTTTCTCGGGTACTCCTGTTTCCTTCCACATTTTCATTCCACCAATTCATCCATCATTCACTTGCATTAATCATGCTCCCTTAGTCTAACGGGTATAATGTTGGGACGATAAACTGAATTTGACGTATGGTTTGTGACATTTTGGTCCAATATATACATATTCCTCGCTTTCGACTAACGTGCCATTCAGGCACCTACAATCGAATTTTAAATACACGCGCACTCTCTCACCCTGGTGTAGTGGACAGCGTGCACGTATTTGTTGTACGGGATCCCGGGTTCGATTCTTGATAGTATTGCCCACGAGACAAATATCTTTTTCTCGTCTCATTTTTTAAAGTTATTACAAACATTATGCCCTGTTTTTCCTCTCCCCGTCCTCCCCGTATTTTCATCTAGAAGTTACCAAGAATCCTTTCAAATCACTAGAGGTCCACGAAGAGTGTGATAAAATATCATTTATATCAAATTTCTTATTAGAGTGTACAGGGCTAGCATAAATGATTCATTCATTTTGAAGAGGCTATATTTTCAAACGTATTATACATACACACTTGAAAGATAAGAAAGAAAAAAAAAAACTCAAACTCATCAAATTTATACACCTTTTACAAATGTTTAATATGTGCCCCTTTCGTAACGACACACGCCCAGACGGTACTCGAGCTCATTCCTTTCATTTTGTTATATAGTCCTGTCAATTGTCAGTACTGATGCGTTGTTTCAGCTCGACTAAGGATTGCGGTAGTGGGGGTACGTAAACAAGGTTCTTAACATACTCCCATAGAAAGAAGTCGCAGGGCGTTAAATCAGGTGATTAGGGAGACCAGGTGCTTTTCCCTTTACACAAGCAACCAGTGTCCTTGAATTGCCGCTACCACCACAAAATGTCTTGTTTACACGGTGGTTCTTTTCCTATACTCTCTTCTGAAAGCGCGTTGCACAGCTGTAACAAACGAACATCTGGCATATTCAAGAACACAAAAAAAAACTTTTTTTTTCTGCTTTCCCTCCTTTTCGATAGGTACTAATCTCGTACTGCCACACTGCACACATCAACACCCGATCGGAAAGATAGAGCTCCTTCGTGGCTAAGCGGTTAGCGTACGCGCCTTTGATGCAGGAGACCCGGATTCGATTCCCGGCGGGAGCTGATGTGGTTTGGATTCCGCGTTAATCCGTAGGTCCCGTCTCATATAGGCTCGCTGCAGAAAAGGACGTTAAACTCGAAATCAACTCAACCGATCGGAAAGATAATGAACTCGTGCTGTCACACTGTACAAACTTGGTGACTTTGTGGTTCTTTTCATATACGTATGTTTCATATGTGTACGTGTAATACTTTTGAAAATATAGCCTTTTCAAAACGAACCAATCATTTCTGCTAACCCTGTATTGTATAATGACTTGCGTATCTTTAAATGTCAATAAATGCTCCTTTATTGTGTTCGTACAATCAATTAATGTTTAAGCTTTTATAGGCCTACTATGAATCGTGTAACATTAGAGGTGTTTGAGATCTAGAACTTAGGAGAATTAGTGTCCGATGAAACATTGTGAAGTTTCTCGTCTAGTCTCGAATTTTAAAACGTACTTCTCGTCTTGCTTTCGAGATGAAAATAGAAAGGGCGTGACTGGATAAGTATAGTGTAATGGCCCCAGATGAATCTTGGGGGGCGACAAGTGGGTGGTATATAGGTACCCTCAAGATACATTAATCCCTCACGTTTCAAACCTCAACTCTCATTGCTTCATGAGAAATTGCGCGAAATCGAAAAAATGGGATTCAAACTTGGATGTATATATAGGTGTGTACAAGGGCTTTGTTTGAAAAAAATAACAGCTCCCCCGACCGTTTTTCCCCTCAAAAAAATTCGATTCAATATTTTGAGACCCTTTTGACCTATGATGGTCTACGAACATGATTATGAAAAAAATAATGTTGCTTTAACACTGTATATTTTTCCAAAATTGTATCACGGGTACGCCATGATCAAAATTAGCCAAAACCAACCATACCACACCTAAAAGGGGGCAGTTGCAAAACGTACAGCTATTGATGTTGCTTTAGCATATTTTCTACGTGAATGAATGAGAAATCACACCTGAAAGTGCCAAATTCACTTCGGCCCCATTTGATGGTCTGTTGCGACCCATTCCTAGTTTGGGATATAGTAAAACTGTTGATATTTAACAATTTATTTGGGAATGAACACCCTTATCCCTTTTAAAACAAACACGAAACAATGAATCTTTGTGCTTGTGTGAATTTGTTGTGAAAAAAGGGACCACTAGCCAGAAGCGTCTGTTGCGATTTCTCTTGGGGGGGGGGGGGGAGCAAGAGCCCCCATCTACATAAGAATTGTACTTTTATTTTAGTAAATTAGTAGTCAATGGATTAAAATATAGACCCTGTAAAACTTATATTGAGAACAAAGGTTATGAAGTTCCTATACCTGCATTTAAAGGCAAAAAATCACAATTGCTCACTGCAGAAGCAAATGATACAGATTTGTTACAAGAATCCGTTGGGCAGTTGAAACTGCACATAAAATGTTGAAAGAAAAGTATCGTCTGTTGGATGAAATATTTGACAATGAAATGATAGCTAGTATCGGCTCGCACTATAGAAGTGCTAGTTTTGTGTTCAATAAATTCTCCATACGCGTGACACCAGATGAAAACCACTCCGCAATCACCGCAATCATGAAATCTGCGAGAACTTCAGGAAACGAAAACACCTTTCCCAGCCTTTATTGAACAGAAGAAATTGCGAAAAGAGAAACTCTGTTTACATCTATTTATTCACAGGATCTTGAGAATTTTCCTATAATGACCGAAAAATATTTGAAATGATTGTTTTGTGGATCCTTGCAATATAAACAGGCAATATGCTATTTGGCTGAAATGTTGGATGAAAAAGGTAATATCAAATACAACGTGCTAAAGACAAGAAGATATTGAAAACGACAGTGCATTCAAAACATACAAATGCTTCATCTAAAACCAAATACAGAAGGTTACAAAAGTGTCATTAGGTTTCGTTGCCACCATGCAAATGGATTGCGAATAGTTGGCTCTTGCAGCTCCAATGTTGCAGCCATTATTTATTACCTCAGTAATGGAAGATATTTGTCGAGGATCCCAAAACCAGTATAAATATTCTACAGTATTACATTTGTATGGTCACAATTGAAAACAGTGATAAGGACTGAAGCACGCACTACAATGCTCCTTTCATCTTTATTTGTTTCACACATTGAAATACCGGTACTTGTACTACTTACATGTAACATACTTTCCGTTTGCATTATATTTTCTTCTATCCAATATTTTCTTTGTCTCATATAGTCTCGGTGTTCAAAACGAACACAAGTTAAAACACACACAATTTTATATTATATATATATATATATATATATATATATATATATATATATATATATATATATATATATATATATATATATATATATATATATATATATATATATACATGCCGAACTGGCACCTTTTTAATGAAAACGGAATATTTCCTTTTCTGTCTTAAAAAAAGGACGTGACGAGAAAGTTCGAAAGTACCAAATAGTAAACATTATAGTTTTATTGAAAGTCACTTTTTATTGTTTTCCTTTTTTCTTTCTAGAGATAGTTGCAAATCTTTGTTCCTTCTTGTCTATTAATGATATACAGGGACTAGAAATATTTGGGACGTGTTGCTGGCACGTCCGCGCGTCTTAAAAGTTCTGAACCAACAAGATTTCTTTCTCTGAAAAACTGACCTCCCACAATCAAATAATCCCAACAAATCTGTCTGTCTCTAAAATTTGACAAAACTGAAAGCCAGTGCAAAAATTCAGTTGGGAGTCCACCTCTGTACTTTCTCCGCAGTAGGAATACGTACGAGACGAGACGAGACAAGACAGAATTTTCGTCACAAAATTCGAGTTGAGAGACAGCTCTTCCAATAAAGAAATATACATTTTTCGAGTCGAGACATCATTTTTACAGCACATTTTTGAGACGAGACAGCCTTAAATCTTGTCTCGTGCGCATCTCTACTCCGCAGAGGAGCCTTTGCTTAGTTTTTATTTTAATTTGTGCAATTAATTGTTTACATAAGAGTTTTGAGTAACAAGACTTTAGTAATAATAATAATAATAATAATACAGTAATAATAATATCCTGAAAGGTATGGAATATTTTAATCATTATGAACCTGAGGTCGTACAGGCACCTTTATTTTTACAAATAAAACTAATATATAACGGGTCAGATGCCGGAACCGCTCCTAAGACGTGATTCAAGAGAGAGCGCGCGCTGAGTGTCGTAAGGGATCGCGTATCTCAGTCGTGAACGAACACGACATTCAAATTTGGTATATCAGCGAAAGGTAATTAGGACTTTGAAAATTTGTGCTCCCAGAACGAAACGAAAAGAGCTTCGTTCTATTTCTAATGCTAAAAATTCTATTTTCCATGATTTACAATGAGAACTCGTGCGCCAAATGTTTTTTCCAATTATGGACATCCCGTTTTTCGGTAATTATTCCTCAATGGTATGTTCGATGGATCGGGACATTCGATCCCTTATGACACTGAACGCGCCCTCTCGAACTACCATGTCAAATGTGGTTAAGAACGTTTAGACATTTTGTAGGAATATCCGGATAAACTAACGCCTAGGTCGAGTAAAGGGGAGCTTCACTTTAAATTTGCAATTAACGACGTTATTAACTATTCTCCCTTTGGCAGTTCCTGGGACTTATGAGGTGTTTTTTTTTCTTTTTTAAATTGTATATATAACCTGAACAACCCCCAATACTAGTAGAGATATGAAGTATTTATTTTAGAAATTTCCAGATACATCTTTCCAAGTGTGATATTTTTCATAAATAGAAGCTTTGCTTTGTTTATAATTAAATACACACTAATTATTTGCTGAGCAAAACCATTATGTTTTCATAATTTATATGAATGAGAGAGGGGGGGGGGAGAGAGAGAGAGAGAGAGAATTAAGTATATATAATTATTTACTTAATTATTTAAGTTAATTAATTGTTAGTTTAAATTAGTTCAGTTAAGATCGTCATTTTTTAAAAATAGAATCATAAAATGAAATTTATTATGTTCCTCTACTAAATGAAATTGACAAAGAAAACCAACATGTAATATGGTGTATACTTATACATCTATAGTAAGCAGTATAATAACATGTAAAACAATAGCAATTCCTAGAAGTTGATAAATTTGAGGGGGGAAAAGCTGACGTTTGCTTTAAAACTATATGATTATAGGTTGGAACCAAAAGGATCTTTTAAATATTTTTCAATGTTTTTATTCTAGTCTACGACTGGAAAAGGTATGAATGATGTAAATATTTAAGGAGCACTATCTAGGTCCTGGGTTCCTCCTCCCTCTTCTCCCTTACTTTTCTCAGAGAATCAATATATCCTGCTAAGATCAAACAATACACATCACCTTTTCTTGTTTTCATGATTACACATCTCTGATCCAGTCCAATATAATCCTGAGTCAAGACTCACCAGCCAGAAATTTGTCCTTGATCTTTTGACTCCCAAAAATGTCAAAATTAGGTACTTTCAACAGCACTTTCAAACTTTCGCCGAGATGATTAGAGAAAAAAGATTTTCTCCAGTTCCTTACCAGAGGGTAACGTTCCAAAAACTGATGCAACGGTCCCTCTTTGTACTGCCATACTGATGCGTTGTAGTAGAAAAGAGGTTGCTCTAGCGTCTCATGACGATAAATAAATGCGGTATCCGACTTCTTTTATAAAGTTATGAACTTCGGGACCCCAGGAACCACCTGATTCGATAGCCATAGTGACAAAATGATATTTATCAAGTAGATTGCTGTACTTCTTGCGTTTTTCTGTTTCACGGCGAGCAGCCACGTTGCCAGCTTGTGCTGAAGAAGAATGTAGATTTGATCGGGCCAAGGTATCAGAGCAAGTAAAATCCCATACAATATCGTCATTTTGTCTTATTAGCAACAATAGAAAGCATCTATATAGGAAGTATCTCATAGTGTCTGATGAAGCCAAAAAGTTAATTGGTGAAACTGTAACACGTATTTAATTTTTAATGAAAATATAATGGTTTTGCTCAGCCAATAATTAGTGTGTTTTTAAGCTTTCCAAGCTGATTTATACTGGACTAATCAATATTGAACGACCATTTGAAAGGGAAATGAAAGTAAGTTGGTAAAGACTATATTTAAAGGTACTTTCCCAGCATTTGCACGATAAAACTGAAGAAAAACTTTTTAGGTTGGCCAACCAATGGGTTCGAACTCGAGACGACCGAAGATGAGACCCAGACGAACCCGAACTTGTTGCAAAGTAAGAACGGTAACTATTTTATTACTCCATGCTCGCTAAAGATCATTATAATCTTATATACAGTTAAATCTTTGTTTATTTGTTCTTTACGCAAAGCCATGTATTTTGCATACCCTTTTATAGTATATGCTTTTGTATACTATAGAAGTGTGTTAAAAATTAGATGAGTAGATAAGCTACGTATCAAGGAAAAATGGCGGAAATTGAAAGATTAAAAAGAGAATTTGGAAAAGAGAAGATAGGATGACTGGGTACGTTCTAAGACATGGAGGTATGAACGGAATAACAGAAGAAACAAGCCAGTATAGAAATATATGGACTACATAATTTCATAAAATATTATTTCCAATTAACAAAAAAAAAAAAGTGTCCAAAATGAGACATACGAATCGATAGCTTTTGTTGGGCAGAACAAAATTAAATGTGTCAGTGTGAAAGATCAAGCATACTTTCGCAAAAAAAAAAAAAAAAAAAAAAATATATATATATATATATATATATATATATATATATATATATATATATAAAAATCTAAAAATTGATGGTGTAAAAGAACCATGTCTGTTTCTCAGGTGAAACTGATATTGTAATATGCCCTTATCGAGCTTTTTATTATGACACTAGAAAGAAAGGCGACAGTCCATGGTATGGTTGATGGACATATATTCTAAAGCTTTCCTTAACTTTTAATTCCTGTTTAACTCAAATATTGTCCACAAATACGATATAATAATATCACTTTAAGATCACATTGAACTGAACCAAGTAATGTGCTTGAACATAGATTCTCATGTGATCGAGAGAGAGAGAGAAAGAACTAATTACTGTGACGTTAAAAATATGTCGTTCGTTCCTACTACAGACTGTCCAATATACTAGGCAACCCAACTAGGAAGCAACGGTTGAAGTACACTGGGAACCACACAGTGTTGTCAGATGTAACCAAAGGTATAAATCAATTTTTTTTTTTTTTTTTTTTTTGTAGTCAAGTAAATTGACTCATAACTCATATGTATGGATGTTCTGTCGTTAATTTTCAGTTTGTTTAGTTGGAGTAGCTTGGAAACTATGGAGCAGATTTTTTTTTTCATTTCCACCGATAACTAGTCGGATGAGACCTCTGTAAGGGGGAACTAGGGAAATCGTAGTTGTCATAAATTAATACTGTGAATTGGCAACTCTGCTGTTCCTAGTTGCTTCCTAGTTTAAAATATATGCATGAACAAGGCTTCATTTTGGTATAACCATTATTCGTGTATCACTTCAGGTTCAAAAGTTCTAATATCCCAAACTCCGGGTTGCTTTGTATATTGGACACCCTGTAGTAATGAACAGTTTTAAGGAGTTTCATTTTAGCAAAACTCCTTTATACGTTTACTTTCCCTTGATGTATCGCCATAAATTTTAGCCAGGGTACAGAGGGTCAAGAGTTAGGAATGGGGTACGTTTATGAGGGTGGTCCATGCAGTTGATCCCAAAGAATTGACAACCAAAAATAGGTTTTTAAAGCCTCTTTTAGTATGCAACCTGACTGAACGTGAACGTAATGTTGGTTACATAACCCCTTGTTGTATGCAATCTAACTGCGCATAAATGCAATGTTGGTTGCATAACATCTTTATAATGTGGAACCTTACTCGACATAAACGTTACAGACGTGTTCAAATTATTAGACTCAACATTCAGTTTCTGAATATTTTACTGTTCTTACCATATTACGTGAGAAAATACGTTCGAATTTACTCCAAATACATTACTTTGTAACTCTGTCCTAATTTCTAGTGGGTGTAGCATATGCTTGTCAATCTCAATAAAACAAATACTACGTAACATTCAAATATAATTACTATAAAGTGCATCTATCCAAATTGGAAACAAAAAATGAAATGGAATATTATACAAGAATATTATCTCTCACACAAAGATAATATTTCTTATGAAATCCCTTATTCTTTATTAAGTTTTTTATCCTTTGTGGCATCCTATGTACAGTTTAGCACATTTTGCCTTCAATTCAGCATCGTGATACCACAAATTGTTGATTTCCTTGATCAATTGAAGTTTGGTTCTAATGTGCTTCTTTAACTTTTCTTTCATGAAGCTCCAAAAGTTTTCAATTGAGTTCATATCAGGACTAGTGCCTGGCCACGGAAGAACACTAATTTTGTTGTCTTCGAAGAATTTTGTTACAGCTTTGGTCCGGTGGCATGGGGCTCCACCAGAGTTGGCGTGGGTCAATGAAAACTTGACCCACGACCCACTGACCCACCACCCACCGTGACCCACAACCCACTGACCCACCACCCACGGTGACCCACTCTGACGCACCACCCACCGTGACCCACCACCCACGGTGACCCACGGTGACCCACTCTGACCCACCACCCACCATGACCCACGACCCACGTTGACCCACTGTGACCTATTCTGACTCACCAAAATCCATCGTCATCAACTCTGAACACGATCCACGGCCTCTTGTGTACTGACTAAAGAGTTTACACTTGTAATAAAACATGACTGAAAATTGTCACTAATCGGAGTTTGAATTTCTAGTCAATCGCTCAAGCACCGCCCTGTCAGAATAACGGTGGATCCGATCTTTATGATATAAAATGGTAAAGTGTTTGTCAGTGAGGAAATTGAAACAGTTCGAGGTGAGGAGAAATTAGTGTGTGCGTAAAATATACTTGCACTAAGAGAGTATTCTTGCAAGTGTTAATTTCTCAACGCATTCCAAAAGAAACTTCTATTCGCAGGAAAATACCCCTGTACAATATGGAAAAGGTTATGGTTTCTCAGTTCACAGTATTTTTCTCACAAAAGACCTGAAAAATCAGTTTTTCATAGTTTATAAAGGTGCTCGGGTTCCCTATGTGAGGGCATCTCCATAAAGTATGCTCATAATTGTAATTTGTGTAATCACTAAAACACCACGTTAAATTTAAATTACAAATATGCATAATTGCAATTATTATGAATGTTTATTCAAAGTAGTTTACCTAAAGCAAAGAAGAGACTTACTAAAAAATAGGTACAAAGTTGAATAACACAAATAAGCCATTAGTAATACAAGTAGGCCTATACATTTTCTATAGCTCGTAACTTTCCACTTTAAAACAAACCTGAAATCGGGTTTATTTCCTGTTAGTAACTTTTTCGTGGTAAATCATCCGCAGCGGAATGATGTAGATCCGTCAGCCAAGAAATAAATAGCTCGTCTACTTTGAGCTTGTCTAGCGGTGGGCCATTAACATTGATGAACAACAAGTTAGACAATGTTTGAGCACTTAGTCTATTTCTAATATCAGTCATCTGTAAATTCATAAGGGGAAATCCCCGTTCGCACTCTGTCATGAAAATTGATAATACTTCCACCCGATTTTTGCAACTCCTCATTGACAATCTGCTTGTTAGACTTAAGTCTGATAACGATTTTTCTTGGTTAGTTTTGAAATACTCAGCAAGAAGTATCATCTCTCTATCACCATACAACATCTTTTCCATATCGACCATGTCAGTTGCCAATGTCGACTCATGGAGAACAGAAACTTCATCTACCACGCCTTCGATGGAATCTTGTGAATAAATTATCAATTAAAGCCTGATAAACTGAAAATTTCTTATTTGTTTATAAATTTAATTTTTGTAATTACACATGAATGTTTGATGCCGTTACGAAGTTCCCTCTCCCGTCTAGGAAGCGAAAGAGAACGTGGTTCCTGGAAAGTGTTCAGAGGTGAATGGGAATTTCTCTCTTTCTTCCGCTTCAATTACCACACTGCTATTTACCATGTGCCAAATTACGATGAATTTCAATTAAATTATCATAGTATAATTATTTCCTTGTTGAATTATCAATACTTTTCAGTGGAAAAAAGGATGAAATTTGAAAGTTCCAAATCAAGGTAAGTAGACCAACGTAAAGGGGGGAAAAGTGTAAAATTTTCCATATAATTATGCGTACAATCCAAACTTAAAATTTCCGTGTAATTAAGCTTACAGTACAAATGTTATGCCTATTTTTCTCAACTTTATGGGTTGATTGCTCTGTGCTGTAAGCGCTCCATAGAATAAACATAAGCTTCAGCAATTATTTTCCACATATAGAAAGTGCCCGCTTCCATAAAGGAGAATTTAAAAATATGCTAGGACACATTCTGCTTATTTTCAATAAAGAGTTAATACACTGTATTTCAGCTCATTAAGTATAACGGCTTGCGAGATACTAATTTTTTTTTCGCAAAAATTCTGATCCTCACCCTCCTTAGGGTATGTAGCTATTATAATGAAAGCAATACAACATCCCAATTTGGATTTAGGCCTAACTACATACCAAAAGTAATTTCATTTGACTTTGCAATTCGGCCGTGATGATCAGGCACACATAGTTACATTCAATTTTTTATATAATAATTTATATATTACAGTGATTCAAAAACGTATTTTTTCCAGTAGTTAGCTCCTCTAAAAACTCACAATCTCGAAAGCCAAGTAGTAGTGTAAGTCTTATTGTTATTATTACAATTACAAATATCAATATCCAAAAGTGCCTGAAGTTCTTTTTTCACTTAGATATAGCCTACTCACCTCACGGTCAGGTAAGTAGACAGAAATAAGTGGAAAAGGAAGGGAAATGAAGGTCTTGTAAGTAAAACGAAGACAAATTTACCAGTCTTTAGAAGATACTGTCTAGAATGCAGTGAGCAGAGAGAGTCGGTAGATCATGCTGAGTCGGTGGGTCGCAGTGGGTCATGGTGGGTGGTGGGTCGCAGTGGGTCACGGTGGGTGGTGGGTCGCAGTGGGTCACGGTGGGTGGTGGGTCGCAGTGGGTCATGGTGGGTGGTGGGTCACAGTGGGTCACGGTGGGTGGTGGGTCACAGTAGGTCATGGTGGGTGGTGGGTCGCAGTGGGTCACGGTGGTTGGTTGGTCACATGCCGTTGACCCACGACCCCACTCAGAAAAATTGACCCACTGACTCACCGACCCACTGACCCACTCCATCTCTGGGCTCCACCATGCATAAAGATGAATTGTACGTCATCAAACCAGACTGCAGTCTGGGAAAGCACTTCTTGAAGAACTTGTAGGTATTGGTCGTGCTTGAGTGTCCTCTCTACTATATACAATCTTCCAAGCCTAAAGACAGAGATCACACTCCAGACCATGACCAAAGTAGGATGCTTCACGATTTATTAAATGCACTCAAACTTGAATTCCCCCCAGGTCAACGTCGCACATATTGTGAACATTCAAGGCACAAAGATACATGATTCACCACTGAAACACACTATTCTCCAATCGTCAGCAGTCCAATATTCTAGGTCTTGTGCCCATTCGAGGCACTTCTTTCCCATGATTGGAGTAGACTCTAATTTTTGTTTCCTTTCTTGACCGTGTGCTTTTATTCCCTCGGCACAAAGAATCCTTCAAACACTACTCAGCCATTTTTGTGCTTAAGTCTATTAGAAGTTACATTTCTGTTCCCAGAGCCAATCTTTTTAGTTTTGTGATACCTCTTAGCGATAGCTTTGGTTTTCGTCCACACTTCCCAACCCTATTTTGGCTCTTGTTCATTTCAACAGCGATTCTACTCACAGATTTGTTCTATCCGAACTCCACTAGCAATATATTCCCGTGTATATCTTATTTCCATCAGTATTTTGTTAACTTCCATTTTACGCGGAGAACGGTCTTTTGCTTTTCCCATTATGCTGCAATTACAGGACTACACAGAATAAAAGATTGATACACAAAACAAGTCACGATCATTTTAAACTGGCCCATTCGAACTGTTGAACGCCTTGAATGTCAACTTCTTACGACAGCAACCACAACACGTCAGACTATAACTTGTTGATAGGAACCACAATAGCTATTTACAACTGAAACTCCTCTTTCAGAATTTCCCATCTCACTAATATCATCTGCTGTTCAACGATGATATCACCATTTCAACTGTACAGTAAACAAATGAAGGATCCTATATTGGTGGTTTAACCATTAAATTAAATGTTCTAGAACTCAGAAATCCATTTTACGCGATTTTCATTTTCATTTTTTTTTTTTTGCGTGGGTCTAATAATTTGAACACGTCTTTACATTGGTTGCATGCCATTCAATTACGTTTAATGTAACTTAACTCTTTTCTGTGGTATGCACGTCGTAACTTCTACGTGTTATTTTGCTGGAAGAAATTATTTGTTTACGTAGTGTGTATTTTCTTGATGTTACAATGATAGGATTTAGTGTTGCCACGAGACGGGACAGAACCCGCTTAGACGAGACACGAGACGAGACAGACTACTTGTCCCGTCTCGAAAACGAGACGAGACACGAGACGAGACGGGACGTCTCGTGAAATGTCTCGTCTCGTCTCGTGTCTCGAAAATAAAAACGCTGGCGGGAATGGCCAAGATTGAAATTGCCAGTGGTCATATAGATTGCAAAAGGAAAATCCCCTTTGTAAGAAAACATGTTGAAAAGCCTTCATAGAAAAGTGTCCTCTGTCTATTGAATGAAACAATCGTGATACATGAGCTTCCAGGAATATCATCCATAATGTCTTGTCCCCAATTCCCCTTGTTGTAAACTGAGAAATTCTCATTTTTTTAATTTCTGGCTGGAATGATGACAAACAAAATCAAAGACAGGGAAGATTTTTACATGGTCAAGAAACCGAACTACCACCACCATCTATTCAATTTGAAAACTGGGTAAGGTCTACACGTCTTTATTCTCTGGTGGCGGTATTCTTTTTGCTATATGAAACGAAAACGGCAATTGAAGTGTTATCTTGCAGCTAAAAATTTTGTCTTTCTCTCTCTCTCTCTCTCTCTCTCTCTCTCTCTCTCTCTCTCACACACACACACACACACACACACACACACACACACACACATACACATAAAAACACACTTTTACCATTTTACCAATCGCTCGCTTATTATACAGCAGTCATGTTGTAAAATTCACCTCTTCGTTTGGAAGGCTGGCGGAGGACAAAGAAAGCAAAGATATTATCGACGAACCCTTCAAATTGTTTGCTTTCAGCAAATTTATGATACTAGTAATAACACTTTAGGTAAAGAAGTTTTACAGGGGGACCTTCGTTTTGTTACGCGGAAATGTTTGATCCATAGATGTTCATTTGGCTTCGACCTCACTCACCCTCGCCCTCGCAGTAGCAGTTGGCCCTAGCCCTCGTTCACCCTCGCCCTCGCGAATGGAATTGTCCATCGCTCTCGCGCGCTCTCACCCTCGCTGTCGAAACTTATCCTCGCCCTCGCGCACCCTCGCCCTCGCCGTCAAAGCTTGTCCTCGCCCTCGCGCACCCTCGCCCTCGTGAACAAAACTTGTCCTCGCCCTCGCGCACCCTCACTCTCACCATCGAAGCTTGTCCTCGCCCTCGCGCACCCTCACCCTTGCCATCGAAGCTTGTCCTCGCCCTCGCACACCCTCACCCTCGCTGTCGAAGCTTCTCCTCGCCCTCGCACACCCTCGCCCTTTTCGTCGAAGCTTTTCCTCGCCCTCGCGCACCCTCATCCTCGCCATCGAAGCTTGTCCTCGCCCTCGTGCACCCTCGCCCTCGCGATAGGAGTTGTCCATTATCTTCGCTCGCCCTCGCCTTCGTGCTCAAAACTTTTCCTCGCCCTCGCGCACCCTCGCCCTCGCGCACCCTCGCCCTCATATCATTAAGGGCGATGGTAATTGAGGATGAGGAGGCCTCGAGAGGGTCTCCTTCGTGAGGATCAGAGCATCAATTATTCAACCTATTTGTTGAATTATTTCCTTATCGTCAGTGGCGGATCCAGGGGGGGCGACCGGGGCGATCGCTCCCCCCCAGAAGAGAAAACTTCTTTATTTTATATATACAAATAAAACGCATCCCAGAGTTTGGAGCTCTTAAAAGTAGCTCTAAGTAGCAGTATTACAACCCACCACCCCCACCATAAGTCCGTCCTGGATCCGCCCTTGCTTAACATACGTCCTAAAGAAAGGAAACTAAACATATCATCGTATAACTTACTGTGGAACACCTAAAATGGAACAACTGTTACAATGGAGATCTCGGTCGATAGTGACGTTTACATCATTTATCAACAGTATCCAATGCCTTTACTTCAAAATGTTCCTTGAACTACGATGCAAGCATAAGTATTCAGCCACACAAGGGCGGCTCTCATGAGGGTGAGGGTGAAATCAAGGTTTGATGAGTGCCGTAAAGTGACTGCCGCGGACTATCTGTCAGAGTTTGACAGTCAACTCGTTGGCCATCCCTGATGTATGTAGCGTAACTGAGGAATTTGAACAAATTCAAAGGGAAAGATCTTAAAACACTTCAGAACACTATTGTTGAATTATCACTCGGAAATATATACCCACTCTAACCTATAACATGAATGACCTCATTGATTTGAATGTGAATCTAAGTTAATTGGTATTTTAAAAGTATAAACTGAAATGTGTCAATGTTCTTGTAAGGTTAATTTCGATGCTCAAATATTGTTAATATTCACCACTAATAGAGATACATTTGTCATACCTTCAGAATGTTAAATTTTTTAATTTTTTTCAATAATTGCCATAAATATGAAACTTTGTCTTAAGAAACTACCCTAAGGGCCAATTTGTGCACTTTATCACTTTGGTCTTGGTTCATTTTTGGCAGCTATCATTGTTGGAAAGTTTATTTTCAGTAATTCCCACAATTATGAAATGATATCTTTCAAACGTTGTCTCAAGGATTCCTTACACTACAAATACGTAAAGGCAAATGAAAAATGAAATCTTTAGTTTAAGATCCCACGATTATGCAAGCTAAATGCTAAAGGAAACAGAAGTGAATGATGAAAGAAATAGTTGAATGAGAATGTGGTAGGAAACTGGAGAATCCCCAGAAAACCCAGGAACACGATGTCCTCCACCACGAACTTACTTGGACGGGATTCGAACATGCGACCCTTCGAACAAAGGTAATTTCTCTATCGCTGAGCCACCGTTCCTCCCTAAATGGCACGCTCAGAGCTTAGCACCTCCAGGGGCTTTGGAAAGATTATCGAGCCTAAAATGATTTAGCACTGGCTTTTATAAATCCACCAATTCAACAATTAATAATGTCGTGCAAACTTTAAGATTGTAGTAATGAAAGAAAAGATGAAATATTTAGTTTAGCGCCCCAGAGTTATGTAATTGCTAAAGGAGATGGATGAAATTGCAAGTGAATGATGATGAAAGAAATGGTGGAACGGGAAAGTAAGAGAACAAACCTTTATTTTCTTTAGCACAAATAATTAAATGTGTAGATTAATTGATTTCCAGAAATTTTATTATAATTAGCAATTAAAAACTGAAAGGGCGATCACAAACTTTTCTTGCCCAGGACCTCGCAACAATTTGTTACACGCTGCCATACATCATTAAAACAGGAGTAGAGTGACTGAATTATTTTGCTCTGTGGTTGAAAAGTAATAATGCAAAACAGACAATTATTGACTTGAAGAGATAGGATAGTTTAAAAATTCTGACTGGAGAAAGCTTTTCCTCGCCCTCGCGCCCCCTCACCCCCACCATCGGAACTTGTCCTCGCCCTCGCGCACTCTCGCCCTCTTTGTCGAAGCTTTTCCTCGCCCTCGCGCACCCTCACCCTCGCCATCGAAGCTTGTCCTCGCCCTCGCGTCACTGTGGGCGAGGGAACTTGAGGGTGAGGATGCCCTCGAGAGGGCCACCCTCGCGAGGGTGAACATCTCTGGTTTGATCTGACCAGAGTGGGAAATTGCCCTCTGCTTCCATGTTCAGAGGAGGGGAATACTTCCCTTCCCTAGTGAATAATATTCATTAGGACCTGAATTATCTTCAGAAATTGTTTCTTACAGGCATATAAAAGCTCTCGAACTTAATAAGTTTAAAGAACATTTGGTATAATATTCATGGAACTCCGTTGAAAACAGAAAATACCATGAGAATGATCAAAATTCGAACATTGAAGAACATAACAGAAAAGAAATAGGATACCCAAACCATATTTTTAAACCTTCTATAAAATGTATATCCTATATTTTTACTAATTCCTTACTCCCATGAAAGTATCCTGGGGAGGATATTCTCTCCATTTTTTAAGACTGAAATCCTTTTATCCCGTACGATTTCCCCCCTGACACAATACGAAAAAACAAATGTTGTTAAAATCCATACACATGACCCTTCCGGGACTCAACCCGGGGCCTTCAAGCCGATGGTCTATCGCCGCAGACCGCTCGGCTTGGTATGAAGAGGTACGTTGTATGATTGCGAATAGATCCCGACAATATAAGAAACTTTAATCCAAAATGGCCATCCAAAAACTTTTTTTTAGCTACTAGCTAATCTGGGTGTATTGTCTCGAGTTTGTTACACAAACGGGGCAACCACCACATAGTAGCACACACCCCGCGGTTATGGGAACAGATTTGAACCATGGAGGTGAAGACTGGCCCCAAGCATTCTTTCGTCCGATGTGTCGTTCAGCTCCCATTACTATGGCACTTTAAGTAGAGCTTAGTGTGCAGTAACATAAAATTTCAATCAAATACTTTCCATTACTCAATAAAATTATTTGGTTCCGAGCTTTTTTTTAAAAAAAAAAAATAATTGCAACAAATCTAAATATGCTAAAATGGAAAGTATTTTTTGGATTGTTATGGGTTAATTCTGTGAAACCTAAAGGCTGGAATATATGAAATCAAAGTGTACACACATATCTATCTCTCTATTTATCTATATATCTTTCCATCTCTCTCTCTCTCTCTCTCTCTTCTATATATATATATATATATATATATATATATATATATATATATATATATATATATATATATATATATACAGACACTATAAAGCAAGTGGGCTGATAGTATACGATAGTGTCGGGGATGATGACACCTTTACATCAAACTTTGCTTGTCGTGTAAACATTATTTGACATTAGTGCCTTCATCTTCGACGTACCTATGAGCAATTTACTGTATATTCGTGTATTGAAACTGGTGAAACAAATTTCAGTGTTTTAGAATGTAAAGAAAGAAAAAAAAAGCCAGGGTCGAGAAGCTTCAGACAACTAACAGCAGAAATATATTATCTTGTAAACTATTTGTCCTTGCCTTGTGAGCTTATTTGAATTTATTTTTAAGACCTTTAGGCAACTTTGGCCGAATGGATGATGATGGGAAAATTAGTGGAATGAAGAAAGTGGTAGGATACTAGACAACTTCGAGAAAACACATTCGAAAAATGAAATGAAATCTTTGAGCTTTACGTCCCACAGTTATACCGGTTAGGCTAAAGGAGACAGTGATGATGAGTAATGAATGAAATGGTGGAATGAAGAAAGTGGGAGGAAACGGGAGAACACCGAGAAAACCCACGCACACGGTGTTTGTCCACCACAAAGTTCACTTGGCGGGGCTGGGATCGAACCCGAGACCCCAAGCACCAGAGGTGAACGCTCTACCACTGAGCCACCGCGGTCCCCACACACATTCAATGTTTGTCCACCACAAAGCTCACATGGCACTAACCGAGATCGAACCAACTACCACATACAGCAGAGGTGAAGGCTTCACGGTGTAGCTACCGTGATATTTCTTGTCTTGTGTGTTCTGGGTAATACTTGTAACTTACAAGGGAAGAGAGGGAGATTATATATCGAAGTGGAAGATGGTTTATATACCAATCGAAAGCACTAATGACGCCTACTACAAAACTGTAATAAAAATTTTCTGAATGAATATACTATGCGAGTTATATGAATATATAGAGGGTCCAGATAATCCGTTTCCACCCCCTTGAAATCGCAAACGATAAGACAGATGCCAAAACTGGAAAACACGTGTTTGATCATTTTAAAAGTACAACGTATCAAAGCAAAAATTCTTGTCACAAGGCCACCCGCAGTGTACTGGGCGGGGTCCAACTCAAAAATTACAAAAGGTAAGGGGGTCAAGTAGCATATCGTTCGAAACTTCTTGGGAAATGAAAGAAGACGGAACAAGTCTCAATACTCTAAAATTACCTTGTGCAGAATGGCGGCCGGTCAAACTGTCAGCAAAAACGTCATTGTAAAGTCGATGGCCACCCCCAAAAAAAATCCTGAAACGGTGAGGCAGATGTCAAAAAAGGAAAACATGTGTGTCATCATTTCAAAAGTACAATGATTGGAAGTAAAAATATTTGTCTCAGGGTCCTCCACAATGTCCCAGGCGGGGTCATACTTAAATTGTTCAAACGGCAAGAGAGGTCAAGTAGCACATCGTTTAAAGCTGTTATTAAATGAAAGCAGATAGAACAAGTATGGACACTCTGCAATAATACTGTGCAAACATCTTGCATTTTAGTTGTTCTTTCTGTAACCGGGTTTTAGTTTATTTTCACTTTAATTCTTGTACTCAACGGAAAGAAAGGAAATGTCCCTACTGTGAGATTCTTCTTTTTGAGCCTAGTAATGTCTAAATAAATAAAAAATAATTAATAAAATAAAAGCAAATTAAGACATAAAGAAAAGAAACGACAACATTTGACATCTTTGAGTATAGAACTGACTAGTTAACATATAATGCACTTCCACGAACATAAATAAGTAGAGGTTGGAGCCATCAGAAGTAAAGACTATTACTTCTACTTATTTATGTTTATGACTGCACAACAGTGGTACTTATGCTCGTTATCTGGTTTATCAATTATAAAATGATTCAAACAAAAGAATTCCTTGCACCAGGAAGAGTAAATACGTACAAATGTCTCAGAATGAAAACAAGTGCCGATTGCAAAATGGAAAGTGAACGTGCTCAGAAAATCGAAATGAAGATGTACATTTTGACCGGGCGCCATTTTACACAGGGTAATTTTAGAGGATCGAGACTTGTTCCGTGTTCTTTTATTTCTCAACACTTTATTTGACCATATTTGCCATTTAAAAATTTTGAGTAGGACTTCGTCTGGAACCTAGGAGGATCCTGGGACAAACATTTTTACTTTCAATCATTGTACTTTTGAAAAGATGACACACATGTTTTTCTTTTTTGACATCTGTCTTACCGTTTCAGTTTTTTTTTCTTTCTTTGGAGGGTGGCCATAGACTCTACAATGACGTTTTTGCTTACATTTTGACCGGCCGCCATTTTGCACAGAGTAATTTTAGAGAGTTGGGACTTGTTCGCCTACTTTCATTTCTCAAGAAGTTTCGAACGATATACTACTTGACCCCCTTACCTTTTGTAATTTTTGAGTTGGATCTCGCCTGGGACTCTGCGGGTGGCCCTGGGACAACAATGTTTGCTTTGATACATTGTACTTTTATAATGATCAAAAACGTGTTTTCCAGTTTTGGCATCTGTCTCATCGTTTGCGATTTCAAGGGGTGGAAATGGATTTTCTGGACACCCTGTATATTCATATAACTCGCACAGTATATGCATTCGGAAAATTTTTATTACAGTTTTGTAATAGGCGTCATTAGTGCTTTCGATTGGTATATAAACCATCTTCCACTTCGACATATAATCTCCCTCTCTTCCTTTATTAGTTGTATCTTGATTAGCATGGTGCAGCATGCTACATTTTACTTTCCTTCCTATGGTATGCTACTATATTTTTACGAGACGAGACAAACGAGACGAGACGAGACGGGACAGAACCTCTCGAGACGAAACACGAGACGGGCAAGCACATTTTTTCGAGACGAGACACGAGACGAGACATGCTTTGCACGAGACGGGACGAGACAGCTTGGAGTCTCGTCTCAACACTAATAGGATTTCCAAAGAAAAAGCAAAGAAGTGCAGCGAACACAGAAACAGTAGCCTTATTTCCCAGACTGGAAAGATTATTGCCCTCATACTGAACAGGCAATTGGAAAGTGAGATAGAAGATATGTTAGAAGATCAGTTTGGATTCCGGAAAGGAAAAGGTATGAGAGGTTCTATTAGGTTGATGACAATTATATCAGAACGAGTTCTTGATGTAAAGGAAGAGCTATATTGGTGTTTGAACGACTGGCAAAAAGCTTTTGACCAAGTCAATTGGACGAAACTTTTTAAAATACAAGAAATAGAGTGAACTGGAGAGACCGACGACTCGTTCGAAACTTGTATATAGGACAACAAATGAAGTTGCGCTTGAATGAAGGAAAAAACAATAATGTGGAGATTGGAAGAGGAGCAGACAAGGATGTAGTATGTCGCCACAATTATTCAACATTACAGTAAATGTTGAATGAAGGAAGCATTAATGAGCATTTGGGATTTCAAGGTTGGGGGAGGGCAGATCATTAATAAGATTAGATATACAGATGATACAATTATTTTAGCTAGAACCGAAGAAGGACTATAGGAGATGATTGACAAAATAGTTGACATCTGAAAACTAAACGGAATGAAAATCAACATCGAAAAGTCGAAAGTCATGAGAATATCCCGAGAAAACGCGCCGTTACAGGTCAGAGTAGAACAAAGAGAACTTGAACAGGTCAAGAATTTCAAGTACTGTATCTGGGAAGTATTTTGACAAGAGACGTTTACTGCAGCAAAGAGATCAGGTCAAGAATTGCCGTAGCGAAAAAAGCGTTCAACAAGAAAAGATCACTCTTAACTAGCAGGCTCATTATTGGACTTAGGAAGAAGTTGATTAAGTACAGGGTGCGGCACGTAAAACCGGCCCGTAAAGTGAACACACAAAATGAAATGTAATGTATTGAATATGCTCTGTATTGTCCCCTTAAAACACGTCTGCAACTTCTCTCACTTGCATGAACCTGTTGACTCAATCTCCTGGTTGACTTTCGAGGACTTCTTGTCATTATCTCCTCCACCTGCATCTTTAATTCAGGTGTACAGACAGATGGTCGTCTGTTCCTGGGAGCATTTTGAACCGATCCTGTACGCCGCCATTTTTCAATCAATTCCTGAATGGTGCTTTTTGCAGGCACAGAACGTCCTGGATATTTCTCCCGAAACAAATTTTTTGTTTTCACAAAAGATCCAGTGAGAATGAACCCTTCAACAATGGCAACACACTCGGGTATCGACTACGGCATTACCACACACTGACACTCACCCGGCTTAACACAACGAGGCCTTTTTCTCAACTGGTTTCGACAAGTTTCACTGGCTACGGCTGCACGTGACTGCTGCAGGTCACGTAAGTCGACCCGACCTCGACACGCCATCTCTTGGTAGGAAGGTAGATTATTTAAGTGTTGCCAAAAACACAATATACCAGAATATTAACGACGGGCCTGTTTTACGTGCCGCACCCTGTATTATATCTGGAGCATCTGACTGTATGGTTCAGAGACTTGGACATTACGGAAGTTAGAGAAGAAATATTTAGAGCGCTTCGAAATGTGGTGTTGGAGAAAGATGAAGATCATAAATAGACAAAGAGAGAGCAAAAACGAAGATGTTCTTAAACAGATAGGAGAGAAGAGGACACTTCTTTCCGGAATTCTTCGTAGAAAGGCTAATTGGATTGGACACATCTTGCGAAGAAATTGTGTTCTTTATACCGCCATAGAAGGAAAAATGGAAGGAAAGTGAGTAGGGAGAAAAACACAACTGATCAATGACTGGAAAAACAGAAGAAAATATTGAGTGTTAAATGGGGAAGCTGAGGATCAAAAAACATGGAAGAAACATTTCCAGGCCTAAATCTAAAATTGAAAAAAAAAAAAAAAACCTCCCAGGACCTGCCGAAAGGTGTGAAACACACACACTTTACGCACTTACTACTTTTAAATAATATTGCGAAGAAAAACTAGAAGGAAACGAGAGGTTTAGCTTGGAATAGGGAAGAATGGAAAACTGCAACTTGAAGTTTTCTTTGAGAATGGTGAACTTATTCACAACACAAACTATTTCAACATTCTTTGTTGGTGTAATGGCTAGCACGTGTCTTTGATACACAGGTCTCTTGCTCGATTGCCAATTGGGGGAATATCGAAACATTGGAATGATTCAGATTTCACTTTAAACTGTACGTTTTCGTCTATATATAACCTTGCTATTAAATTCAAATTAACCTTTATTAATAATTCTATTTCACTAAGAATTATTTTGTGACGTTACGTGGCCGAGTTTGTAATGCACGTGGTCTCGAGTCTGATTTTTCGGTTCGAGTATTTCGGATGTAAACCCGAATGGTGGTTTGATTTGATTTTAATTTAGCGTCCCCTTCAGCAGCAAGGCTATATGAAACGTGGATCTACAGCCTAACGTGGGATCCGAAGCACGTAAGTTTCCACCGGGAATCGAAGCCGGGTCTCCCACGCCAAAGGCGGGTACGCTAGCGCTTAGCTACGAGGGAGCTCAAAGTGGTGGTTCAAATCCCACTTCAAACAGTAAATTCTGTCTCAGTCTTGATGACCAAGTAGATCTTTCTGAATACTACACACGGCTATCCC
Source organism: Thermobia domestica (assembly GCF_964235325.1). Lineage (NCBI taxonomy): Eukaryota > Metazoa > Arthropoda > Insecta > Zygentoma > Lepismatidae > Thermobia > Thermobia domestica. The sequence continues at coordinate 173,321,276 of NC_137468.1, read as the reverse complement.
TCAACATTTAAAGCACATCAGAAGCAACGGTCAAAATCTGGAAGAACCGATTCAGTCTGAAAGCCCTGGTTTCAAACTACAAACCATGTTGGATTTACCACATTATAGTGTATGTTTACAGTGCATAAAGTATTTTACGCTGTGTATTGGGTACTATACTTGTTTAAAAGTACATTACTATATTTTTCCTCTTTCTTTGCTACGGTGATTGTGGATGTTAACTATTGCGCACAAAGTCGTAGTAGTACTTGGTCTGTCACCCCGCGTAACGTAGTTCCTAATGCTCTCTCCTTTGGTGCGAGCGGTCCTGGATTGGATTCCTTGTCGGAAAGGTATTACAACATTATTTATCCTAAGTGAAGTTTTCCTTAATTTTTCTTTTAGGAAAATGCCGGAATAGTACCTAAGAATGGCTTTTTCCTTTCCTCATTCCTTTCTTCCTCTAACTCCTTTGGTAGGGTAATCACCGATGGAGTTTATCCCTCATATATGACGGGCTTAAAAAGGCGTAGATGTTGAATGCCCAGAAATACAATTCCTAATATTAACTGTGCATTCTTCCCAGCCCCCCGCCAAGTGAACTTTGTGGTGGACAGACACCGTGTGCGTCGGTTTTCTCGGGGTTCTCCCGTTTCCTTCCACTTCTTCATTCCCCATTTCATTCATTTCTCAATCACCGTCTTCTTTAGCCTAACCGGCATAATCGTGGGACGTAAAACTCAAAGATTTCATTTCATGACAGTGCATTGGGGGCACAGTGGCTCAGTATAGATTTATTTCTGATTAGGAATTGGTAAAACAGTTTTTTTTTGTTAAAAAAACCGGAAACCAGTTTCTAGAAAAACCGAAATGTTCAGTTTTTTGTCGAAACAGTTTCCGATTTTCTTCAAATCCGGTTCGGTGTTCAACAAACACATTCTGTGGAAAGGGAATCGGTTTCCGGAGAACAACGAAACATTATTCTGGTCAGAAATAGAGCCAGTTTAGGAAAAAAAAAAAAAAAGAAAGAAAGAAACTGAAACCAGTTTCAATGAAAAACTGAACCAGTTTTGGAGAGAACCAAACTGGTTTGAGTAAAAAAAAAAAAAAAAAAAAAAACGAAACTGGATTCGGTGAGAACACTTTTTGGCGAAAAACCGTGTTTTTACAATTTTCAAAAATTGGTTTCGGTTTTCGTAAAAACCGGAAACCGAAAAACCAGATTTTGTGCCCACCACTACTTTCTGATACGTAGGGTTCCATGTTCGATCACCGCCCAAGTAAGATTGTGGTGGACAATATCGTGTCCGTAGGTTTTATCGGGGTACTCCTGTTTTCTCTCACATTCTCATTCCACCAATTCTTCCATTATCATTCACTTACCTTAGTCATCGTCTGCCTTAGCCTAAGGGGTATGATCGTGGGAGGACAAACTGAAAGACTTTTTTACTATTTGTGCATTGTCTGAAATTATGAACAGTAGGCAAGTAGAACCGTTATTGTCCCATTTTAGTCCGTTAAAACGAGGGATGAATATAATTAATGACGGACAACGGTAGAGCACTGGTCTCTGTTGCATTTGGTTCCAGGTTCGGTCCGGTCCATGTAAGTTTGTGGTAGAAGACACTGTCTCGATGTTTTCTTTAGGAGGGAATTTCCCCTTATTCTCATTCCATCCATTATTTCATAGTCCATTGATAGCTGCTGACGAGACCAGAGTCCCAGCTAACCTGTCTCGGAATTGTATCCTTAAACCGATCTCTTGTCTCGAAAGAATCTGTTTTTATTATAAGAGGTCTGTCTCGTTGCCAATTCTCATCATTCTTTTTCATTAACAGGCCTCATCCCGCCGAAATTAAAATCCCGCTAATTTTACAGTAATTATGTGATATCTTCAAATGTGGAACAAGAACGCCCTAGACAATATAATTTTGAGATACCGTTATCACTACTCACTTTTCTGCTTTCGATTTCGAGCCATTTTGAAAATCGGTATTTATTTGAGCGTTTCTAAACAGCTTAAAACGGAAAGCCACTAGATGACTTGTGATAACGGTACCTCACGCAAAATAATATTGTCTAGGGCGCTCTTGTTCCACATTTCAATTATTTTTTTTTTTATCTATTTGAAGATATCACATAATTACTGTAAAATTAGCAGTATTTTAATTTCGCCGAGATGAAGCCTCTTAAGGAAAAAGTTTGTCAAGTGCTATACATCAAGTATTGCACTGCATGGTTCAAAGACAGATCTTACGGAAGTTAGAGAAGAAATATTTAGACAGCTTCAAAATGTGGTGTTGGATGAAGATAAAATGGACAGAGAGAATAGCAAACGAAGAAGTTGTTTTAAAACAGGTAAGAGAGAAGAGGATACTTTTAGCCAGTATTCTTCATAGAAAGTCCAATTGGATTGAACACATTTTGTGAAGATTTTCTTCTTTATACCGCCATAGAAGGAAGGATGGAAGAAAAGCGAGGAGGAAAAACACAACTGATCAATGATTTGAAAAATAAAACACAATACTTACTTACTACTACTACTACTATTATTATTATTATTATTATTATTATTATTATTATTATTATTGTTATTAATAATAATAATAATAATAATAATAATAATAATAATAATAATAATAATAATAATAATAATAATGCCTTTAGTTTGAAGGGCATGGCCGTGGGATGATATTTTAAAGATTTTATTTGTTCATAATTACAGAGAGAAATTTTAGTATGCGTATCTTTTATTTTTTAATTTTCTCAATATCAAAAAAAAAAAAAAAAAAAAAAATCTAAAAATAAGGGTTTGACACTAATATGTAAAATATAGCTTTGATATTAGAAGACGTTAAACCTCAAACACAAATTTAGTTTATACTAATCGTACATTGATAAAATAAATTAAATTTAAGAGAATTAGATAATTACTCGTAGCTTGTAAAGCTGCCATAAAATAGATAATTAGATTGTGGATCAGGATACAACAGACATACTTAGCCAGAATATATGTGTATGTGCAATATTAAATGACAGTATTATTATTATTATTGCATCAGCGAAAAGTGTGTACAAGATGAGAAACATGAAATATGGTAGGAATGGCTAATTCCGGAATTATTACTTTCCGGAATCCGGAAAGTAAAATTGGAAAAATTCCGGATTTCGAAAAAATTTTAATGTCTAAAAAAATTCAGAAATTTTCTGAATTCCGAAATTTTCTAACTTCTGGAATTTTTCCGAAATCCAGAAAGTGAAATTTCTGATTCCAGAAAATTTTGGTTATCCCTAGAATATGGAACAGAATAAAGAAAGGAAAACACCGTAGAAAACTTTACACTATATAAGCTTTGCTACTAAAAATATATATAAATAACGTATCAAATAAATAAAATAATTGAGATCCTTTTCATAAAACTAAATGTGTGATAATAGTTCTCCCACATCTACATTTTGTAGAAATATCAGTAGTATTTGGATAATATTTGTCATAGAATGAAATACGCATATGCTCTGAGAGATTTTATGTAGATTGAAAATATATCTAATTATTTACTAATTGAATGCATTTATATCTGTGTGTGCAATATACAGTATATAAATTCTTTAGTGACAAATAAGAGAGAGAGTAGGCGATATGAATCACCATTAGTAGTAATTGATCAAAATACATTCGCAAATGTTCACTGCCGCAAGAGATATTCAGCAAATTAATTACGTATTATCTTTTCCCCTCACATTTAAATTTGAAATTTGGCATTTTGTAATTTCATTTTAGAAATTGTCCAAGTAAGAGTAAGCAAAAAATACAGCTGTTTCTTTTCTAAACTAATGGTCTGTCTTCGTAACGTACCAAATACAATCTCAAGTGTACAGGATGAGTCGAAAACTCCCCTATCATCCTATATAAAATAATAGGGAAGTTTATTTGGGGGACAAGTGATAAGAGAAGCACGTAAGACTAAGAGGGGAATCAATTTCATGTGATTGTCGCCGACCGCCATGTTGGTGACTACCATCTTGAATTAAACTTTGAAACTTCAACTGGCAAGAGTGTCATACCATGCATACTGTAAGGTTCCGCATGTCTTCACACCAGGATGTAGCCATGTGTTTATTATATCTGTTTGCAGTAAATAAATACAGCGCAGACGACAGTACCGAAGAGGAATCGCCCATCATCGCCAACAGTCGGCAAGACTGAGATCAACGAAGGTAGCCGACATTTTAGGATAAAAGACAGCAGCACACCTCAAGAATCATCACTCTCTCCAGGTTGATCAAACCACTAAAAGCTCTAAGGCGCCTGGCCATTGGGAACGCCGTAACCTCTCACGACGCTTTGTCAATTGAGGGATACCTTCCTAAAAGCCCTACGACGCTTGGTCATTGGTTTCCGTTTCTCTCTTACGAGCACGATGCCCGGTCACCGAGAGACACTTAATCACACAAACTCATTCCCTCTCACGACGCCTGGTCAAAGAGAGTAACCTCACCTACAAAAGCCTTAAGACGCTTGGTCATTGGGTTCCTTTCTCATTCTTACCTAAAATAGTAGAGGAAACTACTTATTGTAATATATTTCGGTATTCACGAGGATCTTTTATAATAAAATGTGATGGGAAAGTCCAATCTCCCGAGTACGATAATTGCTCTACCTTACATAAAATAGAGAGAATTTTACAATACAATTTGGAATCACTGCTCCAATTCTTCCAAACCTTAGTATTGCAGCTCAGAGCCAGATTGATACCGTGGTCTTATAATGCAGCTCCCTTGGAGTCGAGTTTCCATGGTACGGAATGACACATGGTGAGGTTACGGTAGGGAATGGTGTATACAGAGAGGTTATGAGATTCCGTGATAGGGTATGACTTACACTGTGAGGTTTTGAGATTCCATGGTAAGGAATGACTTATACAGTGAGGTTTTGAGATTCCATGGTAAGGAATGACTTATACTTTAAGGTTATGATGCCATGGATTGTCGAAGCGAGCGAAGGTTTTGTTTTACTTGAGTGCTTTATGTTTTAAATTGAATCAGGAAGGACCCCAACAACTTTTTCCTCCTTTGAACCAGAATATACAGAAACCTTATTTGTAATGACCACCTAGCACAGGTTGTTGATTTTTTCGCACGAATATTTTGTTTTTATACGATGCTGTATTTGTAACTATAATGGTTGTGCCTTCCTAAAAGTAACCTGCACCGAGAATATGAGATTTCGATTTGCGAAAGTCAATTGCAGTATGTCAGGAAGGCAGGAAATATGTATCTATTGGATATTCTCAACTGTAGTGTGTGATATACAATTCACTTTATTCTTATCTCTTTTTTTTTTTTTGACATGTTTATTGTAATAAAATCAGAAATCTCGAAGACCGCTTGTGGTCCGCGGAAACAATTTGAGAAACGTTTGCTACATCACTTGAAAGCTTATTTTTATTTTTGTTCTATTTGAAAGAGAGCGTATATCACTGCAACAATTATAGTCTGAGTTACGGGTATTTCAAATTTAAAAATTTCCGTACAAAAGAAAGAGAAAAACGCGAAGTGGAAAGGAAGATGGACCCTGCAAAGGAATAATCTTCCACATGTGATACTAAAACTAAAATGATCGATAAATTTCTATGTCAGAAGATTAATACTTTCTTTTAAGAGAACAGGTGATGGATTAGTGAAACCAGTAACGTGAAATCTACGTTACATTCAGAGTTGTTATTTACTTCCTATACGTCCGAGTTTTAGTCTGTTTCACGGAACGCGACCACGATTCTAAGAATGAAAGTGAGCGGAAAATTAGTTTTTCCCTGTCAGCTCATGAATGGTACACAGAAAGTGTCAAATTACAGCCTTACAAGTAAAATACGTTATATTAGGCTTTTCATCCTTTTTTTTTTTCTTTCTTTCTTTTGTGAACTCAATTTCTATCCATTATGGATATGTAACGGCCAAAAAATACATGGCATTCTCTTGATTATGTACAGCACCTTTTTGACATTTCGTGTGACAACCTTTTTAAGTTATATTTCATATTTTATGACTGAAAAAATAATTTAATTCAGAAAATATTTCCTTCATTTTTTCTACAAATAGTATGCTTTCTATTTTAATTTCATATCGATAGGAGACTGTGAATAGGTCAAAGCATAGTTCTGAGTTAGACTTTTCATAAAGTACTTACAGATGGGAAATTAATAACAATGTGTCGTATTCCTTTAGACAGTGATCGCCAAACTGACGATCGCGATCACTAGTAGCTCGCGGGGACATTTTCGGTACATCGTCTTAAGAGGCCTCATCCCGACGAAATTAAAATACCGCTAATTTTACAATAATTATGTGATATCTTCAAATAGATAAAAGATAATTGAAATTTGGAACAAGAGCGCCCTTGACAATATTATTTTGCGTGAGGTATCGTTATCACAAGTCACCTAGTGGCTTTCCGTTTTCAACCGTTTAGAAACGCGAAAATAAATGCCAATTTTCAAAATGGCTCGAAATTGAAGGCAGATAAGTGAGTCGTGATAACGGTATCTCATACAAAATGATATTGTTCAGGGCGCTCTTGTTCCACATTTCGATTATCTTTTATCTATTTGAAGATATCACATAATTGCTGTAAAATTAGCGGTATTTTAATTTCGCCGGGATGAAGCCTCTTAACGCTCTGGTTGTCCAACCGTGATTCCACCACTGAGCTGACTTTAACGACAGGGGGTACTGACAACAACAACTGCTTGTTTCTCCCTCGCAACTGCCATTGTCACTCTCATCTTACAGTTGATTGTATACGCGTGGGATTGTGCACGTTGTTTTTCATGTGTATATTAGACATTTGCTAACTTTGTTTTTCGTGTATATATTAGACATTTGCTAAATTTATGTTTTTCGTGTGTATATTAGACATTTGCTAACTTTGTTTTTCATGTGTATATTAGACATTTGCTAATTTGGATAGTTTGATTTCATATTTACTTTTGAACACAATTTTGTTTTCACAGCTTGTTTAACTATTTCAAACTGTGTTCAAAGCAAAGAACGGAATAGTGGCGTAGCGTTCACTTAGCTAAAAAGAAAATATATAACGTTTGTGTTTCGTTATAAGATATCTAGTTTACAAGTACAAACAAACCGAGCAGCCTCCTCTTGAAGTTGCTGCCTATTTTGTTACCGTATAGCTGAGGGTAGAAGTAAAGAAGAGAATATCATCTCTGTTCAATATACAGGGTGGAGCAAAAGTGGCTATACACAGGTACATTGATTAGGTATAATATTCTAGTTTATGGATTTGTTTCTACTGTTCTGGATTCAAATTATAAGGGGAAAAAAACGTGAACAACAAGTAATAAAGAAACTAGGTCTACCTATTTGATAACAATAAGAAGTGATATAAAATACAGTGCGCTGATCAGCACAGGACTGTATACCTACTTTTGGGCCACCCTGTATGAAGTTAGCTGCAGGAGTATGTAATTAAGTTTAGGTGTCAAAAAATTGTTTGAAAGAACTTAAATTACTTGAACTCTCGTTTTTGATGTCACCGAATTGTGGAAGCTATAAAAGATGCACTTGATGGATTCATTTAGATTTAGTCAAGGTGGAAAATATTGTAAAAGCAGTGCAGGCGTAATGATGGGGATCAGTAATAGTGTGTAACAAATGTGGGATAAACATACCACATTTGCTTCTTGTAAAATGTATTTGTCACCTTGTTCAGTTTCGTTCATCTGTTGCAGCAAGTGAATTTTGTCAAGGAAACGTATTTTGGTATTCGCGGTTTACATCACGCCAACATATGTACCGTAATGTTCACATTGTAATTGAAATCGCAACAGTCCAAAGGAATTTACTGCTTTTCCTTTTTGCTTTTCCTTTCCATGTCTAGTGCGATTTCTAGTGACTTTTACTTAAAGTTCTCGGTCAGGTTGGAAAACTTTGTAAACTGATGGCAACACTATAGGGGATGAAATATTGGGTATGGAAATACTTAAGTCTATTACTTCCAGTTTCAATAGAAAGACCTATTTCTGGGACGCTGAGTGTGTCTTATAAATCCGACTCTCGTTATATTTCTGTTTTTGTTCCCATACCAATCTTCAGACAGGCAAATATACAGACTTAAGATTTTCCATATTTCCGATTGTAATCCCAACATGAATGTTGTAAGTAGAATACTCCCTAAATGTTTATTATAATTTATCAAAACGCAAAGCTTTAAAGAAAATCAAAAGAATAAAATGAACAATGAGGAAGGAAATAGGTGTCTAGTCAACTTCGTCTGAGTTGTCTGGTTGCTATACCAATATCCTTTCTTATTGAATAAAGGATTTTTTTGTTAGATTTACGTAATATCTGCAATATAATATTTCGGTTTATTTACTTAACAACAACGACAATATTACTTAGCAACCATAAAGATGTAAAATCTAGTAACGATGACTTTTCCACGAACTTTAAAAGTTCCTTACTGAATTCTCTATGTCGGTCTGCATGTGTCTGTTTCTGTCTGTTATTTGCGAATTTTTTTCAATTTTGAGTCTTCCATTCGATGGAGCATCAAAAACTATTTCAAAGAAGTGATTGAATTTTTCGTGTCACTCTTACCGTTCCCGAGATACTGGCCAAAAAAAGTTCTGATTTCGGGAGACTTAAGGAGCCATGTCTCGGGAACCGTAAGTCATAAGAGCTCATATTGGTGTTGATCAAAACCAGTTATTGACTCAATAATTATTACGTCATTAGTTATTGATTTAAGAATTATCGCGTCATTAGTTATTGATTCAATAATTATTGCGTCATTAGTTCATTTAACCAAATAAATTTAATGTACAATTTCATATAAATTAAAAAAATCTTTTTAAGCTCATTCTGGCAATTCTCTTCGAGCATTCTCAACTTTTTTTTAACTTAACGATGGCATTTTCTATCGATCTTCAATTTTTAATGTACACTCATGTCCAAAATTATTGTCGCATATCTATAAATATGTTGTTCTAGGAATATAATTTGATAACGAATTCTCCAGGTATTTCTTATGATTTTAGTATGTGTATAATCGGCAAAGACATGTATGTGACAAATTTCATGTCACAAGAGCATTAAATAAGAACAATATAATGAAAATAAAAGATTCTTGTCCATTTAGCAACATTTTATTTTATTCATTATAATTTTCGTTTTTATAATTCTTTTCCTATGAAATTTACCATAAATATACATTTCCGATTATATACATAGTATCAGTATTAAAAGCACCCTGCAAAATCATTATAATATATTCTAACAAGAAGACAGTTATAGATATGTGACAATCATTTTGGACATGAGTGTACAATACATAATGTAAACTTAACTTTCTTTTTATTTCGAGCGTGGATAGGAGAGAAAAATGTATGTTGTAAAGAAAAATTTGAGATTTCAATAGATTTACACATTTCATGACAACCTACATGCCAAAAAAAAAGTCTTAAAATGTCCATCTATCCGTTCGTTCGTAGCTATGTTTGTACACTCGCCTGAAGACCATATCGTTCTGCGTATCCGCACCAAAATTTAAACTTAAGGTTTTTGTAACATTCTCCAGGAAGTTTCTGATATCCAGAGAGGAGCGGGTTCTGGATTTTCTTCCTACCCCTAAAATAGGATAGTTTACTGAAGGGGGAAAAATTTAATTTTCTTGAAAGCAGATCTAACGGTTTTTGTTTATATTTCATACATCAATGTTCAACTAACCCCATACTGCGGTGTAAAAAATTTCTCTAGGATAAATCCAGAAATGGTAGTATACCTTGGAGGTGATACTTTTTTTTTTTTTTTTACGATTTTGTTCTTTGTGAGGAAAACGGCATAATCGTGGACGTTAAACTAAAAAAAATGAAATCTTTGTTTGAGTTTTACGTCCCACGGTTATGCCGGTTAGGCTAAAGGAGACGGTGATAATGAGAGATGAGTGAGTTGAGTTGATTTTGAGTTTAACGTCCCGTTCAGCAGCGAGGCTATATGAGACGTGGACCTACTGATTAACGTGGAATCCGAACCACATGAGCTCCCGCCGGAAATCGAACCTGGGTCTCCCACGCCAAAGGCGCGTATGCTAACAGCTTAGCCACGAAGGAGCTCAAGAGAGATGAGTGAAATGGTGGAATGAAGAAAGTGGGAGGAAACGGGAGTACCCCGAGAAAACCCACGAGCACAGTGTCTGGGATCGAACCCGGGACCCCAAGCACCAGAGGTGAACGCTCTATCACTGAGCCACCGCGCCCCCCGTTAAACTAAAAGATGCCCATGCACATCAATGAGATAGAACGCACCGATGCGAAGAAAGCAGAACATCCGGAAATGGACCAATCATGTGTACAATATTGTCGCAATGCATTACGGAAATGAGCGAAAAGGGTGGTAAGGAGCAGGAAGAAAGAAGAAACGGATACAGAAAATACGTGTTTTTGTTTCGGTGAATATGTTGCCCGTATACATGATATGCAACCCACTTCGCAGTATTGTCTCGCTGGCTGTCTATACGAACAGCGTTTGCATCCTTCCTATGTGTTCTTCCATCTTTTTGCATTGAGACGAATCTGCGTCTCTCTTGCATACGGGCGACTTATGCCCCAAAACAAAAATACGTATTTTATGTTTTCGTTTCTTCTTTCTCCTTCTTCCTTACCACCCTTTTCTCTCATTTCCGTAACACATTGCGACAAAGTTGTACACATGATTGGTCCATTTCCGGATGTTCTGCTTTCTTCGCGTGCGTGTGTTCTACTTCATTGCCTTGCGTCGATTATGGGTAGTATTTAGTACATTTAACCTTTTCCTATATATCTTCTTATTCTCGCTATATTCCACATAATCTTATTTTAACCGCATTGTTATGCCCCTATTTGACCCTTTCAGTGCGCTTGTTGGCCGATATAAAAAAATACGTGTCGTTTCTTTTTCGATGTTATTTATGTCTGTGCAATCTTATCACAATCGGCGTCTCACACCTGGGTACCCTGCCTTGTGAGTACTGTCAATTAAAAAACTCCAAAGTAGTATTATTCTAAGTAGGGCGCAGATTTTTATGATCTAAACACTGTGAACAGATGTATGCATTTTTGCACCCAGGTCTTTGGGGCTTTGGGAGTGAGGACATAACTCCCCTGAGTGATATTTCTATATAAAATAGGATTGTAGAATAATCTCAATCCCATACAAGGAATAGGTCGAGTTTCCAGTCAATCTATGTAAACGTATATGCTGAAGAACATGCCCAATATTAGCATAATTCCAGACATGAGTGAGTTATAATTCGCAAATCGTAGTATTATTTTTTTAAATGCCTTTATATCGAAGTGAATGAGTTGAAACAAATTTACGACAATTGCCGTACAAGTTGCTAAAATGACGGTCAGTTAATAAGCTTGCCGCAAAGGTATACTCATGTCCAAAATTATTGTCGCATGTCTATAAATATGTTTTTGTAGGGATATAATTTGATAACGAATTCGCACGGTATTTCTTATAATGTTAGTATGTGTACAATCGATAGAGACATGTATGTGGAAAATTTCATGTCAAAAGAGCAGTAAATAAGAACAATAAAACGAAAATAAAACTTTCGTTTCCATATAGCAACATTTTGTTTTACTAATTTTCGTATTTATAATTATTTTCCTATGAAATTTACCACATACACATTTCCCGATTGTACACATAGTATCAGTATTAAAAGTACCCTGCAAAATCATTATTACATTATATTCTTACAAGAAGACAGTTAGATATGCGACAATCATTTTGGACATGTGTGTACATTTATCAACTTTCGAAAGAGAATAAAACAACACATAGTATGCGCTGTAGCATAAATTTGTAATTTGATTCGTAAATTTACTTGAGCGTGAGAAAATTGTCACAGCGGAGAAATAAGTGGGGGTAAAATGTAAAGTAAAATGAAATTTCATGAAGCAAATCGAAAGTACCCTTATAAATATCTTATTCGAATTGTCTCTCCTACTTGCATATGCAAGCACGCAGCCTACACGCATTTGAATCACACTCACTCGCGTTGGGACTGTATCTTTTTTATGTGTTGAACGGCTACACAAATTCTTTCATCTTTTCTATGGATTCTACCTGTATGCAGTATACCAGATCTTTGATGTGACCCCAGATCCAGAAGTCACATGGCGTTAAATTCAGACTACGCACGGGGCATGGTATGAGGGCACCTTGACCGATGCATGTGAGTGGATAATTGTCGAGTCACTGTCGCATGGCTTGGTAAAAGTTGGTTGGGCCGCCATTCATGCAGGTAAACATCTTTTCTTGTGGCTGTCTGAACGTACTTCTTTTTATCAGCGAGGCCAAATGAGAAGTGAACCTACAGCTTAATGATGGATCCGAATCAAATGATCTCCAACTAGTAATCGAACTCGGGGTCATCCACACCAAAGACGCGTACGGTAACCCGAAAATATTTCTCGTGACACTTAAATGCCCCGGATTTCATCGAAGAAGAAAAGAAGGGAATATTATAGTTAGTTTTTTTTTTTTTTTCACAGGATTAAGTGCATATTATTCTCTTCAACTTCTAAGTATGGCAATTCAAAAGTGGAAAAAAAAAAAAGTAACACCGCCAGAACATATTGCCAATGAATTAACCGTTCTTTTTAAAAAAGGGATACAACGCGAACAGACAAAACGTGCCAAGGAAACATCATACCTTGAATGAGCTAAAACTGACTTTGAAAGCCACGAAACATAACAGATCCTGAGATTAAAAAATGCTTACCAGGTAAGGGGTTAATCGTCTGCCTACGTTTGCTTAATTAAGGAGGAAGAAGGTCTACTAAAATGACTAAAAATGTGATTACGTATTACTTGAACAATTCTATCTAATGGAAGAAAGTAAATTAATATGTAACACTTCTTTTCATTTTAAGCATTTCAGAGATTCTAGTAATTTAGTAGCGTTCCGAATTTTCATGTTTGAAATATGGCAACTCTAAATAAATGGAATATGAATAGAAACACAATGGGATGATTCATAGTTAAAAAAAAAAAAACACTATCCATTTGATATACAGTATATTCCAAGTAAATTGGAGCAAAATTGAAAATTTCTAGATTTTGAGAGTGAATTCAATATGGCGGATAATTTGGCAACTTTCCCCCACTTGAATTTTTCTAGAATTTTGATATGTTGTTGGGTATATTATTCCAAATCGAAAACACCTAACTTTATTTCTTTTACAATTAGTTTAATGTTTTCACCTAAAACGACTGGACTAGAAGGAAAAGTTGACATGACGCTATTTCGTCTGATAACTTCCGTTGATTATTGTCTTTAACGTATTGATTGAATTCCATTGTAAAACATGGTAAGGTAAATTACAAGTACACTGGAGACTAATATTGACTTTGATTCTTATATTTGATGAAGCGTATTCAGAGTGTCTATCGGTCACGAATGTCACGAAAAAGTCACGAAGTCAGAAAACGGTCATGAAAGTCACGAAAAAGTCACGAAATTTAGCTTTTGGGTCACGATTTTTTTTAAACTGTGCAAACGTAAGTACAGATTGGAAAATTTTGTTCTGTAAAACGTCAAAATTCACCACCAAAATGTTTATGGTTGGCTTTAGATGCCACCAAATCGCAAGCAAAGTACATTTCTATCGCATGGATGAAAATTCGGCGTATTTCGCACCCAAATTCGCTCTTGAAACTGTTAGGAAATTTTATGATTGTGTAAAGCAAAAGTCACGAAAAAGTCATGAAATTTCATTTTGGAATTTTTGTAGACACCATGGTATTGTTCGTGTAACCTTTGAGACTGTGTACCTCACCTCTAACTGAACGACCAAGGACCAATTTCAAACAACAGTGCCGCAAATGACGACACCATAAGCATCACATAATGCATTGATTGCCAAACCGTCGATCGCGAGCTACTAATAGCTCGCGGGGACATTTTCGGTAGATCGCGTTAACGCTCCGGTTGGATAACCTTGATTCCTTCACTGAGCTGACGCTAACAACAGAGAGTGCTGACAACAACTGCTTGTTTCTCCCGCGCAACTGCCATTATCAGTCTAATCTCCGAGTTGATTGTATACGCGTGGGGTTGTGCTGTTCGTGTGTATATTAGACATTTGCTAATTTGGATAGTTGATTTCATATTTACTAAAACTGTAGGTATATAGGCAATAAACAAATGTAAGATTTGTTTAAAAATAGTTGATAGTTCTTTTTGTTGGTAGTTCACAGGAGGATTTAAAAACGGAACGGTAGCTCAGAGGCTTCGTAAGTTTAGCGACAACTGATGTGATTAGAACTGCAATCAGGGGCACTCGAAGGGAAAAGGGCAGCGTAGAACCCGGGACTCCTGGCTCACGAATATGTATACGTAATATAACAAACCATGTATATTAACATAATATAGAAACCATGGAGGTGGGCTCCTCCCTAGAAGTTTTTCTTCGGGCTTCCCTGACTGCAAGTATTCCCATCAGGAATCAACCCCCAAGTATATCACATTATCTATCTATCTATCTATCTATCTATCTATCTATCTAACACAATTCAGCCATTGAGAGAGACTAGTGTAATTAGCTGAATGACAGACTTGAGTGGGAATTGAATTTATTTATTGATCAGGATAAAAAAAAATCCTGTCATTAATTCTATCAGCAATCTAAATGAACAAAATTATGAAGCTCTGTTTGTGAAATATTGTTCAAATTATTTTTTATTAGTTTGTTGAAGTACGCGCAGTATTTGCTTCAGATCGTGGCCATAAACAAAGGCGGAACATCATTGATAGTAAAGTTCTGGACGAAAAGTGTGTGTGTGTGTGTGTGAGAGAGAGAGAGAGAGAGAGAGAGAGAGAGAGAGAGAGAGAGAACTGAGTGAGAGTGTGTGTGAGAGAAAAATTCAAATAATGTAAGAAGAGGCGTAATTGTAAAAGCGAAGCCAATAAAAAGCGTGTATGTGTTCTCTGTACTTCGGCGCATAATTTTGTTGTACAGTAAAACTGGAAAGTTTGTGATTTTTCATAAAAACAACGTAGATTTACGCATGAAACCTTAGTGTACTTAACAACGCTGGTCAATGTACGCTAAATAATTTGAGGAAGGGTTAATGAAACATTCAATATCCATATTAAAGAGAAATATTTATACCAAAAGGGTATTGATTGTAAGTTTTTCCTTTTTGTTCACTAGCTAATAATAATACCCGGCGTCGCTTGGGTTAAATGTAAGATGATGTAACTCTTGCACTGCAGCTGATATGCTTTTATTTGTGGTGTAAATTTTTATCCCCTTTCGCTCCTCCCTTAGGAGATGCAGTTTAATCAAAGTTGCAACAAAGTTCCAATTTGAGGTTAATACTTTCTGTGTTCAGAAATTCATTTCAAACGATTCAGCGACGTGGATTTTACAGCGAACATACACACACACGATAGTGTACAAATTGCGGTTTTCTCGCTTAGAAGCGGAATTTTCGAAAACTGGGGCGCGTATCAACCTATTTTTTAATGACTAGTTGATTTTAACAAAAGAAACACTGACCAAAGCTTAAAACACACTTTATTTTAAATTATAATAACGGTTTCGGATATCTAACATATCCTTCTTCAGACAGATTTTCGATATTGTCTGAAGAAGGACATGTTAGATATCCGAAACCGTTATTATAATTTAAAATAAAGTGTGTTTTAAGCTTTGGTCAGTGTTTCTTTTGTTAAAATAATCAATTCAAAGCCATGGATAGTCTGACTAGTTGATATACGGAGTTTAATCTCCCTAATTTGAAGGGCTCCTGAGATACTCTATTTTTGATATATACCAGGTGCATTCAAGTTATAACACCTCCATTCTTTTCCCTCGGGCTTAATAACAGAAACATACTGTTTGTTTTAAAATACGCGAGCACTCACAGATAATGCGTGATAGAGATGGCAACACTGTACGGTAAACAGAATCCTAGTGTCACACTACGTAAATGAAGAAAAGGACAACGGCTGCTCGCGTATTTTAAAACAAATAGCACGTTCCTATTTGTTACCAATAGGGATGGCCACATTTTTTTCGAAAAATACTTTTTTATATATAAAAATGAATTTTTCGAAAACGAAAAATGAAGAACGAAAAATTTTTCGAAAAGCAAAAAACTAATTTTTTTCCAAAAAACTAAAATTTTTTCGAAAAAACGAAAAATGAAATTTCCGAAAATCGAAAAACAGATTTTTCGAAAAAGGCCATCCCTAGTTACCAATTCTGAGGGGAAAAAAATGGAGATTTTATAACTTGAATGTATCTCGTACTATACTTCCGCCGCTGTTACTCCTATTCTTTCCCAACTCACTTATTTACTCTCGCTGACCTGGAAGCAATTGAAGCTAATGCTTTGTTGCAGTTTAGTGCATATCCCTGAACTTTCTCAGTCAGTTACAGCAGTTCGGCTTTTGCTTATTGGCTTGACGCGGCAACAGCCGAGTCTTTTAAGCACATGGTAATCAGCAGCCAAAGACAATTATTGTGCTGTGTGGCTTTTGACGGCAGTGTTACATGATTGAAGGACGGCCAAACAAATAGTACTGAAATCACATCGTTGATATTTATTTATTTACTAGCAGAATACCAGTTCTTCACACACACACACACACACACACACACACACACATATATATATATATATATATATATATATATATATATATATATATATATATATATATAATATGGATAGGGACCTTTAAAGACCCACGCCAAGGGTCCTCAACTTGGCCAGTCAGAGACTGTTCCACTGTACTGTACTACCATGAGCAAAATAAATGACGCGTCTATTTATTTTGAATTTTTTTGAAAATATCTCTGTTTTCTTTATATGTTCGAAATTTCGGAAGGTTTCCCCAGCAGGACAGGTTAATAACAAACCCGTTTTTAATATTTGTGTTAGATATTAGCTTAAAATAAATAAATTAGAAGCAAAAAACATTAAATCGACAGAAATCTCGAGAATTACCAACTCTGCTAAAGTGGGAAATTTTCAAGAACGCGAGGGAATTCTGCAGTTCAACACGAAGCAGCGACATCTATGTCACTGAGAGAAATGTGGATAAAATCTACAAACGAAACTTTTAACGAAATATTTATAATATGTCTTATTTCGTGCATTATCTGCAAATTCCAAATATATGAATATATGCCAAGTATTAACGTAAAGATAGAGCAAAAAGTGGAAATTGTCTATGGAAAAGGACGAATTGGTAGCGCGACCGTAATGAAAAATCGTCTTTACCGTAGAACAGGGTCAGTTCACGTAAGGAAACAAATAGCTCAGTTAGTTAAAGCAACTAGTCTGTATGCCGAAGGTAGTGGGTTCGAATCCAGATGGAAGTGACGTTGTCATTTTTATTATTATGGTTATTTTATTTATTTTTTTATGTGGGAAAGAATCAAATTGTAACATATGTGTAAAATTCATGACAATACCAAAAAAAAGAAAAAAATGTCGTTGTCGCACTTGCATTAGCATCCCTAATTTTGTTTGCAAAAAGTTTAGTAATTATTTTCCCTGTGCTCACTGCTCACTATACGTAATGCTCGCTGGCGCGTTGTTTCCCAGTAAATGTCAATCCTAATTTTATAAAGTTTCACAATATTTCTCACTAGATAGTCTTCTATCTACTTGTTTGGATATTTTGATAACATATTTCCCTATTAAATGTTTAATTTTCCCTAGATATTTAATTACGGAAAAGTTTTACAATGTATTTATATTAAATTGAAATTGTTTTGAATTTACCACATGAGATAAGTAGCTCGAAGGAGGAAAACTCAAGTAATTGATATTCTACGTAAAAGCTACCTATTGTAGAATGATGATACTTCTTGCCATCAGCACATAATCTTCACGTTAGAAAGTCAGACAGAAAAAAAATCTGGTTTTTCCTCCCTATGACCACCCATCTTAAACCTCTACATTCCATTGTTCGTCTCACAAAATTTCGGTGCTCCAAAAACATTCATATAATAATAATAATAATAATAATAATAATAATCCTGAATATGCCATCCTTACATAATGTAAGGATATCTTAGTTTCTTAGTTTAAATCTTAGATATCTTAGTCTAAAGTGCTTTCTTTAGTAATTATTTGAACAACCATGTAGGAGGGTGTACGGCGTTTTATTTTGCCCCTCTCATTTCAGTACCCTTCCAACAGAAAGTAATTTCTCATAAGCAGGGTAGACAAAATGAATAAGAAATATATTTACAGCCTCCCCCCTTTCATGATTGGAATATCACGTAGCATTTTTTTATTCTACCAAAGATGACCCTGTGCGGTTAGAAGTAGGTAACTAAAGAAATACCTAATATATAGCGCCCCTTGATTGTAATATTACTGCTTCTTTATTTGTACGAGGGAGCCCCAACAAGGTGATAAAAAGAATAGGAAAAATGTCTATTGAATCCAGTGGCGGATCCAGCACAAACTTCTGGGAAGGGGGGTAGTGAAAGATTCTTTTGATGATGTGAAGCTGTCACAAATTACCACTTAACTAAACTAAACATAATAGTGGGGTGAACTGGAACCCAGTCAGTTTAAATTGATGTAAAAGTTTAATTTTTGACTTAATATTAAAGTTTTGGTTTCAAATGAAAATTTCAGTCCCAGTGGTCAAGGATCAAATCTCGTGGGGCTCCTCAGTGTAGGCTAATACTTGCCCCTTATGAGAAAAGACAAAAATATTAAAATGTTTCTAACGTTCGAATTTTTGTTCTATTTTAAAGAATTGTTGCGCTTCGTATTAAAGTGTTGGTTCCAAATGGCAATTTCAGTCCGATGGAGAATGATCAAATCCTGGAGTCGGGGGGCTCATCAGTATAGTGTGCTACGGCTCCATTATGGGAAAAGGCAAAAATATGAAAATGCTTATAACTTTCGAATTTTTCGTCTATTTTAAAGAAATTATTGGCTTCATATTAAAGTCTTGGCTTCAAATGACAATTTCAGTCCTTGTGGACAATTATCAAATCTCGGAGGGCTCTTTGGTGTAGGGGTTTCGGCTTCTTTATGGGACAAGATTCACGTAATTGATATTCCAAATTGTTTTGTATACATTAGTGTAAACTTGCACCATTTGGTTAATTTTACCTCTTATATTTTGCAGATTTCAAATTCCAAGCATAGTTACTTCTCAAAGCTAAAAGGCACTTACTAGTTTCATTAAAAGGAAATGTCTTTTATGAAAAGTTGTCATGGAGTAGACGAACGAACAGGCACCCAAACATTGGTTGAGTCGGACGGTTGAAACTCGTTAAGCTCACTTCAATTATTATTATTATTATTATTATTATTATAATATTAATATTAATAATAATAATAATAATAATAATAATAATAATAGAGCATTCATGGGGTCCGTGGCTCGACTTCACTTCGCGCCAAGTGAAATTTGAGGTAGACAAATACCGTGTGCATGGGTATGGGTTTTCTTGGAATTTTCCATTTTCCTCCCACTTTCTTCATTTCATCATTTCATTCATCATCATTCTCCCTTAGCGTAGGTGCATAATCGTGCAACGTTAAACTAGATATTCCATTTAATTTTAATTTCAATAATAATAATAAACAATTAATTCAACTGAAAGAACTGTAATTTATGTTGACGGCAATTATCATAAATATGCAACCATTATAAAAACAATGCTTTGAGTAGAAAGATAATCCTTCCCAAGTGTTAACGAATGCGCACGAGATAAGACATGTCTCGAGAAAGAGACGAGACGCGCTTTGTGACATCCAAAAGAAGACGTAACAAATGTTTTGGACACGAGATAGCTTTTAAAATGTCTCATCTTGTCTGGAATGTCTCGAAAACAAAAGTCTAAGTTTTAAAATTATTTTTAAAGATCTATTCTCTCAAAAGTAGCTCTCTGCCTTAAAATTAATAACGGCATTTGTGATTTTTAAAAAAAATAAACAATGTCGAAAGTTAATAGTTAACTTTTCGAAAAGAAGCTTCATTAAGGGTGAACCTGAAAGATGTCCACAAACTTCGGGAGATGATTCGTGACATCAAAAGGAGACAAATATCCCTCTTGCAGTTTTCGAGTTCAGCTTCGTTGTCAAGATACAGGGTTGCCAACTGGTCGTGTTTGAGAAACTCACTGGAAATAAATTCAACTCCAAGAATAAATTGACTTATACCATGCTGCAAGGTTAAATATTTGTTTATGAAGTGTGTACAAAATTTGCCAGTGTCCTGAGAACATCGTCGAGAAAAAGTCACCTCCAAGAATAAACTACCCCTCGTAAATTTTTCTAAGAGAAATATCTGATACTGCAATATAGGGTTGTTAATTAAATATTGATTAATGAAAAATAAACAAAATTGTTAAAACCATTTTGGAGAAAATAGCTTTTTTCGATTTTCGGCTGTTAGTAAACCACACTTATTGTAGGCGGTAGGAAAAAATGAAAAAATCTCCTGTAGGAATACTATGTAAACCCTAAGTTTAAAATTTGGTGTAGATACGTTGAACGGTATGGCCTCTAGGCGAGTGCACAGAAAAGTGTACCGAACGGACGGACCGGAAGGACGGGTATCGAAAAATCACATTTCCGGTATGTAGACGCCATGAAGTATGTAAATCCGTTGAAATCTGAATTTAATATACTATTTTCACAATCACCATATTTTCTTCTCTCTTTTGTCGCTCGAAAAAGAAAAGCCTGAGTTTACCACAAAAAGCTAGGGTGTTTACCAAAAAATATTCAATTACAGGGCCACCGCACTAAACTTTTTCAATTCAATTTCTTAACTGTGATAGGCCGCAGTTGTTACTGAAGTGTGTATTTGGATAATACGAAAAAAATATCGTATTATTCAAATACAGCGAATGTCAGATTATCGAAGAAAAAACTTCGATTGAAGAAAATCCACATTACAAAACTAACTCACACTTTGAGCACATTTTTATTAGACATATAATAGAGCAATTAATGCAATAATTGTTTATGAAATATGAAAAAAATCAAATGAGTCATTTTCGAGAAAGTCGTTCAAAAATAACACGTCAGAAGTAACCTACCTCTTGTGAATTGTTTCGAACAATGAGTTAAGATATACTTTTGCTTATTAATGAAATATTTATTTGCGAAATTTGAACAAAATCGCCTGTCGTTCGAGAAAATTGTTGGGAAAAACCTTGACCCCCAAAATAATCTATCCGTCGTAATTGTTTTTCATAGAAATGACTTATACTAAAATATAGGGTTATTAATGAAATGTTTATTTATGAATTATCAATAAAATTGTCCACGTAAGTTTTGAGAAAATCGTGAGGGAAAAATAACTCCCCGAATAAACTATCTCTTGAGGATTCTTTCAGGGCAAGCGAGTTATTCCATATTATTAGGTTTTTAATGAAATATTTATTTCTGAGTACGAACAAAATTGCTTGATTCATTTTAGAGAAAACCGTGGAGGAAAAACACCCCCAAGAGTAAACTACCCCTCGTATATTTTTTTTCAGGACAAACGAGTTTTGCCATATTGTTCGGTTATTAACGAAATATGTATTTTTGAAATACGAATAAACTCTTTTGAGTCATTTTTGAGAAAATCACCCAGACAACACACTCCACCAAGAATAAACTACCCCTCGCATTTTTTTAGGACAAACTAGTTATTTATGCCATACTGTTAAGTTATTAATGAAATATTTATTTATGAAATATGAACGAAAACACTTGAGTCCATTTTGAGAAAATCACTGAGAAACTCACCCCTAAGTATAAACTACCCCTTGTAGATTTTTCTCAGATAAATGCCTTATACCACAAAATAGGGTTGCTAATTAAATATTGATTTATAAAAAAAGAAAGAAAACAAGATCGTTAGAGCGTTATTAGAAAATATATTTTTTCTATTTTCATCGTACAGGAAACTACCCTTGTTTTGGGAGTAGGAGGGAAATAAAAGAAACTATAGGAAATACTATGAAAATCTTAAACTAAAATTTGGTGCAGATAAGTTGAACGGTTGGCCTCTAGGCGAGTGCACAGAAAAGTGTAGCGAACGGACGGACGAACAGATGGACATGTATCAAAAAATAACTTTTTCGGTATTAGGGGCTATAATACGTGTAAATTCGTTGAAATCTCAAATTTGATTTTTTTTCGATCACCATACTTTCTTCTCTCATTTGTCACTTCAAAGTAAAAGGAACTCAGAACTACAGATAAGAGACACCTACTTTTACACATAGACATTTATTGATTTAAAACTGTTTTAGTTTGTCATTTCACTTCCAATTGAAAGGTTTTACCATGACTAACGGCATACCAATGACGAGACGGAAGTTTTGAGGAAGTAAATGCATTCAGAAGTCTATACTACATTACGCCTATCAGCCTGTTTTTACTTCTGCAATTGTTGACAGTTGTAATTTCGTCCAAAGGCTACATGAATAATTCTTGGTTGACGTCATTGTGTTACTATTTTAGTATTGTTCTCTTCAGACTTGGTTGAAGTTTTGTCTTAACGGTTATACATTTTTCTTTCTTATTTCATCGTTACACATAAGAATAAAATGTTCTGGTGAGTGGATAAATTCGAACCTACGAACATTGAGTTTTCATTCTTCCAACACATTACCAATGGACCAAGCTTTGTCTTCACGTTAACGCACGGTTACAGGGTTTATTACGATTTAAATAAAATGGCTGGCTGTTAGAGTTTCCTGCCCAAATATTTCGATAAAAAATTTTCATTGCTTCGTAGATACGTAGAGCAATGTTTAGATACACATTTTAGGATAGTGCATTTTAGTATATATAATAATTTCATGCCAGACAAAAGCTAGATAAGTTTTGATAAAATGTTTCATATGTAGTTCTCAATAATAGGCTTGCTGTTCGGGGTGAAGTTTCAAGGTTCAGCATTGACTAGCAGTTTTTGCTATTAATATCCCTTCTAACAATATTGGCAGTGGACAAAAGTTAGCCCGTGTTGAAGCTTTTTGCTCCTAATTTAATTATTTTACTTTATTATATAACGAATATATTGAAAATTGTCAGCAGGCACGTATACAGTAATTTATTTCGGAAGGGGCCCGACTTCAATATTAGGATAAATTATAATAAAATTTTAAAAGATAATCCCAAAAATTAGGCTAAATTTACAGAAAAGTTGGGATTTCAGAGGGGGTCCGGACCCCCTGTACCCACCCCTAAATGCGTCCTTGTTTGTCAGTAACGTTTCCTCATTTTGAAACCCTCAAAAACTTCGGATATATAAAGGGAAAAGAGTTATTTTCGATAAAATATCACTTCAAGGAGACGCGACAGTTTTATTGCACATGGTGGTATCCAACGTTCACAAGGGCAAGAATTCCTTCCCTTTTATTCTTTTGCTATTGTGCTCTATCGAAAGGTTAGGTTTGTAAAATATTACTCTTACAAACAAGCGTGATTGGCAGATAGGAATACTGAATAGAACTCCACAGAAATGCATGCTGAACTTACGTTTATAGCTACTCTTTGGTGATTTGGCCTCAAGGTCAATCGAGTGGTAATTCAGTTCCGTCTCTGTTCTTGAGCCATGTTCGTATTACTTCGAACAGTTTTGCTAATGACAAGCATGCCTCGTAATATAACATACTTCTTTCGCGTAAGAAATCGAAACTCAGTTGGTCACAGCAACTTTTGTTACCTAACCATAACGGCCTAGGGTCGTCTTGAGTAGAATAAAAAATGTTACTGATATTCCATTCA
The DNA here is from genome assembly GCF_964235325.1 of Thermobia domestica. Lineage (NCBI taxonomy): Eukaryota > Metazoa > Arthropoda > Insecta > Zygentoma > Lepismatidae > Thermobia > Thermobia domestica. The sequence goes on along the minus strand of NC_137468.1, from coordinate 173,297,510 downwards.
CGAAGGAGGAAAGGTTACTTTAAATATATTTCTTATTCATTTTGTCTACTCTGCTTGTCAGAAATTATATACTTTCTGTTGGGACGGTACTGAAAAGAGAGGGGAGAGGATATAAAACTTCGTGCCCCCTGATACATTTTAAAGTTTGTTACATGGTTGCTCAAATTATTACTAAAAAAAGCACTTTAAACCAAGATATCTAAAGTTACATTATGTAAGGGTGGCATATTCAGGAATAATAATAATAATAATAATAATAATAATAATAATAATAATAATAATAATAATAATAATAATAAATGTCTTTGGAGAGCCGAAATTATGTGACACGAATCATTACATGTAGAGCTTTAAGATGAGTGGTCATAGGAGAGGAAAAAACAGGGTTTTTCTCTGTCTGACCAACGTAAAGATTATGTGCTGAAGTTAAGAAGCATAATAATTCTACAATAGGTTGCGTTTACGTAGAATATCAGTTACTTCAGTTCTCCTCCTTCGGGCTACTTACCTCATGTGGTAAATTCAAAACAATTTCAATTTAAGACAAATACATGTAAAACTTTTCTGTAATTAAATATATATAGGGGAAATTAAACATTTAATAGGGAAATCTGTTATCAGTGTCCAAAATAGTAGATAGAAGACTATCAAGCGAGAAACATTGTGAAACTTTATAAAATTCTCCAAATTAGAATTAACATTTACTGGAAAACATTCGTTATGCACCAGTGAGCATGTAGTGAGTAGTGAGCACAGGGGAAATTATTACGAAACTGTTTGCAAACAAAAATTAGAGACACTAATGCAAGTGCGAGAACGGCATTTTTTAAATTTTTTTTTGTATCGTCATGAGTTTTACACACATGTTACAATTTGATTTTTTCCCACATAAAAAATAAATAAAATAACCACAGTAATAAAAATTACAACGGCACTTCCATGGGGTTCGAACCCAATACTTTCGGCATACAGACTAGTTGCTTTAACTAACTGAGCTACTTGTTTTCTTACGTGAACTGAACCTGTTCTACGGTAAAGACGATTTTTCATTACGATTGTGCTAAGAATTCGTCTTTTTCCATAGGTAATTTCCACTATTTGCTCTATCTATACGTTAATATTTAGCATAGATTCATATATTTGGAATTCGCTGATAATGCATGTAATAAGACACATTAGAAATGTTTCGTTAAAACTTTCGTTTGTAGATCTAATCCACGTCTCTCTCAATGACATAGATGTCGCTGCTTCGTGTTGAACTGCAGAATTCCCTCGCGTTCTTGAAAATTTCCCACTTTAGCAGAGTTTGTAATTCTCGAGATTTCTGTCGATTTAATGTTTTTTGCTTCTAATTTATTTATTTTAAGCTAATATCTAATACAAATATTAAAAACGGGTTTGTTATTAACCTGTCCTGCTGGGGAAACCTTCCGAAATTTCGAACATATAAAGAAAACAGAGATATTTTCAAAAAAATTCAGAATAAAGAGACGCGTCATTTATTTTGCTCATGGTAGTACATCATATTTGCGTTGTCGGGAATAAATTGGTGAAATTTTCTCCCTGTCGAACGTAAGTTTCTACATTTTGTGATATTACAAAGAAAATATTTATTCTTTCCTTCCGACTAATTTATTATTCGTAAATTTATTGCCAGGAAATCAATAAAATTGGACTTAGAATCAACATACATTTAATATGTAGTTATTTTTGGCACCACTCAGTAAGATGCTAAACACACACACATATATGCACCATACATATTGTATTTGCACAATTCGTACGTTGAAATACGATAATCGTCGTGACATATCTGGGTTTTATCTCTTAACGTGGGCACGGTCAGTATGACGTCACAAACTCAATCTCTGTAACGATTGGTAAATGTAAAATACGACATCAGTTGACATGCTAAAGTATTTTTGTCCCTCATTTAAAACAAAATGCTATATTTTGTTCTTGCAAGCAGAACTAAGAACGGAAGTATACGCACGGTTCAAAATGGAGAAAAAAATATGTACAATAGGAAACTCCTAAGCTACAGTATGTTTTGAAAAAGAAGCAGTAGCTGAAATGATGTGAATCAGGCCCGTATCCAGGGGGGGTCTAGGGGGAGGCAATAAATTTTTGCTGGCCCCCTAAAAGTTTTACAATAGGCTTGCAAAAGATCTATAATATGGTGATGAACTATCATATGGTTGGATCGGGCCCCCCTAACTTCAGCCGTGCCCCCCTAAGTTTTTGGGCTGGCTACGGGCCTGTAGCCAGCCCAAAATGTAGGGGGGCGTAGAAGTTAGGGAGCTGACACAACCATATTATAGTTCATCATCATATTATAGTTTATTTGCAAGTCTACCGTGAAAATTTTAGGGGGCAGTGAAAATTTAGGGGGACCCGGCCTCCCCCTAGCCTCCCCCGTGGATACGGACCTGATGAGAATATCTATTAAATGTTATAGCCCGGAAGCCAGCACCAAACTTCTTACGTCATAAGTATAAAAGTGGGAAGGAAAGTGGCTCAGTGGTGGACGGCTTGCCTCTGGTGATTGCGATCTATAGTTCGATCCCCTGTTAAGTTTGTGATGGACAACATCGAGTCCGTGGCTTCTCTCGGGTATTCACGTTTCCTTCCACATTCTCATTCCACCAATTCTTCCGTCATTATTCACTTCCCTTAATCACAGCGACGCAATTAGGCTAGTTGTCGCCCGGGGCAAGAGCTCAGTTTTGCGCCCCTCCCCCTGACAAACCAAACCAAAACGCTCCCAGACTACATCTGATATTTAGGGATGCGCACGAGACAAAACTTGTGGCTGTCTCGACTCGAAAATGTGCTGTAAAAGTGATGTCTCGACTCGAAAAATGTATATTTCTCTATTGGAAGAGCCGTGTCTCGACTCGAATTTTGCCAGAAAAATCCTGTCTCGACTCGTCTCGTGCGCATCCCTACTGATATTGGCATCACGCAGTAATTCTCCTATTTTATGTTTTCTTCAGATGGTAAAGCTTGATTTCAATACATCATTTATTTTTTTTAGTACAATCCGCGGCAAAAAACCTGCAACATGAGGATGTAAGTTTATTGTGAAACTACGCCTAACAGCACAGGGAATGAACATAACGTCTAAGTGGAACGTATCATGCTAGGATAAACTTCGGCCTTCTCCCGTGCACACTTATTTTGGAGCAAAAGACTTCGTAATTTCACAATAAACTTATATGCTCATGTTGCAGGTTTTTTGCCGCGGATTGTACAAGATAAAACATCAAACTAATCGAGAGTAGCATGCTTAATATATTCTTATAGTCTTACCATAATAATTGCAAATCACAATGTTCTGGGAATTATATCAAGACGTATATATGTGTAGAAAGAATCAACAGTCTGTAACTTTAAGTATGAAAAGCAGTCAAGCTGTTGTCTCGAATATTATACTCGGACATTTTGCAAATCTCTTAAAATCGATATAAGTTAAATGAAAACACAAAAAGCTGGAAATAAAATTTAATTTTGTGAGATTTTTTTTGACTGCAAAGGTTTTAACAATGTCCTCAAAAGATAGCTTTGAAGCTAACTTATGCTCTATGGATATGATCCTAAGATTGGTGAGTTGTTGTCCCATTAAGTTTCTGAGTAATTTTTTTTATGATTTTTAGTTTTTTAAAACTATTTTCCTTGCCTTATAGTGAAAATAAATATTTGCCCAGTTTTGCGCCTCCCTAATCCGACGCCCGGGGCGCAAGCCCCATTTCCCCCCCCCTTAGTTATGTCATTGCTTAATCATGCGTCTCTGTTAGCCTAACTAGCATATATAATTGTGGTACATTAAATTGATAGAAGGAAAGATATGTATATAAATGTTCACCTATCCAGCATTAAGCACACAAACGAAAGTAAGAAAAGTAATTTTATCTTACTAGTCAGGCAGAAAGCTTTAGCGAATCATGGAGTGACCTTTGATCACCAATTCTAAAAAAAAAAAAAAAAAAAAAAAAAGCGTCATAATATATATATTTATGACTAGTTTTCTGACATTAAATGCGAAAATTGTTGCTGATCACTTCAGTAATGAGAATTAAAGGGAATAAAATTTTTAAGTTTTACGTTCCACGGGTATATCGGCTAGGCTAAAGGAGACGGTGATGATGAGATAATGGGCAAATTGCTGGAATGAAGAAACTGGGAGGAAATTGAAATTCCCGAAAAAAAAAAAAAAAACACACACAATAATTGGAAGCATCACTGAATAGGATACGCCCAAATATGACCAAAATTTACGTCTCAAGATGGACCAAACTAACGCTGGAATGTTGTTTTATGTTTGTAGTGATGAAATATCGTCAATTAAGTCAAAGAAATAGGAAACATTCTGAAATAAGACAAAGTTTTCTAAATGGGTGTAGCTCCAGATTTGATCAAAATTCACATCACAAAATATACGGTTTATGATACTGGTTACAAAAATTGCTCCTGATCATCATGGTAACGAGTAAGAAAATAATTGGAATGAACTCTGAATAAAACAAGTCCCCTCTCTTCTTAAGTGTGATAAAATGTTTACCTTATAAGATATATAGGTCAAATCTACGCTGACTTGCATGTTTTTGTAGTGACGAAAAACCATAAATAAATCGAAGACGTAGAAACTTCCAAAATACGAAAGAACTTCGGTGTTTGTTTTATGATTGGTTGTGATTGATTTCCACTTCAGTAGCATGACATATAGAAAATTACTTACGTGAATGTTACGCGTTAGGATAAGCAACTCAGTAATTTGAAAAGGAATATCGCAAAGACGGCACTGCATTCGGAAAGCCGATAAAGCAAGTGTAACGTGACCGGCTTTCCGTTATGTTTAGGGTAATTAAGGCCACAGTGTTTATTCATTCTCAACCTGATAGATCTTAATTCTAGGGGATTGTCTCATTCACCAGCCTCAAGAGCTGGAAAGTGAATGAGTTAGTCGTTTACTAAATACAGGGTGTCTCAAAAAGTCCCGAAACACAGGGCAATTCTTATTATTAGAGTTGCAATAAAATGTAAGAGGGGAAAAAGTATCCAAATATGATGTTTTCAATCTAAAGTTAAGGAGTTTTTTTTTTTAATCGGACGAGCCATTTGGGCTGTACACTCTTTATGCGCCCAATATTACATGAAAATTCAACGTTGCCATTTGCTTGGACCCACATCATAAAGTGAATTTGGGCATGTTTGAAATAGGGGCTTCCCATCGACACGTCAGCGAAAAAGAAAGTAACTTCATTCACTTGTGAGTTCAGGTGAATTGCAACGTTGCATTTTCATTTAACATTAGGTGCATAAAGAGTGTAGTACAGCCCAAACGGTTCGTCCGATTAAAAAAAAAAAAAAATCCTTCACTTTAGATTGAAAACATCATATTTGGATACGGTTTCCCCTCTTACATTTTATTGTAACTCTGATAATAAGAATTGCCCTGTGTTTCGGGACTTTTTGAGACACCCTGTATTTAGTAAACGACTAACTCATTCACTTTCCAGCTCTTGAGGCTGGTGATGAAGACATTCCCCTAGAATTAAAATCTTTTAGGTTGAGAATGAATAAACACTGTTGCCTTAATTACCCTAAACATAACGGCAAACCGGTGATGTTACACTTGCTTTATCGGCTTTCCGAATGCAGTGCCGTCTTTGCGATATTCCTTTTCAAATTACTGAGTTGCTCATCCTAACTCGTAACATTCCCGTAAGTAATTTTCTGTATGTATATCATGCTACTGAAGTGGAAATCAATCACAACCAATCATAAAACAAACACCTACGGTTTCCCCTCTTGCATCTTGTTGTAGCTCTGATAACAACAGTTACCCAATGTCAGGGGACTCTTGAGACACCCTGTGCAATAACCAATTCAACTTAGAAGAAATGTTGGCGATGTAGCTTAAATGTGCTAGTTAATAAAAGAACAACACAAATTTCATTTTTTTATAAAAGTGCAGCAAATGTGGATAGGTGAAATGTGATAGAAAATATTCTAACTAGTAAGTGGCGTTGTCATTAACTGTTTCGAAGATGTTACTATATCTTCTTCAGTAGATGTAACTTAATTCTACTCCTCTGTTTCGACCTAGTTGCTCGATGGAGCAAGAATCCAAAACGTAGTGTCTCGATACTCTCGAAGGAAAGAGTTTTGTCTCCTGAACAGAGATTTACAATCAACTGTGAGATGAGTCTGACAGTGGCAGTTGCGCGGGAGAAATAAGCAATTGTGGTTGTCAGCGGCCCCTGTCGTTAGCGTCAGCTCAGTGGAGGAATCAAGGTTAGCCAACCAGAGCGTTAAGGCGATGTACCGAAAATGTCCCCGCGAGCTACTAGTAGCTCGCGATCGACGGTTTCACTATTACTGCCTTAGTCAGTAGCTGCGCATCCAGATTTCTGGCATATAAAAGAAGGCACGGAAACAGTTACTAATAGTTGCTTTTCAAGACCCTTCATGGAGTGCAGATATTTCTGTAGTGGATAAATACTGTGTCCCTCGGGGTTCTCCTCTTTCTTTCCACTTTCTTCACCCCATCGTCATTTCATGTAGCCTCTAAGCTTAATCGTGATACATGGAACTAATAAAGAAAGAAAAAAAAATTAATATCTGACAATTGTGCCCAAGTCATAAAATGGTTCTTAAGAAAAAACGTGGGAGTAGTTATTAATAGACGTTTTCAGAACCTTTCATGTAACACAGGAATTTAATCATCCGAAAATTATACCAATCATAAACTGCAAATTCAGATTACTAACTTAAGGGAGGTAAGAAAGCAGCATTTTTTTTTTATTGTTAAGTTATTTCCTAAAGATAAAGGAGAGATGGTTGGTAGATAGTGTAGGAGGAGCTTTAATCGTATATTTATCATACAAAAAACTTGCACTTCAGCTGTTTCTTTTTAAATAAATAAATGAAAAAAACTGGTGGACATTTTAGACGATAAATGTTTCCCTAGTAAAAGTAATCAACTCCGAATTCCACTATTCAGTACTTTCGGAAGCATTTCCTGACTTATGTGTAGAGTCCTGCAATATTTATGTGCCGCTTTTAATTCTTGACTCGCAAAAACGTACGCAGGAGTGAGTCCTAAGGGGGTTGAACCTCCGAAATGTAGACTTTGTCTGTACTCTGTGTAATTTTAGAGTGAATTTCGACCCCTCTGCCGAAAAGCGTTGAATCTCCCTAAATAAATTTCTGCGTACGTTCATGCTGTATTGGACCATCGGTGATAACACTTGATTAGCAAGAATCGCTGGACTCAAGCCTGCTGTTGTGATTAAGGCGCATTTTAAAAGTAATGACTGTGTGGTAGCAGCAGGCCCGTATCCACTAGGGGCTAGGGAGCCCCCCCCATAAAATTTCACAGTAGGCTTGGAAATGAACTATAATATGGTTGAGTCGGGCCCCCCTACATTTTTGGGCTGGCTACTGGCCTGGGTAGCAGTTCACTTCAGCTGAAATTTCGACAGCACTTCAACATTGGAGGACATCGGACAGCTGACCAGATTGACACACAATAGAAAGACGGATAGAGGAATTCTACACTCTCAAAATTCAGATTGAGTTTTGAGTTTAACGACCCCTTCAGGAGCGAGGCTATATGAAATATGGACCTACTGATTAACGTGGAATCCGAAACACATGAGATCCCGCCGGGAATCGAACCGGGGTCTCGTTTGCTAACCGTTTAGCCACGAAGGAACTCAAAATTCAGGTTGAGGTCGAGGCATCTGTAATGCATAATTTTATTCGACAACGTCGCGAGTATACACAGTACATTACACAATGGTGACTATGTAGTTGATATTGTTTATAACAAGTAAAGAAACAGATGTGTTATCTGTTTTGTGTTACAAAAATGGTATTATACGTTGCATCAGTTATTACTGATCACATGGTATAATATTGAATAATGTTAGTATGGAAATTATATTAAATATTCTATATATTTTGCCAGCCTCTTTATATGGAAACTTTTCTTCCCTGTATTGATATAAAGAACTCAAGTTTAAATTTTCTTATATTTCTGAAGAGTACATATTTAACTTCTTAGGGGCGTATGTAGGCTATATTGTTCCTACGTAAAATTCTTGACACGGTTAAGATGAAATTAATTTTTCTTCTAGGAATTTTAAGGCGTCATACATGCTGTACGTCATGTAATGAATCTGATACTGGACAAGAATTGACAATTGATTAGCCTTTAAGTTACACATTTTGTGTTGACAAAAGAAAAACGACAAGGAAGGGAAATATGTATAGATTCAAGCTTCATTGTGGCGTCAGGTGTTCCGTCTCGCAAACTCTTTCTCCACACGAATCGATGCTCTTCCTGCCCTCTTATTAATAATGATAATAAAAAAAAGCCAAAAATAGTTGCCATGCGCGGGAGTCCAATTCAATTTAAAGCTTACCTTAAGTATCGGCACATAAAGTGAGCAGCAAAAATAAACACATGTGGATGTGCGTAAGGTCATAATAATACTGTATACTCAAGGACTAGTTTGCGTGGGTGGCAAGCAATGATGACTTCAGGGGGTGCACGGGGAGAAATTTCCTTCTATTGCTATAAAACTCCCCCGAGATATCTCGAATCGTGGTCAACACATGGGAGTTTTTCCCAGTGCTAGCTTTACTCCCTAATATTGAAAGTACCCCACGAGAAAAACATAAAGTTATCACTGTTAAGAGGCCTCATCCCGGCGAAATTAAAATACCGCTAATTTTATAGTAATTATGTGATATCTTCAAATAGATAAAATATAATCGAAATGTGGAAAAAGAACGCCCTAGACAATATCATTTTACATGAGATACCGTTATCACAAATCACTTATCTGCTTTCGATTTCGAGCCATTTTGAAAATCGTTATTTATTTTTGCGTTTCTAAACGGCTGAAAACGGAAAGGCACTAGGTGACTTGTGATAACGGTACCTCACGCAAAATAATATTGTCTAGGCCGCTCTTGTTCCACATTTCAATTATCTTCTATCAATTTGAAAATATCACATAATTACTATAAAATTAGCGGTATTTTAATTTCGCCGGGATGAAACCTTTTAAGACGTTGAAAACTACTACTCTTCGTGTCTCCGTAAGTGTTAGGTCTATATTGAATGCTGTTACAGAAAAATGACTTTCTATCAATATAGCTATAGTGTATTAGCGAAAACAAATAATACTCGAGGGGTCATAAGAAAGTAAGATTACAAAGTTTGGAGGGAAACGTGTGCAGACTCAAAAAAGTATTCATACACGCAAAGTTTTTGACGTATGATTATATATGAAGGTTAAATAAAAACAATGTTACAATCATCTGCAAATGTACACAATTTTTTGTTCGTTCCTTTAAAAAAATTAAAAGAAGGATTCTTTAGATAACAAAAGTAAATAAATGTTCTATCTCAACTCAAAAAAGTATTCATACAACAACACAAACAATAAATCTCGACGAGCTCTAACAATCTGTATCAGAAAATCAATATTTTAATGTTTTGTGTGCATACCGTTAACACAAATTATTGCTTCAAGACGCCTTGGCATAGACCGAACGAGCATTTTAGTCATTTCTGGGGAAATCTTTGATCACTCGCCCAAAAGTATCTTTTATAGTGCTTCCTTGCTCGAAGGAGGGCGTTTCTGTACTTTCTTGTCCAGATAAGCCCAGATAATAAGTGTTCGATAGGATTGACATCTGGGCTTAGTGGAAGAGTCAGAAGCCGCCATGGAGCGTCTTACAGCAACCACTCCCTAGTTTTCAAAGTTGTGTGCTTAGGACAATGTCCTGTTGAAAAACAAAGACCCTGTAAACACCCAACATCTACACACTGCTTGATAATTTATGGCGCAACACACTAACATACTTATTAGCATGCATGACCCCTTCAATAAAAAACTGTTTCGCACTCCAGAAGACGCCATGCTTCCCTAAACTATCATACTTCCTCCGTGATTTATTGTAGGGATATTATGTTGCGATTGCAATTCATTATTTGGCTTTCGCCATACCCATATTTTGCCATCTGATCCGAATATATTAAACTTCGATTCATCGAAAATACAACAGCATTCCAAAATTCGAAGTTAACACTTTTGTCGGTTAACTTCTGAGATGTATGGTTTGTTTTTGGCTGTCCTAGCATAAAAATCGACACTATGTAGCACATTTCGTTTAGTTCGAGGATTTACAGTATAAGTTAGCAAAATACAACTCTGGGAAACAAAAAAAACAGCATCCCCTCAAAATTCCCTATGATATAGTTGTAAGTGTGAAGTATTTCTGTTCGGACTCTCATGGGAAGGAAATGTACTATCGTGGACAAAATTACATTAGCACCTGCATTCTGCATATCCTTAGTACATTCACTAATAAGCTTGAGAGATACATTCTTCTATAAACGAGAAACTGAAATCGGCATTGATCATTTTATTGTATTTAACTGCCATTTCTTTTAAATTATCAAAACAGATGAACAAAAGTATATTAATCTTTACCTGACAATTTGGGATTTGGAAAATGAAATGTATTCTTTAAAATTCAAATACAGGAAATTGCTTTAAGAAGTCCTTTTTCACTTTCAATAAATGTATACAATTCCTTACAAGTAAATTTCAATTTTTCCTGATACAGTTCTTGTCATCTCTTTAAAATTATCTAAACAGATAGACAAAATGTATTAGTTGTTGATAGATGGTGAAAGGTGACAGTTTCGGATTTACAGAATAAAACTTACTTCTTAAATCTATATTTCGAACTAGATGAATTTGCTTCAAACTAGATACAGATTTTAAAAAAAGAGAAAGAAAACTGTTATGAACAGACTGGTAAAAATTTGTACCGGTCACGGGCATTAATCAAAATGACAACAATATTTCCGGTCTGGCCGTTAAAAAACCGTCCAGTTGGCAACCCTAGTGCAAATAGATCACGTGATTTCTTGAACCAAAGACATAGCACTTCTCAAGGGTGTGTGGCGGGCCGGCGATGTGCGTTTTCGTAGACCGGCACCCACACAAGAGAGTTTAGCAATTACCCAAAATACTCCTAATCGGTCAACAAAGTTTCTGCAAAATCACCAATTATAACTCGAGCGGCAAAGTTATACTGGGACAGGAACTCAGCTAACAACCAATCTGAAGATTCTAGCTTTACAAGGTAGCGATGGCCTCCGCCAAAACTTCTAATTAGAAAACGGTGGAATCATTATCTCGACGGAAACTTGATAGTTACCAACCCTTTGGGATATCACTTGAAAGCAAAACTCAGAAATAAAGTTCCTTGCAGTAAGCCTGAAGTTTATTGTTCCTAATGCTATTACAAGTCCACGAGCTGGGGCGCTAAGTGTGACTATGTGTTTATAGAAAGAGTTTATAACTTACGTGACAGGTTCCAATCGATAAATACTTGCACAGAGAAACACTCACAAGATAAAACAAAACTTCACTAGACTGGGAGGGCACAAGTCAGTAGAAGGATAGGTGCACAGGTGTAACTATTTGATAGTATCGGTATGCTATAGGTCAGCTAGGCAATAAGCCTAGAGTCTGTCAAAACACACATCAAATAGGGAGTGACAGAACTTCGACCGTCAACTTCCTAAGCTCGCCAGCAGTTTCTGAGCGCAAAGGTCCCGGCTGGAGCTAAGCTTTCAGAAGTAGATTGCCAAGTTCGAAGGAGGTAACTTTGACCATCAGTTTCCTAAGCCGATCAGCAATTATGGGCAGACCCCTGGCTGTCGTCAAGCTTTCAGAAAGAGTGCGAAGTTAGCCACTAGGATAAGATATGGATGGTAACCAAGAGAGTAGGGAGGCCTCCGGAGAAGCCGAGAGTGAGAGGCAGAGTGACGGCTAGGACAACTAGGAGCTTACTCGAAAATCCTGATCTAAGTCGTGCCTAAGACATTGCGGACTCCGTCTAGATAGCACGACTTTGAGGGGTCAGGATACGGACGTTGTCTGACGATCGAGCCAAAAACACGAGCTGTTAAGGGGCTCGATCGGCTTTGCGCACGGCACCAATTTACGTGTCGGATGCAGGATTGTGGCGTGTGCAGACATTGCACTCGGACCATGAGGTCAGAGGTTAAACATGCGTGGTAGTCCAAAAGTTCCCTGGGGAGGAACCCAAGAGTAGTCAGCAGCCTGAAAAGAAAGCTGATTGGTGTGCGCACGACACTAAGGGCAAAGTCAGCTGAGAAAAGTGCTTCTCCGTGGGGCGGAGAGAATAGCGATTGGAACACGTCATGCTCATAACACCAAGATTGATTTACAATAGGGTGCCTGGGGGAAGATTATGTTGGTGCGCATACGTGTATTTGTACTTCATGTCCTTGGATGTGTTGTCCCCAAACTCTGGAAGAGTGGTATACATCGAGATATACAATATTCATACATTGAACCACTTAAAATATAAAACAAAAGGTTTTAAGTACTAAAAGACAAAGGTTTTATATATGTTTGAACCAAGGATCTTCTTACTGTAATTTATCTTTAGACCCTTCTAAGATAACATATATAAACATCTGCAGTTTGAGGACAGAAAAAGAATCTTCTTTTTAGAAGCAAAAACGAAAAAAATTTAAACATACAGATTATATGAACTTCGTTAAGTCTTCTACCACTAATAATAATAATAATAATAATAATAATAATAATAACTAACACAAAGACTACATATATGTCAGACACAGAGGCAGACATCTTCCTGTTACAGAGGGAATGTTATCTACCAGATGGTTGACCCCGGAGGTCAAGCAGGGGTAGCTCAGATGCAAGGAACGGGAAGACGACAAGTCTTTCGTTGTAACTAAGAGAAAACTAACACTCAACACGAATTTGTATTTTAAAAGAAGTAAATGAAATACTAATTCCGTTGCATTTTAAAAATGAAAAAAAAAGAAAAAAGAGAGCAAAAAAGAATTTGCGAATCTGCGTACACTACAGGTGTTTTACTTGGTAAATTCACTACTTTACGTTGGTCGAGGCGTCTAAGCATTTTTTGGCGTCGTGACCTTCGTCTATTTTCTGTTGTTCCAGTTTCTTTGTATTTCTTTCTGATAGAACTAACGGTACCAAAACTAATTGAGAGAGTCTTTACAATTTGACGATAACTTCTACCTTCTTTATAAAGAGAAACAACCCCATCACATTGCGTAAAAGAAAGTTCACTTTTTTGTTGTCCCTCTTGACCACTAGCACTCACAATGAGAGCAGACTAACAGACATGCAATGAACTTTTGCTACAGATACAGTACGATTGCACGAGTTGCACAGTACAAGTGTTCAAGACACATAACAGGATAACAATCCCCCTGTTTGAATACTTTTTTGAGTATCATACTTACGTGATTCACATTGTATTCGTCTTCTCCTAGTCTTAGCGGGTTTTCAACTCGTGCAACTGTTAGTTCTATTCCATCTTTTTTTTTTTTTTTTTTTTTCAAGAACACCTTTAATTTTCTGGTCTCAGATATAACTCACCTACGACTAAATTTTTAGGTGTATGGATACTTTTTTATGTCACTGTATATATTATTTCATACAAACAAAACAGCTAACAGATAGTACATACGTTAGATTATTTTTCTCGGCATAATCTGTATCGGTTAAGACACTTGTCGCATCATGAGATGAGTTTGAAGATTCCCTCCTGGTAAAAATCCTGTCCTTACTGTTCAGCCACGTTGTCATGAAGTGTTTCACCTCCATATCTGAAGCGAAGCGACCATCTCTTAGGTTCTCTTTTAAGAGGTCTCATCCCTGCAAAATTAAAATACCGATAATTTTACAGTGATATCTCCCAATAGATAAAAGATAATTAAAATGTGAAACAAGAGCGCCCTAGACAATATTATTTTGCGTGAGGTACCGTTATCACAAGTGACCTAGTGGCTTTCTGTTTTCAGCCGTTTAGAAACGCGAAAATAAATGCGGATTTTCATAACGGCTCGAAATCGAAAGCAGATAAGTGAGTCGTGATAACAGTATCTCATGTAAAATGATATTGTCTAGGGCGCTCTTGTTCTACATTTCAATTATCTTTTATCTATTGGGAGATATCACTTAATTACTGTAAAATTAGCGGTATATTAATTTCGCCGGGATGAAGCCTCTCAAGTGCGCGAATAGGTGAAAGTCAGCTCCTCCACGCGAGCTGTGTACATATCTGTTGATGCCATGTTGGATCCTCCTCTGCGCTCCTCATCGGTGACGTTTTCTCTACAGTTGCAACTTTCGTCACCATTCTGCAATATGCTAACGAGACATTACAGTTTCTCCTTGAACTTCTACCAGCCGTTGGTGAATTTGAGCCGCACTTACATGTTTCGCCCACAGACATCGTATAACTAAGCAGTAGCAGACTTCTTCGGGAGACCAGCTTCCCAAACGAGGCACTTTTGTGTTTACGTACAAGTAACGCTGTAGGTGACGAGTGGCTGAAACTCTGCACAATTGCCAACTCTATGTATTACAATTACAGCATACTCTTCATTCCTATAGCAGGGCCAGCAAGAGATGGTCTCCGACGTTTCGTACTACATGCGGAGGGATGATGTAGCCCGTACTTCGATACTACTGTTATCAACCACGGTCACTTTGTCTTACACCATTAATTAAATTACCATTATAGATGCAATGAAAAAAGCCTTGGCACGTGAGTAGTGGCAACGTCACTCCTAGCTGTCAGAGACCTTCTCTTGCTGGCTCCGCTTATAGGAACGAAACATTTTTTACAACAGTTTTGATATCTTGTAGCATTAATTATCACAATTTTCGCATTTATGTCGCATTTAATTTTTTAAATGTAGCACAAGTTTTTTAAAAACAAATTATGGAACTTGGAAACAGTATATTTTTGGTAGTAATGTATATATCTAATACAAAAATGAGGAAATACCTTGATTAGGTGCACATTTTAGCTAATGTATTCACTGAGATTAAGAAATTTAAACACTTCCTCTAACCTCATCCTTAATTAAAGGATAACATGCAATAATACATTAGCCATTCTACTTTTAAGTTTGTTCTCCTGTCAGTAACAATGGAAAAGAATCTCTCGGCATCAGCACTCGAGACTGGTAACTATTTTGAACGTAACGTGCTGACAGCAGAAGACTTGTGGTTAACTTTTCAACTGTTTAACAATGATACAATGTCAACTTCCTTATCCTCATTGTTGAGAACACCAATAACCATACTTTTAAATTCACGGTAAGCAACTAACAGATCATGAACATTTTCACCACAAAGCACAGTCAGGATTTAAGCAACAGTTCAGTTTTGTTGACATTTGCATCTTTATGAAGTGAAACAGTTTCTGGATCAAATACCTCGAAGGGCTTTTTCGTAAATGCATCGTTTTAAAAGTCAAATTAGATAATACTGGAAATGAGATTTTTAGTTATTGTTAGCCAGGCCAGTAGCCAGCCCAAAAATGTAGGAGGGGCGGCTGAAATTAGGGGGGCCTATCCAACCATATTATAGTTCATAACCATATTATAGTTCATTTGCCAGCCTACCGTGAAACTTTTAGGGGGGCAACCAAAATTTAGGGAGCCCATCCCCCCTAGACCCCTCATGGACACGAGCCTGTTGTTAGCAATAATTAACAAGAATTTCACTTTTTCGTTTTCATTCTCATTTATCGCAAGTAATGTCGAATTCGCGACAATATAAATATTATTTCTGGGTCTGAAACGAAAAGTTTGAGGTTTCCTGTAACATATATACATTCTTTTAACGTTTCGCACAAATTGCATTAACGAATAATTTCGTCTTTACGTCATTCCTCTATAACAGACGAAACTCCAGAAATATTAGTCTTGTAACCTTAGTTTTTGATCCTCCTTCGCAAACAAGAAAGAACTTGCCTGGTATTACCTTTTAGTACTTTGACATAAAACGTGCCTAATTTTTCCGGTAGATGCACCCTATATAAACACCGAAGTATCTATTGAAATAATGCTAGATCAACAGACATTGCCTACACATACAGTATATCAAATTTAAGTGCATTTGTAACAACTTAATTTCACAGTAAAATTATGATCCAGAGGAGAAATTACGTAAAACTGTTGTATTGTCATCAGTTCAGTTCTCTAGTTACTAAAAACATGAGTGAAGGTTAGTTGCAAGATTTGACTCAAACAAACAGAAAAGTCACCCAATATAAGCATTGTAAACATAAAAATATAGAAAAAGTATAAATAAACAAAATATTTACTTCCTTGTGGATGTCCCAAGACTACAAGCTCACGCTAGGAGACGATATCGGAGAAACAATCTTATACGAGTTCGTATATAAAGCTCATGCTAAGGGACGATATCAAAAGAACAATTTTATACGAGTTTGTATATAAAGCTCACAATCTTATACGAGTTCATGTATAAAACTAGCAAATGCCACTTCCTGTTGCTGTGAACAATATTTCGCATTCCTCCCCCTTAGTGTTCCATATAGAATTCCGCTGTACTCGAAGTATCTCGCTAAATTTAAACAGCTCGTATGTTCATCTTAGTGAACTCCCTTCGCCTGTTTTCTTCCTCTTTAGATCAATACATGTTTAATTAATAAAACAAAAATGACTAGAGCACAAAACATATATAGGGCAACCAGTAATTTTGTATATGATGTTTGACTGACTGTAGTTTTTGTAATTCTGGAGAAAAGTTTCGATATGGCAACAATGTGTACCTTGAGAGTGGGGATAACTTGTGGTGGCAGCAAGATAGAGCACCTCCACATTATCTCATCAGTGCGAGAGTGACTGAACGAAACATTCCCGAACCACTGGATCGGTGGACGTGGATATATGGAGTGACCAATTCGATCTCCGGATTTGGCACCATCTGACTTTTTCTGGTAACTTCTGTTACCATGGCGTAGTATAGTCTTTGACTGCTTATTTAGATTCTATAACAGGTACTGAATCCGTTTTTTTATTGGGCAAGTGAAGAATGAACCAAAGAACACCCCAGATGCGTTTTGGAACCGGATGGTCAACTTGGCGGCGCTAAGTGGGGGGGCGGAGAAACGTGACTTTTTCTTAAGGCAAATTTCAGAAAATTATGACGCCTTTAGTTTTCAAGATATCAGATTGAAACTTTCCACACGGATTATGTGAACCTTTGGGTATTTCTTTTTTTTTCTTTCTTTTTTTTTTTTTAAAGATTCCTACGTGAAACCGGGACCGGCTCGAGGGGGCAAGTGTTTCGAGGGGGTGATTTTTTTTTAGAAAAAATCCGTTTTTTCCCGATTTTTCCGGTTCAGGTGTATGATACGGACATAAGTAGTACCGAGTGGACCGTTGGAAATGGCTCATTATACTGAAGAAAATGGCATTTGAACCATGACTCTAGGCCAAAGTGGCGGATCCAGGATGTGATCAAGGGAGGGGCTAAACCATAGTTTGCAGTTTATCCAGTGTAAGGCAGGATTGAAGCCCATTTTATCCAGTGTATAGCCGTATGTGTAGCCCCTATAGCTCCCTTGGATCCGCCCCTATATATATATATATATATATAATATAGGGTCATATAAAAAGTCTCCGTGGTTTTTTGGGAGAACAAAAACATTTCTTTATCGAAAATTAATTTTAATCAAATATATATTGACCATTATCATCTATGACCTGCTATTTTTCGGGTAGTATCATAATTCCATCGGTGTAGAACTTATGGGGTTTATCGTCAAAAAAACATGACCAAGTGATTTTCAGCTGCGCTTCGGTCGACTAGTTTTTTTTTTTACCATCGAGAGAATTTTGTTGGTAGTCAAACGGTGCAAGGTCCGGGATATACGGTGGATGCATCAAAACTTCCCAACCAAGTTCCGTCAATTTGTACCGAGTCGTCAACAATAGTGTGGCCGCGTATTGTCATGATGGAACACAACTCCTTTTGATGGCCAATTCTAGTCGCTTTTTCTGGATTGCTTCGTTCAAAAGGTCGAGTTGCTCAGTACAGGACCGAAATGATGGTTTCGTATTATGTAATTATCAACGTATATTTAAAAACAAAATCAGATCCTTACGTCAAATCAGCTCGGGCCAGAGCGGCGCAAAAATTTCTTTTTTTTTTTTTTTTTTTTTTTTTTGAAAAATCTTCTGGTTTTCCCGTTTCTTGTGTATAATATGGACAAGCGTGTGGTACCATTGGAAAGCACACTCTATCCTTAAAAAAAAAAAAAAAGTTATGAAGCGTGATTCTATGATAAATAGTAAGGAAGTAGTAGCTGTTTGAGTAAAAGTCTAAAATTTCCCTCAAAAATTGGAAAACCTAAAAGTGTTAGAACAAAGTGTATCAACATCACATACGCAATTTAGTCAACTTGGTCGAACGTTATGAAAGATCAGTCCAAGAATAGCAAATATACGCAAAGTGAAAGGACACGTCCGACCTTCCCAGAATCAATCAATTCTTCCCTTCACGTTTCACATCCATCTGTACAAAAACAAAATAGGAGATTGTCACATACTTCCTCAACAATTCGCACAGATGTTCTGAATTAGGACACCTGCTTATCCGTAGTGTTGTTTACTTAGTTCTTTCCTTTCTATTGTGTCTAGCACTGCATTGCACAACTCATGAATCGTAAGCCCGCTCGTCCAATTCATCACTACGTCCTTCCCATTTTTCTTTATCCATTGAGCTTTTTCTCACTTCCGTATCATACTTCTCTTTTCCCTCTCCAGTCCTTCTATTCTTTCCTACTCTATTTCATGTCCTGTGTCTTTAACGTACTTCCATACAGAGTTGCCAAAAAGTCATTTTATACTTGAACTAAATCCGTGCAACAATGTAAGATGTTAAGATATTTAAGATTTGAAACTCCCATCCTGATCATTGATATAGCAACAACGCTGCTTACGTGCATTGCCATGTAATTGCCACGTAACTGCCCTCAGAGAGAGGAGAATAAAGTCTGCACGTTGACCACTTCATTATTTCTCCTTTCCATATTTGGTAAACAACAATGGCAGATACCAGTGACTTTCCTTTGAAGGAGCGCTTAGTGACAAGTGTGTGGGTCTAGGAACGGAAGCACAACAAAAAATGTCGCAGGTAATGAATAGGTTCCGTAAATTGTACGGTAAGGAGCCACGAATTCGTCAGATTTTGATCATGTGCGAGAAGAAAGCTTTCCGCCTGGGACTTGTTTTGGATGCCCCTTCTGATCGTCCATCAACCCGAAAGGAAGCGTATACAAAAGTTATGGCGACAGTGATGGTTCACCCACCAAGTCGATGAGAAAGCGTTATGCAGAACTTGAAATTGCAAAGAGCATAATGCAGCTTCATATGAAAATGGACGGAGGCGTGCACACATTCCGGACAATGGTCATCAATGAACTCACCAACGAGGACTTAAACCGCCGACAGGAAACACTTGCAGGGTCTTGTTGGACGCATTCCCCCTATTCCTGCTCGGAAGTGTTCTTTTCTCTGATGGATTCGCTATTTATTGGAGTTCGCGGAATAAGAACGCCTCCATATGGGGAAAGGAAAACCAATATTTTTATCAAGAAATTGAGAACAGTCCTCCACACGTCATGGTTTGGGTGGGAATGAACGTCTTTGGTCCGTACTTCTTTGAGGGTTCTGTGCAACCATCAACAACACTGTTTTCCAACAGGATGGAGCGGCTGCCCACTTCGCACTTGCTGTTCGTGAACGCCAGAACGCACTGTTCCTTGGGGTAGGACGTGGTTTCGTAAATTCAGCACACTTTTATACTTGGCCGCCTTGAAGTCCGGACCTCACTACACCACACAAAATTTGCAAAGACAAGATAATTTGAAGTGGATAACAACAGAATTCCGTGCTTTGTCAACAATTTTTTGTGGATATGGTTTTAGTCATAAAGTTGATCCCAATATCCAAATCACACGTCAGGAAGGAACGGGACGTGGACATTGATGCTGTGAGAGCAAGTGTGCTTAAAGTCTTCCATCTTGTGACGGTGGATGAGTAGGACATGGAGGCGTATCAAGCTGTGCAGTGTTAATGGAGGTATGCATACGAATGTTTTGGACACACGACCGTAAGTATTAATGATGTACAATAGGGATGCAATAAGTGCATGTATAAAGAGATTTTCTGGTCACACTGTACTGCATTGTTCTCTCTTCTGAATCTGACATCATCTTTATGTTGTCTTATTTTTTTCTTTCAACATCTTTCTTGTTTCTCCTATGTATTTCATATTATACACTTTACAACTAATTTCATATTCTGTTCCTTCCTCTTCTGTCTTTCTCTTGTTTTTCCTTCCTCTTTTCTTGGTCTCTTACTAGTCCAAAATCACCTTCCCTCTTTTGTTTATGTCTTGACTCCTTTTCTCAGCAACGTCTTAAGGCTGCTTGATTGGCTCTGAGAAGTTTTTTTGTGGCGTGGCCCCCTTTCACTTTCTGTGTACATTTAAGTTTTTATTCTTGGGTTGATCTTCTATAAAGTGTCTGATGAAGACGATGTTACATTACCGAAACTGTTACACAAGTATTATTAATATACGAGGTGTGTGCAAGAAGTATCGAACCTTGGTTTGCAAAAATACGTTTATTGGTTTGGAAATTCGAAACAGTAATATCCTTCAAAGTAATCTCCTTGGTAGTGCATACACTTCTCCCAGCGCTCCCGCCACTGTTGGAAAAAAATTCTGGAATGCAGTTTTTAGAATGATGAGAAACCGTGCCGTCGCATTCTGTATGTTGTCTTCTCTTGACTAAAATCGTGTCCTTTTTAGTGGCATTTTAAGCTTGGGGAATAACTAAAAGTCACACGGAGCCATATCGGGTAAATAGAAAGCCTGACGACACACATGAATGTTATGTTTGACGATGAAAGCCTGAATCGAATTTCGTGGACACTTTCGTTATGCGAAAATTCTCGTTCAAAATTGAATGTACCGATCTGATTGAATGTTTTCCGCTTGAGTATCGCTAAGCTTTTGTCAAAATTTGATGCAATATCGCTGCTCAAGTTTCTTATGTCATTTTACAGAAAATTGAAATCCGACGACCACTCACTACACGTCTTCACTCGTTGGCCAACTTTCCGCGGGCAGAGAAAAATTCACGACTGCACATGAGTGTCCCCTCTACACCTACACTGAAGAAATTTCTCCCGCCCTTCATTGGTTTACGCGAAAAAAAATAGTTCGATAATTTTTGAACACCTCGTATGTTTGATACTTTGACCAGTTCTATTTTATTAATAGTGTGAAATAATTCCACAGCTTTAATAAGCAAGATAAATGTTTAATTAGTTTACATAAAGTCCAAATACCAAATTTCATGTCTGTAGTCTTTTAAGGAATTCCGAGATAAAGACATCTTGTAATAATTGCAACCCTCTTTTCACTCCGTCCACCTTGAATTTCCAGCCACTTTTCTTTTCTTTTCGGTTAAATGTCAGGAAATGCTAAAAACACAAATTTGTTTATTTTAAATAAAAAATCTAAATATCAAATGTCATGCGTCTAACCTTCAAAGGTTCCAAGATATGGACGTTTTGTAATAATTGTAATCCTCTACTCCTTCTCTTCTAGGGCAGATATTAAAAGAAAAAAAAAACTGAAACATGTGTGTATCATTTTAAATTAGCAGTAAAAATCCCTAATTTCAAATCTCCTACATCAAGAAATTTGGAGATACGAACATCTTACTATAACATTTGTATCTCCATCCCTTTTGCCTTATTATTTTCTTACCTTTGTGTCAGATATCAATAAACGCTGAAACATACGTCAGATTGTCACGGACTACGTTAAACTCATTTATTAAACTTTTGTCCGTAATTGTACTTTTTATTTATTACTCTTCAAAATGACTTACGAGAAACAGTAAATTAGAAGTTGTGATGAAAAAATGCAAGACCAAGAGCCGGGTGGTCTTGGTCTTGGTGTTGCACTAGAACCCTTGGTCTTGGTCTTGCACACGCAATCTTGGTCTTGGTCTGGTCTTGTTTGCAAGAGTCTTGCAAGTCTTGCATTTAAGAAATATTATGCTTTTCATAGGTAAATTTTACTTTGGATATAAGGAATTCTACAATGCGCCAATAGTAACGGAAAAACAATGTATGTTTATAAATGTAATATATTTTACCTTCGTGTAAATACGATAATAATATCTTTATTATTTTTAATGGGTGACCACGCTCCACTACTTACAAGATAAATAACAACGTTTCGTAATCTTTATATTTATTATATATATATATATATATATATATATATATATATATATATATATATATATATATATATATATATATATATATATATATATATATAATATTTTAACAAATCCAATACTCCACCAGTTCCCAAAATGAGGAGACTATCCCTGAGATGCATGAAAGCATGAAAGAAAATCAAGACAGCACAGATTATTGAAATAGAATGAATTTCAAAATTATTTTTACTCTCTAAAGGCGTCAGATTTTTTCTTTTTCAATCACGATTTTCTAATCTTCGTATTGAACAAACTTTCAATTAAATATTGAGATATCGTTTTACTGATTCTAATACGTATTGTATGGGGCAGAAACATGGACATTGTGCAAAAGCGATTTTAAAAATTAGAGGCTTTCGAAACATGCGCATGGAGAAAAAAGAGAATTAGCTGGGTTGACCGGAAAACGAATGAGAAGGTGCTAGAAATAGTAGCACAAGGGGGATGGAGGATTTTAGATGTAATTAAGAGGAGGAAGAGGAACTGGTTGGGGCATTGGCTGAGGAGGAACTGTATTGTGAGAGACGTGCTAGAGGGTATTGTGGAAGGAAAAAGGGGAGGGGGAGAAGGGGACTGTAGTTGAAGGAAGGTATTAAAATAAAATAGCTACGTCAAGATGAAGAGACTACTTGAGGACCACCGTACATCGAAGTTTCTCAGTTGCAGCAAGTGACCTGCTAGTAATGGCAGAATAGCTATAATGATGATGATTATTATTATGATATGTTTAGCAATATTGGCCAAAAAGAGAGAAAAAATAAAATAATAATGATTATAATCAAATCTCTTAATATTTTAGAATAATTTTGGAGAAAACTGAAAACTAGTCAGCTGTCTGTCATTTGTGTAAACTCAATTTATACAAATATTTTTGACCTATATTAGAAATACAAATTAACGGTATCAAACTCCAAGTTATTTTAAATAACTGTACAAAATCACTCTCATTTGTGAATATGGATTATTTATTGTTGTATAATGTTATATCGCTCAATTCCCGATGTGTGGTATACCTAAGGACGCTAAAAGTTACATTAATAAACAATTATTCACCGTATAAGGATTCGCCCATGAAATCAGACTTGCGGTCACATGCATTAACTTTCTGTCAATATCATGAAAATGTTCTTTCGATATTAATTTTATTAGCACACATTAAAAATTTCCAACGGGTGCTTGAGCCTCAAAGCCAAGGCCACACCCATGTAATCGGCACTTATGATGTACGGAATTACCGATGTTCAATACTACATTTCTCTTTAGTTTTAGAAGAACACCACTGGTATGTTTTGAAAGCAAATGAAATGTCTAGTTTAACGTCCCACGTTTATGCACCGAGGCTAACGGAGGCGTGATGATGAGAAATGAATGAAATGATGGAATGAAGAAAGTAGGAGGAAACGGGAATATCCCGAGAAAACTCACGCACACGGTGTTTGTCCACCAAAAAAGCTCACATGGCGTAAGATACATGTGTGGCTTGAAAGCGAGTAATAAATACAGAAAGCTACAGCGAACCGATTCAGAAAAGACATACTGTAGCTATATGCTAAGGGGCAGATCGTCTTGTACGGATTGCGTAAACTACTGGGAACACATTCACTTTAGCGGCATTTTTATTGAAACCAAGAAATTCAAGTGAAAGATTTAACGATTTGTCTTCCTTTTTATATTCTATAAAAGAATTCAAGTAGTACTGGTACTCATGCAAGATTCTTGCGCAGGAATCTTGGTCTTGCAGCCAATGGTGTTGTCTTGCATCGGGATTCTTACAAGGTACATTCGCGAAGTGTCCCCTCGGGATTCACGTAAAACTGATTTAAATGCAAAGTTCTCCATGGCTCAATGTCTATTGTACTAATTTTAGCAGCCCATATGGGTAATTTGTATATTTATGAGCCTTCATATATCAGGAATTCAATCATACACTACTATAACGCTTCGTCACAAAATTGCTTTTAGTATCTTTAGATGTAACTGAAGATGAATGTGGGCATATGCAAAACAAATTGGATCAAGTACTGCTTCTCTGACAAGTGTTATCCACACTGGCCGCCATCTTGGATCCGCCATATTGAATTCAACTTTCGGTTTTTCAAATGGGAATAGCTGCATGTGATACATCAAATTCATATTAAATTTTCCCGGAAATTCATTTCTTTAGTGAGTTTTACTGTAGCTCGTACCATTTGCGAGATATTACATGTTAAATCCCTCTATTCACTTCGTGAATAGACATTGCAGAGTAGTATCAGTTACGCTTACGTTTTTGATGTTGACAAATCAAAATAATTTCTAAGTGGAAAAGTGCTGTAGGTATAAACAAACGCTCTACAACATTGGTGTCATAATCTTACAACATTTCTGTGAGTGATTGTTATTATTTCCATGTTATACTACAAACAAGGAAGTATGGTATTACGAACAAAATGCCTAATGTAAATCTAGATGCGACCAGATTTTGGTGAAGATGTACCATATCCTATTTACGTCTGTGTGTATGTACGTTCTGAAAACATTTCGTTAACAATAAATCACGTAAAAAAATCACATATACATACGGAGCGCTGCACAACTTTTTAATGGTTGAATTTGTGAAGTGTCTCACATTTAACACGCAATATCTTGCAAATGATACAAGCTACCGTAAAGCTGACTACACCAATGAATTCCCTAGAAAATTTTGTATGAATTTGATGTATCACATGTACCTATTCCCATTTGGAAAACCGAAAGTTGAATCCAATATTGCGGATCCAAGATGGCGGCTGGTGTGGATAGTACGTGTCAGAGAAGCAGTACTTGATCTTTTTTCCATATGCCTACATTCATATTCAGTTACATCTAAAGAAACTAAAAGCAATTTTATGACCAAGCGTTATAGTAGTGTACGAATTCCGGATATATGGAGGCCCATAAATATGCAAATTACCCGTATGGGCCGCTAAAGTTAGTACAATACAGTTTGGGCCGCGGAGAACTTTGCATTTAAATAAATTTTAGACGAATCCCGAAGGGACACTTCGCGAATGTACCTTGTTAGTCTTCGTCTTGGTCTTGCATTCAAGAGTCTCGCACAAAGTGCAAGACCAAGACTCTTGCGCTTATCACTAATTGGAAGTCCAAATCCATATTTTCATGTCTCTAAATTCCTCCTTATAAAGTTTCCACCATTCTCCTCTCTCTTGGATCCGAATAGTCGCCTTAGGATTTTATTTTCAAATACTTTGCGTTCTACCCTCAAAGTAAGCGTCCATGTTTCGCAGCCACACTGCAGTAACGAGGTATTTCTGATATGCTCTGCAAGCGATGTGCTTGGTGTTGAATTGACACACAAGTAACACGCTAAAGTGGTTGTCATTTTGTGTTGTTTCAATACCTCATTGTTTGCAGTGTAGGTTAAAATAGGACTAGGATTTAGATTTTTGAGCTTTCCGCATTTATGACCATTTAGCCAATCACATATGAGGGATGACGTCCCTCGGCGAGCACACTATCCGAGGAAAGGGAAGGAAAAAAGCGGCCTGAGACATAAGCTAGGTACCACCCAGCATTTGCATGGTGTAAATGAGGAAAACACAGGAAAACTTCATTCAAGATGACTGGCCTGAAAAAGCTTTTTACACTTTTTCGACCGAGTGCCCCCCACCGGGTATCCCTAGGTTAAAATAGTCTTAAAAAAACAAAGAATAATTTCATCCCGAAAGCATAAACTCAAATGTCTGATTTCGTAAGAATGTATTACTTTATCAAAGAATGTTCAACTGTAGTGGTTTTATTAAAATGTTTATTTATTCTGAGTAAGAATTCACAGAAATGTAAAATATTAACTTTCCAGGTACAATATTCTTGCAAATGTTATTTTTGCATCTTTCAAGAATGTGTGTGTGTTGTGGTGGAGGGGGTACCAAACTAGATAGCCTATGGGGAAAGAAGCGAGAGATGGAGATGAAGGAAATTCGATACTGAAATATTAATCTGAATATAATTTCCTTTAACATTCCTACATATCTCTTTTTTCTTGATTGACTTGGTCAAGGGGAAATAGAGATATGAATAAGATTAGTATTTCTGTAACCTGTAACCGATAAGTATGGTTTATTTATAACGAGATAACTTTTTTGCTAGTTTCCTCTTAAAATAAGATTTCCATTAGACGCCTGCTGTTACAGTTCTAAAGTCAGATTCAGAATTTATATATTTTTTTAAATAGTAGTATTTACTTGATTTAACTTTTCCTCGTGTTGCATGAACAAAAAAAAAAAAAAAAAAAAAAAAAATATTGCTTTGCTATGTGATTGATCTATCCATAAAGGTTTCATATCTAGTAATTCTAGGAAGAAGAAATATTATGAACAAAATTATTTATATGGAAAAGTAATTTCCAACCACTGGTTAACTTTTTTAACTTAATCTATGCGTAATTGAATGCTTGGTAGGCAGGCTTACTACGAACCTTTCTATAAATAATTCAGTTACTTTAAATGTTTGCCGCTATTCTTAATGTCCTTCAAAGTTTGCACTACGAGACTACTTGTTGCAACCTTCCCTTCGACCCTCGGATCAGTGTTTCTCAACCTGAGAGTCGTGAAGATAAGCGGAAGAAATAATTAAAATCTAATACTGAAAAATAATTTAAAAAAAAAATAGTATTTTGAGTTTTGTTCTGATAGGCATATTTTTTAAAAATTTTTTATACATACTGTTAAGAACAATAAAAGATAGGTATAGCCCTAACATTTTCAACAGATGCAGAGTTGTTTAAAATTCAATTTAAACGAAAGAGGTAGGATATGAAACTAGTGAATGAGATTCCAGAGCATGGTGTGATTTCACTGGGACGGCAATGTCCGGTTCAATCTTCGTGACGCACATTATCAAGTCATCTAAAATACTCAAGAATTTTTTAAACAACTGTCCAAGCTTTTTAAAACCAATATTAGAAATCACATTATTATTTTTTTTATCATGTAACGCAAAATTAAGGGAGTTATGAAGTTTTTAAAATTTCAAACGGCCTCCATTTTGAAACAGTATGACGGATCGGATTCGATATTTATATAAATAAGAATTAATATTTTTCTGACCAGAGTATGCACTTCCTTATTAAAAATTAAAATATTTCGTAACAGTTTCCATAACGTAACGTTATCTTCCTCAGACGACAGGCATATTAACGTTTGAGGAAGATAACGTTGCGTTATGGAAACTTACGAAATGTTTTAATAATAAAAGTACATACTCTGGTCAGAAGAATATTATTATTTAAATAGCAATTCCAGATTCAACATGGAGGAAGTTACATGTGGGTTACCTCTGAATCAGAAGAAGACTATATTTGTAATATGAATGAGCTGACAGATTTCGGTTTTAATCCACTAGCTTTTACGGAAGTTACTCTATCCACTATATACAAAAAATTGATTCCACTGTTGTATCATAGAAATAAATGGATATCTATATCCGCAATATGGAAAGATCTCCGCAGTAGGTATATTAAAAATTCCACACAAGCTTATTATAAACCAGAAATTATAAGGGGATCACTGGCAAGAGGATGTGATAAAATGGGGGTCGTGATAGAAATTAGGTTGAGAACCACTGCTATAGATTAAAGTCGTGCTTAATTAACAGCTCTTAATTGCGTACATTTAACAAATACATTTATTTATTTATTTATTTATTTATTTATTGACTTTGCTCATAACCAGCCCGAACTCCATACCACATTTTATGCAATTATTCAGTAACTTCGTTATAGGGTCTACATAATATTCCTATTTGTACCGACATCTATTAGCGTCAAGCAGGAAAGTAATAGCACTCGTAGCGATATCTATTGGCATCAGACAGACAAGTGACAGTGCACGTTGGAACATCTATTAGGATCAGGCAATTGATAGCGCACGTAGCGACATCTATTAGCGTCAGACAATCAAGTTATATCGCATGTAGTGGCATCTATTAGCGTGAAACAATCAAGTGATAGCGCATCTAGTGACATTTTCAGCACACACAGCTCCAACAGTGTGCAACATTGTACCATTGCACTTCACTGTGATGTTTAGTGATAATAGTGCATTTTAAATCCGTGCACACTTGTATATGGTGCTATTTCAAACAAAATATTTTTATGCTGAGTTGGGAACACTGTTTCACCTATGGCAACACTGTTTGTGGTTTTCGATAGAGCATTTTGCTCTCATTATATTGTGAAACTTTTGTTTTGATTGTTTTAACGGTTTTCTAGATATTTAATTAAACGTACATAATTCTATGATATAATTTTTTGGATATTCAAATTTTGAAGCCCCTTAGCTCCTATCCTTCTGGTCCATAGCACCTTAAATTTTGTACATTCTCATTTCGTATGATGGTCTATCAGATGTGCTGTATGGCAATTAGATTTGAGCGATAACTTATGAGACCTTCCAGTGTAAAAGATGTTTGCCGTTTATTATAAGGAATTCTCATTGTGCTCCTGGTCTTTCTACAACAAATGTTACAAATCTCTTAAGGGGGCAGACTACTAGATATTTTTCAAAAACTAATAATTTTTCTTTTATCCGTTTTTCGTAAGTGGAAAGAGGTAATAAAATGTAACTTACCACAATAATAGATAATGTTATTCTACACCCGAAAATAGGAATCAGAAGAATTTTCAGTGTTGCCATCCATAGAAATTACAGTGTGACCAGAATTTGAATTACTCAAAAATCTACGTTAAGACAGCGACTAGAAAAATGAACTCAACGATAATTGATGACTTATCATACTGTCTATGTTCCTTGTTTACTGCTTTTTAAATAATGTTTGTATTTATTTTGTACTAACTTATTTATTTTGTAATAATTTATGTAAGTTTTATAAAATAAGTAGAAGTATTATTTAAAAAGTAGTAAACAAAGAACATAGACAGCATAATAAGTCATCAATTACCGTTAAGCTCATTTTTCTAGTCACTGCCTTAACCTAGATTTTTGAGTAATTCAAATTCTGGTCACACTGTAATTTCTATGGATGGCAACACTGAAAATTCTTCCGATTCGTATTTTCGGGTGTAGAATAACATTATCAATTATTGTGGTAAGTTACATTTTATTACCTCTTTCCACTTACGAAAAACAGGCAAAAGAAAAATATTAGTTTTTCAAAAATATTTAGTAGTCTGCCGCCTTAAGCATGGTTGTAAAACATTTCAGGATCTTGATTTGACACATTGAGACTTTTTTTTCTAACGTCCCATGATTATGCATCGACGGTAAGGGAAACGGTGAGGATGACATAAATAATAATAGTTGTTTGACAAAAATGGGAAGAAACAGGATAATCCTAAACTAGGGATCTCAAGTGCCAGAGGTGATCGCTCTTCCACTGAGCTAGAAAAGCATCTTGCTTTTATAATAAAGATGCAACATGGAACCAGATGTAGTGTGTACGCAGGCACGTAGCCAAGGGGAAAGGTCCGGACCCCCCCCTTCGAGACCAGAAATGGAAAAAAAAATTAGGGAAGGATGAAAGAAAATGTAATGAGGAAAAGAAGGATCAGCGTAAAAAATAAACTACAGGAAGCTTTTGGTTACTCTTTCTTATGAGGAAATTTGTATTACTTGCAATACATGGTTGCGAGGTGAGCGATATATCCTGGAAGAGTTAGGGAACTTGAAATTTCTAGAAAAGTTGCGAAATTCTCAGAATTTCTGCTACTAGTCAGGGAGATTTCAAGCTTCCGAAAGCATAGTGCCGTTGTGTAACAGCGTGGACATTTTTTATCATAATTTTTCGTTACCGCATCCTTGCAACATCAAACATGTTATTTCAAAAACAATTTTCTACTGGTCCTTTAACCTGTCATTTGGAACAGACAGTAGTTGACGGAATAATAAAAACAAAAATATATGTGAAAAGAAAGTTCTGTTAACATTTGATTCTACAGAAAAAGGAACGCAGATATTTGCAAAATATTTTACAAGACATTATTGAGTATGTACTTTTTATAATAGTTGAGGTCATAATGAAAGGAAAGTTGTTATATTTGAATAAACAGAGGAAGGATGTAAATATTGTATAATCTTTTTCAATACGTTTTTTTTTTTCTACTCGAGATTTCTTCATCTTTTATTAAAATACCAACATATCCTCACAAACCAATATATATTGATAGTAAAGTAGTTTAGATTGATCGAGCTCCTGGGCCTTCAGAATTTCATGTCACGTCTTCCCCTCCCCGTTATGAAATCCTGGCTAAACGAACTAATATATGTTCCAGTAAAATTGTTTAGAATGATCGAGCCCCTGGTGTGATGACCACAGTATTTCATGTCACGGACCCCCCCCCCCTTCCTTCACGCAATCCTGGCTACGTGTCTGGTGTACGTATATCTTTCCGATTTCAATAGAGATAGATGAGAACGATGAATTCATATTAGGAAACCATTTTGCATTCTCTTACCGTTTCTCCTCTACCGTTATCAATGTTGGACCAGTTTGAATAGACACTTATAGGAGTCTTGTGTTTTATGAGTCAGCTTGTCACATTTAATTCCTCTTCATAGATAGCAAGATTGTAAGGAATAAAGAAAATACATAAGATCAAGAACAGTGAATATCATTGAATTGAAATAAGTCGTAAGTTTTGATAAGGAGAAAATAGCCATCAAACAACCATATATTTTAGTTCATAAATTATCACAACTCTCACATGTTCAGTGATAAGTGAAATGATTTTGGTGTAGTTCTAAAGTCCTTAAAGCAATCTATGATTATAGCCTCAAAATGTGTTGTAGCTTCAAACTTATAAATACTGGGATATTTACACTTAATGATTAAGACAGATAATTAAAAATATATTTTGTCCATTGTCTATTGAAATTTGTGACTGTTATCAATAAAATGCTCAATTTCTTACATTGTGTAATTAATTTCTTTGAATTTGGCACAGGAATGAAGTTTCTACTCCTATTCTGTGAAAATTGATGTTCGTTTGACGATTTCGCTATAAATTCTGAGTGCGGCCATATTTATGACGCCGTTATCTCCTAAACCCGTAACTGGATTCTTTGGAACTTCCTGTGGGGAAATACCTCTCCAGTACTACTACACACTTCAAAGTTTCACTTTTTTTTTTTTTTATGTCTAGGTTAAAGCGTAATTGCATTTTACTGTTAAGGAAAGATCACCATCTGATGCCGAATTCGTATATACACCGTGTTTCAAAAAGAACGACCTGATTTTGGACGGTAATAGTTACGGAACATGGGACGTGCCGGCAAGGAAATGAGTGTTGTTTGAATGGGCGTGGTCTAGAATTTCAGAAAATCGCCGTTAGTTGTCAGTCAATGCGTCTTCTTAGTTTGCAGTTAGTCAGAAGTAAGAGGCGTCTGCATGCTTTACGTCGGTGTTTTGGCATTGATCCGCCTGCACCCAAAAACATTCGTCGTTGCTATCGCCAATTTGAAGAGAGAGGATGCTTATGCAAAGGTCTAGGTCGGTTGTGTGCAAAGGTAAGTTCATGACGAATTTAGCTATCGTCTAGATGTTCGTGTTTCTGCTGGTGGACACATAAACCATTTGTAATAGCATAGCTAAAACTTGAAAATTTTACGTATTTTGCAATTTATCCCATTTTTGTAGTATGTTTTTTATCAATACATATGGACTTTTAAAATTGTTATTCTTTTTGAAACACCCTGTATATTTGTAATAATAACGGCGAGAGACAGGAACACAGCTTCGTGCTCTCTCTCTCGCGCGCCGTTTTTGCTGTGATATTTGTCGACAGGGAGACGAACTGAGAACCATTCTATAAGAAGACTTCGGTATTTGGCGTAGTTTAATAGTCTACAAAGGAACGTTCTGGATCGTGTTAGGTAATATTCTATTATAACAAAGTACTACTTAAAACTTTAGGGTTTTACTAGTGATTATCAATAAATGTCAAAACTACTCTTGGTCTACTGTCAACTTTTAATATATGTATATGCCTCTCGGCAGTGGTGTAGGGAAGGGGAGGGGCCGCCCCCCCCCCAAAGAGATCCGACAATGTACTTTGATACTTTGATGTTTGTAATTTTTTATATATTTTTATGTTTATATATTTTTTGTTTGCAATTTTTCTATATGTACCTATAACAGCACTTAGCCCCCCAAACACATCCTGGCTACGCTACTGCCTCTCGGTACATAAACATACCCTATTCTAGCCACTAAGGTTCAGGGACATTCACACTTGCACAGCTTTCTCTTGTTGTCACTTTTACGTAACTATTGTCACAGACTGCACCATTAACATGTCAGCACTTATTAAAGCGAATTACAACTAAACATTGAAACTTTTCAATAAACTCAACCACTTGAGACTCATAACAATCCTAAAAATAATTTCAGTCCCATGTGGCTAATTTCGAATGTCAAACCTAATACACACTATAAACATTACATGATTACGTCCTTCAATTGTTCCTACAACTTTTCAACACCTTGTCCGATACTTCTAGATCATGTCCAATCTTAATTCACTAAACCTTAACAGATCTAATGGCATTTAATTATTTACTTTAATCTTAATATGATTTGGATTATTTTTAAAGAAAACAATAATAAAATACTGGAAACAAATTGTTATATTGTGTACATGTCCAACAAGTATTGATAATGGTGTCGGAAATGGAAAAAGAGATTTAAAAATGACAGTAGAAAAAGGAGAATACTGAAGACTGTTTTGATAAGAAGAGATAGGGCAATTGGATACATTATGAGACCTGAAGGAATCACGCTATTAGCTTTGAAGGAAATAGCAGCAGAAACTAGTTGAGAATGCTCCAAAAGCGTTGCCAGACCGAACTTAAATAAACTATTTGAAATTTA
This sequence comes from Thermobia domestica, assembly GCF_964235325.1. Taxonomy (NCBI): domain Eukaryota; kingdom Metazoa; phylum Arthropoda; class Insecta; order Zygentoma; family Lepismatidae; genus Thermobia; species Thermobia domestica. The sequence goes on along the minus strand of NC_137468.1, from coordinate 173,264,393 downwards.
TATGAAATTTATATTTATTTGATTAAAATCAATAAATAATACATTTACATATTTGGAGCCTGCGTATTAGGGGATCTATTAAATTAGCTATAGTGAGCTGTCACTTTTTATCACCGTATATCTATCTATCTATTTATCTATCTATTTATCTATCTATACAGGATGGTAAGAAACTATTTGAACAAACTTCGGGAGCTGATTGCTGACACCGAAACAAGCAAAAAGTCCTCTGGAACTTTGGTCAGTGAGGGATGGTTTCGGCAAAATAAGGTGCCGAAAGCGTGAGAAAATGAACTTCAGAAGGCTTTAATTCAAAAACAACGCAACGTAGAGAGTGCCGTTTAGAACATGACACTCGAAGTCATACCTGCTCGATTGAAAAATGTATCCTTCAAACCTCCGCAAGATGTGAGCGAGGGATTACCCAAAGGAACGTAGGGATCTCCTATAACTTGGCAAGTAATCTCTACGTACCTTTGGAGAATGTTCTAAACGACACTCTCTATGTTGCAATGTTTTTGAATTACAGCCCTCACTGACTAAATTTCCACAGGACTTTTTTGCTTGTTTCGGTGCCAGGAATCAGCTCCCAAAGCTTATTCAAATAGTTTTTTTTTTACCACCCTGTATATATCTGATCTGATCTGATATGCATATATAATGTGCTGATATACTGATATGAAAATGCAGATATAAACAGTGGTCACCGGTTACTATTTGGTACCAAAATGTTCACCATCCTCTTAGGTATTGATCAACACCAATATCATCTCTCTGACTTACCGTTCCGCAGATATGGCTCCTTAAATGTCCCAAAATCGGCACTGTTTTGGTCAATATTTCGGGAACGGTAAGAGTGACGCGAAAATTTGCATTACTTCTTTAGATCCAATATATTTCATCAAAAATTTTCTTGTATGCCTTATGTCTGGAGAACTGCATATAGTGTAGCCAAACCCAAACTATCACTTAGTATGGTGTACTTATTCCGTAGAAAATACAACTTGATTTAGGGCCCGTTCAAAAATTTTGTGGTCCCTGATCCAATTGGCCCAAAAGATCCAATATATTTCAACAAAAAATTCTTCTAGACCTTATATCTGGTTAACTTCATATAGTGTAGCCAAACCTAAACTATCCGTTAACTCAGTATGATGTGCTTATTCTGTAAAAAAATACGAAAACACGATTTAAGGGCCATTCAAAAATTTTGTGGGCCTGCTTATTCTGTAAAAAAATACGAAAACACGATTTAAGGGCCATTCAAAAATTTTGTGGGCCCTGATCCAGAAACTAAGTATTGGCCAAGATCGCAGTCTTTTGATGCATTGTTAACTTTCCTAAAATTCTTGTTGATGCTCTATCGAATGGAGGGTTCGCAAATTCGCAAATATAACACACACACACACACACACATATATATATATATATATATATATATATATATAAAGAGAACTTCAGTAACAAACTTTTTAAGTTCCTTAAAAATTCCAAAAGGAAGGCTGCGTCAGAAATACGGAAATGATATCAGAAATGAAGAAAGAGATTTAAAAATAGTAGTAGAAAAAGGAGAATACTGACGACTTTTCGATAAGAAGAGATAGGGCAATTGGACACATTATGAGACATAAAGGAATCAAGCTATTAGCTTTGGAGGAAATAGCAAAAGAAACATCCCAACAAGATGGATGCGACTGAAATGTATAGACCAAATAATGCAAAATGCAGGAAAGAAATGAAAAGCTGTTCATGATAGGGAAGAGCAGAAAACGTCACGGGAAGAGCAGCAGCACGTCAAACCAACAGAAAGATCGATGGGCTGAGAAGAAAAGATTGAAATAAATTTAAATTAAAATACAGAGTGAGCACAGAAACAGTCCCTGGTTTCAAATTAGTGTAAATTTAATATGCGAAGGAATATTTTGCTGAAATTTTAAACAGTGATACATAAACTCAGTGCGCACGACCTGTAACGCGGGAAATATCGAGGCGGTAATCTAGCTCCAACCACACGTTGTGAAGCATATCCGTACACTGATGCGTTTTTGAAGATCGTTCAGAGTTGCGGGTAGTGGAGGCGCATACACTTACTGTTGTTTGTGGCATCTGCTACTCTCTGCTAGCTTTACGTGTACACTTCTGTGGGCTGTGTACGAAAGCTGCTCTTATGCGCTCCACAGTTTCCTCCGAGACTGGACGTCGCCCTGAATGTCCTTTTCTTTGATCACACATGCACCCTGTCTCAATAAACGTTCTATGCCACTTCACAATGGATTTGTGTGTGGGTGGATCAGCATTAAATTGTCGTTTGAAATCACGCTGCACTCTCACAAAACTGCTTGTTTTTGCAAAATGTAAAACGCACCAGCATCGTTGCTGTGGGGTGAACGCCATTTTCGATTTTACTGTCATCTAGCCGCCCTGGTCAGAACTAGGATTCTGAAAAGATAGATGGGAAAATACTTTGAGTTTAGTGAGCTCTGTACAAAATTTCAAGTAAATATTCAATTAAATGTTAATTATATGGCACTTTAAAATCAGGTACTGTTTCTGTGCTCACCCTGTATCCATATTTTTTAAAAATAGAAATTCAGGTATGAATTATTTTAGTGCGGAAATATGGCAACATTCTGTGGGCGAATTACATGTTCATTGCAACGCGAACTCTTTACTTTAGTGAAATGCATTATTTGATCTTCAAGATAAAGGATAAAGCTTTCATATTTATAGCTTTTCTAACGCAAATATTAAAACGTAATTATCCATATGTTTTGTATTTAAGGAGGGATCAATATATGTATACAGCGTAAATAACATACCATATCGCTATAATGTTAGTTTGTAGATTTCTGTCGTGATTATCAGTGTTTAATGTTATCGACCAAATGGTTATTGTGTGATATTTCAAGTATGTGCCGTTACTTCGTACTTTCCCGAACCTGATTCACAAGTTGTCATTCATTTAATGTGTTAAGTCTGTCTCTGTTATCTTAATGCTTTTTTCTGTGAAGATGTAACTTTAGTTATTTTAAAATACATTCATTATAATTACATCTGTGATTTCCAATAACATAAAAACTCACTTTGCATTTTAAGTGGTTCTGATATTGTGTGATGCATGATTCTCTCGAACCGTATTAATGGATATTTCCATTCGCTGTGTATCATAGTTCACCACACTCGTTCTGCTTCAACTTTGAACTTTCACGCGTCAGGCAGTGGCGGATCTAGAAGGTAAAAACTGAGGGGGGCCACCAGAATCCAGACTATCAAAAATATATAAATAATAGCTTAAATTATTTTTGTCTCTCAAAAAGCTTGGGAGGCTAGGCCCCTGGCCCCGTGCTAGATCCGCCACTGGTATCAGGAAACAAAAACATCACTTAGAAGGTCCTAGTCAGGCAGCGAATCACAGAAGCACAAGGTTGTCAAGGTAGTTGGTATAGTAGATGAAAGGACAACGGTTTTGTCGTTCTTTACGTATGTTTATTTCTTATAGTTAGGGTTCCTTTTCACTACCAAGGCCATATGGGGCGTAAACTTCCATTTTAAGATGAATGCGAACCATCCTTAATGTGTTTAATGATCCCCCATCAGCATATTATGTTGCTTTCATTTCATAAATTTGGCAACAATACACTTATATCATGCTTACCTAGCGGCACGAAACAATTGTCAAAATGTACTTGTATGTATAAAAGACCAGGAATAGTTTCCTAACATTGAGGCTACCCTTTTCGTCGATCACTGGGCAGAATTATTTCAGGAAACACCCCTCCAGATGCAACCATTGAAGTAGTCGTCCAGCTCATGCCCAGAGCTACAGAGTACAAAGCGGCATGTTCAGCAGCAGAACTCGAAGGGAAATACAACAAATCACCAGAAGAATACATCCATACAGAGCACCCGGGTCGAATCATATTCCTCCCCTCACACTCAAACACGTTTCCAGCGAGCTATTAATGCTACTGTGCAGAATCTGAGACTGTATTTTTCAAACAGTTCATTTTCTCACGGCGTGGAAGGAAGTGCACCTCATCATGATCCAGAAGTCCAAAGAACCCAGAGTAAATTTGAGAAGCTACAGACATATCATCTTTCTCTCCCACCTTAGCAAGGTAATAGGGAAAGTATTTCAGCGCAGAAGCCTGCAGCATTACACAGGAGAACAAATCTCCCTCCCTTACACCAGTTTGCTTTTGACTCGGACACAGTACCACCCTACGACTTGTCTGGGTAGTCGACAATATGACTATCACAACGCCGGAGAACACATGCTGGGATTGTTCCTTGATTTCGAGAAATCCTTCAATACTTTGGGACACTATAGCAGAAGCATTCGAGTTTTACATGCAGGATATTTCACTGAATCAAGAAAGATCAAACCAGGAATCCCCAACTTTCAAGAATCTCTACACACTGATTTCAGCAGATCTGCCAACAAGGACTATGATAGTAGCGTCATTTGCTGACGATATCACCATATTTGCTATCAGTTGCGATCATAGATATGTAGAAAATTTACATCAAACAACATATTGTCCTGCTGGATGATGAAGAGGAAGATTAATTCTGTCAAAACAACCAGCGCTATGAAGACTTCCTTGAAAATTTTCGAAAAAAATCGTCAGGATGAGGAAAATTGAAAAGCAGAAAAGAGAGAAGTCCATTTGGAAATAAAGAAATTAGAACAACAAAGGAAAATTTTAAAGCTTGAAACCCAGTAGAATGAAAAGCAATTTTGGAAAAAAATCAAAAGTTGGAAAACGAGATGTGAGAGGATTATGAGTAGGGATTTAGGTAGAATTATTTTGATTGTCATTTGCCTGCAATATCATGTATAATTTTATTCATGTTTTCACCATCAGAAACATGAATTATGTAAAAGCGCCATTCTACCTAAAGAATTGTAATATGTTGTTTCACAGAGTTTTATGAAGTCATTTTGGTGATTGATTGTGGTTAATGTAACTGCTGTACTGAAAATAACAGTCCAAATTTAAAGATATTTTCAAATTTATGTGTTTTTTTATATGTAATTATTATAATTTGGAATCTCAATCATTGTAACCAACTGCATTTATTATACTAAAAATTATATATATATATATATATATATATATATATATATATATATATATATATATATATATATATATATATATATATATATATATATATATATATATATATATATATATATATATAATGGGAAAGAAGAGTGCTGGTCGTCTGTTCGGAATGGTAGAAGCCGAAGTAAAATTTGTTGTCTTACAAGGAGAAAGCAGACTTTGGTAAGTGAACTTCGGCGCCATTTTTTTCCAAGGTGATAGTGCACATTGAAAGTGTTCACATTACAAACTAGGAAAGCGCAATGGCGTAATATTGCAGAGAAAAAGCGTCTTCAAGTTTTCGACTCGCCGCATATATCGTACGATGCGTAAAGTTATCAAGTGATGGCGTGGCAATCAGTAGCATTTGTGACTCACGTGCTAAGGGTTCCGGGTTTAATTCCCGCTGGAGTCAACTTTTTTATTTACTTCAACCAATAAGTAGCCATTTGTAGCTACAAGTAAAATGTTAATTCATCATGTTTATAATTAATTAAAACAATAGAAATATTCAAATCAGTTATAAAATCTTTCAATGTTCTATGTTAACTAGCAACTACTTCGTAAATATATTGATATCACGAGTTATGGTTATCACGGTCATTTTTAACCATTTCATTTATGTGCTAAAATAATTGTATACATAAAGTTTCAAAAGTTTCATAGTTGTAACTTACGAGCAATGACAATTTTTAACAAAACTTAAAACTGTATATTTCAGTACAGAAGAAATAATTACAAAAATACAAAAAAAAAAAAAAAAAAAACTTTATTTTTAACCATACCATGTACGTGTTAAGATGAATGTACAAAAAAGTTTCAAAAGTTTCGTAGTTGTAACTTTTGAGCAACGGCACAATTTGTAAAAAAAAAAAAAAAAAAAAAAAAAAAAAAAAAAAAAAAGTTTGCTTTGTATGCCCATTAATGTTTAACAGTGTAACGTTTTGCAAGGTTGCTTAGAATCTACTGAAAGAGCAAAAATTAAGCTTTCATTTGACACCAGGATGAGCCCAATAATTTCAAAAATAAGGAAGTTATGGTAATTTCAGTTCCATGATGCTGTCAAAAAGTGAAATTGAAGCAAAATTCACATTTTTCAAAAATTTCTCCCCGGCCCATTTCTCATCCAAAAAATCGGGGGAGAAAATAATTTAGCATAATTTCATTGGTAGTAATGTATAAGAAAAAATTGAAGAGAATCTGAGATATTGAAGCACGGTCATGTTTTAAAATTAGGTGATATGACATGGAATGTCCCATTAGCAATGCATTTCTTATGTAATCTCTTAAATTGAATTGATTTTTTTTTTATAACTTGTGTCCACGTTAATACAATCCACATCCAATTTACCATCGAACACTGAGAGACTAGTTCAAAACATGAAGGATCAAGTTTCACACTAAAATAGTAAGCAAATAGATTTTCCTACGTTTCTTTAGTATGTAAATGTTTTGATTACCGTTATCAGTTTTTCTGTTCCTCTGGTGTTACTGCATGATGAATCAGTTTTTCCACTGAATTCTTGTGAAAATGTTATACATTGTCTCGAACGGCCCTCGACACTAGTAAGTTCTTTGTGATTGGCCCACCCTGTGTTTCAATTTGCACATCCCTAGTCTAAATATTAAACAATTATGAGATAATAAGAATGAAATTATGTAATAAGTTGCCTGAAACACTAACAAATGAGCATGTAGGTAGATTAAGAGTAAGTTGTCCAAATTTTAGTTGCACCGTGGCGAATTTAGGCCAGGGTCGGGGGGGCTAGCCTCTCCCCCAGTTTTTAGAGTGACAAAAATTATTTAAGCTATTATTTATATTTTTGAAAGTTTATACTAAACTTATGATATACGTACCATAGTCTGGGTTCTGGCTGTCCCCCCAGTTTTTACCTTCTTGATCCGCCATTGTAGTTGCAACGCCCTTTTATTCATTACAGAAGTATTTTGAAAATGAAGTAAAATCTTCCAGTTCAACGTCCCATGATTATGGACTTCAGGCTAAGGGAGACGGATGATCAAGAGAAGTAAGTGATGACTGAATAAATGGGGGGATGAAAATGTGGGACGAAACGAGAGTACCCCGAGAAAATCCACGGACACGATATTGTCCACCACAAACTTACTTGGCCAGGGATTCTAACTGGGACTCCACGCACCAGAGCTAAGTTCTCTGCCATTGGGTCACTGTGCCTCCCCCCCAACAGTATTCTGACTGTTCAATAGTATTTTCGAAATTTCAATCTGTGTTAGTAATAATTTTAACACCACATACTGTTATTATTTATTTTATGTGGACATTTGATCTTACTGAATCAGAACTCATTTATTTATATACAGGGTGTTACAAAAATATGACAGAATGTTTTGGGAACAGAAAAAATAACATGGACCTATGCTCAAAAATGGATAGTTTTGGAGTTGCAGGGTCCCGAAAATGTGAAACAAGTGAACTTTAAAGGTCGATTGCTGCACTACTGTGAGAACTATAGTAGTCGGATCAAGACATCACTGAGGAACTGGTGAACTATCCAAATATCCATGTTTAAGAATGCTTAGTACTTGTACACCAATTTTTAGAGACGTAGGTGGAGAGTGATCAAGTATTCCCAAACAGCCTCTCTCTTTAAAAAAAAAAAAAAAAAAAAAAAAAGATTGTGCAAATAAATGAGGTTCTGAAAGATGAATATTTGGATAATTTACATTAGAAATGTACGGTTCCTGAAAACGTAAACCGCGGTTTCGGTTTGCCACTTAAAACCGGTTTGGAACGGTTAACCGAAACCGAACCGAACTGAACCGTTCTCAAACCGAGTCGAACCGTTCAGAGACCGAACTGGACTGTCGTCAAACCGAGCCAAAGGGTTTGAAACGTGATTTCGTTTACTATTGGCTAACCAAAACTAAAGCGAAGTCAGCTGTGTCCAAATGGAGCTGAATTTAATCTTTAGCTTACTCGTAACTTACGACCACTTAGCAGATTTGTGTATAATAAAATATTTTTATGTGCCAAAAGTTTTACGTATAAACGAATTATATTTGACCATTGTGGACAATGATATAATATTATTTTCATGGACTTTATTAGGGTTAGGGGCAGGGTGGATTGATTTAAATCAGTCTGATTTAAATCAAGATTTAAATCACTTGATTTTTTAAATAAAAATCGTTGATTTAAATCAAATTCCGAAATAAAATCCCGTTTCTATTCTGTTATTTCGATTATCGAAGATAATAATCATTATACAATGAGACTCAAATGTACAGTATGTACAGCATAGTATGAAAACTAGTATTTCATACAAAAGATGATGAGGGGAAAATCCCGTTTTGAACGGGTAATGGAGCAATTCCGCTTTCTTCTTCTCATAACATTGGGTATGAATATGCCCCTGCCAAATATCAGTAACTTCTGTGAAACAAAAGTGTCATTTTGATAAACGTTGCTATACTTTTTCCTTTATGCTTAATCTTTTAAATTATATCACCTATTTTTAGGTGATAGGGTAGAATTTTCATTATTCGATTAAAGAAGTTCCAATAAAGCTTTTACTTCGTTTCTTTTCAAGACTGCAGACATTGTAGAACACGTTACATATGGTTTCATTCTTTTCTGCGTTGAGACATAGCGTGTGACGTCATAAGTTTAAAGAATTTTTTTTGTTATGCCTACCATTGCTGTTTTTTGGCGAGCTTACATTTTGCATTCAGAAGATGTAATTTTGCATACTCGTTCAGTGCATCTCTTAGTATTTCTCAGATCTGTGTGTGAAAACCCCCTTGGATCCGCCACTGGATTTGTCTCTCATTTAGTATTCCTGAGTTACTATTGCAGTCACCTGTGCCACCTCACATGTACGTAGGTTCACTTAGATTTTATTCCTGTGAGTGGTTATCGTAAGGGGCCCAGCACACTGGTTTGTCCAGGGACTCTCAATACTGTTAAGACGGCACTGGGAAGTGTGTCTGCATTTTGATATTTCACAATATAACAATTTTATGTTACAGCAATAGACTCACAATTGTTTTCAATTTTCTTTTAGTTCCGTATATTAATACATTTCCTTTATTCAAATAAAACAACTGCGTGTGATTATATTGAAGGGGAGGAAGAAGCCATTAAATAATGAAATTAACTTACGTAAGCGCGTTCTACTGCTTCTTTGTTGTCGAAATGTTGTGCAGAATCGTTCAAACTTAGTTCCAAAAGTTGGTAACTATATAAATCGTGACCTGGTTTTAAGAAATTGATCCAATATATTTTAAGTATTGTGTGTATTTATAAAGGCTTCCCGATTCGCTGTCGAAGATTTTTTTTTTTTTTTTATGAGTTAATGAAGTGCGTGAGAAACAAGGAAAGTAAGTTATATTTGCCGTTTGCTAACTAAAGAGGAAATCGGAACATTATTTTTTATGCGTTGCTAGTTACGTAAAGTTCTAATTTCCTTTAGGAAGCTATATTTGCTCTGAAGAGTTAGAACATTTTAGATTATCCGAGTTTTATTGATTTGAACCATATATAAGTGGAAGCTCGTTTGTGCGATTTCTTCCCTTTTGAATTTGATTCGACTATAGTGCTACCAAAATGTCTTGATCCGTGGCAAAAACGCAAACTAAAGCGCACTCTTTCAAAGCATCTACGCATTGAGCCAATAAGGGTTCAGCCGATAGCAGCGCTTGGAACGAAAGACTAGGTGCCAAGTCACTGTGGTATATCTATAAATGCTGAGCCAATTATCACCACACCCCGCCAAGTGGACTTTGTGGTGGACAAACACCGTGTGCGTGTTTTTTCTCGGGGTTTTCCCGTTTCCTCCCACTTTATTCATTCCACCATTTCATTCATTACTCATCATCACCGTCTCCTTTAGCCTAACCGGCATAATCGTGGGACATAAAACTTAAAGATTTCATTTCCAATTATCACCACTTCACAGTTAGTGAAAATCTTGAGGTAGGTAAGACTTTTGAGAAAGTTATTTTGGGTATGACATACAGTAGCCTTGCTCAAAATGTTTTCAATTCCTTTCAAAGAAATACCGCCCGTGATTGTATAGTAGCTTTGCTTAAAATTTTCCCACTTTCTTTGAAGCCGAGCTCTTGTAAGATGAACTTGACAGGACAGTTCGTAAATAGATGCCAACAAATACTGACGGTCTTTGGAAGGCTCTTCAGAGCTACTGAAGTCTCATAGCTTCCCCAAGTTTTATAAATTAATCAAACAAATGCCTTGAATTTTTAAAACTCCTTTCAAGGATATGGATCTATTTCATTAAACACATACATACTCAATAAATTTGTTTCAGTGTAAACGGACTATACGTTTTTAATTTCTTTATTTGAGCAATAATATTTACTTTACACAAGGTCCGATAAACTAGATTTTGTATGGATGTTTGCTTTCTTTCTTTCTTTCTTTCTTTTTGTTAATTCTGAAAAATCATTCGTGTGCACAGACTTTCGACAATGCATGTAAATATATATATATAATATTGTAGAATGGACTATAATGCTGGAAAAGCAAATATAACTTTATTAAGCAGAAATATGATTTTCTTTCTAGTCATTGGTTACTCTTGAGACAAATCACACTAGTAAAAATTGAGCTTTTATCATTCAAACTAAGGGAAAATTACCTAATATACTAGTTCTTGTGTACAAGAATTAGAGCATTAGTTTGAACCGATTAAATTTAACTTCTAGCCTTGTTACTTTCCTCATTCAAGGGTCGCCATTGGCTCTGACTTTCTTCCCTTTAGGAATGAATCCAGTTTTTTTGACGTGTTTGTGTTAATACATATCTTAATAATTATACGCAGAGGAAATACCGAGAACATTTCTTACATTAACAGTGGAAGAGTAGCAAATGTAACTTACAAATGTGTCAAAATGCGATCCTATTCTCTGCAAAGTTGAAACTTTCGAGCGCACAGCATTCTGGTTTCCTATATGGCATTTAGGCATTTGTTTCACCACTGATACACGTTAGGACATCAGAGAAATACAGTAGAGCGTCGATTATCCGAAGTAATTGGGGGACATGGGTCTTCGGAAAACTGGTTTGTTCGGATAATCGAACTGTACATGTTTATTTGCCATGCGCGGAGCGGCACGCCTCAACTTTAAGCTGGCGCAGCTGTTGCTGTAAACACCTTTGATACTGCCGCTACTTCTACAGCCAGTGCCAACCCGACAGAAAGGTGCTGATTGTTGAAACACAGCGACTGGCGGCTTGGCCGGTCAGCAGCGCCTTATGAAAGCCCCATTAGAAGCAATGTTCCGCCAGCGGTGGCTCAGTGCGGCGACTACTGTGGGAAACTTGGTTTGGGAGTGAGGGGGATGATGGACGGTAGGGTGGGAGAGTAGCAGGTGCGAGCGAGTACACAGTTCGGTTAAGCGGTCGTTCGGTTGACCGACGTTCGGATAATCGACGCTCTACTGTATCCACATTTTGTTGCACATTATTATTCTCTTCAGGGAACTTTTTTTTTTTTTTTTTAAATAGGAGTTTCTTGATATTACACACTTGGATCTGTCCTTAACTATTACCAATTAGTGAAGCAAATTTAAAAATATGAGATACCGAACTCGTCTGGTAATCCCCCGATTGCTACATAAGTTGTCGGAATTGCCTCTAAAGGCCTTGCCCACGACCCCGAAATCCATTTTTCGGCCTACTGATCTAGACTGATGGGTGAAGTTCAGGCAATCAAGGATAAATTTTTCAAGTCATCTGGTGGTTGTACTGCAATCAATTACCCTATCACTTTTCACAAACAAATGTTTCGAGTCGCTTCCCTGGGATTATAGCTGAGTTCGAATACGTAAAGCAAAAGTTCTCGAATTAGACTTTGTTACAGCTTCATCTTTGGCTGTCAAATCATACATGCAATGCAGTACTATAAAACCTTTTATGGCATAAACTACCATTATCTATACCCAGTGGCGTATTTACGATTTTGTTTAGGGGAGGGCTTTGGTAACTTTCGGGGGGGGCTTTACCTGAAAATGTGAAAATTCTGCAAGATATTTCATATACTTTACTATAGTAAGATTTCGGGGGGGTTAAGCCCGGAAGCCCCCCTAAATACGCCACTGTCTATACCTGTGTTAGCAAGAACCTTCGGTGGCTTAAACAGCTTCGGGCACCAGTGGCGGATCCAGAAGGTAAAAACTGGGATGACCAGCCAGACTACGATAGGTATACCATGAGTTTATTTCAAAAATATGTAAATAAAGTAACTCACTCTATGGCCTATAGAACCCAGAGCTTCAATGCCGTGTTCATAAAAGCTCTCCATTGACTTCTGTCCTTATCCAACTGGATCCAGTTTCTACTTTGTATTCCTATTTCTGCGACAGACATCTTAATATTGTCCTCTCATCTGCGCCTAGATCTTCCTAATGGTCGTTTTCCGATTGGTGTTCCAGTTAAGATTTTGAAAGCGTTCCTATTTTCTTCCATCCTAGCTACATGACCTTCCTGTTCCTCTTGGGTCCGAATATTCGTCTCAGGATCTTGTTCTTAATACTTTGTCTATGTTCTTCCGTCAGAGTAAGCGACCATGCTTCACAACCATACAGAACATGCTTCACAACCATATCATTTTATATATTTTAAGCTTCAAACTCAAAGAGATTTTGAACTGAATAATAACACGAATTCCCTGCTTTTAGTCGACATTTAGTCGACAAAAATATATAAATACTAGCTTAAATTAGTTTTATCACTCAAACTGAGGTGCCTAGCCCCCAGGCCTCGATCTATATCCGCCTGTCAGGCATGTCATACGCTTCTACTCACTCTTGTATTAAAATTATAACGTATGGCATGAATATGGAGTTAGCCAATTTTCTCAAAGAAGATTGTGCACACTTAGTTTAATTCCAAAATGTGTACAACCGTGGTGTTTATTTTTTCTCCAATAAATAAGAACCGTACGAAATGAGTTTACCATGACTTGGTGCAAACTTAATGTAAGATACGAGGCGTATCCGTAAAGTAAGGTTACAACCCTGTAGGCGGACAAGTAAAATTTTTGTGCGTAAGGTTGCTATACTGACTTTCATTGCCAGCCTTCTGCTTCCCTTTCGCGGCTGTTTCTCATTCCTCATTGCTGCGTAAAACAGTGTGACTACCGCTAGTACTTTCGCACTAGATCTAGTATTTTTTTAAAATAATATTTGTGTTCTAGTACATTCACCAACAAATCTAGTACTTTTTTCCTCCTCTTCTTTTCTCATAAATACATTTGGGAGAGAAAAAGGAATCTCATGAAAATTTGGCAATGTACGAAAATTTCACTGTTAATGGTAACTCTATTATTTTCAACAGGGTATTTACAAGATCGGAAGTGGGATATAGGCGCCCCCTCCAACTAATAAATGACCACAGTAAATATTTGGTGATATTTATTTGATATGATGATAAATATTTGGTGATCCGATTAAACAGTAGGGTATTAAGGAATTAAAATTCGATTTTATCAATAAGGCCATATTACATTTGTTGTTCTCCCGACATCCTCTATATTTGTCATACTTGTGTTACTTCAGTGGTTTTACGGTGAGTTCTAATACGACAATTAAGCAGGGTTTTCGCCAGGATTTTTAGTTTGAGGCTGTAAAGTCAAAATTGGGACCGTGTAAATGATTTTCACGGTTTGTATCGAATTTTGACTGTCAAAAATTAAAGTGGAGATATTTTCAAGAACGTGGGAGTCACTCCTCCATCCACAAGAGAGGCGGAGCTGCTAGAAACCTTCTAATAAAATATTAATATCGTAAAATGGCATAAATGGGTGAAATGGGAGTAGATGAAATTTTAATGCTTTTTCTCCAGATCTAGTGCTTTTTTTTTCGTCATAGGTTAGTATGGAATATTTTTGCTGGGTGGTCACACTGGCGTGAAGCCTAGTACAAGTGACACGTGTTTACAGTGGCTGCGCCAGCTCAAAATTCAAATGTGAAATGTGGGGAGGGATCAAGTTTTAAACTAGTGGTGGGCACAAAAACCGGTTTTTCGGTTTCCGGTTTTTAGAAAAACCAAAACCGGTTTTTGTAAATTTTCAAAAAATCGGTTTCGGCTTTTTTCAAAACCGGTTCATTTTTCTCCGGAACCGGTTATCGGTTTCCCCCAAAAACCGGTTCGGTTTTTTTCGAAACCGGTTCGATTTTTCACCTGATCCGGTTTCGGTTTTTTTTCCAAAATTTGTTCTATTTTTGACCAGAATGGTGTTTCGTTGTTCTCCGGAAACCGAATCCATGTCCAGAGAAATAGTTTTATGTGTTTTCGAAAAGTTTTCACCGAAACCAGTTTCGGTGAAAAACCCGAGCCGGTTTTGGAGAAAACCGAAATGTCGGTTTTTCGGGTTTCGGTTTTTATAGAAACCGGTTTTCGGTTTTGCCCATCCCTATTTTAAACCATCCGCCTTACAGGCCGGGCCTCACGCCCTGCAAGTCCACTCACATATTTTCGTTCTTTTAATTTTTGTCTGTAAACTAGAGTTGGGCTCCGTTACTCATTTTGGCCTCATCACGACCGCCATAGTCCTCATTCACTAAAAGAGAGAATGAGGACAAGGTCCAACATATTTGGGAGGAGCGAGGGTTTAGAAGATGCTAGCCTCTCCTCTAAACTATCCTGCCTTAACGCTAACAATATGGTCTATCTTTTCGTGAAGTAATAAAAGGTGAGACATGTTAACGAAACCACCAGAATAGCTAATTACGTTATGGCTAAGAAATCATAACTTTCATGCAGCATTTAGAAGGAGAGGATACGAGCTATTAATATTGATTGAGAGAATCATATATAACAAAGCAAAATAAGTTTTGAGTCGGGAGTTATTGCTTGCCCTCATTTACTTAAGCTATCTGTTTCCATTAAGGTTTTATATAAAACCTTTATGTAGAGACAGTAAGAGAGAAAAAAAGGAACTTAACATTTGTGGGAACGCAGAGAAAAGAAGGGTATTTTACAAGCGCAGCAGGTCATCTGTTTATTCCAGAAAGCTCAGCAATATTTCATTGTGTGAGAACAAAGCTACGAGGTGCGAGAAAAGAAACAGAAGTTTTCCTAGAACGAATCGGCAGGGAGGGAAGGGGAGGTGTTAACAAGAAATAAAAAAAGCATTGTTTCTAAGGAATGGTTTTTACTTTCGGAATTATTCAGGCTGAAAACAATACGAAAATACAACCTTGAACTACTAAATTGATAAATTATTCGAAATTGTCTTGAAAAAGGGGTACAGCACATTCATATATGTATTGGTTACGTTACTGAACTGAGCGAAGCGATTCTCTTATGGCATTCACTTTTAGTCTTGAACACCATGTATCACAATTAGATTACAAAGCGTAGAATGTCTGAATTTGGGACATTGATAATGGGGTCATAACATGCTAGTTGAACATCAGATTTTGATGAAACTTGGCATGTTTCTTTCGTGTATAGATTTAAGTATGCATATATACAGGACCGGGTTTAGGAAAGAGGGTGAACCAGAGTACATGCACCCCTCTTCACTCTAAAAAAATGAAATGAAATCTTACGTCCCACGGTTATGCCGGTTAGGGCCACTGAGTCCCCGCGGCCCCACCTCTTCACTCTAAATATACACTATCTAAAATGAGAACCTGGCAGTGAAAAAGCAACGTTTTCCGAAACTTTCTGTTGTCATGTATTCGTTTGAAGCTTAGTTTTTCAAAAGCAATAGTCGATTTTCTGAAGGTTGAACGAAAAGGATTCTCAACAAAGTAATAATCCTCATTCACACCGCAGATGTCTAAAGGCATTTCAAAACTTAAGAGTTTAAATCAAATGTAGTGGTAGTTATTGGTGCACCCTCCTTCAAGATATCCTGGATTCGGCCCATATATACAGGGTGTTTCAGATAAAACGTCCAGTGCTTATAAATCCGAAACGGCTAAGAATAAAAAGATGAAACAAAAACTGAGATAGAAAAATGTCATAGGGCACATCACATGGTGTTGCTCTGGTGACTCCAAGGGCCCTCCTCCAAAAGGGGGGCAGGGACCAACTTCAAATTTTCAAATACGAACATGTATTGAATCATACCTCATTCATTAGTCCTTGAAAAACGAAACAACTTTTGTAGGAAACAATTTTCGATTTGGGTCACCGTTTTCAAAATAGCCGCAAAAAGTGGTTCCTGTATAAGATGAAACGTCCAGTGCTTGTAGGCCTAAATCAGAAACGGCTGAGAATAGAGATATGAAACAAAAACTGAGATAGGGAACGATGATAAAGCATATCAAGTGGTGTTGTTGTGGTGACCCTCAGGGAACTCCGTGAGGGGGGCCCAGGTACCAACTTCAAACTGATACAGAACAGGACGAAATGTCGGTTTTTCTAGAAACCGGTTTCCGGTTTTTATAAAAACCTAATTTTCATTTCATCCTAGCATTCAGTTCATATTTCTCATTATGATCATTACTTATTTCATCTTCTTATTAACTCTTTATTGCATTAATTAATTTTGGTCATGTTGAATTTACTTTTCTTTCTTTCTTTCTTTATGCATTACGTAGATAAATGTAAATACTGTAATATCCAATAATATGATTTATGTTATTATGTTTTTACTTCTGGGGTATCAAATTATAGGATAGATGTCATGGTTGTATTACACTAGTGCAAACAGAGTTTAGTGTCAAATATCAGCAGAAACCATGTGGTATGGAAGATTGTGAAACTGAGCTTTTTTAAATTTCAAGAAAAAAAAAAGTGAAAAAAATACAAGTAACAAACTTGCACCATTTGTGCTTACTATATGCTTTTTGACGCTCTCTGTCCGACCTATGCCACTAGACGAAAACTGTGTGGTAGAAAGCTTAACTCGATTGGTGATACATTGCATCGGCGCGCGCTATTCACTAATATACACATTTTAAGAGTATTATTATTATTGTTACTGATTCACTGATTCATACTGATTCATAAAAATTAAAATCTTTAATAAAGTTAATATTTCAAAATATACATAAAATTAATCATTAAATATGGGCTCTGCTACATGAAAATACAGGCTCTGCCACACTATGATACCAATTGGCATCAAAATGCATTTTAGGATTAATATGTCACATCCGTAGAAACACAGTTAAAATTAACAGTACATTAGTGTAAGTATTGGATTAAAAACATACATGTTCATTGTTTTTTAATCTTTCAATAATGAGTGCAACATGTGTGTAATCGTTAGACGTAAAGGATGAAAGCTCTATCCCTCCACGTTTTGTTGTGAAGTAGCTACAGCGATTTCCACGCGGATAAGACTTCCTTACTTGTATGTAATATTACTATGTCCATACTCATCTGACAAAAAGAGTGAATCTATTTTGGTAGATAGTAGAATTAAATTATTAAATCTTGTGAAAAACATCTTAAAAATTATGTCTAAGAATTACAAATTCAAAAGTGATATTTTTATTATTTTTTTTCTACTGCGATTTTCAAGGTTTTAATTCAATGACACTTGTTATTGGAAGCACGTCAGGTCTGAGTTTACAACGATCAAACGGCGATCGCAGTGCTGGGTTTTTACTAGTTACGGCAAATTCCGTACTACGTGAAGAGCAGTAGAGCGGCACTGTGCATTGAACTGAGCAGATGGTGATAGTGTAAAATGGGCTGTTTTTCTGATTTCTGATTTTCGGTAAATTGTTGGCACTCGGTTATGTGATGCAAGGGACGAAAGTGATAAGTGCGGTTGGAGCGTCGCGAAAGGCAGTGCCCAAGATGACAGGGAACTGGAAAACTTATAGCAAAACTGTATCGGCGAAGATGATCAATGGCTAGAAGAAACTCCTGAGTGATAAGTCCCTCCGAGAATAGAAGCGGAGTAGACTGAGCAACAGGAATACAAAAATATTTTACTAGATAATACACAAGCGACGAAATCTTACTCAACTTCTACTAACCTAATATACTTGTATAGATGTAGCGAATATAGACATACTGCATAAATTAAGATATGACTATTTCTATATAAACTATTGCGGATTAGGTCTGTTTAACAATTCACTAACCTTATCGTTGTATTGGACAATGTTTGGAAATAACATAAATAGGAATGCAAATGAGATTAAAATGAATTTTTACCAAAAAGCAAAAGAGTGCGACAAGTACCATTTTGTAAAAAAGATCTGTTTCATGCAGCTGAAGGAAGACAACCTTTTTACCCAAGCCAGAAAAATACAATGATTAGCATTTTAGTGATACTAAACGACAGAAGAAGAAAGTACCTCAAACATCAATAATCATTATTACCATCACAAGTATTTTGTCGTTATTGTCAGGTCTCTTCCTGTTACTGAGAAACTTCTATACTGCACTGTTTTCAGCTAATCTCTATTTGGATCCGTCCATTAATTGTAACCACCTCCTCTCTTTTTCCTGCCCTTTCCCTCTTTTTCCTCCCACCATAATACAGTTCCTTTTCTAGCCAATGTTCCAACCAGTTTCTTTTCGTCACATTTTTAAAATCCTCTCATTCGCTTTACACTCGTTCCAGCTAATACTCTCCATTCTTCTCGATACCTACATTCCGAAGGCTTCCAATCGTTTTTCGTCGCTTTTGCGTAATGTCTGTTTCTGCCCCAAATTGTACAATACTCCACACGAAGCATTTTATAAGACTTTTTCTCAACACTTTATTCAAAGACTCACAAAATAGAGCTTTAGTTTTCCTAAATGCTTCTTTTGCCATTCCTATCTTTGCATTTAATTCACGTTCACATTTCATATCATCACTAATAATAACCTATGTATTGAAAACTAATCATCTGTTCTATTTTCTCCCAGCTGTCCTTTTATATTTGACACCAGTCGCTTTCTTCCAATTACCATTGCTTTTTCATTCTAACATTTATTTATTTTCATCCATGTTCCTCACAGCTCTTCCACAAGTTTCCTAACATTTTATTGATTTCCTTTCCAGATTTCGCAACAAACGCCTACTAGGTTATTCTACTTAGGCAACCATAATTACATTAATGTTATGTGGGTTGCATAAAACTTTTGATTTCCTTTCCAGATGCCGCAACAAACGCCTACTAGTTAATTCTACTTAGGCAACTATAATTATATGGATGTTATGTGGGTTGCATCAGTAGTAAAACTGCGGGAAAACTGAGGGGACGCCGTCGCCCCACCTCCAAAAATACGTACGGCGTCCCCCCAGTTCCTAAGCAATTATAATGGGCAAAGATAGGCAGGGGGACGGCGTGACGTCATGCCGCTACCTACAGTCCCCCCTACCTTTTCAGACCCACTTTTACCCCCGGGTTGCATAAAAGTTTTCAAATATTGATTTCCCTTTCAGATTTTGCAACAAACCCCTGCTATATAATTCTACTTAGGCAACCATAATTACATGAATGTTATATGGGTTGCATAATCGTTTCCTACCATTTTATTGATTTCCCTTTCAGATTCTGCAACAAACCCCTACTATATAATTTTACTTAGGCAACCATAATTACATGAATGTTATGTCGGTTGCATAAAAGTTTCCTAACTTTTTTCAGATTCCGCAACAAACGCCTACTAGTAATTCTACTTAGGCAACCATAATTACATTAATGTTATGTGGGTTGAATAAAAGTTTTGAGATGTTACATGTCATTCATTGGTAACACGTACACTCACGAATTTGCGCTTATCCTTTCAGAGTCCAATACTACAAGAGACTACGTCTATATAGTATTGAACGAGTATTATTCCGTACCCAATAAGTAATAGTAAAATACTTCCACCTATATTTTCAGAAAACAAAATGATACAACTAGATGTTCTCTTTATAAGATAAAGAGTACAAATGAAATGTAAGATCAAATGTTCGTGCTACATCAATCACTTCTTTTAAACAAGTATAGTTTTATTATGAAAGTGTACAAATCTGTGTTGTTAAGGAATTTTAGCGTGTCCAGATCTGGTGGAACCCCCCCCCCCTTTCGTAGCTGCATCCCTTTTCTGCGCCCAAGTCAGGTATGCTGACTGTATAGCCATGGAGAAGTTTTCACCATTTGCGAATTCTGAATAGGAAATATGGGATTTAAATATTTTTTCTCATACAATGACAATTAATAATAATTTTTAATTAGATTTTCCCAACGTATAAAAATTCAGTACGTAAAATTGCGACGAGTGCCAGACACTAACGTATTGACATATGTTAATTAGAAAAACCAATGAAATCTTTGAGTTTTACGTCCCACGTATATGCCGGCTAGGCTAAAGGAGACGGTGATGATTGAGAAATGAATGAAATGGTGGGATTAAGAAAGTGGGAGGAACCGGAAGATCTCCGAAAAAACCCACACATATCGTGTTTGTCCACCACAAAGTTTACTTGGCGCGAGCTGTGATTCAACAGGGGACCCCATACACCAGAGGTGAACCTTCTACCACTGAGCCACCGCTGCCCCCATATACTAATTAGACTAGCGTATAAAATTTTATGGTTACGTCGCAAAAGTACGTCAGTAACCTCAGTCTAAAAGAGTGATAACAAAATTGCGATTGAGGTTCTACCAACAACAAAGCTAAAATTGGTGCTAGCTTGCTTGAGAGCCCGCAGAGGCTCAGTAAGTGCCTCCGTAGCATAATGCTTTAAACGTCGGATTTGTAATTTACAGATACGTGTTCAAATTCAGACTATGCTACTTTATTTTATTTTACACTGTTACAAGAGGGTTTAGAAAGAATTCGTACTATTGAACATGAAACCTTGAAACTTCACTCTGAAGAGCAGGGTTATCGTGGAATTAGACGCACGTACGAAACATGTTATCAAATCTTACCCAGTCGTCCTCTGTATACATGTACATGAAGCAAACGAGAGTAATTTTTAGTCGATGCGAACAGGAAACTTCTTTGACATTCTTCCTGTAGAGAGTATTTCAAAACAACACCGACAACGTTCGGGAGGTGATTCCTGACATCAAGATAAGACAAAAAGTATAGACCAACCTGGGTGCACAAATGCTTCCTTTCGGAGTTATAGGCTGCCGAAAGCATGAAAAAAAAATTAAAGGTCCATAGCTGCAAAACTATGGGACCTACTGTAGTCGGATCAAAACTTCACTTAGAAACTAATTGTTGCAGTTCTATCGCAGGATTCTGAAACATGGAAATTTGGATAGGACACATACTAATTTCTAAGTGAAGTCTTGACCCGACTATGGTAGCTTACATAGTATTGGAGCTATGGATCCCTTTAAAGTTCATTTTTTCAGCAGTTTATAACTCCGAAAGGAAGCATTTGTGCAACCAGGTTGGTCTATACTTTTTGTCTTATCTTGGTGTCAGGAATCACCTCCCGAACGTTGTCGGTGTTGCTTTGAAACACGCTGTATAAGACAGCCGGACATATAGACCAGTGGTTAAATAGTAGGGAAAACAAAACTGATAAAGCCAAAAGTCGAAGTTCGAATCCGCGCCAGATTTTTTTTTCTTTCTTCAGTAAAATTGGAAGATATGTTTAAATAACGGCTGATAGGATCACGTGAAACAAATAATAATTAAAAAAAATACAACTTTGAAATACTGTTACTGACATTATATACACCAAGGAACATCTTGCTTCCTGCGAAAATATTGCTTGTATGAGGCTATAACTGTTAGCGTTCGTCAGTACTTGAAATGTAGATAATCCTACGTTAAGAAATCTAGAACCTTGAACGCATTTTTATTCCATTTTATTAATCTCTTTCGACATGTTATTTATAATGGGCTAATTCTAAATTATTTCACGCGTCCCTTCATTAATTGTTTAAGATCGCCGCGTTATTCGAATGGAAAGGATATGTGGAGTTTTGGTTGAGAAATGTCCGAAATAAAACTGGTTTACCGAGAAATATGCAGTGTCACGTAAAAATAAATAATTATCACGATAGGACTAGTGATGAGCAGTGGGAATATTCCTGTTTTTTTTCCTGGCATATAATATCCTGGGAAGGAATTTATTTCCATTTCTTTACTTGATCTTCCAAATTATAAGAACCATATGACTAATTACTTTATTTCTATTTATTATGATTTACTTCTAGGTTTTAAATAATTTGGAGGTTAAAAAAGTTAAAATTCGTTGACTGTACTTTATATAACTAATATGACTTTTTAAGTTCCATTTCCATTTGCACTAGAAAGTAGCAAAATAGCAATTTACAAATGATGGAAAGGAAGAAGTTTGTAAAGTAATGTAGAATTTCTGTAGAAATAGAGGTGAAGTAGCATTAATACACCCCGAACCACCGTTAATAATAGACGTCGGTCTGTCTCCTGTCTCTGACTCGAATTTCTGAATAGGTACTCGAACTTCTCTTATGTGAATTAACGGATGAAATTTCGAGAAATATATAAGAAGAAAGGTCGCAAGGTCGTGTGGCAATGTTACATGCAAAATTTTAAAGATAAGTCAGTATCTTGCAAATATTGTGAACATAAATATGTATGTGCAAATGTTGATAAAATGGTGAGACATGTGTCTTCTGGTAGTTACCCAACCTAATTTGTTTATAACATTTAAAAGTTTAATATGTTTATAATATCAGTAGTAGAATCAAATTTAGAAAATCCACTTACATATAAAGTTAAACTGTTTAGCGGTGTAAAAGTATGTGGACTTACTGTACCATTTTTTCCACATATTTACTTGCATAGAACATATTGTAAATAAATATACATTTATGCGTATTCTCTAAATATAATAAAATATTAATAAAATAACATAATACCGTTCAGAATATACATTTTAAAGAATCCTCTGGAGACAACAGTAACAATACACTGTGATAAAAAAAAAGGGAATTTAACTTTGAAATCATAATATAGTCATAGAATGTACTTTTTTGTGATTGCAAATAAATTCTCGGAATATTCCTATTTTTGGGGAATTTTCCCGGGAATATTTCCGAAAACTATCTTCCCGGGAATTTACCCATCAGTAAATAGGACAGATGATAATCAGTTTGCTTTATGTGAAATAAAATGCAAGATTTTATACTAGATAGTAACAGAATTAAGCCTACTACAATCAGAGCTGGGCTAACACATTCTACCGTTCTATACTACCGTATACCCTCCTTAAAGTAACGTAATGCAATGTAATTACTAATACATTTTTACTTACCGAATTTGAAATCACATATTTATATCAGAGGCTTCTTGCTTTGTTGTATATCTGTTTGAATTAAATATAGCGTCCCAGGCTCTACCTTACTCAGCTTAGACACTAATCCTGGCCTAACACAATGTTAGATAAGCTACATTATTGAAAATGAAATAATTTAAATTCTAGTTTAACGTCCCACGTTATGCCTTTTAGGCTAAGGAAGACGGTTGATTAATGAAAGTGAATAACTATGAAAGAATTAGTGGAATGCGAATGTAAGAGGAAACAGGAGCACCCCGAGAAAACACATGGACACTGTTGTCCACCACAAACTTGCATGATCTTGATCGAACCAAGGACCCCTTATTTCAGAGGAGATCTATCTACTACTGAGCCACCGTGCTCCGCAATCGCGTTATCATGCACGACAATCATTTTCTCTTTTCTTAAATGTGAACTTACTAAAAACACTGAAAACAATACTAAACGCAGACCAAAACATCTAAAACACCTACATCCACTTTCCGATCACAACAGGCAAATACCAGGATAGTACCTAACATAATAGTCTCAGACCACTTCCTTCCTTCGCCATTCCTTTCTTTCTCTCCAATTCCCAGGACAGTGTGATCGCCGAGAGATGTCATCCCTTATATATGTGATAGGCTAACATGGCCATAGATGCCGAAAGCCCAGAAATCTAATTCCTAATCCTAATTCTAATGACAGGCTAAGATGGCCATAGATGCCGAAATCCCAGAAATCTAATTCCTAATCCTAATCCTAGTGACGGGCTGACATGGCCATAGATGCCAAAAGCCCACAAACCTAAATCCTAATCCTAATTCTAGTGACAGGCTAATATGACCATAGATGCCGAAAGCCCAGAAATCTAATTCCTAATCCTAATTCTAGTGACGGGGCTAACATGGCCATAGATGCCGAAAGCCCAGAAATCTAATTCCTAATCCTAATTCTAGTGACGGGGCTAACATGGCCATAGATGCCGTAAGCCCAGAAATCTAATTCCTAATCCTAATCCTAGTGACGGGCTGACATGGTCATAGATGTCAAAAGCCCAGAAACCTAATTCCTTCCTCCCCCTTTTTTTATGCTACAACAAAAGATTAAAGTAATTCTTCATTAGATACCTCAATTGATATTCAACAAGAACTTATTCGTTATAAAGGTGATAAAATATTAGTAGTAAGCGTACATTGGTACAGACGTCCACTTTTTCTCACAACTGTACATTGTTAACGAAGTGAAATCGTACAGGGTTAGCATAAAGGATTTATTCATTTTGAAAAGGCTATATTTCAAAAGTATTACATGTACACACATGAAATTATATATATATGAAAACAACCACAAACTCACAAAGTTTGTACTGTGTGGCAGCACAAGTCCATTATCTTTCCAATCGGGTATGGCAGTACGAGATTAGCACCCACCGAAAATGGAGGGAAGGCAACGAAAAAGTTGTTGTGTGCTTCAATATGTCAGATGTTCGTCTATTATAGCTGTGCCACGTGCTTTCAGAAGGGAGTATGGTAAAGAACCGCCATGTAAATAAAGGATTTTGCGGCAGTACCGGCAGTTCTAGGACACTGGTTGCTCGTGTAAAGGGAAAAGCACTTGGCCTCCTAGATCTCCTAATTTAACGCCCTGCTACTTCTTCCTGTGTGGGCACGTTAAGAACCTTGTTTACGTACCTCTACTACCGCAGTCCTTAGTCGAGCTCAAAGAACGCATCAGTGCTGCAGTGGAGACAGTTGACAGGACAATGCCACAACATGTATGGAATGAGCTCGAGTATCGTGTGGACGTGTGTCGTGTCACCAAACGGACACATATTAAACGTTTGTACAGTGTATATAAACTTGTGAGTTTGTGTCTGTTTTCCTATATTGTCATGTGTGTACGTGTAATATTTTTGAAATTATAGCCTTTTCGAAATGAATGAATCATTTATGCTAATCCTGTATTTCTGAATCACATTTATGTAAAAATGAAACAAAGTGAGACTCGATCAAGAAACACCGCCACTCACAAACTCAAATTGACCTCCGATGTTCTTCATTATCGTCAATAAATGTCTAAAATATTTTTCTTCTGTGTCGATTTTTATATGTGTTTTATTCATTGTGATTCGTTTATTTGCACCATTCAAAATTGTGAAAAGTGATAAATGGCTTAGAATATCGAATTTTCCTTTTCAGATTATTACGTATTTTACACCCTCGCACACACACTACGTTGGAAGAGCGACCAACGACAGGATACCTGAAGTCATCGTCTCTCATTCTCTCTCTCTCTCTCTCTCTCTCTCTCTCTCTCTCTCTCTCTGTGTGTGTGTGTGTGTGTCTGTGCCTGTGTCTCTCTCTTTCTTTCTCTAACCCTCTACATATATATATAAACTCCTGGCCGATTTTAATATTCTGCTGTGGAAAATTACCTCTGCAATAAATGTGGCGAAAGCACACACTTCTGTTGGGAGAAAATATATACGTTAAAGATTCGAAAAGGGATAGGCTGATGCTCTCGAAAGCACACAAAATCTAAAATCTATCAGTTAGAATAATCACAAAATGTTTTAATTTCTATTATATAGTATTTCACACATCATACATTGTGTACCGTTGTTTGTAAATGGGAGCCAGATGGTTCTAAACAGTGATTTCAGATGTCTTTTGCAGGCGACTTTCGGTACACGAATGATAAAAGTAGCACTACAAAATACCAGTACCCTACATTGAACACAATAGAAGATATGTCCCAGTGGAGTGAAGATTTCGTAGCTCCGCTCCAGGGTGGAATTTCTCTGCTACCACCATCCTCGGCTCATACCTTAAATAATCGCTGGTTCCAAATCTTTTCAAGCCAGAATCTTTTACATCTGTTCTATGCTTATGCGACTTTAAAAGGAGAAATTATTTTTTTATTGTAAGTAGTAATAATAGTACACAATGGTGGTGATAGTAGTAGTGTAATTCAAATATATAATACAGGGTGTAACAAATGTAGAATGCTTTACAGGTGAATCTATCCGGATACAAATTAACCAGTCAATCAGTATCATTGGTTTAATATTCTTGGTCATCAGTCAGCACTAGTTACCGGCCTTTTGGTCGCGGGGTCTTGAGTTCGATTCCTGGCGGGCGAACCTTTAAATTCGGATTCCATCTTAAACTGTATGTCCATGTCTCATATAGTCTCGATGCTGAAAGAAACGTAAACTGCGAACCACACAACCACATCGTAAGCATCAGCCGGTTTGATGGATGAAGCATTGTGCTTCGAGTGGAGTTACTTCGAATTTGAATCTGATGCGCGTTTTCACGAGGATCGAAAGTTGAGCCCATTTTACAATGATGCCTCTTAACTATACGTCCAATTGTGTTACTTATTATTGAATCAAGTGCAATAAAAATGAGCTACGTGAGTGAGGATTATAGAGACATACTGTTAAAGAGCAGCTTCCCCATGTAGTAACATAAGTTTACACAGAGCAATTTCCAAAACATCGAATACGTCATTATGAACTTTTCGAAAGAATTGTTTAAAGACAAAAATGAATATTGTCAAAGAGTAGGGGCAATTTTTGGTGCTCCAAGCGCATACAGACTTATTTTTCAGCATATTGCCAATTTCACAAGAGCTGTTGCAAATTTCATAGGTGTAAACCACGCTAATATTTTTCGAATTTCACATGAACAGCGTCTATACTCCCTACCTTCAGAGATTCTTTTACAGGCTTCAAGCGAAGCGTAAACTTATTCCATCCAATGAGCTCTAAGTCAAGCGTAAATTTACTGTCTGTTATAATACTTTCAAACTGCTGTGCATAAGTACTCTCTATCCATTTTATCTTCTACATTTTCCTCCAACACCACATTTCGAAACTCTCTAAATATTTCTTTAACTTCCGTAATGTCCAAGTCTCTGAACTATCCAGTCCAATACCCCATATGTAGCACTTGACCATTTTTTTCCTAAGTCCAATATTAAGCCTACTAGTTAAGAGTGAGCTTTTCTTGTTGAATGCTTCTTTAGCTATGGGAATTCTTGACCTGACCTCTTTAGTGCAATAAACGTCTCTCGTCAAAATACAGTGTTTTCCAAAAGTCCTGCAAAAAAGTAAAACGTTGTAACTTTGTAACCATTTATTGTATTTGTAGAAACTTTTAGTGGACGTGTAAGAAAGTCTAAAATTTTGTTTCCCATCATTTTTTCAACACCAAACCTCCAGCTGAGCACCATTTACGTCCAAACATTGCTGAAGTCTTTTCGGGAATCCGAGAATGGCATTTCGACGTACTTCATCCGTAATACTCCCAATCACATCACGTATCTTCTTCCGGAGGTCCTGAACATCTTTCGATTTTTGCTTGTAAACTTCTGTATTATTTTCTTACGAACGATATTGTGTAGCGTTGTCATTGGCACTCGCACTGTGTTTCAACGATTTCTTTGGACTTCGCAACACGCTTTCGTGCACGGACTGAATCACATTAACACTGGTGGTTGGCCTTCCGCTACGAGGCAAGTCCAAGACACTTCCGGTAGCTAGGAACTTATCGTACCATCTCTTGATACTTAAACCTGCAGGTGGTTGTTTCTGATATTTTTGTCAGAATTTTCTTCTCACCAAAACACTAGATTTTAACTCACAAAACCACGCCACACACTACGCTTTCTCTTGAGTAGACGCCATCTTTGTCACGTGATTTGCGGTTATGACGTCAACGTTTATATCTGCTCATTGTTGCCAACAAAAATTTTAACATTTCCACTAAACATTACAAACAAAATACAAAATTGTAAGTAGTACTTTCAAAGTTACAGCTTTTTACTTTTTTGCAGGATTTTTGGAAGACTGTACTTCCCAGAAACTTGAAATTATTGACATATTTTTAGTTCTTTCACTTGCCAAATATATAATATTACGGAGACATTTGCTTGCTTCCACTATTATATCCCTAAAACGTCTTTGTTTTATAACTTTCGGTTCGAAATCTCAATACTTTAAAAGTCGACCGAAGTTTTGCAGTGTGAAACAACACTCACCTGTTGTGGTTTACTGCATCGTTATGGAAGTTTAGATGATTAGACATCGTTTTACAGTATCGGCTAAACACAAGACTGACTTCAATAACTCTGAAGGAGTCACAGAAATTCTAGTTAACTTACTTTATAATTGAACAATACTTGTAAGATTTTTAATAAGTTTTTTTAAAAGTATGCCATTCCTTCTCTTATTCCAATCTGTTTGTAATCTTTCGTCTATTTACAGTGTCTTCGCCTTGTAAATATAGGATCTTGTCCACTTCAATGTGATCGTCCTTAATCTAAGAAGACAATTGTATTGAACATCTGAAATGGCAGAGTCTGAAGGAAAGAAATTTTGTGTTGACAAAGCCAAGCGAGGAACAGCCGCTTGTAAGAAATGCAAAGAGAAGCTACCCAAGGACAGTCTAAGGCTAGGAAAAATTGTCCCCAATCCTTTCTCGGAGTCTGGGGGTGAGATGAAACAGTGGTTTCACGTGGCTTGTCTCTTTGAGAGTTTCACTCGAGCTCGAGCAACCACCAAGAAAATTGAACATCCGGATGATATCGATGGATTTTACGACTTGGATGAAGATAGCAAAAAAGAAATTCTCAGCCACATACCAGGTGGTAAGTATGTAATAAATTGTGCATTATGTTTATTAAAAATTTTCATACTCTTTCGCATAGCGACATCATTACTGTTGAGATATTATCGATAACTTGGATTAACAAGGATGCAATGCATATTAATCACAAAATTCCATTAACAGTTACGAACATTTGAAAATACTAATTTCATTTATTATTGTGAAGGTAAATCATGCAGATCATTCGGGACAATAAAGCACAAAATTGGCGCGGAAATAAACTTCTTACTCGATTTCAACACCTATAGAAGGTACTATATGAGGGTATTTTCAGAAGTTTCCTGCTTGATATTGAAATGTTGCCTCACTAGTAATAAACTGTTCATAGTATATAGTGACACAATGTATCAGTTTCATTTGTAGCTACGTCAGTTCGTTAAAAAGCAGCAATTTAAGTCAGTTTCGCTGCTTTGAGATCGCATACTGGATGACAATAGTATGGGTACCAGGCGAGGGGATTTTTGTGATCCTGGGTCCGTGGCTCAAAGGTCCTGGCCCAGGTGTGCCTATGACAAGCCCCTCTAAAATTTGGCAGGGGTACCTTAGTTCATGCCCTAAATTTCGGAGAGGTACATATGACTACACCTTAAATTTTGGAAATTATCAAATTAAAAAAATGGAACGGTACTATAGGACCAGGGTATATAAATGTTGGTGGTCCATATAAAAAAAATCAAACTTTTGGAGGTTTTTAACCTATTTATCTTCCATGATGAAACATTATGATCTTCTATGGGTGAGCATAGAAGTTCATTTCCTTTTATGACATGGATACACTGATATACTTCTCTAAACTTTTCTCTCTAGTTCTCTCGTGGCGCTGAAAGATTCCGATAACTTCTAAACAAAACTAAGAAAAACAGAAATTTAGGAAAAGGGATTAGAAAAATTGCAATCGATACAGCAACTCAAAAGGTGGCGGATATATATATAGTGGCGGATCCAGGATATAATCAAGGGAGGGCCTAAACCATAGTTTGCAGCTTTATCCAATGTAAAGCAGAATTGAAGCCCATTTTATCCAGCGTATACCTGAGCGCCAAGGAGGATATAGCCCCTATAGCCCCCCTTGGATACTCGCCTGTATGTGTATATATATATATATATATAATTAGAATCCTCAGCACTGTACCGAAACCGGAAATGGTTGAATTCTACTACGTTTCATAGATCAAGAACTGTAAGAGATATCGAGAAGCGATTTTTTGCCGTCTATTCAACGTTCCAAGAGTGAGTTTCATCTCCTCGCTTTCATCTGTCCAAACCGGAAATGGTTAAAGCTTGAAACCAGAAATCGTTAATTTCATCATCATAGAACGAAAGCAGTAAGGAATAGCAAGTAATGGCTTTTTGAAACAGATACAGCATCCGAGAAACAACTTCTATCTTTGATCTGAGTAATTAATAGTTACAGGTGTACTAGTTCAAGTTTGAGTATTGAATTCGTATAGTTTGGAAGTATACCGTAGTTTTACACGTGGAACGAAACTAATTTGTTATTAATAAAAATACGTCTATTAAGAGTAGGAAGGATGCTTACGTTTTTCAGAAATAATAATGGCTGCATCATTAGGAATGGATTTTTGAACGTTGTTATCACTTGGTTGAAGCTCGGTTTCTGTCATTTCACTTTGATTCAAATACAGAATCTAGGGAATAAAGAAATGGGTTCAAACATGTATCTTCCAGTTGATTTAAGTTGATTTTAACGTCCGGCTCAACATCGAGGCTATATGAGAGTGGACCTACTGCTTAACCGTGAATCCGAACCACATGAGCTCACAATGGTATATCTTTCAGATATTTCCCATAAATCTATATGTTTCCTATGCGAAGAAGTGAAATTTCAGCTAGTACAAGATTTTGCACATGTGTGAGATGCAATTGTCTCATAAGCATAATGAGTTAAGATAGTACTAGAGAAACTTCTGGAGAAAATAGGCGAGTCAATGAACTAGCAACGAGAACTCCTGTTTACCTAGAATTAACGCCTCTTTCTATTCTTACAATACCATTTTATTACACACTCAGTATCCCATTATTTCTAGTCGGTGCGGTCACAAAGCACTAACAATATGTTAACAGAAAGTTGTAGCCATGAATGTAGATACTAGCAAAGCAAAAACGTTACTTTTTTTGCAAATGAAATGAATGTGTAAACAAGAACACGCAACCGCAGCGTGGACATTGCAAACACTCGCATAAAATGAAGCCATTTTACCTTTCGTTGTTTCACAGTGTAAAGAGTCCCTCGAAGAACCTCAATTCTGAAGAGCTTTCCGTGTGGATGCGGTTACGACATTACAGCTTCATTTGGTACCTTATCTGTTGTGTGGCTGGATGTGGGGACCACTTAACGTGGCGATTACACTTAAATTTTCCTACTAGCTTGTTGTCTCGGAGAAAAGAACGTTCACTCTAAAATTGATGAACGGGCCTAGCAAAAGTTGCTTGTTATAGACTTTATATTTGTTTTCTTTTTCAATGAAAGTTTTAGATTAAGTGTCAGCCTTCCTTAGGTTGGTTACCCCAGATTACTTTGCCTGTTTTCTATAAATAATGAAAGGTGGGCGTAGTTACGGTAGAAAGATTAAGTGACGTAGTTCTTACGATGAACTATACAAGAACGAAGACCATGTCAATAGCATTACTTTGTTTACTAAGTAATATTTTATGTTCCCTAAAAATTTACACAAATAAATTATTATTATTACTTCCTGAATAATTAAGTGCTCGGAGAAAGCTTGGGACCGTTAATTTCGTTATGTAAAAGAAGTCCTCAACCTATATACATAAAAATGAAAGTGACAATATTTGTGACTTAATAACTCTTTAATCATTCGACCGATCTCTATCAAATTTCTAACATAGATGAGATTCGAGCCTAGAATGGTTTTTATCATTTCACTTTGACGGTGCGACTTATGGGGGGGATTAAAAATGATCGAAAATGACCGATATTAGTGTCGAATCCATAGTTTTCGGGGATGGTGAGATGAACGGTGACAGTTGCGATGCCGTTTAAATCTAAATTCAGCCACGCAACTTGGAGGAGGGGGAGGTATATGTATAAAAGTGATAGAAAATGACCGAATTTAATTTCGGATCCATAGTTTTAGGGTCACTGAGACGAAGAATGACACTCCAGATGCAGTTTAAATCCAAAGTCAATCCTTTATGTCCAAAATGAAACTTATTCTCCCCGTGCGAAGAAGGGGTATTCTGCTAGTGAATAAATAAATAAATAAATAAATAAATATTTTGAAAGAAGAATGTGGATGAAACTTTTCAAGCACCTAAGGTTCGAATATACAGTGTGTCCGTAAAGTCGTGCAACCCAAAGTTTGATTGCGTATATATCTTTTGATCTAAAAATAATAAAGACTTGAGACCTGAAGCAAATGTATGTATGTTCTATGTGGATATTTTCCAGATTATGACCATCAATGCTGGAACTGGTAAAGTTTTTTGTGTAGTAACGAAAGAAATTACCGAAAGTGTAAAATAAAAAAAATGTGCAAATTGAAGAAAATCAATATTCTGTTGCAGAAAACAGATTTTCTGCGGGTGAATTCCTGTGTATATGTACAGTAGGGGAGAGGAAGGGAATGGCGATCAACCCACTTTGCCCTCTTGCGTGACCCGAGAAGAAGTCAAACTAGTTCTGCCATCTGCCTCTTGTAGCAAGGTTTCTTGTGTATTGTCGAGGAAGTTGTCAGAGAAGACCGAAGTCTACAGCTTGCCGAAACTTGTTTTTGTTGATTTTCTTATAAGAATCTGCATATTTCAACTCACGATACGTACAATTTTAAGTTGTAAGATCTTGAAGTTACTAAGATTCATAAAAAGTTATATTTACGTCTAATGCACGACACATAGTTATATGTAGAGATGTGGGTCGGGTAAATACCCAGTGGGTAGGTAAATAAAAAATGGGTATTTACCCGGGTATTTACCCATTTTGTATTTACCTACCCAAAAAATGGGCATTTCCGAAAGTTCGATTATTTTGAAGTTTTAAGAATTGTTAACCTTACCTGTGACTTTTTCTAATGTTTTGGGGTCTGTCGAGCGTGTTTTCTCTTTCATTCACTATAAATATGCAAAATAATAACCAATTGACTCCGTTCATGTGCGGTGCGGCTTTGCAGGCAATTTTGACCATGGCCCACCCGCGATACAATTTTGGATATTATATGTTATTCTAGGTTACAACGACATCTAAAACCTATTTTTTATATTTTTCTCGAAGAACTTCATAGGTAAAGAGGAGATCAAAATATTGAATCGAGTGTTTTGAAAGGGGGAAATGGTGGGGATGAGCTGTTACAATTTTCAGACGAAGCCCTCGTGTATACCTATACATGCATCTAAGTTTGAACAACATCGATCAAGCCAATCTTGAGAAACAATTAACTTTTCCGAGTTTACGTCATTGCTCAAGAACAAATCAGTCATAGTTGAAACATGAGAAACATCCTGAGGGTACCTATATTATCACTCTTTTGTCGTCTCAAGATTGATCTCGGGCGATTTTACTATACTTATCCACCTATACCCTTTCTTCACCAAGGTGTGAACGACTTTTAAACCTGGATTAGTTTCGCCAAGACTTAAACAATTAAGAAATCGTAGTATGACTTCAAGCCTTAGGTTGGCCAAACATAGAAATCGTATATAAACCCTCTTTGTTAAATCCTTGGCAGACAGCCCCAGTTTTAAATGTAAAGTCTACGATACGCCGCCAATTTTCAAGAACCCTATCAAATTATTGTGTATTTTCATTTGAGAACAGATGTTTCGAGACTCCTTCAATCCAACAACTTTTCCCGAAACGTGCAATTTTGAAATTTTAAAATTCTCAGAAGTGTTTCACTGACAACTCAGACAACCGACAGACTCAGACAACGAATAAAGGATAAACGAAAGCTGGATCATGTATCTAAAACATTACATGTTACAGGCTACAACTAATTGAATAGAGACGAACAAAATTATCAAAATCTTTCCGAGTCGAACATTATGGAGGATCAAGTTAATCATGAAAAGATGGTATCTTATGTCTACTAGTTTCCAACTTAAAATAACATTTTGAAGTAATTTTAATGAAAGGAGAAAGTGAGTTTGATATAGTAGGTATAGTCTCGTTTATTATACGAAAAACAATACATCAATTTCCATAAAATATACAGGCTTTTCTTTACTTTTTATGGCTTCTTAGGTCCAACGTTACTATCTCGAATTTTTGATAGAATCTTTATATTGATGTTTCTTGAAACAAATGCCGACGTATGGAACCTTAATGAAGTCTTACAGGAAGCGTTGAAGGAAAGCATTGCCAAAGCGATCTTCGTTAGTGGGTGTCCCCTGTCACTTGTTGATCTCCCTTTGTGGATTGAATTTTTTAAAAAGAAAATTCGTCCTTCATGTTCTCTCTTATCAAGGTATCGCCTGGCTACGAGTTACTGAGATGCCCAACACAGTGAAATGCAAGGGGAAATTAAAACGAAGTTAGAGGAATCAAGAAACCTATATTTACAGTGTGACGGTTGGAGTAACTTAAGAAATGAATCTATCAGTTACTTCGTCATTTTAAGGCCTGAACCTGTTTTTGTTGATTTCGCGTTGTCGAAAGAAAAAAAAAAAAAAAAACACAATGCATGTTACTTGTCTGAAGAGATTATGAATGTTCTGTAAAAACATAACCCTGAAAAATTTTTAATAATCATATTGAAAAATTATGTGATGATTCAGACTCTGATCTTACGGTTGATTCTGAGTAGGACGGTAAAATTTGTGGTCGTTTTATAGTACTCCAAATATGGTACAGGTTAATTGCTGTTCTATATTGAATAATTTAAAGTATAAATATTACTGAGTTACTATACATCTTAATGTTGTTTATCACCTTAATATTTTAAGTATGCTATTCCAACAAATTCTTTCACAAAGCATTATTGTTAGTGTTAAACTCCATTTAGTGAACACTTCTAAGAATCAGGAATTAGTTACTTAAGTGTTTTACGAAATTTTATTCCTTATTTTATGGATACTTTTCTTTCAACGGCATATTTAGTAAATAATTTAATCGACCAATTTATTAAATTTAATTACCTTGATTATTCTGCAACTTTCGTAATCGGTAAATGTGTAAATTTTTAAGTTTCTAAGTATTTTCAAGATTATTAGTTACTAAAGTCGAGTTTCTTTACTATGATATAACTATATCAGAACTTCGTTGTTACAGTGTAGTTTCTTAAACTGATTAATGTCTTAATTCCGTAAACCAGGTATAGAACTTAAGAAACTTATTGGTCCAATTCTTCGCATACTCGACAATTCAGTACATCTCATTGCCTATAGATAAAGTACCAAATATAACATTATTTTGCGTGAAGAAAGTAACCAGCCGTATTTGTAATATCAATTCATTTTTTTAATTATTAAAAAGGTTGTTTTCATCATTACTATTCAAAAATTTTTAAGGCAGTGTTAACAATATATAGTATAATAAAATTATTGTAAACTTTAGATCTTTAAAATAGGAAAGCAATTATTAATAATTCATTTTCCGCCATTAATAAATTTGGTAAACAAAAAGAAAATGCATTTCTTTAGTAATAGAGATCCTGCTGTTACGTAAATACTTTAGTTAGTGCGTTCATCGGTGATTTTTGAAAAACTGGAGAATGTATTGTAGGATAGAAGAAGATGAGCCAGATTGAGAAAAATTGAGAAAGTTTCATGAGAGGCGAACCTAAGGAAGAACTTAAATTCCGTGTTATTAATACCAGGAGCTGCTGGCAGGCAGAATACTTAATAATAGTGCATGACTGGTTTGGTGACAACTGACTTCACTTTCTTTAGTCATCGTTACGTTCTGTCATAAATTTTAAATTTTCTTGTTGGTGTGATCCACTACCAAATTCTACCGTGTAATTGATTGGACGCCTCAGGGGCACACCAAGGTAAGAATTCACAGGGTAGAATGGATAATTATTTTCTGCCAAGGGAAATAGAATGAAATTTAGTGTAAGTAGAAAGAAAATTATGGTGAATAGGTAGGAAATCCGACTGTATTACTTAATGAGTATCAAATTCATTCTTTAATTACTAGAAAAATGATTAATTAGGTGGTTGTTTAGTTGCTGCTGTTGCAGGTGTTACAAATGACCATTATATTTTCCATTGACAACGATAAAATCCGTTTATTTCTAATTGAAACATAAAATACCCACTAAAATACCCATTTTGGGTAAATACCCGGGTATTTACCCAGGGTATTTACCCGGGTATTTACCCAGGGTATTTACCCGCTGAAATAAATACCCAGGTATTTTACATCCCTAGTTATATGTCAAATAAACTTCGTTTTACAGTATAACCAGCTCAATTTTCTAAATGGCGGAATGTTGGGAATGCCGATCAACGTGATCGGTTTACCATCATGGTGATCGCCATTCCGAACAACTTTTGGAATACTTCTCCAGCCAAAAATTATAAAACAGGCTAGACCTACTTGAGTCAAACACTGAAACTTTGGTATCAGTGTAACCTTTGTGGGTCGTGTGTGCATGCTGACTGTACTGCTGTGGACTCACCACGTGGATATATCTGTGACGTGTCTTTGAAAAAACGTCAATAAAACATTCACTTGATGTTTCTTACGCTTTCGAAGGAGCAGTTTAGCAAAAAAAAAAAAAAAAAAAAAACTGCCTATGAAACTGTGTTTATTAAACTTGTACTATGATCGCCATTACCAACATATGATGGGAATGGCGACCAAAGTAGCAATTTGAGTATTTTCCATTGTCTTCCCGAACTGAAAGAATGATCCTCTTTTTATTTTACACACTTATTGTAGAATAGGGTGACCAAATCGCCAGCTAGAAAAAACGGGACATCTTTTATTTCTGGATAGGTTGCTCCCCTAAATAGGTCTATATTTTTTAGCCAATCCGTTCTCTCTTTCTGTATCTCTCACAAAAAAGGCAATTTTACACTTTTTTGTTTTAAAACCTATTGAAAAGGTTGTGGAATTAATTAGATAATAAGTAACTATCAGCAGCTAACAAAAAATGAAATATTTGAAAACATTACTAAAAATATATGAGCGCTCAAATCTGTCACTGACAGGATTTATAATTACTCTCAGCATCAGATTCCAACTCGTTTTATTTGCATTTTCTTACTTTTAAACATTATTTCATTTACAACTAGTTTCCTTTTTACTTTCACTTTTATAGTTCTATACTTCTGGTCATCTTTCGTAAATGGAAGTATGTTACATCTTAGTCAAATCACGGAAACACTGTACTGTATCGATGACAGCGCCTCGATGCCCGAAACAGAGAGTAAAAACGGGTTACATTTGTTCTTCATAAGACTTTCAGCCCTTTGCATTGTCGTCTGCGGAGTGGGGAGACCTAGGAGGGAAAACAGTGCAGCCACCACATCCAATATTGCAAACGTCCTAATGACGTTGCTAAGTAATTAGACATATTCCAATATAATCACATAGCTTAGAAAATAATAATATAAATTAGGAAATTTTAGCGACTCGAGAGGTTTTTTGTACCCAATGTACGTAAATACGGGACATTTTGGCGTCCCGGGAGAAGTTTTCGGGACACCGGGAATGGTAGTGAAAAAACGGGACGGTTGGTCACCCTATTGTAGAAGGATTGGAATATACATTTACAAATTTGTTTCAATATATTTTGCAAATAAAACTACGTAATAACCCATTTTTCTTAGGTGATCGCCATTGCCCACCTCTCCCCTATGCATCAACATTTATCCATTGGTGCGAAAATATGACAAGGTTGATGCAGTGTTGCCATATAAAAAGTCCGTAAAATTGGTGTTTTTTTTGACAGAAACACGACCCCTGGCAACACTGTTGTTGTAAAATTAGTGTAACAGGTGTGTTCTAGGTTAATTAATGATAAGCAATGAGAATTTGCTCATAATTGATAAAATGAATTTTTATTCAAAAATTTGCGATAAATTTGTACTTTTTTTTTTTTTAATTTTACACTTATGGTAATTTCTTTCGTTACTACACAGAAATGTTACAAGTTCCAGCATTGGTCATACTCTGGAAAACATCTACATAAAACATGTTTACGTTTGCTACAAGTCTCAAGTCTTTATCATTTTTAGATCAAAAGATATATACGCAATCAAACTTTGGGTTGCGCCACTTTACGGACACCGGTACAAATCATAAGTTCCTACAAAGATGTTAATATAATGTTTTATAAAAATAACTTTGACCACGCTTATTATAATATGGTTTTTACTAGCTCTTACACTACCGTATATCAGGAGCATCATTTCAGATTTTGCTAGAAGAGGGGATTATTTACTCATATAACAATTTCATGCGTTTTATTCATATATTACTATACAATTGATTAAATATTTATTCTATCAGGTCTTGTTTCCATGTTGTCAAACTGAATACAACAAACAGAGCAAGGCTATGTGATAAAAATGTGTAAAAACACATCAACATAAATTACTAACCGTATCTTCATCAGACTTCCACTTCTCCTCAGATGAGGACAAAGAGAATTAGTGGGTCTGATGAAGACACATTTAGTGTGTTGAAACTGTAACGTGTTTGTGTTTTTATGTATTTTTTTTTATCACATATCCTTGCTCAGTGTGTTAGGTTGTGTGTAATTCATTAAAACATGTGTATTTCTCGAACTCAGGGGGAGGCGGTTGCCCCTTCTGCCCTTCCTAAATGACGACCCTGCCATATACATCAGTATGCTTGGTATACTGGCATATGCCCACTTGATACCAAACTTTCCCTGCTGGTCTAGTTCTATTTCTGGTAGGAGAACATTAAAATTTGAATGCATTACGGTGGTTTGAATTTCAAAGTCTCATGTACAATCAGCGACTAAAGTTATTTCCGTTTGCTAAAATTTATTTTGGAAATAACGGTGCAACGTACACAGTTTCACCGAGTGAATGAAACGTACAGAAAATTACATTCTTTTTAATTTACTGAAAACTATTCAAATTGTACTTCCATTCTAAAGTTACTTATGAAACTAATTTCATCAAATGGAAAGAACTTTTTTCGCTGACTGTACCTGTAGTTTTTAAGGTGAAACGAGCGCTAAACTTCAACAACAACATTTTCGAGATACGTCGTGACTATATATTTAGCGTACGCGCGTTTTGCTTAGAAGGCCCAGGTTCGATTGCCGGTAGGAGTTGATGTGGTTCGAATCCCACCAGCTGAAAGCCCAACTCTTACATAGCCTCGGTACTGGAAAGGATCGGTAAACTCCAACCCAACAAACTAACCAACAACAACATGATATCAGTCTGAGGTGCCTCATGGCTGTATGTTTAGCATTCGACACGGGTTCGATTCACGGTATAAGCGCATATGGCTCCGATTTTATGTTAAGCTGTAGACATACTTCTCATACAACATCGGTGCTAAGAGGGACGTTAAACTCATGTCACAACTATACCAGCGAAGCGAAGATATCAAGTGCATTTTCCTCCTCTACTAGGAGAACTGGTGTTCTCTAAGGTGATTGTCCAAGGAATGGAACAGGTGAGAAGCGGACGGTGCAATGTCCGGGGAGTATGACGGATGCAATAGTGTTTCCCATCCAAGGAGCAGATTAGTGCCCCGGGTTATCCTAGCCACGTAGGAGTTAGCGTTGTGTAGCGTTGTCCTATAACAAGAAGACCCCTTTGCGATTCAGAAGTGCTGGCTCCAGAGTTTTGAGTTTTTTTGAACACGGCTCAACTGCTACCAGTACAAAGTTGCTCTGACCAGCTTGTAGCAGTTCCCGATGCACGATACCGCGAGGAGTTCACCAAACACACAGGAGGACCTTCTTCTGGTGCAGTACTGGTTTCGGCTGTTTGGCTGGTTGTTCATGGGATGCTAACCAATGATAACGGCGCCGTGGAGCTTCGCGTAGGACCTAGTTCTCATCACATATCAACACCCTGTCCAGAAATGGCTCCTTCCTCAGACGAGACAGGAAAGAAACACAGTTATCTGCTCGCGTTGTCTTCTGGGCCGGAGGCAAATGATGTGGGATCCATTGACCCAACTTGTAGTGCTTCCCAAGTTGATGGAGGTGCTGCCGAATAGTTTCTCCAATCTCACTGAATTGTAGTCTCAGTTCCTCATATGTTTGGTCACTGTTCACCTCAATTGCTGCCTGCAGATCTTCATTTTGGACATGTGTTGGTCTTCCGGCACGTGATAGGTCTTCGAATATTTTGTCACCGTCCTTAAACTTGTTAAACCGCGCTGCACTATCCGCGTAGTCACGACACCCTCACCAAAGGTCTGGCATATCTTTGACTGCAGTTTGAACTCGTACAGCATACACACCCTTATGACGCTCTGTGGAGGTCCCATGTTCACTCCGTCATTACGCAAATTCACGGTGTAACTGAACTGGCACAACCAGTTAGTATGTTGGATATACCCACACCAACTGACCTTCACCTTATCTCCAATCGCATTCAAGTCATGGCGTGATGGCCAATGGAACACAGACCTCTGCAAAAAACTAAGAACTTTCTTGGTTACCTTTATAGAAAGGTAAACTTACGGAGTAGCTATAAAATGGAAAATATAGAGACTGGTTACGATAAATAGCATTTTTTCATGATTTATTGTAGAAACTTTAAAACATTGCATTTATGTAATTTTACCTCAGCTGCAGATCTTTAGTCATTACACTCACATAACGCACTACTGTCAGTAGTAATATTAACATACGACTCGGTTGCAGTGTTTCTTTGAGAAACAATGTTCCGGGGCACACCTAGTATTCCGGGAGGTACTGCTGGTACTATTGTCTTTAGTATTATTATATTATAGGCATTTTATTTTGGTCTCCTGCGGGGGAACAGTGCCTCCCCAGAAACATGTCTGGAAGAACCCTCCTCAAAAAAAAAGAGAGATCCAAGTAGGAAAATACTTATACACGAGGTTTCACTTCGAGTTGAGTTGAGTTGACTTTGAGTTTAACGCCTCTTTCAGCAGCGAGGCCATATGAGACGGGACCTATTGATTAACGTCGAATCCAAACAGCATGAGCTCCCACCTGGAATCGAACCCGGGTCTCCCACACCAAAGGCGCATTTGCTAACCGCTTAGCCACCTTTCACTTCGAGAATGGCTTAAAACAACGAGATGCGTTGTCGTCATTATCATTCAACTTTGTTCTGGAGTACGCTGTAAGGAAAATCAAAGATAGCAACCAGGGCATAGGGCTGTAGCGATGCGCACGAGATAAGATTTGTGGCTGTCTCGTCTCGAAAAAGTGCTGTAAAAGTGATATCTCGACTCGATAATATATATATATATATATATATATATATATATATATATATATATATATATATATATATATATAGGAAGAACCGTGTCTCGACTCGAATTTTGTCAGGAAAATCCTGTCTCGACTCGTCTCGTGCGAATCCCTATAGAGCTGAATGGTCTTCATCAGGTTATGACGTATGATGATAATGTAAATCTGATAGGGAATGGTAAAAGAACAATAGATAGAAATGGAAAGGTTTTATTAAACGCTAGAAGGGATATGGGTTTACAAGTAAATGCAAAGAAAACCAATACATGGAAGTTTTTCTGGATCATAATACTGCAAATTATGAATATCAAAATATCAAATAATGCTTTCGAGAAAGTGGGTACTTTCAAATATCTAGGATCGATAATAACATACCAAAGATTTTCGCAAAGAAATCAAATGTCGATTGAAAGCAGAGAATTCGTGTTATTATTCAGATCAAAATCTTGTGCCTTCACGAATTCTGTCGAGGAATTTGAAACTTAACTTTATATATATAGAACGATAATCATGCCTGTTGTGCTGAATGGTTTTGAAACATAATCGTTTACTCTGAAGGAAGAACGCAGGCTGAAAGTATTTGAGAATAAAGCTAGCTTAACCTGCGCTCTTTACACAGCGCATCATTCACATATGGGCATGAATCCCCTTGTCATTTCCCACAACAACTGTACATGTCCCTTTACAGATATAAGTGAAAAACATCTTGATCAAAATCGGGGAAGAGGACCGTAAAGGATTATGGAGTTTTTTTCAATTTTTTTTCAATATCTCGCAGCACCGTTTGCAAAATTTGATCCTACTTCCGGTTGGAGTTTCTAATTCATGTATGATCAGTGTTTTCTTTCTTCTTGTATGCAGTATGTAATAAGAAAGTACACACAATTAATTATGTCAGTGATATGCGGTATTGTGTTCAATAGGCAAAACACTCCAAACAATGAAGATTCATCTTGGACTGAAGAAATGCTTATCTTTTCGTTTTTCAATATCATTTGGCCATAACACAAACGCCGGAGAGATATACAACCCCTGTAAACTAATAAGAATGCGCGCGAGTCGAGTTGAGTCGAGATTTAAATCTGTCTCGACTCGTCTCGAGTCGACAGTTTCTGACAAAATATGAGTTAAAATATACGCACATATCTGCCATAACATTATGACTACCTACCTAATTGTCAATATGTCCATCTTTGGCACGGATAACAACGGTGACGCGTTTTGGCATGGACGCAATGATCTTTAGTAGATCACTGGAGAGAGTTGGCACCATATGTGCACACACAAGTCTCCTAATTCAAGTAAATTTCGGGAGGGGGCGATTCACTCTGACATGACGTTCAATCACATCCCAGATGTATTCGATTGAGTTCAGATCCGGTGAGTTGGGGGATCAGCACACCACTTGGAACTTGTCCCTGTGTTCCTCGAACCACTCTGTCACACTCCTGGCCTTGTGATATAGTGCATTATCTTGTCGAAAAATGACACTAGGAAACATGGTCGTCATGAAGGGGTCAGAGAATTTATGAAGTTCACTTTATCGCAATAGTTTTATAGAAACTAGATATAAACCACGGATAATAGTTTTATTCAAACTAGGTAATAAAATGTTACTATTATATTTGAAGTACAATCAAATATCATTACATTAATTATTATTTTTAACTGAATTGAGCTCAAAATTAAATCTTGATCTAGAAAGATAACTATTAAGTTTAAGCGTTCTGTACTTTTTTAAAGTAATACATGCTGGAATTTGTTTTAGAGCTGTTTTTGAGTGAACACTTTCTTCAAAACAATATTAAAAATTATAGAAAGATATTCAAGACATTCGAGACGAGTCCAGATTTTTACGAGCAGTCTCGACTTGACGCGAATTTTCGAGTCGAGAAATACGTTTGTCTCGACTCGTCTCGAATTTTACAGTGTGCCTCGACTGATGCGCATCCCAGTATACAAATATGTGGTCTTGAAAAGAATAACTCATAGGATATGATGTTTTACTTTTTTAAAATTTAAGCACTCGCAGTGTACACCTAAAAAAATGTAATAAGGAAATAATGGTCATTTTTTTTTAAATATTCAATTAGAACTGAACAATCTACAGAAAATTTGCAATAGATAAGTGATAATGGCATCTTCCTAGAGTCTATGGTTCCCAAGAACTCGCTGTCCAAAGGATTGGGTACAAACATATAAACTTTCCTCGACCACAAACATATAAAGCTAGTATTTTAATATATAGACTAGTTGAACCTGCGCTCTCTACACAGCGCATCATTCACGTATTAGCATAAATCTCCTTCTCATTCCTCACATTTGCACGTGTCTCTTTACAGACACAAGTGAAAGACATCTTGATAAAAATCGGCAAGGGGTGCTATAAAGAAGAGATTTTTCGATTATTTTTTCAATATCTCGCACTGTTTGCAAGATTTGAGCGTACTTCCAGTTTGAGATTCTAATTCATGTATGATTAGTGTTTTTTTCTTGCATGTAATATGTAATAAGCAAATAAACTACACAATTAGTTCTAATGTCGGTAATATATGGTGTTCATTGGGCAAAACGCTTCAAACAATAAAGATTCATCTTACAAGGGAACCTTCCGAAAATGATAATTGCAGTGAAAGATGTGACCTATACCAATTGAAAGAGCTGTAACAGAGATGAGCATTCCCAAAAAATTAGCTGCCCATAGCAATAGGTTCAAGAAATATAAGGGGTAGAGGTTTGGGAAACAGCAAGGTTCGACAAGGGAAAAAAGTGCAAATTCCGCAAAAAAAGGGGAGCACGGCAAAATACAATGCTGATAAGTGATGTATGAAAAGAGACTTGCCACAATAGGGAACAGATGAAAGCCACGAGTGGGGTTAACAGTGTTGCCAATTGCAATCAAAAGTATATGTTTTGCAAAGAGCACTATATGAAGTATGTGCAATATTCAGTGTCAAAATGTCATGTAGAACGTAAGATACGACGTGTATAATAAGTGGTACAATCTAACAAAAGAAATAAAAAAAACAGAAGTATGAAAAATACGCAAAAG
Organism: Thermobia domestica; assembly: GCF_964235325.1. NCBI lineage: Eukaryota > Metazoa > Arthropoda > Insecta > Zygentoma > Lepismatidae > Thermobia > Thermobia domestica. The sequence goes on along the minus strand of NC_137468.1, from coordinate 173,220,017 downwards.
ACGGAGTTGGCCATAATGCGCCACATTTGATAACGAGCTGTACATAATAGAATGAACAAAACAAGAAAGCACTAACTATGCAGGAAACCGACGTACCTAGAATCGAAAAGAAAAACGAGTTCGAAAGTTGGCAACACTGGTCATAAAAATCCAGACAACTCTAATATAGTTAGGCCACTCGCTTCACAAAAAGAAAATTCCGGCAACAGGCATTAGCCTTCGCATCATTTGTGCATGCTCGTCAACATTGTACGTGCAATTGTTCGATGAGACAATGGTCCAAACAGAAGATACATTTGCAGTGAGCACAGCGGAATACTGCCAATCCGTCACACATGGTACAATGGTCGCCTGTGAATGTCTTGAAACAATACTCTAGAGGTGTCGGAATCTTTGGTGGTCTTTCTATCACATATCCACACCTACATAATCGAAGGCTTGAATAAACATGCCGTAAACTGGTAAAGGGTTAAGGCTTGAAGTTTCAGAAAATTCTCGCAGGACCAAATGTTAAAGGGAGTATCTGAAAACACAAGCTCTGTAACGTAGCGCTCCTTGTTCTTGTATTCTAAAAAAAAAATAAACATCAAGTGGCTGTATCAGACCCGTACAACCAGGAGGGATCAGCTCAACTTTGAAATTCACTCCGAATGGTACATGCTCGTAGAGCAAGTTGGTGTCTTTGTTCGCTGTCCAAGAATCAACAAGTAGTACAACATCAGTTAGGTTTCTTTCTGCCAAACTTGGCCAAAACACGTTGGCATAAAACACGCTTAACAAAAAGTCAAAATGGCCGACAAAAATATCTGCTCGGTGGCAAGAACAACGTGCATTTTTGGCGGTCATTTGGAAACCCATCCTTCATATAGGAAATTTTTCTTATAGGCGGTGTTGCATCTATCCAAAGAAATAACATCCGCCCCCTGTTCCCATTTGAAATGTTGCGGATGACCACTCAAGCCGTATGATGGGTTGCCTGAGGGACTTGCTTCTTACAGAGCTTTCTTGGCCCTCGACATGAGTACATTCCTGTGCAATTGGATTAACATCTCTTTTCGCTTCGCAGCAATTTGAGATCACAATGTTCGATGTCATGTTAAAACACAACCATTTTGAAAACCATGCTTCGTATAGCAAACGTTTCCTATAGGTGTTGTTGCACAATCCACGATCTATCGAAAGAGGTACGTACCACTCGGACCCTGTTGCCATTTGAAAGTTTGATGTTGACTTCTCGAGCCTTATGATGGGGACCCTGGGGGACTTGCTTCTTACAAACCTTTCTTGGCCCTTGACATGAGTACATTCCTGTGCAGTTGGATTAACATCTCTTTTCGCTTCGCAGCAATTTGAGATCACAATGTTCGATGTCATGTTAAGACACAACCATTTTGAAAACCATGCTTCATATAGCAAACGTTTCTTATAGGTGTTGTTGCACAATCCACGATCTATCGAAAGAGGTACCACTCGGACCCTGTTGCCATTTGAAAGTTTGATGTTGACTCCTCGAGTCTTATGATGGGAACCCTGGGGGACTTGCTTCTTACAAACTTTTCTTGGCCCTTGACATGAGTACATTCCTGTGCAATTGGATTAACATCTCTTTTCGCTTCGCAGCAATTTGAGATCAGAATGTTCGATGTCATGTTAAGACACAACCATTTTGAAAACCATGCTTCATATAGCAAACGTTTCCTATAGGTGTTGTTGCACAATCCACGATCTATCGAAAGAGGTACCACTCGGACCCTGTTGCCATTTGAAAGTTTGATGTTGACTCCTCGAGTCTTATGATGGGGACCCTGGGGGACTTGCTTCTTACAAACTTTTCTTGGCCCTTGACATGAGTACATTCCTGTGCAATTGGATTAACATCTCTTTTCGCTTCGCAGCAATTTGAGATCACAATGTTCGATGTCATGTTAAGACACAACCATTTTGAAAACCATGCTTCATATAGCAAACGTTTCCTATAGGTGTTGTTGCACAATCCACGATCTATCGAAAGAGGTACCACTCGGACCCTGTTGCCATTTGAAAGTTTGATGTTGACTCCTCGAGCCTTATGATGGGGACCCTGGGGGACTTGCTTCTTACAAACTTTTCTTGGCCCTTGACATGAGTACATTCCTGTGCAATTGGATTAACATCTCTTTTCGCTTCGCAGCAATTTGAGATCACAATGTTCGATGTCATGTTAAGACACAACCATTTTGAAAACCATGCTTCATATAGCAAACGTTTCCTATAGGTGTTGTTGCACAATCCACGATCTATCGAAAGAGGTACCACTCGGACCCTGTTGCCATTTGAAAGTTTGATGTTGACTCCTCGAGTCTTATGATGGGGACCCTGGGGTACTTGCTTCTTACAAACTTTTCTTGGCCCTTGACATGAGTACATTCCTGTGCAATTGGATTAACATATCTTTTCGCTTCGCAGCAATTTGAGATCACAATGTTCGATGTCATGTTAAGACACAACCATTTTGAAAACCATGCTTCATATAGCAAACGTTTCCTATAGGTGTTGTTGCACAATCCACGATCTATCGAAAGAGGTACCACTCGGACCCTGTTGCCATTTGAAAGTTTGATGTTGACTCCTCGAGCCTTATGATGGGGACCCTGGGGGACTTGCTTCTTACAAACTTTTCTTGGCCCTTGACATGAGTACATTCCTGTGCAATTGGATTAACATATCTTTTCGCTTCGCAGCAATTTGAGATCACAATGTTCGATGTCATGTTAAGACACAACCATTTTGAAAACCATGCTTCATATAGCAAACGTTTCCTATAGGTGTTGTTGCACAATCCACGATCTATCGAAAGAGGTACCACTCGGACCCTGTTGCCATTTGAAAGTTTGATGTTGACTCCTCGAGTCTTATGATGGGGACCCTGGGGGACTTGCTTCTTACAAACTTTTCTTGGCCCTTGACATGAGTACATTCCTGTGCAATTGGATTAACATCTCTTTTCGCTTCGCAGCAATTTGAGATCACAATGTTCGATGTCATGTTAAGACACAACCATTTTGAAAACCATGCTTCATATAGCAAACGTTTCCTATAGGTGTTGTTGCACAATCCACGATCTATCGAAAGAGGTACCACACGGACCCTGTTGCTATTTGAAAGTTTGATGTGACTCCTCGAGCCTTATGATGGGGACCGTGGGGTACTTGCTTCTTACAAACTTTTCTTGGCCTTTGACATGAGTACATTCCTGTGCAATTGGATTAACATCTCTTTTCGCTTCGCAGCAATTTGAGATCACAATGTTCGATGCCATGTTAAGACACAACACATATTTGTGGCGGCCATTTTGAAAAACTTGCTTCATATAGCAAATGTTTCCTATGTGTGTTGTTGCACATTCCATGATGTATCGAGAGAGGTACCACTCAGTCCCTTTTGCCATTTGAAAGTTTGAAGTTGGCTCCTGGGGACCTATGATGGGGATCCTGTGGGCACTTGCTTCTTACAGACTTTTATCACCCCCTGACATTGGTACATTCCTGCACAACTGGATCCGTCACATTTTTGTTCGTTTCGCAAATCTTTCAGGTCACAAAGTTTGTTGGGACACCCTGTATATTCCCACACACGACCCAACCATGACATAATATTCACTACTTTTATTATCGGTTGTTGGCTCAACCCAACCATTTCATGTTCCCCGACTTGACATTGCCTCAACCACTCCAGCATTGATGCATTTCGAGTGATGGCTGTTTCCGGAATTTTCTTTTTGTGAAGCGAGTGGCCTGACTATATTAGAATTGTCTGGATTTTCCTGACCAGTGTTGCCAACTTTCGAACTCGTTTTTCTTTTCGACTCTAGGTGCGTCGGTTTCCTGCATAGTTGGTGCTTTCTTGCCTTGTTCATTCTAATATGTACAGCTCGTTATCAAATGTGGCGCATTATGGCCAACTCCGTCTTTTGCGTATTTTTCATACTTCTGTTTTTTTTTTTATTTCTTTTGTTAGATTGTACCACTTATTATACACGTCGTATCTTACGTTCTACATGACATTTTGACACTGAATATTGCACATACTTCATATAGTGTTGTTTGCAAAACATGTACTTTTGATTGCAGTTGGCAACACTGTTAACCCCACTGGAGGCTTTCATTTGTTTCTTATTGTGACAAGTCTTTTTCTATACATCACTTGTCAGCATTGTATTTTTCCGTGCCCCCTTTTTTTTTGCGGAATTTGCACTTTCCCCCCTTGTCGAACCTTGCTGTTTCCCGAACTTCCGCTCCTTATATTTCTTGAACCTATTGCTATGGGCAGCTAATATTTTGGGAAAGCTCATCTCTGATACAGCTCTTTCAATTGGCATAGATCACATCTTTCACTGCAACTATCATTTTCGGAAGGTTCCCTTGTTAGACTGGAGAAATGGTTATACTTCGGTTTTCATTATTTGGCCATGAAACAAATGCCTGAGAGATATACAGTCCCTGTATAGAACCATGTGGTGTTGGAATGTATAACTAGTAGGATGTGATTTTAAAAACAATTCAACACTTACAGTGTACCCCTGAAAACGTAATGTCCGTGTTTTTGTTTAAATATTCCATTAGAACTGGACAATCTACACAAATTTTGGAATCGACTAGTGAAAACGGCACGTTTCTAGAACTTGTGGTTTTCGAGATCTCATTGTCGAAAGGATTGGAGACAAACTTATAAACTCTTGTTTGGAGACAAACGTATAAAACTAGCATTTTAATATATAGACTAGCTGAAGCTGCGCTCTCTACTCAGAGCCATCTTTCTGTTATGGCCATGAATGTCCTTCGTACTGAACAATGTCTCCTTACTCACACAAGTAAAGGATAGGAGACTTAAAAAGGAAGTGAATTGCTATGTATAGATGTTGGAGTGAGTTTGTAGCAAATTTGTTGAAGTAACAGATGTCAAGTAGAAATATTTTTTTCTAATGAATCCATATCCGTCCGAGTACGCCTCATTGCGTCCCTTGAGGCCTTTGAAGTTGCCAGCATGCAATAGGTTTTGCCATTCAATTTAAGCAAAGCGCCTGCAATGTCCTTCACCCGCCAAACGTAACTTCTGTACTGGTTGCCTAAGACCGTAGTTTCGGTCAGCAACAATGTTAATTTTATGGGCTCAAAACGGCCCCTAAAATGTTGAATAGAACAATATCGACACGGTTTTTGAACATTTTAATGAGAACTGGACAACCAACACAAATTTGGAATCGACCAGCGAAAATGGCACATTTCCACCACGTGTGGTTTTCGACATCTCATTGTCGAAAGGATTGGGGACAGACATGTAAAACCTAGCATTTTAATGTATAGACTAGCTGAACCTGCGCTCTCTACACAGCGCATCATTCACATATGAGCATGAATCTCCTTGTTATTGCTCACATCTGTATATGTCCCTTTACGGACACAAATGAAAGATGTCTTGATAAAAATCAGAAAGAGATACCGTAAAGAAGACAGTTTTTTAAAGATTACTTTTTCTGTATCTCGCACCGTTTGTAAGATTTGAGCCTACTTCCGGTTGGAATTTTTAATTCATGTATGATCAGTGTTTTCTTTCTTCTTTCATGCAGTATGTAATAAGCAAATACATTACATACACAATTAATTATAATGTCAGTGATACATGGTGTTCATTGGCAAAACACTTCAAACAATAAAGATTCAACTTACTGTTAGAGTGGAGAAATGGTTATCCTTCGTTTTTCATTATCATTTGGCCATGAAACAAACGCCTGAGAGGTATGCAACCCTTGTGTACAATTATGTTGTATTGGAATGTATAATGTGTAGGATATGATGTTTTCGTTTTCTTCTTTTTTAATTTCAACACTTCCAGTTTACCCTTAAAAATGTAAGAAATAATGGCCATGTTTTTTTAAATATTCAATTAGAAATGAAGAATCTACACAAAATTTGCAATCGATAAAGGAAAACGCCATCTTTCTAGAGCCTGTAGTTTCCGAGGTCTCATTGTCGAAAGATTAACCACAAACATATAAACGCCCTCCAACGTATAATTTAAAAGAACTCCAAAGATGGCATCACAATTAATTTGTATTGATTTTGGAAAAGGTTTATTAAAATACAAAGGCTTTGAACAATAATTAAAAAATAAACTTTATATGAAAAAGGTCTTCTTAAATAACATTTAAAGTACACATGGTTTAAAATTATTTGTTTGTGTTAAACATGAAATCACAAATAACCGTAAATAATGGTTTGAATTCAAAGGTTATAGGCTGGATCTCAGGCGCTATTGTTGCTATTGTAGCATTTTAATAGGTAGGTAAATTACTACCGGCATGCTGATATGGATAAACATGTGCTACAACTCAGTATAGTAGAGCCATTTTATTTTACACACATGGTATGATTTTTGACATCCTATTTTACCACTGATATTCGAAATCAATTCATGTCGTAGCAATTCGATCACTGGTTGCATAGTACGTAAAATGTTTACAATATTTCCCAGGAAACTATTTATAACTTACATGTCTCCATTTCATTATGAATTAGCGCTGTTTCTTAGACTATGGTCCCACGCGCTTTTAATAAGTACAGTAGACTCCCGAGTATCCGGTCTAATGTGACGGAAGGGCAGACCGGATAACAAAAAAGCCGGATTGGCTGGAGTTTTCTGAACTCATTTCTTTATTAACATTAAGCATATCCCAAAAGCAATTTACGTATACAGTGCTATACAGTTATAATCAGGAACAGCGGAAGCATATTGTATTGAGGTCCTATACACACTGACTAAACAATGGACAAGGAGCAGAACAGTGTTGCCAAACGTTGACACGAAAAGTCGCTAAGTGGGAGGTGAAATGACTTCAATTTGGGATGAAAAGTCGCTAAAAATTCGCGAAATATATATATAAACTCCATGCAAAGCGGTTAGCGTATCCACCTTTGGCGCGGGAGACATGGCTTCGATTCCTGGCGGGAGTTTACGTGGTTCGTATTCCATGGTAGTAGGTCCACGTGTTATATAGCCTCGTGTTATAAACTCAAGATCAACTCCATGCCCTATAGAACCCGGAAGTTCAATTCCGCGTTCACGAAAGCTCTCTAGGAAAAAACACATGAAGTTTAAACCTCTACAGAGAAAAAGACTTACACCCCTTTACTGTTTACTCGAGCTTTTAGAAGTAAACTGTATTATTTCTGCCTTTCAATGGAAGCTCTGCTAGCTAAATGATATGGAAGGTTAAAATTGTTTTCCGTTAGATGATACATAAGACGTAGCCTATCAGAAAACAAAGCGGGATTCTAGAGATATTACACGCTATATGGGTTGTACATTACCCAAATTCCTTGACGCTTGGACTAATTCAATTAAGTACGAGGAAAACAAAAATATAAAAATTGTTTTAAACTAATAGTACTTGATTTGTTCACATCACAAAATCGCTAGATTTGTAAGTAAGTCGCCAATCATCATTTAAAAATCAGCAGAAAAGTCGCTAATCGAAAATGATATGTTTTGTTGCTATTCTGGAAGTCGAATCCTCTAGATCTAGCGACTTTTCCCCCAAAGTGGCAACACTGGAACAGAACACTGCTCTTTTCGTGTCACAACTTGTATTTTGCACACGATACGTAGGAGAATCGTAGCAGACGCCCGTTTGCAATGCCTTGGCTATGTTGGCAATGCAACGCCTTGCTTTCCTCAAGAAAACTAGGCCGGATAGTCGCGAGCCGATACTCGAGACTTACTATAAATTGCGTTTTCTTCAAGTATTTTCATTATTTTGCTAAATATCTTTATATTCATAGTATTAAAACAAAGGAGTACTCTTCACTTTAGTTATTGTTATTCTTGCTTTTCAGGAGCCAACCTCGATTTAACACCAAAACCAAAACCGGAGCCACCCAGTAAGAAATCGGATGATTCTTCTGGTCCATCCAGTTCTCGTCCTTCTGGAAGTGGAGATTCGTCATCCGTAGACCCAAATCACAAAGACAATTCGTTTCGTGAGTTTCGGAGACTTTGTGCAGAGATCGCTGAGGAGAGTACTTACACTGGAAAGACTGCTATTGTGAAGAAATTTTTCACTGAAGGCTCTGGTGGTGGTAAGTGCCTAGGTATAACAGTATGAATTGCATAAGACGTATAAAGTTTCATTGGTAAAATTCGTCTCCGCTATTACTGATTAATCGTTTCAAATTTCTAAGTGATAAATTATGCGTAAAAAGAATTATGTTAGTGAACAGGTCATATTCCATAAAGCATTACACACTCACAGAATAAGAGCGTCGTAACTCTAAAAGGTCAGTTTTACAGGTAAGCCCAAATAAACTGTTTAAAGATACTACAGGGTGACCACAAAGTCCCGTTACTCCTGAAAATAAGTAAGATAAACAACTAAACATACGTAAGTAACTACACGGAAAGAACTGAATGACATGAACAACAACACATTCAAGAAGTTTTATTGAGATAGGAAACATTAAGATCCAAGGGATAAACCTGTCCACTGTCATTGTCATGACAAAAGATAATTCACCGCCAGGTTCTGGGCGACATTTTGCGGAGCACTGCAGGTGAATCTTCAGTGAAAGTTTGTTTCACATCTTCTGTCAGATCGATAGTAGTATCTTAACGATTTTTGTGCAACGATGCCTTTTATGAACCGCCATAGCGCATTATGACAGGTTGTGAGGTCTGGGCTTCGTGGTGGCCAGGCAAGTGGTGCGGGCAGATCCTGACTACCGCGACCAATCCAACGCCCAGGAAAGACTTCCATAAGATATTCATGTTTAGCGAGAGCATAATGGGCAAGTGCCCCATCATGCCGAAATCAACGTGTCTCTTCGTGCTCCTCCAAAACTTGCATTAGCGCTTAGGTAACGGGACTTGGTGGCCACCCTGTAGATTATCTTTCCTGTTTTGGGAATTGTAACTTTATTTTAGTATATATAGTGTTAATTATTGTTGAATTCCTTTCTTACATACAAATTAAATTATCACACATTAAAATTTGATAATTTAAAACCTGCTTTGAATTAAGACAGACTTATCTAGAAGTGCGATTAGTAAATACAATAGTTATGTACGGGTGATTCCCTAACTGTGTTAAGTATTGTCTGTTGTTTATGGGGAGGAGTTAAATTACTGGTATTGGTCTGAGGCGGCTTGCTTTAACATCAACGGGTTCGTGAATTCATAAAATTCGCTTTTATATTCTACTGGCATTCTGCATATACTGCATGAGTCTTTTCTTCACGCTTAAAAGATCAGCGTATCGCGTGCCGTGTCTGGAAAGATAATTTTCATTCTCTGTTTCCACAGCGAACATTATCCTGAGCCGGGTACTTCGGGGCTCCAGCACCAAGATTTTTTAGTTTGATAGAAACACATTAAAATGAATACTGTATTTCTCATTTGCCATCATAAAAAAAAATAATTAAAACAATGAGATGCAAATTAAAATTTCTAACCTCTAAAACAATTGTTTGTTTTAAATGTGTTTGTTCAAAGGCAACCAAGCAATACACACACACCCTTCCTTGCATGTCTCTGACCTAGTCAAAGGCAGTCCCCACAATAAGAAATTTAAAAAAAATAAAAAAATAAAAATTGGAACTATATCGTGAATAAAATCGCATATCTTCGGCTTGCTTCGATGTTTCCCTACAAGTGACACACTACAATATGACTTATTCTTATAGTACCGGTGTATTTTACAGCCCTTCATGACAATGTTCATAAAAGATTTTAACTAAAAGAAATCAATCAAAAAATATCGAAACTGCACTGAAAACATATAACAGGTTCCACCATTTATATGCACCCACATAAATTTTGGAAAGTCGGCGCCTTTGTCCTGAGCTGGTCAAGTAATGTTTTGCTACTCTAATAAGGAAAAGGAAAGGATATGGTTTCAACAGGACAGTGAAACCTCCCGTACTACAAATGTGAGCATGGAGTGTTTGAAATCGGTGTTAAGCAGGCAGGCCATGTTATTTCGAAGCCATTACTGTATATCCAGTTCATACTTCCGACCTCAATCCACCAGACTTTGGGGATAAAATCAGCAGTTTACACAACCCAACCGCATAGTTTGAAAGAACGTCAGACCAACAAACGGAATGTGGACAGAGTTTCATGTGAGTGCTTCAGAGCGTTTTCATGAACACAATTAGAAGTATTCACATTCGTGAATCAATAAATGGTGCACACTTTTAATATATTTTCTGTCACCTCCGTGGGTTGAGTGACATTTTAAATTACCCTCTGTATATGTAACATTCAAAATAAAAATTTAGTTACTTAAGTTCCATTCTTTAAAATCTGAAAACTATAGAATTTGTCTCTACAGCATCCATCGAAACTGAAACTTGCATGCCATTGCGAGTGACATCGCGAGCTATTTCTCACATACAGCAGACAAGTCACAATCTAAGGAAATTTCACAGGTAAATTTAGCAAAAAGGGGAAAAGGGATTTTTTTTATTTTAAAAAAATGAAATTCCAGATAAATTCTTGCGCTGACTGATTGGCCAGTAGGCCTAGCTATGCATAAACTTTTCTTTGTTCTTCAGAAATAAACTAATGTGCAGTAGCAATGATGTGTGTTCAAAGTAGCATAATTTGCACCCATTGTTAAGGGAAAGTAAAAAATTAGAATCAAAAAGGAAATATACGAAACACATGTGGTTGACATTCCTTAAAAATAGCTAAATTAATATTTTCACATGACTTCTGTCATAAGAATGTGGATACTCAACAAACTACGGAAAATTTATTAAGAAAAGGGAAATTTTTGTGTCCTTCGAGGGAAATTTTCTTAAGGAAATCGACAAGCACTGGTCACAATACTGTCAACATTCGTTAGTTACAGCAATGTTGCCTTGTCGAAACTAAACTATAATCCTATGCATAACTAAATTACAACGATACAATTATTCTTCACCTTGAATTAAATCATATAATACCCTAGATTTTAACCCATGTGAAGTGAAATGGAAGAGCGATTCAGGAGTGTCTTTAAGCTGTGAGAACCACAAGCGAAATAATATTTTGTACTTTTTTCACCTGTGTGAAGATGTCCTCTCCCCCACTTTGAAATTTCTATTCAAAATTGAAACGAACCGTTTGTTATTGATTGTTTGAAGAAAAAATAGTTCTAAAAAACGTACATAAAGAACATTTAGAAAACAAAGTTGGGGGCTAAATTTCAGTCACAAATTCTCTTCTTTTAGAATTTCTATTCAAAATGCTTCGAAAAATAGAGAGAGGAGTAGAAAATAAAGTTTAGGTTGAGTCAGCTTCACATTGTTTTCCTTATTTTCAAATTTCAATTCAAAGAACGAAACGAATCATTTGTTTTTCGTCTGTTACTGATTGATTAGAAGAAACAAAATAGTTTGTTTCGAATAGGGATGCCACGAGACAAGATTTGTGGCTGTTTCGTCTCGAAAATGTGCTGAAAAGTGATGTCTCGACTCGAAAAATGTATATTTTTCATTTGGAAGAGCCGTGTCATGACTTGAATTTTGTCAGAAAAATATTGTCTGGACTCATCTCGTGCGCATCCTTAGTTTCGAAAACCATACAAATATGTTTAGAGAATAAAGTTTGGGTGGGAGACAGTTTCATACCGGTTCAAGCACATTCAAATTTCGATTCGAAATCGAAGCAGATCATTTGTTTTTTCGTTTGTTATTGGTTGTTTTGAAGGAAATCTCGTTTATTTCGGAAAACATAAAGAGAATGTAGAAAATTAAGTTTGGGTGGAGCCAACTTTTCACTGGTTCCCACCACACTTTAAAATTTCAATTCAAAACCCAAACTACTTGTTTGCCATTGATTGTTTTGAAGAAAAAATGGTTTGATTTGTGAAACGAGTCCTCACCAACGTATGTGTGATTGTCAGCGTAATTGCCAATGCCGGAGCACTTCGGTGATTTTACGGAACATTCTGAAATTAAGAATAAAATTGTGTAACTGGAATATGTCTTACTATCGGAAGATGACAAATGGTGAAATTTCTGTAATTAGTGCTTACTTTCAAATAAACCCAACTGTAACGCTTAAGATAACGCCCGCCAAGGATTTAAACGAAATCATATACTCTCATGTTGGGGTTCCTGGTGACTCTCCTAATTATCACAGAGTCCTAATTATCTTTGGAAAGCATATGAAACACAGATTCCAACGACGTAACATTTGTGCAATTCCTGCCCTATTCGTAGAAGAAGAAGAAAAAATAATTTACGTAAAAAAAACTGAATCAAAAAATTAACCAACTTCGTCTCCTCTCCCCTCCCCCCATATATGCAACAAGTACGCATACAGGGTTTTACTATGTAGTGAATTACTTCATTGCTTCACATACCAATTTTTAAGAGTGTACCCTCTAAGGGGTAAAAGGCCCCCAAAAACCTGATTTAAAAAAACGCGAACGTTACCCTCTCTCTCCGCCGTGGAACCCCCACACATACATAAAATGAATATCGGCGGAAAGCTTTATCTTTCAGGAATATATTGGTACCAAAATTATCTTCCTAGCTTATTAGGGCCCCAGCTATTGAGGGCGAAGACTCATAAGAAACTTATACATGAACCAACAAGTAAGTGTTAAGAAAGGGGAAGAACTGACGGAAGAGAGTGCAATTGGAAGGGGAGTTCGACAAGGATGCTGCCTCTCGCCAACACTATTTAATGTCTATCTAGAAGTGATAGTGAAAAAGAGTTTACATGATGATGATGGCATTTCGGTAGGAGGTAGAATGATTAGACGCATAAGATTTGCAGACGATATAGCGCTTGTTGCAGAATCTTAAAAAAAAAAAAAAAAAAATCAATAAAATGTTAGAAAACCTGAGGATGAGCTTTGAAGAATATGGGATGAAAATAAATGTTAGAAAGACAAAAGCCATGGTGATTGGAACGAAGGGGTCTGTGTCAAATATAAAAGTGGGAGGGGAGAAAATAGAAAAAGTGAATAGTTTTCGATATCTGGGTAGTATTCTTAGTAATAATATGAAGTGCGAACGTGAAATGGCGAAAGAAGCCTTTAGTAGGAAGAAAAGTCTGTTTTGTGGGACCTTGAATAAAGAGTTGAGAAAAAGATTCATAAAATGCTTCGTGTGGAGTGTTGTACTGTATGGGGCGGAAACGTGGACATTATGTAAAAGTGATGAAAAACGACTGGAAGCATTCGAAATGTGGGTGTGGAGAAGAATGGAAAGAATTAGTTAGGTTGAGCGGAAAACAAATGAGTGGGTGTTAGAAATGGTGGGGGAGAAAAGAACACTTTCAGATGTTAAGAAGAGGAAGAGAAACTGGTTGGGACATTACCTAAGAATAAATTGTATCATGAAGGACGTCATAGAGGTGGCGGGAAAGAGGCAGAGGGCGAAGGAGACTACAATTAATGGATGATATAAAAACAGAAAGATCATACGTGAAGACGAAGAGGTTGGTGAAGGACCGTGGAGCATGGAAGCTTCTCAGCTGCTGCAAGTGACCTGCCAGTAAGGGCAGAATACCTATGATGATGATTATTATTATTATGATGACTATTGAGGTTTAAAGGCTCGACGCAGCACTCGCGTCAATGAGTGTTTAAAGGATATGTAAGCAGACAATCGCTGGCAGTATCACAGCATTTATTTCAAGATTTAGCATATACAGAAATTATTACTTACTGGCGTACACAAATGGAGTGTTAAAAACTCCTCTTCAGCAAGATATGGAAAGATAAAAATTTACTAAATTATGTATACACTTGTGTCCAGAAACAATATAAGACAGAGTGCTTGAATTTATCCTATCCCTTGATGAAATTCTGTATACGCCACTGGGGTGAATAAAACTTTTGGAAGGTGTCTCGTAATTGAATTTCCGTTAAGTCTTGTTCTAACTCTAGTAAAATTGATTCGCACTTGAGGTTCTACAAACCTCAGTGAGTGCATGCAGGTTGGGTTGAAATACTACCAAAAACACTTGTTGACGCTGTTTGCAAGTTATTAGTTCCACTTCTGTAAAATACATGTTAATTAAGATGTTTTGGACCCAAGTCTGGTCAGCTAGAAAGAACCAGAATGGAAACTGTTGTATCGAAGGTTGAAGTACCACATATTTTTCTATTTCTTTCGTTATTTTATTGTTTAAAGGTTTAATCTGTATTGTAGAAATAGTATTTCTTTTACGAAATAATTATTAAAAAAAAAAAAAAGTGTTCTCGCTGAGGGAACAAAAACATTTCGAAATTCTACTGTATTTGTTAATATGCCTGTTTACGTTTAGCTTGAAAACCCACCGTGCTCTGTTTTAATATATTCATAAAGCTCAACGTGGTGGAAATTAAACCTGGCCTCTTCCAGTGTGGAAAGTACAAATGGCTGACTATGTAGCTTCCCTTGCCAGCGGAACATATAGAAAATCGTTGCTATGTTGACTCACTCAACCAAACGCATTAACAAAGGAAATGTAGAAACAAAGACGGATTGGAACTTATGTAGCTTAGTCTGTATATTAGCGATCTCTTTCAAAACTCTCTTCGTATGTAGGTCTAATACATCCATTTCGAAAATTCGGAAGACTGAAGAAAATGCTCGGTCGTAATCTATGGGAATTTGTATTTCGATTATCAGTATAATCGACATAGCGATTCATTTTGGAGTATACAGTCGATGTGAATTTTACATATTTAAGGGAAAATATTAAATTATCGGAGTAACAATCGGCTAATCGGCTTGTAACCCATATCGGAATATCCTAGTCAGGAGTATACGCACAGGGGAATAAATGGGGGGCTTGGTTTCCGTATTCGATTTTCTAGTTACCTCAACTGGAGTTCGACTGTTAGGTGTTTTATTTAAACATGTTTATTAAAGCAAGTGAATATTTATATATATGTTATAAAATTGAAAGTGACTATGTTTGTGACTCTTAATTTCTTGAATCACCTGATCGATCTCGATCAAAATTTTAATGTAGATAGGGTTCTGACCTGGAAATGTTTTTATCTATTCATTTTGACAATAGAACTTATGATTACGGGAGAAGGGAGATATAAAAAAAAATATTAAAACTTCATAACTCTTAAAACAGCCGACAGATTTCGATCACATTTTCAACATAGATGAGGTTCGGGCGTGGGATGGTTTTTATTATATCATTTTGACGGTGAAATTTAGAAGAGGATGGGGAATATAAAAATGATCGAAAATAAAAAAATATTAATGTCGAATCCATGGTTTTCGGGGTCGCTGAGATGAACAGTGATATTTTCGATGCCGTTTAAATCCATGCTACTAAAAACAAAAATAGCATATTTCAGGGGTACCAAACACATGAGGTAAGGAGTTGTGTATTTAAAATTTTTATTTTAACCCAGCGAAACGGATAATCGATGCTAAAAAAATGAAATGAAATGAAATCTTAAGTTTTACGTCCCACGGTTATGCCGGTTAGGCTAAAGGAGACGGTGATGATGAGTGATGAATGAAATGGTGGAATGAAGAAAGTGGGAGAACCCCGAGAAAACCCACGCACACGGTGTTTGTCCACCACAAAGTTCACTTGGCGGGGGCTGGGATCGAACCCGGTACCCCAACCACCAGAGGTGAACGCTCTACCACTGAGCCACCGCGGCCCCTATAATCGATGCTAGTAATTAGAAGTGTCCATTCCTCACACGGGAAGAATAAGGTTTAAATGAATATTAAACCGGGAATTTGAATTCGTTTTAGAAGCGGAACTGTCAAAAGCGCTGAAACACATGTTTACTCATTTTTAATTATTTATTTATATATCGAATTTCACGCATCCAACTTAAACAAATATTCTTATTTAACATTTTCTGAATAAACAATCGAAAAACGTAATGCTAGAAATTGTTCCTTTTGGATGTTTTGAAAAAGCTGAAATAAGTTTTCGATTAATTGCAATTAGAAGTTTAAGTACAAAGGCCGTTCACTAACTTTTGCACCAATGGTTATGCGTAATATTATTATTTGTTGGAATGTAATGTTCAAAGTATATTCATCCAAAATTTCATCCTTTGGCTGGAAGACCATGTCACTGAATGTAGCCTCCGTCTGCTGTGACGCATCTCGTCCAACGTTCTTTCCATGCCTTGGACCACGGTAACTCAATGGTAGGGCATTCATTTCTGGTGTATGGTGTCCTTGGTTCGATCCAGCTAGCACCAAGTGAGCTTTGTAGTGGACAAAACACCGTGTGCGTGGGTTTTTCTCGCGGTTCTCCTGTTTCCTCACACTTTTTTCATTCCACCATTTTCATTCATTCTCATCATCACCGTCTCTTTTAGTCTAGCCGGCATAAGCCTGGGACGTAAAACCTTAAAGATTTCATTTCATTTTCTCTTTCCATGCCTTCAATGCATTTTGGTAAAATTCAAGTGGCTGACTTTTACACCATTGTTCACACAAGAAATGAGAACCTTGCCAGTGTCGATATTTTTTTTTTCTCGCAGATAGATACTCAGAC